>NC_137151.1:107781695-108437414 GCF_951394435.1 Stenella coeruleoalba | reverse complement strand
CCTGGAGAATGCTGATCTCATTGATCCACACCCCTCCACCTTCCGCCTCCCGCCAGAGGGACAGGGAGGTCGTTCGGAAGCCGTGTGTCCGGATCCCTTCTGCTTAGCTATGCTCTTCGTGTCATGGCTCCTGTTCCAGGAGGTACCACGGGGTCCTGTCTGCTAGGGGGTTGGGGGCTGCAGAGGAAACAAAAGCAAAGGGGCTGGCCGGCCCCTGTCTCCTCCTGAGCTGGTCATTCCTTCCCAGCATTTCCACAGTAGAAACTTTTTGGCTGAGGGGAGAACTGGTCTATCCCTGGTCCCCAGTCTGGAATCTGGAAGCTAGAATCCCAGTCTGGTTGGTGACCTCTTTGGCACTGATCTCCAGGAAGGATGACGCCTGCTCGCTGGCCCCTCTGAAATCTCTCTGCCTCATCGGAGAGCACCTCCAGCACTCTTGCTGCCATCACGTCCCTTGTGACTTCTGAATGCCGCCACCTGCTGCCCTGGCAGCTGGGACACAGAGTCTTGCTGGGTTCCCAAGGTCAGTGGGCTCGCCACTATTTCCTTGGCCGCTTTCTCCTCTCAGTAGAGCTGGTCTCCTAAAGCCACAATTCTTTCCTTAGTTTCCGTTTCTGGGTCATCTTGGGTTATAGCTCAGGACTGGTTTGCACCAGAACTAACCGGTGTTCTATCGTTCAAAACTCTTCTAACTGGGGAAGGAGACACTTGGTGAGGGAAGATGCAAGCCTCCTACAGGCTTTCTTCCTCAGGGGCCGAGTTTGCCACCCTAGCGTCAGAAGCCCAGTTAGATTTCCGCAGCCCTTCTCTGTCTTGACCCAACTTGTACCCTTGTGGGGCATTGTCGTGACTGACTGGGAGAGCCACCCTTCTCTGCCCACCCACATGGTGTCTCAGCCCCCTGCAGAGGGTGGCTGGATGCTAGTGATGGTCCGAATCTAGGTCTGGAGGGCCCTGGATAAGTGCAGACGCCTAAGAAGGTCCACACTTGGGTGAGGCAGGCCCTCGCCATCCACTCACCTGGGTACTGGCATCTGGCTGGGTATTTGGCCTGTGAGGGTGGATGGCTCTCATTGTGAGTGTGTGTGATGCGGGGAGGGGGCACGTATGCAATTTTTCATTGTTCATTCCGTGGCCATAGGACGCTGAGACGTTAGGCCGTGCAGGACAATTCCCTGAATGGGAGGGAAGAGCCAATGGCACGTGTGTGGCATCATGGTGTGTGGCATCGCAGGTCCCAGCTCTTGTCACGACCTCAGCACCCCCAGGAGTCCTTCAGCTGCCCTGGGAGTCAGGGGTCCCAAAGGCTAGGCCTCTGCCCAGGTCGGGTGTGCACCAAGTTCGTGTGGGAACCAGAGGTAGAGCGCATGTGCAGGTCCTCTCTGGAAAGGGCCAGGCCTTCGTCCCATGGAGCCTGCAGCCTGCGGGACATACACAGTCCTGTTTACCGTCCCATATGTCCTTTCCAGAGGGTGTGCCAGCAGCTTGCGGATCCTGTGGGCTCTCACTGGAAAGCCAGGGGCTGAGTCCAGGAAAGTTGATTTTTGTCTCCTGAGATGCTTACACGGGCCCCAGGCCAAGCTCTGCTGAGGGCTGGCAGCCGACTGGGAAATGCTCTGCTCTCCTGTCATTGTGGACTCCAGCGGCAGCCTCTGGGGAGGAGAAAATCCTCATGGAGGACGAGGAAGCCTTGCCATGCCGATGAGACAAAACAAAAGGGGGGCAGTTTCCTGGAGAGGGGACGGACAGGCCTTCCTCTGGGGTAAAAGTGCTGACTAGTAAGTCTGACCCAGGAAGAGGAGAAGGAACCAGGAGGGGGGAAGGAAAAACAAGGGG
The DNA here is from genome assembly GCF_951394435.1 of Stenella coeruleoalba. Taxonomy (NCBI): domain Eukaryota; kingdom Metazoa; phylum Chordata; class Mammalia; order Artiodactyla; family Delphinidae; genus Stenella; species Stenella coeruleoalba. The sequence continues at coordinate 108,435,578 of NC_137151.1, read as the reverse complement.
ATATTGGAAAAGCTCCAGGGGGCACTGTTGTCCCTCCCTGGAAGGGAAATCATGGAGAGCAACAGCTAGAACAGGAGTTGAGCTGGAAAGGAGACAATACTGACCTCCATGCTTTGGGATTCAAGATGGTGGCACTAGAAAGGCTGACTCCACTTGGTGAGCGGAGAGGCCTCAGGATCAGGCAGAGGGAACTCCCTGTTTGGACTTTGGCTCCTTCTTTGCTGGGCTTTCACTGGTCTGCAAACCCCCAAAGGCAGAGGTTCCTGTCTATTTTGCTCATTGCTTCAATGCCAGTGGGTAAAATAGAGACAAGCAGAGATGAGGTTCTCCAAAACAAAAGTTTGTTGAATGAATAAGTAATTTGAGCACAGGGATGTAAGGAAAGGAACATTATATCTTAGGGACTGAGCTAAGAGTCTCTTCCAACTCTCCTTTGGGGTCCTTGAAATGCTTGCAAGGGATATTTTAGAAATCCACTGGGTCATTCCACTGTAGCGAACAAACTGAGGGAGACCTATAACTGGGGGAGAAAGCAAAGAGAAAACTCAAGGTTGACTGTGTTGGGGGACAGTCCAGGCTGGAAGACAAGTGCTACAAGGTCATGGTCTGGGTCAGTGGATAGAGGACCAGAGTAGGGAGGCAGGTATCACACCAGATGGTCAGCCCACCTCCTGGGGCTGCAGCAGGTGACTTTTGGAAGTTCAGGTGGTCCAGTGATGTCTGCCATCTGACAGCAGGGCCTTGGAGCAAGAGCAGGAGTGAGAGTGAGACAAGGGTTCTGGGTCATCATCGGGGCTGGTTTCGAAGCAGGATGTCACGATAGGGCTCAGGATGGGCCCGAGGCAGCAGGGAGGGTAGCATGCAGACCTGGGCCCACGACTCACGGCTGATGGCTGCAAGGAAGCTGCGTGTCCAAGGTAGAGGCTGAAACTCCTTCTCTCTCCTGGCTTCCTGTTAAGATTCATTCTAGAACTTGGGACAGGGTGAGCTGCAAGTGAAGATCCTGTGACTCTAGTGGTGGGAACAGGAAAACCTCAGACCTTAGGAAGAAGACAGGATCCTAACATAGGGTACACCAGCAACAAGGAGGGTCGGGGGTGTGGTGGTAAAGAGACCCCAAATAAGTAAGATAGCTGTGTGGACAAGAATGGCCAATGAGGACAATTGCAGAGGTCATGGGCAAAATGGAGGGTCTCTGTGTGATGTGAGAAGCAGGCTTTCTTCTTTCTGTGGGCCAGACTTGGATTTTTGTGCTCGGCTTGGAATGAGGACACAATCTTTCCAGGGAGGAGCAGTCCTTTCTGTGTGACAGAGAGTGTCCCCAGTATCAGAGGATGGCTGGGGAAAGACACGAAGGAAGTTCCTTGGGGATAATTGCAGGCGTTGAGTATTGAGCACTTGCAGGAGGGAGTAAGTGAATGTAGGGAGGGAGCAGGCAGGAGTAATAGTGTATTTTCAGACTGAAAAAGTGACTTTCCCAAGGCCATAAGCAAGTTGGTGGCAGAGACATGGGTGGCAGTCTCCTTCTGCCACCCTATGCTGCCTCTCCAAGTACCAGGGTGGAAGAGTTGGGGAGAGAGAGTCACCAACACGGGGCTAATGGGGCTAAAGTCGAGCAAAGAGGGACGTTAAGTGGAGACTGAATGTGTTTCCTGATCCTGATTTCAGGGAGGGCAGTTGAGGAGAAGGTCAGGGGTTTGGACTACGAGAAGCTCTAGCCTCGGGGAAGCAAGGCACACATGAGCCTTTCCCAGGCATCCAAGAAAGCCATGGGTGAAACCGATCCACCACTTTCTCAGAAGTGTGGAGAACCTGAGCCAGCTGGAGAGTGAGGCAGGAAGCCCCGTTTCTGGTGCTCCCAGAAGGGGTCCGGTATCTGTTTATGCTTATACAGGCTGCGGAGTGTGAGGGGTGGTCCAGCTTGGTGAGTTGGCACCTTCAGTGTGGGTGAGGAAGGATGAGGGTGGACCCTTTTCTGTCAGCCAGTCCCTGGGTCTTGGAACCCTTGCTGCAAATACCTGAGAGAACATTCCAGTTTTTCACTCCACAAACACTTACTGAAAACCAACCCTGTGCCAGGTACTGGCTTAGGAGCTGTGTAAACGGTGGTAAGTAAAGGCAAGTGTGGTCTCTGCTCCCATGGAGCTTAGCGTCAAGCGGGAGAGAGAGGGATTGATGGAGTAATTGCGGATAGGATGTATGTTCTAAGGATATTTGCAGGTCAGGGAGGGTTTCCTTGGAAAATGGTACTTGAGTTGAGACTGGAAAAACGCGAGACTCTGTCTAGGTGAGGGATGGTGTTGTGAGGGAGTATGTGTATTCCTGCTGGGGAGGCAGCTTGGGCAAAGGCCCTGTGGTGGGCAGAAGAATGGTGCTTTCAAGGAATATCTGAAAAGCAGAGATGGAGGAACTCGCCTGAGAAAAGGCCCAGGCAGTACAGTACCATTTAGGCCAGAGTCAGGCTTTGTCTTCATCCTGAGCTCAGTGGGAAACTTTTGAAGGTTTTTATGCAGTGGTGGTAGAGGGTGGTGTTGAACGTGGTCAAAGGTGCATTTTGCAAAGCTCCTTTTGGCTCCGCTCTGAGGAGACCAGATTTGAGAACAGAGTATATTTAAGGAGACCAAATAGAAGGCTATAGAAATCATCCAGTTGAGAGGTGAGGATGGCTTAGAACAGTGAAGATGGAGGGGAATCCGAATTCAAGAAATATCACAGCGAGTATTTATTTAGTGTTTACTATGTGCCAGGCACTCTTCTGGGAGCTTTCCATGGAGTGTTTAATCCTCACAATATGGTGGGTACTGTTATCCCCACTTAAAGATGGGGAAACAGGCACATGGAGGTTTAATAATTAGTGGAGCCAGGGTTTGGACCAGGAGCCCACAATCTTAACCATCACTCTCTACCACTCAGTGGTTAGGATGTTAGGAGGTAAGCATGAGAGGACTTGGTGTTCCATTAGACATGAGGGGGCATTAGCATACGAGATGCTCATGGCTTGCTTCATGGGTACTGGTTACTCTAATAGGCACCAGCTGAATGGGGCTGGATTTGGGAGAGGAGTTCACAAGTCTGGTCTTGGACAGTGTCGTGGTTTTAAGATAGGTCCATGAATTCTCTGATACTATTCTCTTCAAAGAGATGGAGCTTGGTCCTCCTCCCCTTAGTTGTGGACTGGATTTAGTAACTTGTTTCTAATAAATAGAATATGGTGCCAATGCCAGCGTATGTTCCGAGACTAGGTCATAAGAAGCATTGTGGCTTCCATCTTCCTCTCCCTTGGGTCACCCGCTATGGGGGAATTCACTGCCATGTCATGAGAGGCCTATGTAGCAAGGAGCTGAGGTCTCCAGCCAAGAGCTGTGTGCGTGTGCCCTTTGGGAAGTGGATCCTCCTGTCCCAGTCAAGCATTCAGATGACTGCAGTCCCAGCCAGCATCTTGGCTGCCACTTCCTGAGAGACCTGGGGCCAGAATCACCCTGCTATGCCTCTCCTGGATTCCTGACTCTTAGAAACTGTGTGAGATGACATTTATTGTTTCTAAGCCACTAAGTTGTTTTTTTTTTTTTTTTTGCAGTACGTGGGCCTCTCACTGTGTGGCCTCTCCTGTTGCGGAGCACAGGCTCCGGACGCGCAGACTCAGCGGCCAAGGCTCACGGGCCCAGCCGCTCCGCGGCACGTGGGATCTTCCCGGACCGGGGCACGAACCCGTGTTCCCTGCATTGGCAGGCGGACTCTCAACCACTGCGCCACCAGGGAAGCCCGCCACTAAGTTTTGAGGTAATTTGTTAGGCAGCAATAAATAACTAATGCCGACAGCCAAGGGTAGGTGCTGGCTAAGCATTTATTGTGATTGGAAATTAAAATGTGGCAGTTGACAGCGGTTTGATGGTGGCTGAGCGCTTAGGAAGACAAAAGAAGGGGAAGAGGCCCACATTGGGCTTTGAGGAGTTCTGTCCCTCAGTGACCCTGTGGAGAACGTGAAGTGGTTTTCCATTTGTGTTCTGCATTGTCTTTGGTCTATGGAGTGGCCTTGGGGGATGAGGGAGGTTTGATGGGCTGCTACCCTGCCAGGGCTCTGGTCAGATTTATTTGGAATGGCCCTGCTTTTTCTGTTTTTAGGTTGGGGTTTAGAGTAAGATTCATTTGGGGGAAAAGCAACGATCTGACTCTAAAATACGCAAACTGCTAACCTGCGCAATCTCTCTTCTTACAGATGAGGAAACTGAGGTTCAGGCAGGCGAAGTGACTTGCCCAAGCTCAGGAAGCCTTGGGCATAAGTCTCTGGCCCCCGTCTAATGTCACTGAACCTCCCTGACTCTAGCTCCTTCCAGTGGAACTTGGGGCAGAGAGGTAGGGGATGTACAGAGGATGAGATGGGCTCCTGCCCTTGGTGTTCTACTCCCCGCCCTCCACCAGGGGGACAATGACACCCCCGCAGGCCCACACGGTGCCTCCTCTGAGGAGGTGACAGGAGTCGTGGGAGTTCTTCCTAGCTCTGCTAGGCATGTAGCTGTCCTGAGCTTCAGTTTTCCCGTATGTAAAGTGGGAATGAGGATTCATACCCCCCTGCCAGGCTGCTGTGAGGGTCAAATGAGGTAGCAGAGGCCACAGGACTTGTCCCCAGTGAAGTGCTGTATGGCTGGAGCAGGTAGGTCATTGCTGGCTGGGGAAACTCAAACTCTCAGGCTATCCCTGGGCAGAATGAGGCCTTTGGGGCCCTGGAGACCCGTAAACCCTTACATGGTATGAATCCTCTGCTAGAGCAAATCCAGGCCAGTGTCTCAGAATGCTGGAGCTGCCAAACTTTCAATCACCTGAATCCTGCTCGTCAGGGGGTCCCCCTGGGTGGGATTTGTGGTGCACATGGAGTCATAGCTGTTCCAAGTTCTCTTGGCTCTCAAGAACCCATCCTCCAGCCCCCCTTATTTTGTAAATCTTCCCCCCTAATTAGCTCCCTGTCTACTTGGGAATTGTATAGAAGGGATGTTAGAAATCACACACCAATTTGTCCTTCTGTGTCTGGCTTATTTCGTTTAGCATAATGTCTTCAAGGTTCATCCCTGTTGTAGCATGCATTTCATTCTTCCTTAAGGCTGAGTAATATTCTATTTGTATGGGATATTAAATCAATATTACACCCCATAATACTTTTAAGTATTACAAATAAAGTACCACATTTTCGGTGTCCATTCATTTGTTGAGGACACTTGAGGTGCTTCCACTCTTGGCTATTGTGAATAGTGCTGCTATGAACATGGGCGTGCGAAAAGAAAGGCCAGTTCTTAGCGGGACAGAAGGACCTCTGGGTCAGCAGGCCAAGCCACGGAAAGGAGCCCACACTTCTCCGCTCCTGTCTCGAACTCCCGTTGCCGACTAAGAGGAAAGGGCTGGGATGACAGCTAGAAGGACTAAAAGCACTTGTCAGACACACGCATAGAAACAAAAGGAAACACGATGGGATGCTTATTCCATGCCAGGTAACGCACTAACCACACGACACACGTTAACTCCTGAATCCTCACGGTAGCCTTCTGGATAAATGCTATTAACAGGCCCATCTGCAGGCAAAGAAAGCAAAGCACAGAGAGGGCAAGTGACCTACTCACAGCTCATCAGCTAGCAAGAGGCGGAGCCAGGATTAGAACTTAGAGCTCCTGCTTCAAGGCTATGCTGGAGACACAGGGACCTCCCCCGGCCCAGGGGAAGGCAGGGGAAATGATTTCATGCCTTGATCGACCCGCACATCTTCCCCAAACAGAGAGAAAGAGGGACTGAGATCGAGCAGTCAGGGAGAATCTGCTGGAGACATGTCTGGCCCACCAGGGCTGAAGTCTTGGGGGGCTTGGGAAGCTGAGGGGCCCAAGAGGGAGCTAGAGGGGGTAGTTGGTCCCCGGAGGAGGAAGGGTGTAATTCTGAGGCCTAGAGGATTCCTGGAGGGGGAGCCCTCCTGGCAGCCTAGGTTTCTGTGGGCCCCACTTGCCTTGGAAACCACAAAGCCAAAATGTAAAGGAATCTGTTTTCTAAGGAAAACACATACTTACACATTCTGAGTAATTTCCCGTGGAACTAGGAAAAATAAACACAACACCCCAAATGGTTTTTTGCTTACAAATGGTTTCAAGCAAAGAGAAGTGGGAGAAGAAAATATAGGGCCGGGGGAAACTCTCTGCTGCTTCCAAACCTCAGAAACTGCCTGGAGGCTCGAGGGGCCTGGAGGGATGGGGGTACAGGAGAGCCAGGCGTCGGGGTGAGGCGCCCAGACCCAGGGGCTTGCTGGCTCCTCTCCAAGAACTCTGAGCCCACCCTCGGAGGACTGGTGAGTCACATCTCACACGTGGAGGGGGTTTGCCAGCTGGAGAGGGAGACCATGGGTCTACAGGCCATAAGCTTCTGACTGGGTTCAAGGGCCAGGTGCCTAGTGTGAATTAGCCAGTCAGCGGTGGTGTGGGCAGGATTAAGGTGAAAGCAGGGGTCATGTTGCCATAGATTGGATGGTTAGGGAAGAACTGGCTGGGGAGAGCCTGGGGGCTATGAAAGGACAGTTACGTGGAGGGGGTTAAGATCATGGACATCATTCCAAAGAAGCCCTGAAAGCGGAAGTGGGTGGTAGAGGACAGCATCATCGTGGACAAATCACTTCACTTTCTTGGACCTCTCTGTCTCCCCTGCAAAACAATGGGTGCGCTCTACTTTCAGAGACAGAAAGTAGAACGGTGGTTACCAGGGGCTGGGGGGAGGGAGGACTGAGGGGTTTATTGTGTAGAGTTTCGGTTGGAGATGATGAAAAAGGTCTGGAGAGGAGTGGTGGTGATGGTTGCACAAGAATGTGAATGTACTTGACGCCCATGAACAGTACACATACAAATGGTTAAAAGGGTAAATTTTATGTTTTGTATATTTTACCACAGTAAAAAAGGCAGAAATAAAAAATATGTATCAATAATAATTAAAAAATTTTCCTTTCAACACCCTCTGAGAGGGATACTGATAAGAAGGTGCTCATCCCTGTGGGGGGCATGAAGGTGAGATAGTCTTCCTGGAGGGATTTTAGGGCAAAAGATAGATTCATAGACAATAAACCATAGTGCAAGGCATTCAGGACTCATTCTGGTCCTGAGAACTAATTTTGGGGGAGCCCAGGGGAAGTTAGAAAGTCTGCCTGGAACAGGATGGTGACATTTGAGCTGGGCTTTGAAGGATGAGTAGGAGTTTTCAGCTCAGGCTGATGGGACAGATGAGTAAAGGTAAAGTTAAAGGGTTGAGGGACATTAATTCATATGTGTGGCTGGACTGTGGGAAGCTGGGGGAGGTGGGGGAAGTGATACTGGAAAGGGATATTGGGGTCAGATTGTGAGACCTCTGGGGGCCACACCAGGACAGTTGACACCTCTGAAGGTCTGTTGACCAGACCGATGGCTGAAGTGAAAACACCTCGACTCTCCTTGATCCAAAAATACTGCTCTCCTGGGCCTAAAAGAGTGCAAGCTTTTTTGTATGTTCTGTTTTGTTTTTGTTTTATACAGGACAATTCCAGGTACCAGGACAAGCTTGTGGGTGATGTTTAGGGGACATCCAAGTCTTTGTTATCTGTCATCCCAAAGGTGTTCATGGGCTGCCTGATCCCCACTTGGCCATTGTTTCTGAGGGTCCTGCTCCAGAAGCCTGTTCCTTCCTGGGTTCCTTAGAGATGCCTCCTCTGCTTTCCCAGAATTCAGCAAGGCCTGCTTCCTCCAGGACACCCTCCTGGGCTAAGCCAATGGCACTGAATCCATCTAAGTCCCATCACGTTAAGCTGTCATTCTCTTAGGGAGAAGGGTGTGGGAATGAGAGGCCTAAACTCTGGGCCAGAGGGGCTGGGTGGGCTCGAATCCAAACTCTGCTACCCAGCAGCTGTGAGAACTTGGGAGAGTGACGGGGCACCATGCCTGTTTCCTTGTATGTGAAATGGGGATCGTACTTCATTTGCCAGTTGTACTGAGGATGACAGCCCCTGCTCATTGTGTCAGGGTGCTTCGTGCTTACACAGCTGTTTCCTGGCCACAGAATGGGCTGTATCCGGAATGGCTCCGGTAAAGGAAAACTCTCCTAACGGGGGATTTCTAAGCTTCCCCAGGTGGAGGCTGCGGTGGGAGAGGTTGACGCAAGTCAGTGTAGCTGTAAGAGCAGCTCCTGACCTCAGCTCGGCTTCTGGGACTGGGCTTGACAGCTGTAACTGGCCCACCTTATTGCTTTTAACCTTCTCCCCTGGCCAGCTTCCCTGGGGGAGCTCTCTGGGGTCCACAGAGATTCTAGGAAGCAGCCTCATGTCACAGAGATGCGCTATCTCCTCCTCCTTCCTGGACCGGAGGCCTGGCTGCTGGTGACGTGTGTGTGGCTCTCCTGGTCCCCACAGCACTCCACTTCCTCCTAATATGTGACCGTGCATCCATTCCGTATTAACTAGGCACCACCGTTTGTCAGGGGGAGGCCAGGCACTGGGGACAAAGCGCCTCACAGCCAGATGGTGCCCTGCTTCAAGGGGCTTTTGTTCTAATGGTCAGTGGTTAGTTTTAAGTGCCAGTCCCTGAGCTCAAACTTCCTTTGCATTATTTCGGTTAATGCTCCCAGCAGGCTTAGTAGGTGGTGTCAGATCTTTTCTTCTTCAGAGAAGCATTATTTTTTGTGATGGGGAGATGCCTAAGTCTACTTGGGGATGCAAGAGGGAGGTTTGGAGGCCCCAGTAATGAGAGCTTCCCCTCCAGTCACCGTCCTTCCACTTAGGGGCTTTTTGCCTGAAAGATTTTGGTCATTTGAGTGACTCCTCTGGTGCTGGTGACAGGCCTTGTAGACCCCTTGGCACCCTCTCCTGTAGACCCCAGGGGCCTCCACATTAGGTCAGGCCTGGTTAGCTTCCCCAGAGGAAGCCCAGCTCGGAGCCCTCAGTCATATCTCTGATGGAAAGGGTACAGGGAGATAGCGAGCCGGCCAGGTATAGAGGACAAAGGCCAGAGCCGCGCGTGACTCCAGCGCTGGGGGAAGAAGGACGGTGGCAACCTGCCAGGGCATCGTATGCATACCTGGCAACTCAGCAGCTGGATGCCCCACTTGGGGGAAGATCACAGGTCGGACCAGGCGTGGGGCTGGGCCACATGGGCCGGTTGCGCGGAAGCCCTGATGCCCCTCTCGTTACCTCCTAATCCCACCTTCTGTTTTCACTTGCTCTGCTTCCTGCTAAATTCCCTTCCCAGGCTAAAAGTTTCCATCTCTGGGCTTGGCCCCAAAGTGAAATTCTTTGGAAACTTTCAGCTGAGTTCATTTAGTTACTGTTGAGTGGGAGAAAGTGGGTGGGGGAGACAATCTGCGTTCTGCTTCCTTTTGATACTTCAAATGAAAGCCCTGTGAGACCCAGAACTTGCCCCTTGGCTGTTCAGTTCTCAGCTGGGGTGTTGGGGGAAAATGGTGTAATGGAAAGAGCTTAGGGGAGCGGGCTGGGACCCCTTGGATTCTAGCCCCGGCTAGGACGAGTCCTGCCTCGCCGCCTTGCCAGTTAAGGTGCTTTCTCTCGCTGAACCTGTGCGTTCATTTCTAAAGCTGGATCTTTTGAATAAATCATTTCTAAGGTTCTGCCCTGATGCTGGCTGATCGATGCTTTAGCCCCATGGTATGATTTTTCTTTGAAATGAATCCTGCTTCCTTCCATGTGTGGGCAGTTATCAGAGGGTTCTAGCTTCTGCAGATGCCTGTGCAGCCCTGTCAGCCTCCAAATCATAATCAACCATGTGGCTAGACCACAAAGGTCTCAGGCTTGGCCTGATGGAAGCCAGGCAGCTGGCCCGGAAGGAATGAGCCTTGTTCTGCTCACCCCTCCTCTCCTGTTTGTTTGGTTTTACTTGTGTTCTGCGTCAGGGATGAGCTGGTGGGGAGAAGGGTATGAAACTTAGAGCCTGGATCCACATATGTTGTTTGGTTTGGGAAATTAAAAACAAAATATTTGGTTGATTTTTGTCCAATAAAGTAATTTTTTAGAAAGACAGGTCGTTGGTCTGGACTTAGCTGATTTCTGTTTTTTACCCTAACATAAAAAGGTTAAAAAAAATCAGCCATTATATTAAAAAAAAGGTTTGTAAACTGGTTTTTGGGAATTAAGGTCCAGCCTAGAAGGTCCCTTGCAGGTGGGAGCTGGAAGGTGTAAGTCAGATGAGTGGAGGGTGGCAGGAAAGGGAGAGGGGGGCAGAGGCCACTGTGGGATTTTCAGATCATCAGGAAGTTCTGTGGCTTCGGCACCATTTCGGAGACATATTTGTAAACTGTCTAAAATGTGCAGAAAGAGAGGAAGGGGCTGCAAAGTCCCTCTTCCCCTAGAGACCTTAAAAGCAAGAAGGTTCCCTGGTGTCCCTGGGGTTTCTTAGCAGTCCTGCCTGGAGGCGGAGGGATGGATGGCATGGCCTCTGGAGGGTATGCTGATGCAACAGGGAGATCGATCAGCCTCTCTAGTGAGTACGTAGGACGATGGCCCCCAGCTTCCTGGAGTGGAGACCTTCCGGCGTCTCTCTCCCCTGTGGGGGAGGGGCCCAGCTCTTTCCCTCTCTTCTCTGTCCTCTCCAGTCTTGGACTGGGAATCTGTTCAGATTATTCCAGAGACCCTCACTCAGTACTTTTTATGCCTTTTGGATGTTGAGCTGCTCGACACTGGAAGGGTCCGTCGTTACTGTTCTCACACCTCTTCCCCCTTAGCTCACGGTCCCACTTGGCCCCTGAGATTCTTGTCTACCTTTTAACAAACAGGAGTTTAAATGGCAGATGCGAAGCTATGAGGGGAGATACGTTGGGATGAAAGGTGCCTCTCTTTTACCCTGTGGGCCCCTGCCTCTTACCTAGCTCTGAAACGGTCAGTGTTCATCCTTACCATGAGCCGAGTAGCTCTTATGTGTGGGGCTCTGTGCTACCCTCAAAGGGTATTATCCACATCTGACAGCTTGGGAAACTGAGGTTCTGGCCCAAAGCCATGACTCTGGTGAGATGCAAAGCAAGCATTGGAATCTAGATTTGTCTGACCCCAAGCCCATGATCTGCACCCACGTGCTCAGCCAGCTCTTGGGGGCGAGTGGTCAGAAGAGTCACCAGCAATTCCCAGTAGCTGTGATGCTGGCTGTGTGCCTGACTGCTGCTAAGTGCTGGACCGCCACATTCAACGCGCTGCTGCTCCGTGCCCAGCTTTGGTACAGTTGACTGACACTGAGAGGGTCCTCAGGTCCCAGCCATCTACCCGCCCCGGGGCTGCAGCCGCCTCAGGGCCTCTTGCTGTCAGGGCCCCGATGTGTTTTCTGTGGCCCTGAGACACCTCGCCCTAGTGGGCTCCTTCTTCCAGAGAAAAATGTTAAAAATTATATTGTATGACTACATTGGTACAAAGAAAAATATAATTCAGGCTGGGTTTATGATTATGTATTCATTTTCATGATATTCAGTTTTGCTTATAATTTTTAAAGAAACTAAGAAAAACACACTTTTCAGGGGTCCCCAGAGTAGCGCGGGCCCTAGGCACAGAGCCTTGTGGAGATGTAGGCCTGCGTGCTGTGCTGTAAGTGGCAGGGCGGGCCTGACAGCCTTGTCTGTGGCTCTAGGGCTCCACGAATTCCCCTGGGCCCCGCTGCCACCTGATGCAAAGGCAAACCCCACTCCTTCAGCCGCTTGGCTCCAAGGGTCCAGAAAACCAGGAACGCCTCTGTCCTCCTCCCTCACCCTCTTCCCCATCTCTCGACAGCCTTCCAAGACTGGTAGGGAATCACACTCCAGAGAAAGCAACCTCTCTAGGCCCTTCCAAAATCCCCTGAGTCCCCCTCCCCTCCCCCAGCAAAGGTTCTCCGATTTTTGTCTCATTCCCCTTTGGGAATGACTTAACTGCAGTGAACTCAGCAACTCACTGCACACCCTGGGAAAGTCTCTTTTTCCTTCCGTCAGAGGAAGGTGGCAGCTCAGATTCGGGGCTGAATCCTGCAGAAGTGCCTGAGAGGAAGCGGTTGGTGCTCTGGGAATTGGGTCATCCAGTACCTCCCACCCCCACCCCCTTGCAGGCTTTGTACCCCGAAGCAGTGCGCCCCAGGGCCTTGATGAAGAGAAACACCTTCCCAGCCAGGCCCCTCCCTCCTATGGGTGGGACCCAGAGTAGAAGGTCCATCTAGCGTATGGCTAGTATTCCAAAGTCATAAACAGAGCTGCAAACGTGTATGCTCTTTCCTCCTTCCTTGAAAAATCCCTTTACAACAACCTAGAAGATCGGCTTCTACTTTGGAACTTCAGACTCTTCAGAGTTCTGTCCAGAATCTTCTGGGCAAGGGAGGACTGGTCCTGCCCACCCCACTCAGTGCACGTGCGGGGTTGCACTAGCTCCGGCAGCCAAGTTTGGCCACCTCTAAAACCCAGTTATGTGGGTGCTAGTGGAGGGGTTTGGTCCCGTCTCGAGAGGAGGAGCCCTGGGCAGAGGTCTGGGCAGGGACCCAGACTGTGGTTCAGAAGGGGGCACTGGGCATTGGGCTAACATAATCCCTTTGCCCCCAGAACCTTGCCCTGTGCGGAGTGTCGAGTCCCGATTACGGCCTTTGAAGAGTGGCCTAGGATAAGGTCCCCGCTCGCCTGGCCCTGAGGGTGGCGCTGTCCTCGGCTGTCCCTGGGATACTCTCTGATGGTCTATTTCGATCCGCTGACTCAGCTTGTAAGAGCTCCTGTTTTAAAAGAAGAGAGCTGCTCTTCGGGCACATGGCCGTGGTGGCCTCGTGCTGGAGGCGAACAGAACTCTATTAAAGCCATTTATGAGCAAACTGAAGTCTCAAAAACCAAGCTGAAAGAGAGGCAAACCCCTAAGGACAATAGAGCAGCTTCCTGCCTAATATTGATGGCTGTTGGAAAATGTTGATAATTTCGTAATTAGAGCTTTAGTAGGACATTTTGTTTTGTTTTGTCTTTTTAAGGCTGCACCCCGAAGCATGCAGGATCTTAGTTCCTGGACCAGGGATCGAACCCATGCCCCCTGCGTTGGGATCGTGGAGTCTTAATCACTGGACCGCCAGGGAAGTCCCTCGTAGGATGTTTTTTTGACATACCCACTGCAGTCAAAGTCTACAAGGGCATGAATGACTCCCAAGTTTCACACCAACTCTTCTTACTCTCTAAATTGAGAGAAACATCATGAGTGCTGCGTGGTGAAAGTTGTTGCTTTTTTATTCCATAGCTGAATTATTCGAATCAGGAAAATCCCTTGGTCTGTGATTCTAACCCTCCCATCACCAGTCTGAAATTTCAGCCTTCTTGCATCTTCCCCCCATATGGATGCAAAATGGAGAGAATACCAAACTTCGTGCCCGGCTCTTTTCCTCCAGAGAAATGACTTTCCAGTCTCCTTAGCCAATTAAGTCAACTATAATTACTGAGTACTAACCATGTGTGGGCAGCTGGTTGGCACTTTGAGCGCAAGGGGGACTCACACAAGTGTGGTCCTGAACCTCATGTTTACAAAACCTATTTTTTTTTTTAAGAGTAAGAAAATGCTTAAATCCCTCTATTGCTTTAACTTTAAATCCAGTGAAGCTTCTTTTAGTAGCCAAGTATTCCCTTCATAATCACTGGTGTGAAAGTTTCTTACAGTCTTCCGTCGGATAGGAGGAAGTGTGACCCTAGGACCGACTCCTTTAAGCAATTGAGAGCCCAAGAGTGTCTAAAAAATCTATCACAATGGGCTTGGCTACCAACTCACTGTGTCACTTGGAAAAAAGTCATTTATTTTCTCTGAGACTCAGTTTCCTAACTTATACTGCAAGAGAGCTGACCTAGATGATCCCCGATCTCCCCTCACCCTGACATCCTATGACAAACATTTTCCGAATAGACGATAAGCCGTGTTTTAAACACAGGCCCTGAGGGACTTCACTGTGCTCACCCTGATGCCCACGTTGCACTGTCCTGAAGCAGAGGTCATCTGGCCTCTCCCTGTCAGCCGTCTCAATCTGATCAGCATCTTCTCTCATCCTTGAACTGCTTTGGAAGCTGCAGGCAGGATGGGTCCCAGCTGCTGGTGGCCTCTGGGACTTCCCAGATCCCTCTGACTGGAGAACCAAACCCAAAGCTTCCATGATGTTCTCACATCTGTTTTAGCACTTGTCACGGCGCGGTGATCAATCTGTCCCTCACTAGATTGATCCATTCATTGCACAAATATTTATTGAGAGTCTGGTAGTGCCAGGCATTGTTTTAGCTACAGTAGGGGTATAAAAGGGCCTAAACTGCATGGGGCTTAAATTCTAACGGGGAGGGCAAAGGGGGAGAAATACACACACACACACACACACACACACACACACACACACACACACACACAATGTGATGTCACTGAGTGATAAGTGTGTGAGAATTAGTAAAACAGATTAAGGGGACAGAGTGTGAAGCAGAAGTGCTATTTTAGCTTGGGTGATCAGGGAGGACTTTCTGGAAGGTGGTTTTGAGCAGAGACCTAGAAGACATGAAGGCACGGGCCAAGATATGTGGGAAAGAATAATTCATGGAGAGGCACAGCGAGAGCAAAGGCCCTGAGGTGAGAGAGTGCTGGCTGGGCTCCAGACACAGCAAAATGGCCAGTGCGACTGAAACTGGGGTGAATGAAGGGCAGACAGTGGACAGGTGGCTGGAGGCCTAGAAGTCATGTCCCGTAGAGGCTCTATGAGTAGGCTTTTGTTTGAAGTGGGATGGGAAATCTTTTCTTGGCAGGGGGTGGTTTGAAGAAGGGGACAAAACAAATATGATCTGATTTGGGTTTTAAAAGGACAATTGGGCTGCTGTGTATAGAAGAGACAGAAGTGAAGCAAAGAGAGAAAAGCACGGGGACCATTGAAGAGGTGACTGCGGGAGACCCGGGGGAGATGATGCGGGCTCGGTCAGGGTGGAGGAAGGGGGAAGTGCCTGTGTTCAGGATGTCTGCATGTGGCTCAGACTGCGTTAGACACTGAAACAGTATCTGGCACAGAGCAGGTGATCAGATAGGGAAGGAGGAGAGGGGAGGGCCGTTGTGGGAGGCTGAGAACCTGGAGAGCAGGGCAGGGCACTCACTGCTCCAGAAACCTGGCCTCTGAGCCTCTGTCTGCATCTCCCACACCTCTTTTGTTTGCCCTGATGAGTATGGAATAGAAATACCCTGCATGGATCCCACCTGGCAGATTCCATCCCTAAACCTATTGTTTTGTCTGTCTAGGACCCCTTCCTTCTTGGGACCGTGCTTCCTTCTCTTGGGATCTGTGTCCCTGAAGCCCACCACCTTAGCATCACCTGAGATTTGCTTGCTCACGGAGATCCTCACCTGTTGCAGCCACACCTGCAAGGATTGCCAGTGATCCCCTTCCCTGGGATGAGTCTGGGCTCCAGCATGGCCTCCGTCACTCCTGCCACAGTGGACCTGATCCATGGAGGGCCTCATCTCCCCCACTCTGGTCTGTGATGAAGTTCACACAGCAGAGTGTGGCATTTGGCTTCACCAGCGACTCCCCCAGGATGCCAAGTGATGCGACAACCCAGTAGTGTCAGGGAGGTAATGCCCTGTGTGGACAACTTTGACCTACGAGAGACAGGAGATGGGAGGGATTCAGTAGACACATTTCTCTCCCTCTTGCCATCTGATCACTGTCCTTAGGGGCAGTGATGATGCCTCACATGTGTCAAGGTGTCCGGTGTGATGAGAGGCAGGCGTGGCCTTCCGTGACGCTGTGGACAACTTAGTAATGCATCCCTTGTACCTGCTTCCTTACCTTCTTTTTCCTGACCTCTCACTGCCTTGAGATTTCACCCCTGATGGACGTGATCACGTAAGGGGTGCCTCAGGCCTTATTTTCTTAGTTGCCCCCAGTCATGTGGTTCTAGTGGGCTCTGTCAACCAGTTCCTGGTCCCTTGGCCACAGAGGAAGGCACATGTCCCCGGCTAGGCCAGTAGAAGTCCTTACCTGCGTCTTTTCAATTCAGACTGAAAGAGCAACAGTTGTTCTGGCAATGAACCTGAAGATGTGAGCCTGGTGCTGCTGGGGACCGTTCCCAGGGAACGTGGAGGAAAACCATCCGGGGGAAGGAAGCCGGCAATGAGAGGACTCTGGGAGCCATGGCTCCTGAGATCCAGCTGCATCCCTGGTTTGCCCACAGTTTCCTTCTGTGAGGCAGTACATTCCTCCTCTTTCCTGGCTGGTTTGAATTGGATTTCTGTCATCTGCTGTACTAGTCAGGGGCCAGAGAGAAAACAGAAACCACCCTGAGTATTTTACAGGGAGAGTTGAACACAGGGAGTTGGTTACACAGAGGGGGGACAGCTGAGAAACCAAGCAGGGATGAATGGCACCGGGAAGCTTTTAACACTCCTGGGGCTGGAGGGGTCTGGGGTGTGACATTCCTGGCAACCAGGATGGGGGTCGCCTGGCAGAAGCTAAAACCATGGGCAGCCCGTGTGGTGGGAGCTAGCTGCAGAGTGAAGGCTGCTTGAGATCTACCCAAAGCAGAGAGGGAGGGGTAGAAACAGTGTGGCCCCCACTTCCTTCTGCCCCTCAGCCTCTCTCGTGCCTTCCATGTCAGAGCTGTCCCCGAGTCAGAGGACAAGGGAGTCTCGGAACATGATTTCCAGCAACGTGGAGCAGAGCAGAGAGGGGACAGAGGGTGGGGAGCAAACAGGCAAATGACAGGCACACTGGTGGTTGAAGAGTCGGGTTACTGTGTGTGCTTTTTATTTTTATGTTTTACTGGTGCACAGTTGATTTACAATGTTGTGTTAGTTTCAGGTGTACAACAAAGTGACTCCGTTATATGTATATATCTATTCTTTTGCAGATTCTTTTCCTTTATAGGTTATTACAAGATAGTGAATATAGTTCCCTGTGCTAAACAGTAGGTCCTTGTTGTTTATCTATTTTATATCTAGTAGTGTGTATCTGTTAATCCCAAACTCCTAATTTATCTATCCCTTCTCCCCCTTTTCCCTTTGGTAACTATAAGTTTGTTTTCTATGTCTATTTCAGTTTTGTAAATAAATTCATTTGTATCATTTTTTTTTAGATTCAATGTATGATATCATATTGTATGATATCTGTCTTTCTCACTTCACTTAGTATGATAATCTCTAGATCCATCCATGTTGCTGCAAATGGCATTGTTTCATTCTTTTTATGGCTGAGTAATATTCCATATATACACCACATCTTCTTTAGCCATTCATCCGTCGATGGACATTTAGATTGATTCCATGTCTTGGCTATTGTGAATAGTGCTGCAATGAACATTGGGGTGCATGTATCTTTTTGAATTAGAATTTCCCACTGTGTGTGCTTCTGACTGTGAACCTCAAGAATCCTCGTCTGTAGGAAGAGCACTGTGCCATTTCCTAGAAGCTCCTCACAAAGAACTGCTGGTGGTAGCGATTGCCATGGCCGTCCCTGAGAAGTCCTGCTCCCTTGGAGGAATATGTTGATTCTCCTCGGACATGTTTTAATGCCTTTACACCCATGTGGGGAATCCACAGGAAGTTGATGTCATTATTTAGGGACTCAGTTGAGTCCCAGAGAGAACCAGGTATACCTTCAGAATTTCTATAGCCAATAATCTCCTTCCAGCACAGCTAAGGTACGAGTCTACTGAATTCCAGCTCAGAGGCTGATCAGAGCTGTCTGAGCTGTGCTGGGTGCATCTGGAAGTTTCTCTAGTGTCCAGTCTAAGTCCCTGTATTGTCAGATCACCCTTGGGAGACCTGGGAGGAGACTGTCCCCTGTGACCTAGAAGATAATTTAGGATATTGAAAAAAGGGGGAAAAAGAAAGATTTTTGAATTTGAACTGAGCATGGACTTAGTGAATTCTGATGATGTGGCAAAGGAGGGGCTGGGATGGGGGTCATGTGAGGGATTTTCAGACTCCAGAGTGACCGGAATGACTAACTGGAGGTTGTCCAGGCAGTGGGGTTTGAGGTCCAGTTGTGCTCAGCAAAGAGGTTCCTGGGAACCTAATGGGGACAATTTGGGGTTTTGCAGATCATCTGAACCAAGGGTGTTGCACATATGTTGGAGGACATGCAGCTCCCTATACGTCTATATTTTAAAGTAAATAAAAGGCTCTCTGAGCAAACCACACAGTATTGGATGGATTCAGATTCCAGTTCGGAAGCCTCTGCCTTCTGGCTTTACAGGAGCCTGTGGTGACCACTCGGGCTGGGAGTCCGGGTTGCTGGGTCAGCTTCTGGCTCCCGCCGATGATTCACTGTAGCTCCCATGGATGGGCAGCCTGCCGCGCCTGGGCCTCAGTTTTGCCCTTCTGTGAAACAGGCAGAGGGGCCAGCGGGTGCCGTGAGAACAGATGGAATTTTAGCTCAGTATTATGGGTTGAGTTGTGTCCCCCTGGCCCAATTCATATGTTGAAGTCCTAACCCCCTGGTACCTCAGAATATGGCCTTATTTGGAGGTAGGGTCTTTACAGAGGTAATGAAGTTAAAATGAGGCCATTAGGTGCTAATCCAGTATGACTCAGGTCCTGATAAAAAGGGAGAAATTTGGACACAGAGACACACGTAGAAGGAAGATGCTGTGAAGACGGCCATCCGCAAGCCCAGGGCAGATGCCTGGAACAGATCTTTCCCTCAAGGCCCTCAGAAGGAACTGACCCTGCCAATACCTTGATTTTAGACTTCTAACCTCCAGCTCAAGCAAGGTGATACACTCTGTCTCCTGTCTCTTCTCACCGTAAAGGTGTCAGGGGAATCCCTGCTCCCTTTTTTCTTCCCCATCTTCTTTCCCCACACCACTCCTATGTCACCATAACAAGCTCAGTTCAAAGTTCTATACTACTTTTATCTAAAAAATGTATTGTCGGGACTTCCCTGGTGGTGCAGTAGTTAAGAATCTGTGCTTCCACTGCAGGGGGCACAGGTTCGATCCCTGGTCGGGGAATTAAGATCCTGCATGCCGCACAGCACAGCCAAAATAATTTTTTTTATTGTCACTCATATGCCTTCAACACTGCAAGCTTCCACACCCCTTGAGTATAAAAGGAAAATGGCTCTTCGTTGGTGTCAAGGGTCAATTCACCACAGCAATACAAGTGCAGTCAATGGGATGGAGAGGAGCCATTGGGAGGGGCCACCTGTTGGGTAGGGGGAGGTGAGGCAGTAGGGATGGTTGGGAAGGGAGGATGTCACCACTTCTTTCCCAGAAATCTGGTTAAGAACTGGGCCACAATCTCTGGGGCTTGAGTAAAGGGCAGTACTACTTGAAGACAGAGTGGATGGAATGACTCCCATGGGGCCTTGAAAACTAGTTCCCAAGTCTGGGTACATCAGATTACTTGGAGAACTTTAAAATTTTCCCACCCCCTTTTATGTTAGTGAAAATGCAAAATACCACAGAAAGCATCTTTGCACCTACGGGTTTAGCTGAGATGAAACGGTACAGGTAGAATTAAAAGTACCTGTGTACTTCTCTCATTTTCAGCCTGGCAACTTTAAACGTCACATAGATTCGCAGCCCTAACTCAGGCTACTAAACCAGAATCAGCAGAGGTGGGGCTCAGGACTCTGTGTTTCACGAGTTCTCCTGGTGGTTCAGTGCAGGCAGAGGGACAGAGCACACCTATGGACGGAGCCAATGCTGGGATTACATCTGAGAGCCCCCAGACCCTCCATCCAGGACCCAGCTCCACACACCTGCATGCTGGGGCCGGCCTGTGGGGATGAAGTGGGCCAGGGGGGTAACTGGGACTGAGGTGGCTCAAAAGTCAGAGGCTGCTGGCGGCCATGAGCTGGGTGACATTTGTGGGGCAGAGAAAGGCCAGAGTGGAAGAGAGGTCCACTCTGAAATCTGACCCTGGCAGATTTCAATGTTAAGCCATTGAACACAGACTTGGAAAGAGTTGCTACGTCGACTGTTGAGAGCCAGCCCTGCACATCACTGCTTCTGACTCTGGCACCTGCAAGGCTCTGCCGCTGTTATCCAGCTGTGTGTTACCCAATGTTCATCTGCTATGCACCTGTGCAGGTATACCCAGGGCTGCCTACATAATTTGTGGGTCCCAGGGCAAAGTGAAAATGTGGGCCCTTTATTCAAACAGCAGGAAAATAAGTACCATGAGAGATACTAAAACATGAAGTTCTCAAGGTGTTTTCTGTTTTTTTTCTTTTTTTAACGTTTTCTCTCTCATTTAATTAAAAAAAAAATTAACTGTAGTTGATTTACAGAATTGTGTTAGTTTCAGGTGTGCAGCTTCAGATTCTTTTGCATTTTAGGTATTATAGGATATTGAATATAGTTCCCTGTGCTATACAGTAAATCCTTGTTTATCTATTTTATATATAGTGGTGTGCATCAGTTAATCCCATACTCTTAATTTATCCCGCCTCCTCCCCTTTCCCCTTTGGTAACCATAAGTTTGTTTTCTATGTCTGTGAGTCTATTTTTGTTTTATAAATAAGGTAATTTGTATTATTTTTTAATATTCCACATATAAGTGATATCATATAATGTTTGTCTTTCTCCGCCTGACTTATTTCACTTAGTATGAAAATCTCTAGGTCCATCCATGTTGCTGCAAATGGCATTATTTCATTCTTTTTTATGGCTGAGTAATATTCCATTGTATGTGTGTACCACATCTTCTTTATCCATTCATCTGTCGATGGACATTTAGATTGCTTCCATGTCTTGGCTATTGTGAAGAGTGCTGCTATGGACATTGGGGTGCATATATCTTTTGAAATTAGAGTTTTTGTCTTTTCTGTATATATGCAAGTGGCGGGGGGAATGCTAGATCGTATGGAAACTCTATTTTTAACTTTTTAAGGAACCTCAAGACTGTTTTCCATAGTGGCTGCACCAATTTACAGTCCCGTCCATCTCAAGGTGTTTTTAATTTTCTACTTAATGTAGTTCTAAGTAAATGAAAATTTAAAAATTAAACCATTAGCATGAATTTTGTAGTTATATTGTACAATGCCAGTCTGGGATGAAAGTTTAAGAGTGTTTAACTAGTGGAACCACCACAATTACACAGTCTTTATTCATAGCTCACATGTGAATAGTGGAAGCTCTCACAGAACAAACTCTACTGTTTTTATTGTACCTCTCGATGTGCCCACATTCTAAGAGCTCTCCCTACCTTCCTTCAGCTTACTGATGAGGAAGGAAAGATGGAAAGGAAAGAGGTCTATGAATTGTCCTGCCTTCCCCATTCCTTGGCTTTTCATGTTTCCTAGAAGACATTTCCTTCTCTCTGTGTTCAAAGCAAGTTCTGGTTTGAATGGAAGATGGAGCTTGTCGAGGCTGTCAGCTCCTATGTCACTTAGTTGTTTGCATAATGCACTTTCTCATACTCACTCTGAGTTTTGCTGAGCTGCCATATAGAGTGTATCCACCGGACTTCTGTGCTCATAGGAATTGCAAATGCTATATGCAAATGGAGAGGCAAAGAATGGTGGCCAAGCATTATGCCCACGTCTGCTCTGCTCACATGCACACCCCAGTGTCCCACTGGGCTTCACCTGCAAAACACAAACATAAAATTATTAAGAATTTCAAATTAAGAATTTTTCCAAAGAGGAAATGCAGATGGCCAACAGGCACATGAAAGGATGCTCAACATCGCTAATCATCAGGGAAATGCAAATCAAAACCACAATGAGATATCACCTCACACCTGTCAGAATGGCCATCATCAAAAAGAACACAAATAACAAATGTTGGTGAGGACGTGGAGAAAAGGGAGCCCTCGTGCACTGTTGGTGGGGATGTAAATTGGTGCGGCCACTGTGGAAAACGGTATGGAGGTTTCTCAAAAAACTAAAAATAGAACTACCATACGACCCAGCAATTCCACTCCTGGGTATATATCTGAAAGAAACAAAACCACTAATTCAAAAAGATACGTGCACCCCTGTGTTCATAGAAGCATTATTTACAATTGTCAAGATATGGAAGCAACCTAAGTGTCCATCAACACAATGGAATACTACTCAGCCATAAAAAGAATGAAATTTTGCCATTTGCAGCAACATGGATGGACTTGGAGGGAAGTGAAATAAGCCAAGTGAAATAAGTCAGGCAGAGAAAGACAAATACTGTATGATATCACTTATATGTGGAATCTAAAAATGCTACAAACTAGTGAATATAACAAAAAAGGGGACTCACAGATACAGAGAACAAACTAGGGGTTACCTGTGGAGCGAGGGAAGGGGGGAGGGGCAATATGAGGTGGGGGGTTAAGAGGTACAAACTATTAGGTATAAAAATAAGCTACAAGGGACTTCCCTGGTGGTACAGTGGTTAAGAATCTGCCTGCCAATGCAGGGGACACAGGTTTGATCCCTGGTCCGGGAAGATCCCACATGCTGCGGAACAACTAAGCCTGTGTGCCACAACTACTGAGCCCAAGCACTGCAACTACTGAAGCCCATGCACCTAGAGGACACGCTCTGCAACAAGAGAAGCCACAGCAATGAGAAGCCCGAGCACTGCAACGAAGAGTAGTCCCCGCTCGCTACAACTAGAGAAAGCCCGTGTGCAGCAGAGAAGACACAATGCAGCCAAAAAAAAAAAATTGAAAAAAATAATAAGCTACAAGGATATATTGTACAACACGGGGACTATAGCCAATACTTTATAATAACTATAAATGGAGTATAACCTTTAAAGATTATGAATCACTATATCGTATACCTGTAATCTATATAATATTGTACAGCAACTATACTTAAAAAAAAAAAAGAATTGCAAGACGGTGACAGCAGAGTGTCAAACCCTCCGTGGAGCACTTCCGAGCTCAGAGACCCCATGTGCTTGCACAGGTCACACATCTAGGAACGGGATGTGGGTGGACCATTGCTTATGTCTGTGGTCGCAGATTTACTGGTGAGGTTCTGATGCAGTGTGGGGTGGGATGAGAAGAACCCTGGGAAGTCCTTATCTTATGGCCACCTCGTGTTTCTGCGGCAGAGGATCAATCCACCTCAATCTGAAAAGCACTGCTGCAAAGAAAGTAAACTTTGGAAAAAAGGAGGAGACCATAGGCCTGGCAGAGAACTAGGGCTCAAGAAATCTTTGTTAAATGAATGAATGCGTGAATGAATTAGAGGATTTGAAAAGCCTGGAGTCGTTCGGGAGAGGTTTTAGGGAGAGGTCAAGTCTGAGTTTCCCGTTCAGTCCTATGTACCCCATCTCTTCCCACCTTATAAATGAATTCCCAGCACTGATCCCAGTGCTGGGGAGTGGAGGAGTGCCGCTCATGCTTGTTGAATGACTGAGGGACTAGAGGGCACCCCATGTCTCCCACAACCCTGATCCCAGCTACTCGTGGTCAGCTGAGGGCAGAGGGGGATAAGATCTCAGCGCTTTCTCCTAGTCACGCTGGCTTCACAGTCACCAGGGGTCTTGAGCAAGACCCTTTCTGTGCAAATCCAGCCAGGCTCTGCCGGGAGCTCTCAGGGCTGTGGGAAGTTGGCACGGGAAGTCGCAGAGCCCGGAGGAGGAGCGGGGTTTGAGGAGACGGGCCCACATTTTGGTTCTGGATCCCCTTCAAGGTCTTTAGAGAAATGCTCTTAGCTGCTCCCTCACCTGTTCCTGTGTCTCATCCGGGAAAGTCAGGAGCTAAATCCCCATGGATTTGGCTGTCTGGGGCACAGAAATGCCACCTGGGTCAAATGCCTGCTCCTTGCCCTCCAGCTGGAAGGCTCCACTCCCTTTTCTTGGAACTCCCAGAGCCTTTCATCTGTACCACTGCCTCTAAGACACTTGTCGCAGCCAACCCTGTGACTTGGGTGGCATTTGTTCTCCTGGTGAATAGGACCGGAGTGATTTATCTCTGTGCACCTTTCTACACTCTCACCCCAAGTGTCTATTTAGCACCGAGCTGCCTGGGTCTGGCTTGCAACACACCCAGAGCTGGAATGAAGGCTGGAAGGTCTGTGTCCTGTGATCCTAGCACAGGGCAAGTGGGCGGCTGGGCTTGTGAGGCTCTCCCGATGGCAAAGGGGTCATTCATCAGGTCTCACGGTGCAGCGCCAATGCATGTCCACAGGTGCCGCGGCGTGGGGGCAGGAGCGGTCCTGAGCAGGTCAGCTATTTTCTGAGCTGGGCTGGAAGAGGCTTGTTGAAAGGCACATCCTGTCCCCAGTGGCTCTCCATGTGGGAGGGGATCCAGTCTCGACAAAGAGTGGAGGTGAGACCATAGGGACAGGGTCCATGGTGAAACTGGAGCTGCTAGGGGGGGCCTGCCATGCAACCAGCTGGGTCCAGTTTTATCACCTGCCAAAGGAGACTAATAATTAGACAACAGAAGAAGGATGCAGAGGATCTGGTGGCCTCCCATGTCCACTTTTAGCATCCATGTGCTCTGTCCTGACTCCCTTTGCCTCATGTCCCCTGGGTCCTCATTCAACCTCCCTCCTCCATGGGGACCCGTCCAGCAAAGCTTGAAGAGGCCAGGCTCTCCCCTTCCTTTACTCGTCTCCAGTCAGAACTACAATAATTACAAGTACTATTTAGTGGACACTTACTGTGTACCCTGCATTTTACTAAGCTCTTTCATGCACTAACCGATTGAATCCTCATGGTAACCCAGTGAGTTAGGCATTTCCATCTTCCCCATTCTCTAAATGAAGAATGGAAACTCAGAGAGGCAAAGTAACTTGCCCAAGGTTGCACAGCTAGGAAGCTGAGGAGTTGTGTCTGAAAGTAGGTTTGTCTGACATCACGGTTGGTGGTCTTTGTCACCACACTCCACCAGCTTCCTGAACTTCTTCTCAAATTCTGGAGCTGCAGATCCCTGTTGGTGTCTGGCTGGATGATTTTGAAGCCGTTTGGAGATAAGGGGTCAGGCACTTAATGTGTTGGCCTTTGGCATTTTTTTTTCTTTTAAATTTCCTTTTTTTTTTTCATCTTTATTGGAGTATAATTGCTTTACAATGGTGTGTTAGTTTCTGCTTTATAACAAAGTGAATCAGTTATACATATACATATGTTGCCATATCTCTTCCCTCTTGCGTCTCCCGCCCACCCTCCCTATCCCACCCCTCTAGGTGGTCACAAAGCACCAAGCTGATCTCCCTGTGCGATGCGGCTGCTTCCCACTAGCTGTCTATTTTATGTTTGGTGGCCTTTGGCATTTTAACTGACCTCTTGGGCTTGTGGCCTTACTGAAGGGGAGAGAGCCTGTGATGCTGAAATACCATGCTGGGGACGAGGTGTCCAGGGCTCGTGCTGTAAGATCAGCCCTCCTCCTGCCTCTTTTCTCCTCGGAGAAGCCTCCTGTCTCTGAGACCCCAGCCCCAAGCAGCAGGTCTTGTGGCTGAGTTTGTCCCTGACCTTGGACTCCCAGCACAGTTGCTGTCTGAGATCTATTTAACTGCCTGTTGGCTCTGGGGACAGAGCCGAGTTGGAAAAAGGCACCCACTTTGGCTTCCAGACCCATGGAATCTTTCTCAGCTGATGAGTGAGCAAAGACAGGGGGTTAGTCTCTGTGGCTCATAGGGCTTGGGACGCGGGGGATGACCTCACAGAACAACCCCTCTGACCTGAGAGCTGGTGAGGGTCATGGTCTCTGTGAGGTACTGGCTGGAGACGGTGCTTCCTCCCCTCACTTTTCTGGCAGGCCATGTGGGCAGCCGTGTGACCTGTCAGCCTACAGCTCCGTCTGGGGGCTGGCTGTGTCCTAGTGGGCAGATTGCTTCACCTCTGTTCTTGGGTTTTCTTATCTGTGAGGCGGGGTTGCCGTGTCCGTTCTGCTTACTGCTGCAGTGGGAAATGCTTTTAATATAACTGAACATAAATGAAGTTGCCATTGGCTACAGGGTTGTGAATGAGACCCTGAAGTGATAATTTGAAGGTTTCTACCTAGAGGAAAAGGCCGTTTCACAGAAATATACTGAACACTCACTATTAGGTTATTGGTAAGCCCTGGCGAGATCAGGGTGCTGAGCAGTTATGAACTAATGGCGCACTTGTGTGTCATATTTGGCCTATAGTATACGCGTGCGTCTGTTGTAAAGGATAAGCACATTTTCTTTTAGCCTAAGTAAGGTATTATGACTTGAGAAAAGGCAAACTTTCATGCGGGTTATACAAAATAAAGAGTTGATGCAGCTCTGGTCCCTGGTGGAAATTTATGCACATTCTTATTTCTTCATGGATATTAATTAAATAAACTGGGAGTAAATTACTGTCAGCTGGATCCCTGTGAAGGCCTGTGGAGAGGGATGAATGAGCTCTGGGACCACCGTCGGGCTGGCTTATGGGCAGTGGTATCCCCCTCCCCACAACATCCCCCAAGGATGTCCAGGTGAGGAACACTTCACTCTTTGCAACCATGCTTTTCTTTTTGTTTTTAATTCAACAAACATTTACTGAGTGCCCATCACCTGCCAGACATTGTTTAAAAAACAGCTTTATTGAGATATAATTGCACACAATAAACTGCATGTATTTAAGGTGTACAATTTGGCAAATTTTGACACATGTATATTCCTGTGAAACCACTACCATAATCAAGTTATAAACATGTCCATAATCCCCAAAAGTTTCTTTGTGGCCCTTTGCAATCCTTCTCTCTTGCTCCTCTCTCCACTGCAATCAATGATCTGCTTTATGTCTCTATAGGTTAGTTTGAATTTCTGAGAATTTTATACAAATGGAATTATCCATTATATGTACTCTTGTGTGACTTCTTTCACCCAGCATACTTACTGTAGGATTCATGCATGCTGTAGTGCATAGCGATAGTTCATTCCTGGTAATTGCTAGTAGCATGGCATTGTACGGATATACCACAGTTTGCTTATCCATTCACCTGTTGAAAGGTTGTTTCAAGTTTTTGGCTATTACAAATAAAGCTGCTATAAAAATCCATGTACAAGTCTTTGCATGGGCATATGCTTTTATTTCTCTTGGGTAAATACCCAAGAGTGAAATGACTGGATCGTTTGGTAGATATATATTTAATTTTTAAAGAAACCGCCAACAGCTTTCCAAAGGGCTTGTCCTATTTTACAAAACCACTAGCAGTTTAGGAGCGTTCCAGTTCCTCCACATCCTCATCAACACTTGATATGGTCAATGTTTTTTTTTTTTTTTGCGGTACGTGGGCCTCTCACTATTGTGGCCTCTCCCGTTGCGGAGCACAGGCTCCGGACACGCAGGCTCAGCGGCCATGGCTCACAGGCCTAGCTGCTCCGCAGCATGTGGGATCTTCCCGGACCGGGGCAAGAACCCGTGTCCCCTGCATTGGCAGGAGGACTCTAAACCACTGCGCCACCAGGGAAGCCCTGGTCAATCTTTTTAATGTTAGCCATTCTAATAGTTGTTCACTGTGTTAAAATATATACTGAGACATATTAAAAATGTTAACAGTTTATTTGAGCAAAAATGAATTCGGGCAGCATCACACGGGAAGTGGTTAGGCGTGCTCCATCGGTAGGAGTTTGGGAGAGACTTTCACAGAAGCAAAGTAAGGAAATTATTGATTGCCTACTGTTTAAAGGCTAGTTGGCTGTTTGTGATTGGTTGTCCTTTAGTGTCCGGATTTTGTAACCTTGAGGCATTTACAGGCTTAGATTTTTTTTAAACTTTTTATTTTATATTGGAGTATAGTTGATTAACAATGTTGTTTTAGTTTCAGTTGTACAGCAAAGTGATTCAGTTATACATATACATGTATCTATTCTTTTTCAAATTCTTTTCCCAATTAGGTTGTTACATAATACTGAGCAGAGTTCCATGTGCTATACAGTAGGTCCTTGTCGGTTACCCGTTTTAAAAATAACAGTGTGTACATGTCAATCCAAACTCCCTAACTATCCCTGCCCCTCCTTTTCTTTCATAGGCTGCTAGGTCATTAGAGCCACCTGAGTCTAATGGACTCCTCCTCTTCCATACCAGACTATACCTCTCATACAATAATAACAGGTGGTATGTCATTGTGGTTTTAATTTGCACTTCCCTAATGACTTATGACATTGAACTTCCTTTCATGTGCTTATTTGAAAAGATACATCCATGTATCTTTTTTGGGGAGAAGTGTCTGTTCAAACCTTTTGCCCATTTTTAAAAAATTGGGCTGTTTATTCTTATTATTTAGTCTTGAGAGATCTCGATAGAAATCTGTATTGAAGTTGTTTGACAGATAAATAATTTGTAAATATTTTCTCTCAGTGTGAGGCTTATCTTTTTATCCTGATTTTGAAGGACAAATGTTTTTAATTTTGATGAAGCCCAGTTTATCAATTTGTTCCTTTATTGCTTGTAATTTTGGTATTGTGTTTTAAGAAATCATAAAAATTTCCTTCTATATTTTCTCTATATATGGTTTTATAGTTTTGTATTTTACCTGTAGGTCTATAATTCATTTTGAGTTAATCTTTTTTACCTGGTGTGAGGTACTATTCCTGCTGCTCCCCATTCCGTTGGGAGATTAATTTTCCATCTGGTTTTATTTTCTTTCTGACTGATGGACTTTCTTTAACATTTCTTCTTGTACGAATCTGCTGGTTGGTAATGGATTCTTCCAGGTTTTTATGCTGGAAAACATCTTTATTTAATCCTTTTTTTTGAAGAAAGGTTTTCACTAAGTATAGAATTCCAATTTTTCCTTTCAATACTTTGAAGGTGTTGCTCTACTGCCTTCTCATGTGACCTGTTTGGGATGAGACACCTGCTCACATTTTGATCTTTGTTACTTTGTTTATAATGTGTCTGGTTTTCTCTGACTGCTTTTAAAGTCGTCTCTTTATCACTGGTTTTGAACAATTAATTCTGTGGGTGTTTTTCTTCACATTTCTTTTGCTTCACATTTATTGGGTTTCCTGGCTTTGTAGCTTTCACTAAATTTGGAAAATAGCCAGGATTTTTTCAAATTTTTTTTTCTGTCATCTCCCCCCCCCGCCCCGCCCAATTCTGTGACATCAATCGTACATGTATTAGGCTGCTTGAAGGTGTCCCTTCAAGGTGTCCCTTGAAGGTGTCACTGGTGCTCTGCCCATTTTTCTTAAACTATCTTTCACTCTCTTTGTCCTTTTGAATAGTTCTTATTGTTATGTCTTCAAGTTTACTAATCCTCTTCGGCAGTGACTGATTTCCCATACATACTAACTAGTGTATTTTTCATCTCAGACATTTTAGTTTTCACCTTTAGAAGTTTGATCTGAGTCTTTTAAAATATCTTGCATGTCTCCACTGGACTTTTAAAACATTTATAACACAGCTATAGTAACTGTTTCAATTTCCTTGTCTGCGAATTCTAACACCTGTGTCAGTTCCCGATTGGTTTTGGTAAGTTGATTGATCTCATTATGGGTAATATTTTCCTGATCTTTTGAATGTGTCAGTGTAGAAGTCACCTCAGTCGTTTCTTCCCTGGAGCCTTTGAACCAATAGATTAGATGTTGGAACCTAGTAGTCAGAATGCTGAATCCAGTCTGTGGATGTGTTTTGTTTGTGCACAGTGTTTTAAAAATGATCTCACGTGTTTCTTACACTTAAAAACCAAGAGATCTCCTGCAAAACCATGGATTCCTTTAAAATAAAAAAAGTCAGGATATCTTGCAGCATGGCTGCCGTTCCTGCTGGGAACAAACAGCTAGAGAGTGGCCACCCCATTTAGATGGATGGGACGTTTTGACAGCCCCTTCTATTTACACCCCCTAAATGTGTGCATTTTAGTTTGAATAGCTGTTGTCTCAGTTCAGTTTTTCAGAAGCAGATCCTGAGACTAGTATTAGTGCATGAATGATTTATTAATGAGGGGCTCCTGGTACAAACTTGAGAGGGAGTGGGGCATGCAGGACAGACGAGAGGGAGGAATCAAGCAAGCGTGAAATTTCAGGCAAAGATGCATGGGGGAGACTTTACCCTGATCCCTCTGAGGAATGAGGGAGTGACATCTCAGAGTTTGTCCCATCTAGCTGTAAGGGACCCAAACTTTCATACTTCCTCCTCAGTTAGTCAAATAGTTCCCCTTTCACCTGGCAAGGTGGGCAAAAAGGGAAGGGCAGTACGGCTGGGCATCTGCATTGCTAGTTCCGTGCTTTTCCAGCTGTGCCAGAGGGGCTGTGCCGGGCCCACCTGGGAGCCTCCAGTGGTCCTGGCTGGGGTAAGGACCAGAAAGGTTGCTGCTCTCATGGGATCAAAACCAGGAAAGAGTGTGTAACTCCTTCATCTTGACAATGCCACAGCTTTCTCATCTCCAAGATGGGAAGATGAATTAAGATCACTAGTGGAGGCTCATTTTATAGATGAGAAAACTTGGGTGCAACGACGGATGGGGATTTACCCAAGGACTGCTCTCTCCCCCTGTTGGAAAGCCTAGCTGATGTCACCTCACACGTTTCCTTACTTTTAGGAGACACCCCCCAGATTAAGTATCACTGTAGTCCCAGGAGTATCTAGCGAGGGGAACCCAGGAGCCTTCCATTCATTCATTAACTCGCTCACTCATCATTCATTCGCTCACTCATAAACATTTACTGATCAAGCAGCATTTCTGAAGAACAGCTTGAAGGAGCGTAGTTTGACGCATTTATAAAACAGTGCCTTATCACTCTGCCCTGACTCACTT
The DNA here is from genome assembly GCF_951394435.1 of Stenella coeruleoalba. NCBI lineage: Eukaryota > Metazoa > Chordata > Mammalia > Artiodactyla > Delphinidae > Stenella > Stenella coeruleoalba. Next base: position 108,405,001 of record NC_137151.1, on the reverse strand, counting down.
CTCCCAGTTTTCAGGAGGAAATCAGGCAGTCTGCTATTGTTGCTCCAAATTCCTTCAAATGCTGCAACTGGAGGATTCCAACCTATGTCCTTCCAATCTATGCCTAGAGAGGAAGCTCTGTGCCTTAAGTGACAGACCCAAGAGCTCCAAGTTCAGGCCCCGCAGCCTGCCCTCTGGGTCTCTCTGTATCTCCTCTCTGTCTCTAGATCTTCACTTTCCCCCGTGTGAGCTAAAACCATGACCAGGGGCCGAGCACTGGCTGTCACAGGCTCCTAGGACGGGGTGAGCAGAAGGAAATAGAGGAACAAGAAAGCCCTTCGTCAGGCCATCTCAACCTCTGCACAGCCTTGGAGATAAGTGTAAATAACAGATCTGCTTTGGGGATACAGTGCTCTGAAGGAATGGGCTGGATGAGGACCACAGGGAGAGAGTGGGGGTAGGGTGGGGCAGGCAGGAGATAGAGAAGATGCAGCTGGTGGTGGGCGTACTGATGCTCTAGTCATTGCTCAGCTTTCAGTCTGCTGGTGTGAGCTGAGAACTGGAGGAGAGGCAGAGAGAGAGAAGAGGAAGGGAAGAGAGAGAACAGAGGAAAAAGAGCGGGAAAGAGAGAGAGAAAGGCAGTGGAGGGGGAGAAAGAGACACGGAAAGAAGGAGAAAGAGAAATCCCGTGCTCGGGGAGGGGAAGGATGCTGCCGAGGGACGGCCCGGTTTGGAAATTCTAGGGGTGCTGCAATTCTGGGATGTGGTGAAAGCGCCTCAGGGTCTCAAGAAGCTAACAGTAGGCCCGTGCCAGGCCATAATGACAGCCTGTCGGTGGCTCTAACCAGCTCTGGCCTCTCAACTCCCAGGAACACTAAATTCCCACAGGCGCAAAATGCAGCCCCGCTCCAGCGCGTGCAGCCTAATAGCTATCATTCAGTTTGTGCTGCACTCGCAAGCATCACGGGCAATTAAGAAAGTTGTCTGTTGCAGTCCTGGGCTGCCATTTAAGGGCTGGAGCCTGGAGCCCTCCGATGCGACACAAATGAGCGGGGAAGGAGCGTTGTTTCCCGGGAGAGGGACCCTTGTCATCAGCTGGCAGATCCCAAAGGGAGGCGGAAAAAGGCTGCTGTGGGTTCGCAGGAAGGGGGAGGAGGTGGGCGGACGAGGGACCCTGATTGTGCAAAGGACACGTACACACACACAGGCACACCTTCTCACGGGCCGGCATGCACTAGCACGTACACACCTTCACCCTCACCTGGAACACAGTCCTGCAGACATGTCAGGGGGAAATATGTGTAGAGCGCGCACACACTTGCATGCACACACGACAGCTTCATGCACGTGCCACCAACAACTGCACACACTCATGGGCTCACACGGGCATTTGTACCAAGTCTGCATTTTCTGGGTACATTTATTGACATAAACCCACACTCACACATTGTTAGGCACTCTCACGGACACAAACATATGTACCTGTGCACATGGATAAAAGCGTGGATGCACTCAGGCTCACATACTTGCGCACATACAGAATACCCTCATCTTTTCATCCAAAATCCCAAAGCAAGATGGCTCTGAAGACCTTTAAAATATGCATACTCTAAACTCCAGGCTTCTTTCGTGGCCGTGAAAAAGAATGGACTTGGAGACTGGGGCTGATGCATTTGTCTGGTGGAAGAGAGAAAAGTGTTAGAAGAGAGAGTTGTCCTTTCTTTGTTCTGCTTTGAGCCACAGCCAGTGTCATTTAGGTAGCTGAAAAATAATTGTTGGGGGACAGCGTCTTTCCAGGAGCCCATCACCAGCCCCTTGACCCTGTTGCCACTGATGCCATGCTGATGATTTTTAGGCTCTCTGGGAAGGAAATTTCAAAATATTCTTGATGCTGTGAAAGCAGAGCTGACACGCCTCACTTCCCCAAAGTGTCTCTTCTTCCGTAGCCTGCCCAGAGTAGGGGACCAGATTGGATGAGTAGAGGGCTGTGTACTGTGACTTGGCGAATTTGATTTTCTCATTTTTGAAATAGAGTTTAGAAATGTTTTCCTCCTTTTCTGAGGTTTGGGGTTTCTCCCTTTCCCTGCCTCCCTCACCCCTATCTCCCGCACTGTTATTAGGGCAAGAAAATTGGAGACGGTGTCCATTTTGAGAACATCTCCCAGAATTATTGTGCTGTGACACACGGGGAGCGCAAACTGAAAACAGGAAACCCAGCTGCAAGGGCTCGTTTGAACTGGCAAACTTTGCAGCAAAGTTTTCAGCCAGAAAGTCCTCAGCTTGCAGCCATTGCCCACAACACCACTTCCCTCTGTGTCTGGTTGAGAGTGGAGCCTGCCATTGGCCTGATGCATATCCTGTGGTGGGGATGGTGACCTTCCCCATCAGACCCCAAGACAAAGTTCAGTGCATTTGCTGTTTTCTCCACGTGGCACATTCTGGAAGCCAGCAGCCTCTGACCACCCTCCTACTGCTGTGCTCCGTGGAGCCAAGGCTCTGTTGGAAACCTGCCAAGGACATTTGTTTTGGAGGCTTTTTGGCAGTTTAGATCTGGGTCAGAAGTGGCTTCAGGAAACCTAATTGACTTAAGTATTTTCATTGTACTTTGAGCACCCTCCTCATTTTGATCTTTCAATTTCTCTTAATCGATAATGAAACGTGCTAGAAAGATCAGAATATTTGACTGCTCGGGTGCTCAGAATTCCTGGTGAGTGGACGTGATGCTACTGAAGGATGCTGACACCAACTTCAATAGAGCTTCTTCTGCAGCTCCTGGGGCTGGCACTGGGTGAGAAAGAAGTGGCAAAGGATGCTTTGGGGTGTGGTTTTCCTCTAAGACAGGGGCTAGTGTGTGTGACCTTCCCAAGAGCCATTCTGGTATTTAGAGGCAATGATAATTATCTATTTTAATATTTAAAGGTCTTTCCCCCTGGCCAAGGAATCAAGATTATTCTGTATAGCTCTAGAGGGCTATTATGGAGTGTATCAGTTTATATTTTCTGCATAGGAAGACACCCCAAAACTTAATGACCTAAAACAACCATTTATTTAGCTCATGATTCTGAGGGTGTGCAATTAGGGCTGGGCTCAGCAGGGCGGTTCTGCTGATCTGGACCAGCTGGGCTGATCTCAATGGTGCATCTATGGTCAGCCAGCAGGTTGGCTGTGGCCTGACTAGTCTAGGATGGTTCAAGCTGGCATGACTCAGTTCTCCTTTACGTGTTTGTTCATCCTCCAGCAGGCTACCCTGATCTCGTTCTCATGGTGTTGACAGGGTTCTGAGAGAGTAGACATAGGCAAGACCCCTTGAAGCCTAGGCTCCATAATGGCATGGCATCACTTTTGCTGCATTCTGTTGGTCAAAGCAAGTCATAAGATCAATCCTGCAAAGTCACATGTGAAGGGCATGGAAACAAGGAGTGGAGAATGATGACCATTTTTACAGTTTACCACAGAGGGTACAGATTCTGATTTGACATTCAGAAGCACTTTCTAAACGATCTAGAGCTGCTCAGTGGTGGGACAGACAGACCCGCCCACCACGGGCTTGCTCTGGAGGAAGGACTACCTCTCAGGTGATCAGAATGGGACCAGGTAGCTTCTAGAAGCCCTTTAATTCCAAGTATTTCTTTACTAGGACCTTATTTTCAACAACCCGGAGTAGAATATTTTCACAACCTGAGAATCAGAAGAACTGGAATAATTTCCCAAATCCCTGATAGCCCCAATCTTGACCCCATCCCTCCTCTCCTTCCCCTCCCCCCGCCAAATGCTGACCGGATTCCTCTCTTTCCCTTTCACCCATAATTATACCCTCTAGTCCCATGCACCTGCCCGGGCTCTGTTTGGTGAGGGATAGGGCAGAAGAGAGAGGATAAAACATGCTTCCAAAGACCAAGACTGCTGGGCTCCAAATTTACGCTATGGTCTCTAAAGAAAGATGTGTATTGGAGAGGAGAAAGGAAACAGCATGTACATATTTTTCAAAGAAAAGCACACATGCAGGGAGTGGAAAATAAAAGAAACCAATAACCCAACCCAAAGTCACTTCTAAAGGAGGGCGATGTGAACTTGAGCTCTGGAACTGGGGCCAGGACAGGAAGTGGGCTTGGCCTGCACGAGGGGCATATGCCACATGGAAAACCACCCTGGGCCCAGGCTCCCTGTCTTCCTAATTCCCTTCAGCCTCCAGCCCCTGCTGACCCTGGGAACAAAGCAGCTCTGTGCTGAAGGGTTTTCAGCCCAAGCAGCCAAGACTGTGCCTTTTGTGATGGCCTGGGAGAGGAAGACTGGAGAAGCTGGTTGGACGTCTGCACGTGTGAATCACTCATGTCACGTGGCTGGGCCTGCTGCAGCGGCTCCCCGGGGACACACAAGGGCACTAGGGGAGCATGATTTGAGCCCACGCCTGGAGGCTGGTGAGCCAGCTGCAGGGTGCCCTGCTCTGAACCGAACAGCCAGGGAAAGGACAGGGAATGGGCTGGGGGTGGGGGAAAGCCTGGCCCAGCAAGGCCCTTGAGGACATTGGTGCCACGGTGCGGGCTCTGGGACCCTGGACATCTCTCTCCAAATCCCAGATCAGTTGCAGGGACTGTGTCTGATGGTCTTGAGTCACAGAACGTCTGCTTCATCCCTGAAGCCTGCAGGATCTTGGCTGGTTCCTTGATGCAGGCAGGTCAAGACTCCTTCCGCTGAGGCAGCTTTCCCCATGGACTGGAGAGCGTCCAGAGTGGATGGAGAAGACACCCCATTCTGCAGCAGAGAGGATACAGTGAGTCGGCCAGGAGCTGGGGGTTGCTGCGTTTCCCAGAACAGTCTGGATTCTGGCTACAAAGTGAGAAACCCCCAGGCCTGCCTGCCGGCTCCTCCGAGGGCGGATTGGAGAATGTGAACATCAGGGCAGGTGGAAGATTCAGGCCAGGCGGAACAGATTGCCTGGGGTGAGGGCAGTCCCTGTCCCTGCTTCAACTTGGAGGGGGCTTGCCCTGCATGGAGGCAGGAGTGTAGATCCCATGACCCTGGGAGGTCTGAATTACATTCACCTGCCCCAGCCCAGCCTGGGTACCTCTCCCTGGTGCCCTGCAGAGGGCAGTGTGGTACCGCGGGCAGGACTCCGCTGCCTCATGAGCTTTTCTTTCCACTCCACTGCCCTCCTAATCTTTTCAAACCAAAGCTGCTTAGACACACACAACCTGAGCCCTGCTTGAATGACATGGATTTAACCTGGTGTTCTGGGCTCCCTTTGCTGAGAGAAGCACCCCCATCCTTGGCTATGCTCAGAGAGGATGCCTAACTCTCCCCCAGTCCTAAAGGCAGCTGCGTAGATGGGCAGAACGTGCTTGTACATATGTAGAGCTTTATGGTTTCAAGACACATTCTCATGGGCTCCTCAACAGTTATGAGAGGTGTGGGAGCGGTGCAGTGACAGCACGGAGGGGCTCAACTGGTAAGAGGCAGAGCCAAGTTGGGGTGCTGTCTTCTAACCCTTGTTCCGCTGCCCACTCCACCCTGCCCCGGTGCCCCTGAAATTCAACCAGCACCATCCTTATCCCCCAACCCCTTCCCCCTCTTTGTGGTTGTATTTTCTCCCAAAAGAGAGTTGTGAAGACATCTCTACCCTTCTAGATTCTCATGCTACTCTCTGGTCAACTGTATAACCTTGGGCAAGTCACTTCCCCTCTCTGGGACTTTCTTTCTCCATCAGGAAAATGAGGGTTTTGGATCAGATGGCGTCTGATGGGTGGGTCAGGGTGGCTTGGGATCTTGACTGTTTGTGGTTCCATGTTTGGGCTGTAGGACCAATTACAAGTTAGCTGATCTAAATGAAGAATAAAACTCTCGAAGGGTGTGATGGGTGGAGTCACTATGTGAGTTCAAATTATGAGTCTGACCAAACTCTTGCATTTCAACTGGTTGTTTCCACGCGTTGGATGCAACCTTTGCCTCTCAGGGCTTAGGAGAGTCAGACAAAGCCACACGGGGAGTCTCTCATGCCGACAAGTGACACAGACAACGGTTGCAGTGAACACGGATGATGGTCAGTGACTGAGCCCAGTGGAGCCGCACACTCAGAAGCTCTCTGGGAGATGCTGGGGAAGCAGCCTGTCCCTCTGGGGTCTTGCTTTTTCTGGGCAGTCTCTCCAGCAGCCATTTACAGTCCCAGCAGTTTGGAGGCAGCACAAAGCTACCTCTAAGGCTGCCTCAGGGAGGTCTGCTCTTCTCCAAGGGGTGCACATTGGACAAAGATGCAAACTCTCCAAGGCACAACCAGGGTCAGACGTACAAGATATAACTGGGGCGTGTGGTATGAGGAGGAGTGGAAGGCCAGAGCCTTCAAGTCAGAATTCCTTTATAACATCACCAGTCGCCATTACTTGCGGACTGAGTCAACCAGTTGATGCTGTTACCGTCTCCACTTTACAGATGAAGAAATTGAGGCCCAGAGAGATTGAATAACTAGTCCAAGGTCATATAGCTCACCAGAGGTAGAGTTAGGACTGCAAAGCACACATCCTTAATCACCACTCTGGGCTGTGACGGTCTCTCTGGGATTGGGTTATCTTCCCTATGCTCTGGACAAGAAATTACGAGATGCCATTTTAAATGGATGAATGTGCTAATGAGGCATCTGAGGAAGAACATCTGTTATCCACACTGTCTCCAAAAATCTGGGTTATTATTTGTCTGTGTATCGATTTATTATCTATCTATCTATCTATCTATCTACTTATCTACCTATCTTCCCTCTCCTCCCCCATCCCCAGTATCCCACCAAGCAGGAAGTATAAAAAGACCTGAAGCTTGTTGTGATTTCTGTATCATTGTTCTTTGCATAGCTCTGCAGTGTGGGGAGGGTCTCAGCTCCCTCATCATCCTGAGATGAGGGAGCTGAGACCTGGCGAAGGTCAGTGACTTGTTCAAGGACCCACAGGTAGTTGGTGACTGTCCTGGGGTAAGAACCAAGATCTCCTGATTCCCAGTCATAGTGTCCTGTTGACCACAGGTGTCCTGGGGACAGAGTGTTGGCTTGGCCAGTGAGACTGGGGGATGCTGGCTTCCCAGCCATAGGGTTTCTGTCTCTGGGTACTTTGAGCTCCTGGGAGTTCTGTGCAAATATGCACCCAGAAGTTCAGCTCTGCCTTTGACAGGAACAGCACAGGATTTCGGTCCAAATGCAGGTTTGGGTGGGAGGTTTTGCAGGATTTATCCTGCACCTAAGTTCTGATGTGGGGAGGCATGGGCTTTCCTATAAGCTGTGTCAGGGCTGAGGGTCAGGTGGACGTGCCGAGCTTTGTGCTTCCAACCAGAGCTGCCCCCACCAAGCCAGCGCTGCCGCTGGGCTGTCCTGGGGCAGCCGGAGACGGAGACAAGCCCACAGGAGGGAGACTTGGGTGAGGGCTGAACGGCATTTACACGGGGTTTCATGCCCCAGATGCACTGTGTGGCTTAGATTTCTGAGAAATGGTTCCACCCAGTCTGGGTGGCTTAAGGAAAGTCTTTTCTGGAGGCAGGGGTCTAGACCGAATGACTTTAGAGATTATTTTCTACTTAAGTTTTTCCTTCTTCTGACTAGTTTTACTTTTCTGCTTTAAAAACTGCCATGGTTAAATGTCTATAATGTAAAACTTCAACTATTTACCTTGCCAGTAAGGCTACCTTCTTATCTCATCCCTGCCGCTCCCTTTCTCAGGCCTCGATCTTCCTCTTGTTTCTATTTTCTAACCCCTATGAACACCTGTGTGATTTGGGCCATGTCTTGTGTGTTTCAGGCTGTAATGACTAGAGCTGAGTTCCAATCTCTGCAGGCAGGCTCCAGCCAGCTGCGTGAACCTGGGCAAATCACCCAATCTTTCTGAACCTCAACTTATTCTCCTGTAACATGGGGATAATGATATCTAACTCATCTAGTTGTTACCAAGATCTCAGGAGGACCTGTAAGTTCTTAGAACGTAGAGAGTCTCAGAATCTGCTGGAATGAGGCAGTTTGGTGAGTGAGGAAGAGAGAATCTGTGGAATGTGGAGAAGACCAGATTTTTGAACTTGATTTTAGTCACAGAGTAATTGAGTTCTTCCAACGTGACATGTGAATCTGTGGATCAGCAGATGTGGCTTGGGGGCACTTATGGTCAGTACCTGTCCTGGAATGTGAGCTTGAGTGCACGCTGATGATGGCATTTGGAGTGGGTGTGTGGGGTAAAGGAGGTATCTGAGAAGGTCTCCCGGCACTGGGGATTCAATATGATTCTAGCATCTTAGGAAGAGGGAAGCTGGAGAGCTAATTCACCATGTGAGATGGTTTGAGAAAGTGCTGGAAGGCTGGAGAATGGAGTTGTGTGGCATTTGTCTTTGTAGGGGTAGAGGTGGTGTTTTATGGCCCTTTAAAAGAAATTCAAGAAGGTGGGGGAGGCCAGAAGATGGAATGCTTTGAAGCTCCATCCGTAGAAGGTTTAATTTAGGCTGAAAGAGGCTTTGGCTAACGGTAGAGAATTCAACAAAATATGGGGAGGGTGGAGTGAAAGGGGAGGTGGATGGGATGCTGGAATTCTACCAGCTTTTGCTTATGAGAGCACACCCACCTCGGAGAACATCTTAAAATGGCTTATTTGTTTAATTTTTTCATTGCTTTGATGTTTCAGACAGCAGCCCTCAAAGCTGCCTACCAGACTCAACTTAGCCTCAGCGAACACTTAGTTCCAGATGATCTGTGTCTCCATGTCACACCCCCTCTGAGCCCTGCGGCCCAGGCAAATGGGCAATCCGAAGCACTTGAGAAGCTGCTCTTGATGTGAGCACCATGGAGATCATCAGAGAGCCCCATGGGTGTGGCACGGTCAGGGGTAGGCTTCTGGCAAAGCTCGCCTTCTTACCCTCGGCAGCATCTGGTGGCCATGACCTTCTCACAGTCTCCTGGAGAAAAGCTGCTATGGAAAGGAGGAGACCAAATGATTGGTGTCTTGCGTTAGCATCCTGTGTCCCTGAGTGATCTTCACAATTTCTAAGCAACTCATTCTAAGCCATGTGAGCCTGGGATAGGCTTTTCCAGGGAGAAGCAGATTAGGTGTTATTCATTTAGATTTAACTGTCTAAAAGATATTGACTTTTTAAAAGAACTGAAGTGTAGTTTATTTACAACGTTGTGTTAGTTTCAGGTGTACAGCACAGTGATTCAGTTATATATGTATGTGTATATATATATATATATATACACACATACATATATATATATATATACATGTATACATATATATATATTTTTCAGATTCTTTTCCATTATAGTTTATTACTGGGTATTGAATATAGTTCCCTGTATTATATAGTAGGACTTTGTTGTTTATCTATTTTATATAGAGTAGTTTGTATCTGTTAATCCCTAACACCTAATTTATCCCTCACCCCCTTTTCCCCTTTGGTAACCATAAGTTTGTTTTCTGTGTCGTTTCTGTTTTGTAAATAAGTTCATTTGTATCATTTTATTTAGATTCCACATATAAGTGAGATATATTTGTCTTTCTGCCTGACTTACTTCATTTAGTTTGATAATCTGTAGGTCCATCCATGTTGCTGCAAATGACCTTATTTCATTCTTTTTTATGGCTGAGTAATATTCCACTGTATATGTGTGTATATATACACCACATCTTCTTTATCCATTCATCTGTCAATGGACATTTAGGTTAAATAGTGCTGCTATGAACATTGGGGTGCATGTATCTTTTTGGATTAGAGTTTTCTCCAGATATATGCCCAGGAGTGAGATTGCTCGATCATATGGTAACTCTATTAGAGTTTTTTAAGGAACTTCCGTACAGTTTTCCATAGTGGTTGCACGAATTTATATGCCCACCAAGAGTGGAGGAGGATTCCCTTTTCTCCACATTCTCTCCAGCATTTATTATTTCAAGAGATTGACTTCTTAACACTTTTCAGAAGGCCTGTAAGCATGGCAGTCTCTTCCCCTGTGGAGGAAAATACTCCTCGCTTGTGCCCAGAACTTGAAAGGGACTTTGGGTATTGTCACATCCCTGCTGTTTTCTTTCTTATCTGGCGCAACAGGAAGTTTAGCCATCTTTGGACTCCTGTTTGAGACTTCACTCCAACTGTACTAGAGGTAAGTATTGTCACTGCAAACCCTACCAGGTGCTGATAGTGTAAAGGGTTTAAGATTGCAGTTAGAGAACGTGCGTTCAAATTCTGGCTTTGTCACAGTGTTCTGGGCTTCAGTTTATTTCCCTGTGAAAGGGAAAAATAATGAAATCTACCTCAAAAGTTTGTTGTGAGAATTAAAAGAGATGATGAATGTGAAATGTAAAAGAAAGGAAATCATAAGCACAGGAGAAGCACTTTAAAGATGGCGTTGTTTCTTTCACCCGGCTTCCAACAAGTCTTTAGTATTTTGGGGCTGAGAGTTCTAGTTGTGTCATTAAGAGAGTTCTAATCAGTGGAGGGGCTGGGGTCCTGTATTTGGTGAGGATGCAGCCCAGTTCCATCACCCCCTTAGAACCTTCATCATGTTTCTTGGGTTGTCTTTTTCTGCAGACCAAGCAAATACAACTCTGCTCAAGTGCCCATTATCTGTAGGTTGAATATATACATCACTTGAATTGGACACATCAATTTAAAATGGAGTTATAAGACTAATCACTGGCACAGGGCCTCCTGCCACTTTGGATGACACTGAAAGAGTTCTCGGTCTCACATGCTACCTGGCAAAGGCACAGAGAGCTGTCTGAACCAAAGGCATCTTTTGATACCTCCTTTTCTTCCCTTGGGGGGATTTTTGGTCTTTCCATGTTACTTCTAATTCTTGCTCATTTACCTGAGTGGCCTCTACCTTGTTTCCTTCCTACTCTCTTTTTTCTGCTAATTGACAATGATTACGTTTGATCTATGTTGCAAATGCAACCAAAAGAAAAGGAATTCTCATAATATTCTTATCAAAGCAAATGAAAACAGTAAACTTGGGTATAGTTAAGAAATAAGGAAAAGAATGACAATACTCATGGTATTGAGAGTGTGGGGGGCAGGCACTCATGAACTGGTGGAAACGTAGTTTGGTCCAACCATACCAGAAGGCAATTTGGCATAGGTATCAAAAATTAATAAACTCTTACATGATGATTTTGCATCTAGGAATGTATTCTGAAGAAGTGACCAGGCAAATTCACATAGTTGTATATGCAAGATGGGGAGCTTATTACAGTGTTGTTTATAAATACCAAAAATTGGAAACACAGTAAATATTCAATAATAGAGATTTGTTGACTTAGAATAGCCATATGATAGTACACTACATAGCCAATTAGAATGATGGTCTGGATTGGATGTTATTGTTAAAACTGAGAAGAGAAGAGACTACAAAATATGTATAATTTTTATGTAAACAAAGTACTAATAAGTGCATAGAAAAAATCTGTAAGTTATGCAGATTTTGTGGGAGAGGAAATTAAGCGGGATTTAATTTAAAGGAAACTTTTCTGTTCAATTGAATTTTGATTATTTTTTTCCTATAATAAACATATATTGCTTCTTTAATAAAGAAATCACAATAGTTTAAATAGAATCATGACCATTAACACAGACTTAAATAGTGTCCAGCTGACATTTCCATCAGAATCCCAAAGTCTCTATCTTTCTTTCTCTTTAGAATAGATTTGCTTCCCAGGATTCTAGGAATGTAAAACACAAACAATTAGTTCTTCAGCAATATTATTGAGTAATCTTGTGCTGAATTTACTAATTTGCCAATGATACTGTTTTCCGCTGTTTTTCGTTTATGGCATTTCTACTTCATTTGGGCTGAAGGAAGCTGAAGAGGGATTCTTAGTCCTGTTTTCATTTTTGCATGACTGTCCTTTCCAGCTGCAGCTTTGCAGAGGAAACATTGAAACCCCAGCAGGGAGACAGCTGTACCCATCCCAATCAGTCTGCCTGGAAGGAATCACTCTTGGGAACTGACCCAAGGGCAGAAGCTCATTTCCCGTCCTCCCAGCCCTGCCACCCTGTCTCCACTTTTCTTGACTTTCTCTGAGCCTTGTTCCTGGAGGGCTTTTGGAACTGAGTTTAGGGTACCTGTAGCTTAATTCTCTTTTCCAGAGGAACTTAATTTGTCCATGAGAAACGAGTTAGCATGCAGAGCCTGGAGGTGTAAGACACTTCTGTTCTGAGATCTGGAATCTTCCTGACAGTCAAGAAAGTCCTGAAGGGTAAAGGCTAAAGGCCTAAAGGATGGAGCATTTGGTTTCTGGCTTGGGTAGCATGTTCTCTAGAGAAGGCAGAGCGATTTTGTTAAAAACAGGAAGATACACTGGTGTGGGGTTTCTGGGCTGGCGTGAGACCGGACCCTTTCTCCCCTGCAATCCTGGCCTCACACCAATGTGTGAATTCATTATCAGAGCACTTGTTAAATTCTGGGTTTCATTTAGGGCTTGGCTATGTGCAGGAGAAGAGCAGGATGGGACAGCAAGCTGAGAGGTTGGGGTGAGAAATTTGAAGGATTAGGGTAAGCTAACAGGATAGCATAAGATACAACTGGGGGTCGGGTGACATGGACCCAACTGAGCAGTGGTCCTCTAAATTGCCAGAGGAGATTGGATGGACCCCAGTGAAGGATTGCTGCTGGTGGTGTGTTCCTTACTTGCAGTCTCCATCTGCAGAAGAGAACAGAATAAGACACCAGGAAGAAAATCACGAGACATGGCAATCAGTATCCAGTGGAATTTTCTCTCCTGGAGAATTTATTTTTCAGAAGGAAAGAGGTGGTCCTGGCAGGACTGGTTTGGTTGTAGCTTTGCAGAGATGTAGAGTGATTAACAAGAAGACACACGGGGAGGGAACACTAGTTACCACCCTGGCTGCTTTTCATCCCAACCCTCTCCTCTGCTAGGAGAATTTACCACTGTGTGAGTCTTAGGTATGAAGCGTGGCTCTTGTCCCCCCATAGGAAGCTCAAAGAATCAGAACCCTATTCCCCTGTGACCCTGGAGGTTATGCAATGTTCAGTGCTCCCACTGGAGGACTAAAGTCTCAAGAAGCTTGACAGAAAGAAGCAGGGACAGTGTAGAACTCGTTCTGGTGGTGGTGACTCCCAGAGTCCAGGGTCTAGTGGTAGTGATAGTGCAATGGTGGTGGTGCAATGGTGGTGGTGTCCCAGGACAAGTGACAGTAAGAATGGCACCTTAAGCAGATGGTTTCTGAGGCATAAACTTGGCTATTCTTCCTGAAGAGCGGAATTATCTGTCCTTCCTGTTGATTCTTTGAGTTACCCAATGTTGTTCCATTAGCTTCTTTCCTGAGGATGAAACAAGCAGAATCACCTTTAGCTCATTTCTATAATTTGTAACCAAGAACCTGGACTGGTATATTCTTGAACATGTTAATCTTTTCAAGAACAGAAACTTGCATTCCCAAATGAGAATATATCATAACCCTTTTCTTCCTTCCTTCCAGGTGTCCCACTGGGACGACTTGTCACTGGAGGCCCTGATCCTATCCTATGCCCCAATTGTAAGGTGGGCTTTGGAGAGTCTAGGTATTTTGAGCTGTGAGTTTTAGGATCCCTGGGGTTTTCCTGGTTGTTGAGAGGGTTTATGTAACAGAGATAGGCTAATCTTAACTTGTCACCGCTACTGACCAAACAAAGATTTATAGAAATCAGCCATGTATCATTCAGTCCCAGGTTCCACCCAGACTATAGCAAAAAGATGATTCAACCAGAGATATATCAACTCCACCTCCTTGAATAATACCATCTTGCATTTATGTGGGGCTGTTAGCTTTTCAGACCTCTGTTTAGTCTGCTCTCTCATCAGATCTGGGAGAGCAGTAGGCATGGAACAGTAGTTACTTTTTTTTTTTTTTTTTGTGGTACGCGGGCCTCTCACTGTTGCGGTCTCTCCTGTTGTGGAGCACAGGCTCCGGACGCGCAGGCTCAGCGGCCATGGCTCACAGGCCCAGCTGCTCTGCAGCATGTAGGATCTTCCTGGACCGGGGCACGAACCCACATCCCCTGCATCTGCAGGCGGACTCTCAACCACTGCGCCACCAGGGAAGCCCCACCTATGTCTTTCGATGTGGTCCTCTCATTATAGTCCCAACACTAGAGCAATTCTTGGCAGTTGGTTATTAAACAAAATACTTGAACTTAATTTTTCTTCCCCCTGGCCCTGATGGAGAAGCTGATGAACTTGGCATTGGGAAAGATGGACATGGAAGGCAATATGGAAAACAGAAAAAAAAAGTCATGACTTTGGATCAGACAGGCCTAGAGTTGCTCAGTTAACAGGCTAGATTTTTCTAACTCACACTGTGACTTTGGAAAGTGACTTAGGGTATAGCTGGAGCTTTCGCGTTTGCAAGTGACAGAATCCCAACTCAAACCGCCTTCATCAGCAGATGTATTGGATCGTGTTCCTGGGAATGATGTGGTGGAGTGTGCGTCAGGCGTGTCTGATTTCAGAGGGTCAACACTCTCGTCAGCCTGCTCCTTCCAGTTTTGTTTTTTTGTTTGTGACGGTTTGGTCTAAAAGGCATCCTCAGTGGTCTGAAAGCATGTCCACTTCAGTGACTCCCATATCTGAGTCTCCTTTCAAGTGTTCCCCTGCATTCTGCTATGGTCTGTCCCTCCTCGTCCATCTTGAGACCATCAGGGAGTCTCCAAGGGCCTGGGTTCTTATGACCCTGACCCTAGAACGTGGGGCAGAGGGAGATGGCATTCCCTGAGATCCATCTAAGCTCTTGCTACCATCTTGCCCTTTCCCCCTATTTTGCACTCAAAGCATGCTGTTCTACTGGGGCCGACTCCTGGTGACCCGACGGGGAGCTGAGCTGGATTTCTAATGTGGTGATTGGAAACAGAGATGCAGTGGGGAGTTGGGGAAGAGGGAGGTGGCTGATTCAGGAAAAGCAGCCAGTTCTGCTGGGCCAGTCTGCTGCCTGGGGTGGTATCTGAGGCTGGGATCTGGACACAAGTCTGTCTCCCATCCAGATTTCTGCAGTGGGAACAAAGTGACCTGGTCCTTGTCTGTCCAAGCCTCCATGCGAGTGGTTTCTGTCAAGTTTTGTAATGTGAGAGCTTCTCTGGAGGCCGAGGCCTTTGTGCTTAGCTGCAGGTTGTTGAGACGCCATTTCCAATCATTTTAGCAAGTGGATTGGCTTCCAGATTGACAGCCTTGGAAACCGGATTCCTCTGTTTGTCCCACAAACAGGTATTGCCTGTGGATTGCAAGCAGACGCAGAACACGGTGTCCAAGGCCAACTCCTGATTTTCTACAGTTTGGGGTGGGTGTGGGAGGGTGAGGAAACATGTGAAGAGCCCAGAAAAATGATGTCTGTAACCCAGAATTAATAATGGTTATGAAAACTCAGCCACCTGCCTTAACTTCCCCCTGAATAAGATGTTTCTAAAGTCAAGTAGCTGAAAAGTGACATTCAAACAATTTCAGTTCTAACTCATCCATCACTTTGAGGCTGCCCTCCAAGGACAGAGCTGATGAGAAGCAAAGAATGTTTCTGCCCCTCTTCAGGCAATAGAGACAGGAGAGAGAGCCCAGCCCTCACCCTTCCTTCCAGGTGTACATCTGAGAATCTGGTGAAATTGGTGCTAGAATTTCAAATGGATTGTCTTGTTTAATTCTTACCACAAGAAGAAAGACAATAACAACAGGAGGATCTATGGTTTATTAAGCACCTACTACGCACCAGATGCTTTATACATATAATCTCTAATCCCCAAACACTCTTGCGAGGGAGTTGTCATTACCCTCATTTTATAGACGAAGGGTCTGAACAAAGAGTCTAGAAGAAGTTGTCACTTGCCCAAATTTACATGACTCAGAAATGTTGAGACTGGGATCCAGGTGGACATATTTTCACTTCAAGTCAGGAGTGCTTTTCCCCATGGTGCTCTGGGCAGACTCACGATCTCCATCTTCCCCCAGATCCAGGACAGGTCAGGATCAGGGAAGAGAGATGTCCACTGCTCACCCAGCTCTTGGCTTCTTCCGTGTACAGCTCTTGGCTGGAATCCATTGTCCTGGTCTACCGCTTGGCTGGGAGAGGAAATGGATTAATTTGTCTTCCAAACCTCAGAAAGGTAGAGGTGGTTGGGCAGAGGGATGCCAAGGGAGGAACCGGGGGTGGAGATGGGAGGTGAGAAATTGGCTGTGTTGGTTTAGAGGACTGTTTACAGATATTTCTCAAGGTGAGGGGCATGTTCACTCGGTCTTTCCTGTGTTCTTGGAGATGATGGAGGCCTGGTCTAGGGAATTCTCTTTAAAAACAAAATTTACAGGTATTAAAGGTTTCTGATTTCTCTGATGAAGACTGGTCAACAGGGCTCGGTCAGATTCACTTATATCTCAGGGTTGTAAGAGCATTTTACAACTGTGCAGCTGCCCTTTTAGCCACCATCAGTGGTTCTGGTGTCCCCAGAGAATTTGGGGGAAATCTCCCAAAGGCCCCATATGGTTGGGAGGAGTCAAGGAGCCCTGGGAAGAAATGTAAAGCCATTAACCAGAAAGATGTCCTGAGCCAGGAGCTCAGAGACAGTGATAGGAAATGGTTGCAGATTTGGAACCTGGGGCAAACTTCACCACGAGGGACAAAATCTTCAATGCTTGCTGATGGGTCAGCACGTTGGACCAGTCCAGCCCTGTCTGCCACTTTCCCCACTCCCAACCCTGCCTTCTGCTTTACGACTCGTGCTACCTCATGGCCCCAGTCTCCCCATTGTACTAGCCTGAGATGACCACAGTCCCCTTAAGTAGTGGTGACAGGGAGAGAAGTTTCAAGGACAGTCAAAACAAAAATAATGCTCCCCAGAGGGTGGACTCCACACCAGGCATGCAAAGTGCTTTATGTACATTAACTCTAACCCTCTGCAGAGAATGAACGTCCATTTTACAGTACCAAGATTCAGAGAGGTTAAGCGACTTACTCAGGGTCACATAGCTAGGAACAGAGTCAGAATCCAAATTCAGGTCTGATGGGTTCCAGAACCCACAGCAAAGAAGACAGAGTAGAAGTGGTCTTTCTAGTCATGAATACCAACATCACTGCTCAGTTATCCCTGTGCTTGGTGTGATCTGTGGGATTCTGCGCGCTGGGTGCTGTTAGCCCCAGGTGGAGAAGCTAGAGCATAGAGATTTTGAGTGAAATATCTACGGTCCCAAACAGGTCAACAGAATAAAGCAAGATGTGGGTGGTCCATTAATTCATTCCCTCTTGGCAAAAACTGCCAAGAGATCCAATCGATTGCATGAAAAATATCAACTCAGGGAAACACGTCAGTCAAACTGATAAAGATGTCAAACATCAAGACACATGTTTGTCTAGTGAGCCAAGTGTAAGAAATGTGGGTGGGTGACGTCTTCGAATGCTGGCCTGGGTGGTGCTCCTATTCATAGGATCACAGATTCCAGAGTAGGGACAGATCTGGAAAGTCAGAGGGCCCAGCCCTTACTGCATCCCTGCCAAGCCATCGCCCAGCTCCTGCCCAATACGCACAGTGAAGGGGAATTCACATTTTCAGGGCCTGTGAATTCTGCTTCTGGACATTCTGACTTCTGGTCAATAGAAGTAGAACTTCAGTATTCTCAGCCTGAGTTCCTTTAGATGCAAATGAGGCCACCATAAGAGTCAAACACTTTGGGACCCTTTGGGAATGCCCAGTGGTCTAGCCACTTGGGAATACAGGTTGGCCATTTCTTATAAAGTTAAATATATGCTTACCATAGGGCCCAGTGGTCCCACTCTTAGGTATTTCCCCGACGACAACATTTGTCCAGACTAAAAGTTGTAGGCGAATGCTTCATTCTTCATCATCCAAAACTGGAAACAACGAAACATCAACAACAGTAGTCCACCGATTGGCAGATGGATAAACAAACTGTGGTGTGCCCATACCTGGGATAGTACTAGCATAGCAAGAAAAAAAGAACGTAGGACTGATAGGTACAATGTCATGAATAAATCCCAAGAGCCTTACCTAAGGGAGAGAAATCACACTCAAAGGCTACAT
This sequence comes from Stenella coeruleoalba, assembly GCF_951394435.1. Taxonomy (NCBI): domain Eukaryota; kingdom Metazoa; phylum Chordata; class Mammalia; order Artiodactyla; family Delphinidae; genus Stenella; species Stenella coeruleoalba. Next base: position 108,387,006 of record NC_137151.1, on the reverse strand, counting down.
ATGCTATGATTTCATCTATAGGACATCCTGGAAGAGACAACAAACAGAACGTATACATATATTGGGACAAAAGAGACGGGTGGTTGTCAGGGGCTGGGGATGCAAGCGAGGTACTGACTTCACAGAGGCTGAGGGGATGTTTCGGGGGATGGAAACGCTCTGTATCTTGATTGTGCAGGTGATTTTACAATTATGCGCTTGTGAACATTTATTAAATTGTACATCTTAAAAAGCTAAATTTTAAGTCTGACTTAAGGATAATATTAAAAGAAGATACAGATACAAAATTGAATCACTGGATGGCCTCCATCTGTGTGGCTGCAGAAGCTTGGTCCTCATGGTGAGAATGGTAATGAGAGGACCCCTGCTCTGGAAATCTACAAGGGCTCCCGTCCACGAGGGCCTGAATCCATGGAGCCGCTGCCAAAACCTGGCCACTACTCTCTACTCTCTGATGGGCCAATAATTCTGATGTTCCAGCAGCTCTGTCCGGGGCTCTATCTCTGAAGCTGCATTTGGTCTGAAGTCTGTCAAGGCCTTTCCACCCCAGGCTGCTGATGTGCTCCTTGTGCTCCAAGCTTCTTTTTTTTTTGCGGTACGTGGGCCTCTCACTGTTGGGGCCTCTCCCGTTGCGGAGCACAGGCTCCGGACGCGCAAGCTCAGCGGCCATGGCTCACAGGCCCAGCCGCTCCGCGGCATGTGGGATCTTCCCGGACCGAGGCATGAACCCGTGTCCCCTGCATCGGCAGGCGGACTCTCAACCACTGCGCCACCAGGGAAGCCCCAAGCTTCTTGATTGTAATTTTTTTTTCCTGCCAAGATGGAAATGGTTTCTTTTTCTTGGTTGTCTACTCCTTTGCGGTTCTCTCTGAAGAATTGCTTGTGTCCTTACATCTCATGGCTTTTTTAATGTTTACACAAGACACTTTGCTCTTTATACACATGTCACCAGGGTGCCTGGGACTGAGGCAGATTAAAGCAAGGCCACCACCATGCTATTCCCAGTACCTCCACTCTCACCCTTGACGCCCAGACCCTGGGGCGATGTCCAGCACTCCAGGGTTTTTCTACCCTCGTTGCAGATTCTCCTTTGCTTCTTCCTTTCAAATTTAGCTTCTCTTGGCATGTGCTTCACGCACACCCCAAATTCAGCATGCCCTTTTCTATGTCTGAACACCAAGTTTTTCTACGGCTCAAGTTCTTTCCCCAGAATATTCTAACACTCTATGCAAATTAGTGTTGTAAATAAATTTTGGGCTTGGAGGAGTATACCTAACTTCAGATGTTTGCGATAGTTCAATTCTAATTTTGGCTAAAACCTTTTTTTGTTTTTTATTATAGTGAAGATGTTTTTGCCTCTAGCATCTTCTGTGTATTGTCCCCATTCTTCTCCTCTTCTGCTGAGCTGAGCAAATCTAATGCCGCTTCTGGTGACAGGGCTTCAGCTACTTGAAGACAATGGTCATGTTTTTCTGGACTCTTCTATCCAGGCTGGCTTAGCAAGAAGGCCATGTCTGTTGAGAAGACTTCATCTGGAGCCCTGAACTAAGACGTGGACCCTGGATGAGAGAAGAAAATAGAAAAAAAGAGAGGGAGAGGTGGCTCAGCAAAGGACAAGCAGAGGCACCCACACCAGCAGCCCCGGAAGAGGGACAGCCCTGGACCCACCTTTGCTTCCTATGCAGGAACAACCTGTCCTTGCCACATCATTACTGAGCAAAAAATCTCCTTCCCATCAGAGAATCTGGAGTGAAATGATACTACCCCTGAAAGTTTTCCATGGAGTTATTGGCATGTTTTCGAATAAATTATTTTTACTTTTTGGCCTCAAAGTGAATTTAGCATCTCCTAGGAGTATCAGCTTAGGCTGGATTTGGGGTAGAGGCTTAGAAGGAGGAAAAGTCCTGGCTTTAATGGAAGAAACACCCCAGACATGTGGGGAAAAGACCCAAAAACGAAAACAGAGAGGCGTAGTGTACCCAGCCCTCCTCAAAGCACCTGGGAGTTGGCACTGTGTGTGCAATTCTGGTGCTCAATCAAGGTTGAAATATAACCCAAACATTGGTGAGTCCAGGGGCCAACTCCCTACATTTCTGGAATGGTCTCACTGAGAATTAGAAATACCCTTTATGGATCAGAATTCCTCTTAGTCTTTACCACCCAGGCTGCCTCTTCTGTCTTTATTGGACAAGACCGACCCCATTCTGAGCGCAGCAATGTTGTCTGAGCACAGATGGAGACCCCCTTTCCTCCCTCTTCAAAATTCTTTCCTGGAGAGGGCTCTGTGTGTATTTGGAAGAAATATTTTGAGTCACTATGGGTGCAGGGTGACACCCAAGGGTATGCTCAAGTAACAAAAGAGGCCTTCGGAACTCGTGTGTGTAGGACAAGGAGGGGGATTTGTGGTGTTCCTGGGAGGGGAGAGAGGAGAGAAAAGAGTAGAAAGAGGTGAGAGAGAAGCCAGGATATGGAAGAGACCTGGAGGGTGCTCCTAACTCCTGGAAGGTTTAATGTATAAGTAAGTTATTAAACTCACATTATGGACTTAGGGATGAGTAGACTAGAGAAGGGTTGAATATTGTGCCTAAACTTGAGGGGTAGAGGCCAGAGACTGTGGCAGGGATGCAGGAACTATCAGTCTGAACCTGAGTTACATTTGTTTCTTTGTTTATTTCACCCATTGAACTTGAACTCCTTTCTCTGGTGGCTCCACCTTTGCATTTCCAGTGCCTAACACACTGCCTGAAACATAAAAGGCCCTCAATCAATGTTGTTTAAAAGAAAGAAGGATGGAAAGATAGGAAGTAAAATCTTCTAATTTTGCAAGTAATAAAGAGTAAAAGATAATTGAGACTGTCTCAGAAACTTCAAAGATAATTGAGCCTGTCTCAGAAACTTCAAAGTCTCAATATTGATTTCTTATAAAGCTTTCTGATTCATTCAAAGGAAAAAGGGATCTGTTAAACTTCTCTTAAAACATTGTCTCTTTTATCTTGACACTGTCTCTTCTTTAAGTCCAGCCCAGAGGCACCTGCTCCTTGAAGCCTCTTCTATGTCCCTGACTGGACATCATGGTACATGGCCTAGAATCACGGAAAATTAGGATTGAGAAGGGACATTAGAAGTCACGTACAGGGACTTCCCTGGTGGTGCAGTGGTTAAGAATCTGCCTGCTAATGCAGGGGACACGGGTTCGAGCCCTGGTCTGGGAAGATCCCACATGCTGTGGAGCAACTAAGCCCATGTGCCACAACTACTGAAGCCCGCATGCCTAGAGCCCGTGCTCTGCAACAAGAGAAGCCACTGCAATAAGAAGCCCACGTACCGAAACGAAGAGTAGCCCCCGCTTGCTGCAACTAGAGGAAGCCCACACACAGCAAGGAAGACCCAATGCATCCATAAATAAATTTTAAAAAAAGTTCACTATATATTAAAAAAAAAATCACTTACAGATAATCTGATTCCTGGATCTTTCTTATGTCACTTAATACTTTCTATCTTTGTTTGTTTTCTAAAATGTCTTTTACTTTATTTTTTATTTTATTTTACTTTTTTTTACATCTTTATTGGAGTATAATTGCTTTACAATGATGTGTTAGTTTCTGCTTTATAACAAAGTGAATCAGTTATACATATACATATGTTTCCATATCTCTTCCCTCTTGCATCTCCCTCCCTCCCAACCCCCCTATCCCACTCCTCCAGGCAGTCACAAAGCACCGAGCTGATCTCCCTTTTACTTTAAAATGAGGTCTCTCTGGGCCTGTCAACATAGATGTTGTTCCACACATGAATAAACCTAAGTTGAAAGCATGAAACATGATTGGCATAACGTTGGTGCTGGAAAGTGCTTTGCAAATGTTTTACAAGAAATAGATATTACTATTTCAAACCAATATGGCTTCCTGGTGAATGAAAGACCCTTTTGTTCAGTACAGCCCCTTGAGTTAGGATATGCAAAGTGGACTTGGAGTTTGGATTTGGAGCAGGAATTGGAAGAAGTCCAACTGCCGTTCCAGTAATAGGGGAGAAGAGGTGAGGCAAAAATGGATGCACCAGTGAGATGCTGAGAGTTGGGGGTGAGGGGTGACATGGCAGGGAAAGTACGCTCTGGCAACATCTGAGACTCAAAGTGGGGCATGTCCATGTTCTCATGATGTAACCTTGCCCCCTTCTCCATTTCCTGCAAACCTTGAGTTGGATTTTTGAGCAAAGTGGACAGTTTCCCCAGGAACTCATAGACATCTTGAGAAAGGCATTGATCTTCAACAGGATGTACAATAGAGGTATGAGAAATCCTACCTAGAGCTTAAAAGCAGGGAGACCCCAGCAGATATCTGGGTTACACAAGATTACTTAATATCTTGGAAATCTATGTATATACAAATAAGTGTTTCTTCTCTACATCATCACCTTGAAATTTACATATTTAAAAACTGGAGATAGAGATAAAATTTATACATAAATAGTCAAATCTCAGCTGTAAAGTACAAAACATCAATTGAGTGCCTTTCATATAGTTTTTGTCTTTCTCTGGTATAAATTTGGATGATGTCATTCTTACACAAGAGAACTGAAGATCATCACCAATGTGAAGTGGGGACACTTGGGCAAAAAGATGGTGTTAGTGATATATTATCCCAACAGGTTCCACAGTAAAGTCTGATAAAAAGTTTTCACACCTCATTATACACCCAAAGCAGAATATGGATGTGGCATATCTACAAACCAATCCTGAGCCAGGAGCCTGGTGAAATCTAGGACTGTGACACTTCCAGTGCCATAGGAGAGAATTACTGCTATGATAAGCTGTGAGACAATCCCTAGCCAGATGGCTTTATTTCTGGAAAGACCTTGTTGGAAGATGAAATTGCTCCAGGTCTTCTTCATGATCAGATATGCTATTTGGTAGTTCATGATGCCAGTGAGAGCAGCTGTGTAGCCTGTACATTATAGGTATTTCCCCTGATACCTCGTCCATTCTTGTCCATAACAATCGTCCCCGTCGTTCATGCTGTTATTCCTCCATTGCTCCAGAGGTTAATGACATTGCTGGGCCTAAATCTCCTCCGTGCATACATGGTGACATAGACAACGAAAGCTCCTGGGCTTGCATGAGGCCAGTGTGTTGGCAGGACTACATGGCAAGTGACTTGTTCACTAATCTGTCCATTTTCTTATGGTGGGGTTTCTGGTTCAAAATGACACTTTCAGCTTTCCCATAGGATAGAGCAACAAGGGAGTTAAGTCTGTGCCCAAATTGATGAACAAGATAGTGATGATGCCAGTAATCAGGGAAAGCCCGACAATAGTGTAAATCAAAAAAATGCAAAGTTTGGCAATGCTCTGGGTCAGAGTATAAGCAATAATCTTCTTTAGGTTGTCAAAGATGAGGTGGCCTTCCTCTACCCTGTGGTTACAGACGCAAAGACATCACTGTCATCCAGTAAGACTGTGTGGCCTGCACTTTTGGATCCATTAGAACCTGCTACCCTCATGGCAATCCCAACATCTGCATTCTTTAGAGCTGGAGAAGCGTTAAGTCCATCCTCTGTCACGGGAACAAGTGCATCTGTCTCTGACAGCCCACATCAGTGATTGGCTTCTGCTGGAGGGATGTCTGAGCAAAGGTGGTTTCCAAGTACTTGGTTAAGAGCTCATCCAAGGTGCTCTGGATTTATGTCCTTCAGCTCCATCCTGGACATCACAGTGGCTTTACCCTATTTGTGTACTTGCTCCATAGCAAGGTTGAGGCTTTTTCAATGTCTTTCACCATCTATCTCACTGTTGGCTGAAATGATACCTGGCAATAGTGTTGGCTGTGAAGGGATGATCACTTGTGACCATAACAACCTTGACCCCAGCACTCTGGTATTTGGAAAGTACCTCAGGCACAGTGGACCGAAGGGGATCAGTCCTTGACAAGAGCCCACAAATCAGAAACTGGAGGTGGGAAAGGTCATGACATCTGTCAAATGAGTAGGCTTCTGGGAACTTGATTGCTGGCAGGAAGAGGTGACAGAAACCCAGAATGGGGCTCCTCCAGAACCCCTAACTCCATGTACATGGTGTGGAAGGCCTTAGCTGTGCTCTTGACCAGAGGCTGCTCTAGGACATCAATAATGATGGTGCTGCACTTCTCTAGGATCTTCTCAGGGGCCCCTGCATCATCGTGAGGCAGCATCTGTCACTGGGGTCATCCGTCTCATGTATGAGGGCTGAAATTTGTTGGTAGAATCAAAAGGGATTCCAGGCACTTTGCAGTCTCATTTCCTAATTTCTATCACATCCCCCAAAATGACCTCTGAAAATGACCTCCAACCACAACTTTCTCCATGATGGTTTCTCGTGTCCTTGTTTGAACTCAACTTGGTTATGCAGTGTTATTATCTGAATAAGGAAGCCCAGATTCCAGAGCTTCAGGCAAGGAGTTGTTTTTTCTGTTCGTCATGTGTCAGCCACATAGATCTGCTTGTCACACCGCACATGGGTTCCATTGTGAGTCTGAGGGTTGGTCTTGTCAGAGCAAATGATAGAGGTGGAACTGAGGTCTTCACTGCTTCCAGGTTCATCTCCAGGCAGTTCTTGGCCACTTGTTTTTATGTCATTAATGGAGTGACAGTGACAATCACCAGGAGGTCCTCAGGTTCATGGGCCACAGTGACACCAATGAGGAAGGTGGTGGAGTCCAGGACATACTTCATGGACACTGTGATAATAAAGAAAAGGATGCTGGTGAAGTGGTCACTTCTGCCACAATACAAACAAACGAAGTGCTCAATCTCAGTGGCAATGGCTGTCTTCCTATTGCCAATTCCTGAAGCCATTGAGGCAATCTGTCTGTGTTGGTGATTGTGCCAGTTGCCACACCTTTAAAATAAGTTGTAGAAGAGAAGCCAGTGTTCTTTGTTTCAAGGGGATTGCCATGAGTAAAGTCACGGGAACAGGAGTGGGGCTCAGACCTCCTAGTGAGAGATAAATTATCTGTTTTAGCTCACTGAGAAGCCAGCCACCTGATATCCCTAGGAATTTGGTCTCCACCCTTAATCTCCACCATGTTCCGGACCATTAGCTGCTCTTCAGGGATTGTACTCTCCCTTGCATCCCAGATGACAAAAACTTGGAAAGGAATAATTTACTGAATCTTAACATGATGTTGGTGCTTTTCACTTATTGGAAATAAGCAAATATCACCCCAACCAGAGCAAGCACAGAACCCAAGTACACACTATCTAAGCATGCACACTTATCATTGGAGTACTGAATTCCAAATGCAAGCCAGCGTAGGACAGCTCCTGTCCATAGAAGGATGGGGAAGCCCCACACCATCTACTGAGAAATTTGACAATCTCTCATGTTTCTTTGAAAGACCTGAGTGTACTGGGGCTGTCCTGAACCAAAAGCTCTTCAGCTCTCATGCTGGACAGCACTGTATCTCATTTAGACCATAGTTCTCTTCCAATTCCTTATTGCTCAATTTCTGATCAACTAGGTGAATTCTTTCTTGGGTTCCTCTTTCTAGTGATTCTTTATGAGTTCCTAGCAGTTGTACTTCAGGATCTGGTACTTCTCCTGGCCATCCCTACTGGGTGTTTTCTCTATGTCTTTAGTTCCACTGAGCTTCACAGAGTAAGTTTTTGGTGTTGTTTTGCCCATGATGCTGATGACATGGGTGCTTGTGGAATGAAGTTGGTCACAGAAGGGCACAGTTCCAGGGTGTGAGCTGTACTAAGGGCCTGGAACTCAGGGGTCCAGCTGCAGTAGTTTGAGGTGGGAGACCTGAAGGGCCAGTCTCAGACTGGACCCTGCGCTGCTGAAGCCCAGTGGGTTCAGTGCCTGCTCATAGTTTTCTATCTTATTTCTGCTCATTTAAAAATCTACTCTACCAGGTTGAAATCCTCCTGAGAGCAGAGCCTGTGTTTGTTTACCATTGTATTCTCAACACATGGGGATTCAAAATAGATATTTGTTGAATGACTAAATGATCTCATAATTGGGGACCTGTGGGTTTTGGCCATCTCTTGACAAAGTAATATTAGCCTCTGACTAGAAGAGATAAAGCCTGGACGAATGTGCTTCATAAAGAGAGGGACTTGAACCAGGTAGGCATTTCTTAGCTGAAGCCTCTGGAAATCTTTGCAGGGAATGAGGTACACAAGTCAATCTGAGCCTCAGTTTCTGCATCTGTAAAGTCAGGATGAAAATAGGGGAAAGGCAATATTTACCTCTTGGGGTTGTTAGAATTAAATGAGATAATGCACATAGAGCACTTAGAACTATTCCTTGTACTTAGTAAGCACTCAAATTTAGTTATTAATGTTAATATTACAATACATGATCATAATAAAAAAGTAATGTCTTGTAGGGACTCTAGATCCCGTAGCTCTATTTCATTCTATTTGTCAACTATTAACTGCCTATGACACATGAGAAATTGTGGAGGAGGACAAACATTTGTCTGATTTACCATAACTTACTAACCCAGAGATGGTTAGCCACCAGCAGCATCATCTTTGTCCCTGCAGATAGAGTGCTCATTCTAGCTCACGATGACATTTTTGGTAGTTATTGACTTTGGAAGGTTCATATGGTGGTCTTTCAGACACCTTCTCAAGAGAAACAAATATATGCATCACCCTTTATGGAGCTCTTTGAAGGAAGGGAACATGTTCCCTTCATCTCATTATCCTGCACACCTAGAACACACAGGAGATGCTAAATAAACTTTTTTTTTGGTAACATCTTTATTGGAGTATAATTGCTTTACAATGGTGTGTTAGTTTCTGCTTTTTTTTTAAACATCTTTATTGGGGTATAATTGCTTTACAATGGTGTGTTAGTTTCTGCTTTATAACAAAGTGAATCAGTTATACATATACATATGTTCCCATATCTCTTCCCTCTTGCATCTCCCTCCCTCCCACCTTCCCTATGCCCCTACTCTAGGTGGTGACAAAGCACCTGGCTGATCTCCCTGTGCTATGCGGCTACTTCCCACTAGCTATCTATTTTACATTTGGTAGTGTATATATGTCCATGCCACTCTCTCACTTTGTCACAGCTTACCTTTCCCCCTCCCCATATCCTCAAGTCCATTCTCTAGTAGGTCTGTGTCTTTATTCCTGTCTTACCCCTAGGTTCTTCATGACATTTCTTTTCTTCTTAGATTCCATATATATGTGTTAGCATACGGTATTTGTCTCAGTCTCTTTCTGACTTACTTCACTCTGTATGACAGACTCTAGGTCCATCCACCTCACTACAAATAACTCAATTTCATTTCTTTTTATGGCTGAGTAATATTCCATTGTATATATGTGCCACATCTTCTTTATCCATTCATCTGATGATGGACACTTAGGTTGCTTCCATCTCCTGGCTATTGTAAATAGAGCTGCAATGAACATTTTGGTACATGACTCTTTTTGAATTATGGTTTTCTCAGGGTATATGCCCAGTAGTGGGATTGCTGGGTCATATGTTAGTTCTATTTGTAGTTTTTTAAGGAACCTCCATAGTGTTCTTCATAGTGGCTGTACCAATTCATATTCCCACCAGCAGTGCAAGAGTGTTCCCTTTTCTCCACACCCTCTCTAGCATTTATTGTTTCTAGATTTTTTGATGATGGCCATTCTGACCGGTGTGAGATGATATCTCATTGTAGCTTTGATTTGCATTTCTCTATTGATTAATGATGTTGAGCATTCTGTCATGTGTTTGTTGGCAGTCTGTATATCTTCTTTGGAGAAATGTCTGTTTAAGTCTTCTGTCCATTTTTGGATTGGCTTGTTTGTTTTTTTGTTATTGAGCTGCATGAGCTGCTTGTAAATTTTGGAGATTAATCCTTTGTCAGTTGCTTCATTTGCAAATATTTTCTCCCATTCTGAGGGGCTACAGTAATCCGGACAGTATGGTACTGGCACAAAAACAGAAATATAGATCAATGGAACAGGATAGAAAGCCCAGAGATAAACCCACGCACATATGGTCACCTTATCTTTGATAAAGGAGGCAAGAATATACAGTGGAGAAAAGACAGCCTCTTCAATAAGTGGTGCTGGGAAAACTAGACAGCTACATGTAAAAGTATGAGATTAGAACACTCCCTAACACCATGCACAAAAATAAGCTCAAAACGGATTAAAGCCCTAAATGTAAGGCCAGAAACTATGAAACTCTTAGAGGAAAACATAGGCAGAACACTCTATGACATAAATCACAGCAAGATCCTTTTTTTTTTGCAGTACACAGGCCTCTCACTGTTGTGGCCTCTCCCGTTGCAGAGCACAGGCTCCGGACGCGCAGGCTCAGCGGCCATGGCTCACGGGCCCAGCCGCTCCGTGGCATGTGGGATCTTCCCGGACCGGGGCACGAACCCGTGTCCCCTGCATCGGCAGGCGAACTCTCAACCACTGCGCCACCAGGGAAGCCCCACAGCAAGATCCTTTTTGACCCACCTCCTAGAGAAAGGGAAATAAAAATAAACAAATGGGACCTAATGAAAGTTAAAAGCTTTTGCACAGCAAAGGAAACCATAAACAAGACCAAAAGACAACCCTAAATACACTTTTGAATGACTGAATGAATCCTATTCATGGAAGGTATTGATACTGAACATTGGTTCAAAATAATTCAGAATCAGTGGTGATTTAGAAGCGATGGAATTGAACCCCAAAACTTCCTTAGAGACCTTTCCATATGGGGAAGTTCTCATTATGTTATGATGTATCCTGTAACCAACAAACTTGTGCCCACTGAACCCGGTCCAGATTTGGATCCAGCAGCTGCCTCCACAGGGAAGAGAGAGTTAAACATCTGATTTGTTCTAATTAAAAGTCATTCAATCTGGGCTCTGGAGGGATACAGTCTGATGTAACCCTCATCAACTTCATCAACAGGCCATGATACATTTTAAGAGTTGAGCTGATGTGGCTTATCAAGGGCCCTTAGCTACTATGACACCATGGTCTGGCTTGATGCCCTCAGCCAAAGCCAAGTGTTGGGTGGGTAGCTTGGCTCTCTCAATAGCTTGCTTGGCCCACTCTGGTGGTGTGTGTCAGGGCAGCAAGAATGCATTGCCTAAGCTAGGAATATGGACTGTCTCTGAGGGCTGGAGGAAGAGGGTAATAGAGGGAGGGAGTTCTGATTCCGGTGGTGGAACAAGCGAACAGGTTGTCTAGAAGGACAGGTAAGCAGTCCTTGAATCCAGCATCCTTCCTGTTATCCACAGTTACTCACAGTTAATGTATCGTGGGTATTGTTCTAGGGCAGGGAAAGAGTGGAGCCAAACCAGGAGCAAATGACAAGGCACATTCCAGATCTGGTACATAGGTATAAACTTGACCTTGGAATACAGTGGACATGGCTGGGGATGCCATAACTTTATAGGAGGTCCCTAAATTTAATCTTTGGAAAGAGATATGTTCATCCCAAGGATACCTTCAGGGCCTATCTTCGCAAAGAGACACATCCTAATTTGATGATTAGAAGGACACTAGAAGTCCTGTCTTTTCCCCATTCCAGCCTTTCCCCATCCAGGCAAAAAAGGACCACGAATAATCTCATTCCTTTTCCCTTGCTGATTGTTAATTAATTTTAGCTTATGGAACATTTTTAATAAGAACAGGTTCACCTCACTGAATTGGAATTTGGGCTTGAAAGGCAGGACCTTAGGACTTTGAAAAGTTTTGTAGAAAAGGCATTGCCGTAAGGGCTCCTCTATTACCAAATGACATTCCCACTGGAAGGAACGAAACCACTCCTCGAAAGTGACTCATTCTGCAGGTGACAAAGTGGCTGTGGTCTAAGTTTCTGGTGCATTAAGCTTGATACTATGAAGAATATGTTATTTACCCTCTTTGCTCAGCCATCTTAACTTTCTGACATCCCTAGAATATACCAGGATTTTTCCTGCCTACACACTCCACTGCCCTGGTCATTGCACGACTGGCTCGTTTTTATTCTTCAAGTCCCTGCTCAAGGTCAGCTTCTCAAAGAAGCCCTCCCTGACCACTCAATGTCTAAAGTAGGTGTTCAGCTCTACCTCCCCCTATATGTTCTAGGACAGCCCTCTAGTTCTTTCTTTTCTGACCCTCTTCACAACTCTAATTGCATTTATGCGTTATTCACTTGTTTGTTGTCCTCAGAGTGTGAGCTCTATGAGGGCAAGCCTGTCTTGTTCACTGCTGTATTTTCAGGGTACAGGACCAACCTATTATAATTAGAATATTTAAGTCTATCATGCACACTTCAGTATTTTCGTAATTTCTGGGGATGTGAGTTGGACCCAGACTCTTAAATCTTAAGGTCTAGTTGGGAAGACAGAAAATTTGTCAGTAGCACTTGTGATAAGTGCTTTGAGAGAGGGAGTACAGGGAGCTGCTGGAGAAACACCCAAACAAGTCTGCAGAAGTTAGAGGAGGCTTCCTCCTGGAAAATAGAAGCACTGAGACCCAAATAAAGTAGAAATTAACCAAAGAAAGAGAGAAAGAGTTCTGGCAGAAGGGATAGCATGTGCAAAGGCCTTGGGGTGGGAAAAATGATGGCACTATTGAGGACCTGGAAGTTTAGTAGGTATAAGAGGGCTAGCAGCAAGAGATGAGGATGGAGAGACAGCAGTGCTGAGAGCACAGCATGGTGAAGCTATACTAGATTTGGATTTTATTCTGTAGGACATGGAGAGCTACTGAAGAGTTATAAGCAGAGAGAGGCATGAGTTGATGTTCACTTTTGAAGGATCACTCTGCTTTGTGGGGAGCAAGGGATTGGAGGAGCAAGACTAAAGAAAGGGTAAACATATGAGGGTATATTGGTGGCCCAGGAGAGCAAAGATGGCAGCCTGGGCTAGGAAGGTAGCTTTGGGTATGGAGAGCATAGGAATGGTTCATTAATATTTAGGAGCAGGGTCTAAAGATAGATGATTGACTACGAGGGAAAGTGGACTGCTGGAGTGCTTAGTGAGGCTTTGGTAGAGATAAGGATGAGGCCCATTTTACTTGGGCATCTGTGTGGGTGGTGATGGCATTCATGGAGATGGGAGAGCCAGGGGGAGGAGACATACCAAGTATGTCACCATCTTTGAGCCACCCTTTCTTTTCTCTTTCCCTTGGGAAATTCCAACTGCCCTAGAGACTAAGTGCCGTCTCCTTCTTGACTTTCCCTCTGAACCCTCCTCTGAACCATAGCACCAGGAACTAGCCCATACCCTTTGCCACTTGTGTATGTTGCTATGAATTATTTTATTCAAGTTAGTCTTGTCTTTCCAACTAGGTGCTGTGCTTATTGGTGGCAGAACAATTTGTCTCAGTGACTGCCATGGGGCTAAGTACATGGCAGATGCTCAGTCCTTGGGGACTGTGTTTGTCAGCCTTCTACAGAGAAACAGAACAAATAAGATGTGTCTATATAGAAAGAGATCTTTGTAAGGAATTGGCTCAGGCAATTATGGAGACTGGCAAGTCCAAAATCTTCAGTGTGGGCTTGCAGGCTGGAGACCCAGGAAGAACTGATGGTGCAGATGAATTCTGAAGGCAGTCTGCAGAAGAATTCCCTCTTACTTGGGGAGGCAGCTCTTTTTGTTCTATGCAGGCCTTCAAGTGATTGGACGTGGCCCACCTATATTATGGAGGGCAATCTGCTCACTCAAATTTAAATGTTAATCTCATCTAGAAGCACCCTTCAATTGTTATAAGGAGTTAATGAGTCAAATATTTCTAAGGCACTTGGAGTGGTGTCTGGCACATAAGAAATACTGTGTAAAGCTGCATTCAATGAATAAAACCTGTCCAAAAAAAAAAAAAACAACAACAACCCATGCCCTTCAAGTTGACACACAAATTCACTGTTACAGGGACTATAAGAGTGATTTTATGCAAATCATGATCATGCTTTTAGGCTAAATGAGTGGTCAGGTTGGCAAGGCTATAACTTCTTGGGTTTCACAGGCTTATATAGTAAAGTTGAAAGAGAATGCCTGGGCCCAGAGAGGTGAAGTGATTTTCCCAAGTTCACCCAGCAAGGTACTGCCAGTAGTGGAACCCAGGTTTCTAGACATCTAGAAACATTTGCATTTTTTCTACTGCATCTCACAATGGACAGTGTGTGTGTGTGTGTGTGTGTGTGTGTGTGTGTGTGTGTGTGTGTGTGTGTCTGTCCCTGTCAAGAGGCCAAGATACCTCACTGGAACTGTGACTTGCAATTTTTAATTTGGAAATTATAAAACATGAAGAAAGGAGATACTTTTCTCCAGTTGTGTATTCTTTGTCACTGAGCTTCTAAAAACAACAGTTTGGGCTGGAATACAGGAAAGATATGACACAACTTAAGGCCTTCATCAAAAATAACCAGTTCCAGGTCACTGAACTGAGGCAGCCTCAGGCCTGGGAGCCCTGGACAGTCTGGATTTGCATGGGCGCCTTGAGTCCTGAGGACAAGGTGGAAAGCTGTCAAGTTGGAAGAGACAGGCAAGATTTAGGATCCAAACTAGAAAGGTGGGGGTCGCTCCAGGCCAGAGGTGCTCACCAGTCACCAGGCCTCACACAGGCCCAGAATCTAGAGTTCCAGCTTGGGATGAGTTTGGGATTTCTAGTTAAGCATAAGAAAATTAGGTAACCCATGGAATTTAGACCAGAATACTTGGGACACATTCTGGGTCAGGGAATAGCCTGTTAAACTCTGCTCCAGGTAACTGGGGTGTGACGATGGAGCCCAGGGTCTGAATGCCTCGCGTTTAATCTCTCTGTCTGTTTCTCCATCTCTCTGTCTCTCTCTCTCGTGGGCTGGAAAATGCGGCTGGCATGTGCTGCTCCTCTGAAGGCCTTGTAGGTCTGCCCATGAGGGTAAGTGGCACCAGGAGTCTAGCTTCTCAGGGGACCCTCCCTGCTCTCCTAGAAACTCTCTGGGCAGCAGCAAGAATTCAAAGCAATTGGCCTCTTTCATAAAGCCTTTAATGCAGCAAAATTCAACATGATGTATATATATGGACAGGCCTTGGAGGATGCTATAATAGGATTTGATCTGCATAGTTTCAGTACTTGTCAAGACAGTAGAATCAGATACCAATTATGTCCCCAGGATGCCAACTACCCAGATGGCAGAGAACAATCCATTTGTCAGCTTGGTCCACTGACATTCCAGAGAACAGAAATTCCCCAAATTTCCGAATCTGTGAAATGGTAGAGACTGGATTCATTGTGCTTTCTCTCCTCTAAAACTGCTGTATTTTATTTTCTTAGCTAAAAGGATTAGTACAAAAGAACTTGGAACCCCACAGATGTCACAAGGGAGAGCTCGGGAGTCAGTGTAATTTGCAGCCGCCTTTTCAGAGGCCCACACTCACACCCCCAGACCCACAGGCCACGCCTTGAGTGCCACATTTCAGAGAATACCTAATGGATAAATACGTTAGGCACCAAGACCCTAGCTGGTGGGGAGTGTGGAAACCTGGACGTGTCATAAATTCTCAAGAGCATGGTGAATGTTTGGAGCTCTAATCAAACATGATCTCTGCTATATGCACCAGAGCACCATGGAAAACAGAACTGGGATCACAAAGGGGAAAGTGCAAAGGCCTCTGTAGGGAGAGAGGCAGGCCTGGCCAGTAGGCCAGTCCTGCAGACAAACTAAAGAGTAAATTTTGAAACCTCAATGGGTGGGTGGAGGATGGGTTGGTTTTCTTTTCCATTATTCTTTTTCTATTTGCAGAATTACTCAATAATAGGATGAAAGGAATTCTGTAGATGTTATAGGTTTGGTATTTTAGGACAAATGTGATAGGACTCCTTGTAAATTTCAATTTGCGATGTGGACAGATTATTTTGGGAGGCACTGCAGCCAGTTCCCTGCCGGAGAAATGGCCAGAGGCCAGGAGGAGTGATCGTAGCAGCTGCAACGTTGGTCACCAATATTGGTGTGTGTGGTGGAGGGGACTGGCTGGTTACTTGCAGACTGAACCATTGGAGAGCAGAGCTTCACCTCTCTCCAACCTCCTTTCCAAGCCATGTATGGATTCCGGAACAGGAGGGGTTGGTGGACAGCAGCAAAGATTCCAGGACAGAACTTTCCAAATTTAAAGATCCTTCCTTGGTGGGAAGAGACAGGAACTTAACAAAGTCCAGCCCGGAACTGGACAAACAAATACATCTGTGAGACAAGAATCCCAGATACAAATATGCAAACAGTAGGGAGAAAGCTGGAAAAAATTAGCACTAAGAGAGACCTGGGGCAGGAGGGGCGGACTGTCAATTTGTTTCGCACTTGCCCTTGACTTACCACTGGCTGACCCAGGGCTGAGGGATGAGGAATGGTGGGTGGGCGAAGGAGAAGGAGAAGCCAGTACTATTTAGGGCTGCAGACAAATGTAGCTGAGGTCATGGGGAAGGGCAGTAAGTGATCTTCTTGTAGACGCTAATGAGACCATAGCTGTAAAGAACTTAGAGACAAGAGTTCATGTCCCTGGAGTGATAGATTCTGGAAGAGTTTCAAAGAGGAAAGGGTCTGAAAGCCCAGCATGATGTCAGTTTAGCATCATGACTGAGGTCTTTTTGCTTTGCTAAAGGATAGCATTTTAGGATTTGCTGGGGGTCTGCACAGCATAAAAAGGGAAAACTGCAGAAAAAAACCAAGGCAGCAAAAGAGAGACTAATGTTGCCAGAGTAGAGGATAAAGAAGTGAGAATTAGAAGGATTCTCAGAGCCCATCATGTCTATTCTCTTTCAATGTCCAGGAGGAGGGTGGGGGATGAGTGGTTTTAGCCTCCAGGGTTCCCCTGGGTTCTATAACATAGAATGAAATAAGGGAAGAGTCTTGTGTGCAGCTCAAGATTATCCTCACTGCGTATGGCACGAGCTGGTGCAACGTCTCTTTTGGGGATGGAGGGGAGGTGAGAAGCTAGAGCTTGAGTAGATATCGGATAGGAGCAAACATCAGCAGGGGTAATTTTGGAAACTGGGTGGGTCGTTGGCGCAATCCTGAACAACCTTTCAGGATTGCATTTCCCCCCTAGTGTCCACAGGAAGCCCACAGGTGGAAAGACAGTGGGGGGAAGCATGGCTGGGAGAAGGGGTTAACATTGCTGGAAGGAGAAGGTGCGCTGATCTCTACCATGGATATCTTTTGGATTCTTAACTCAGGAAATGCCTTCTTTGAGATCTTTTCCACTCCCTGGGAATGTGGGGTTTCCCTCACCTAGTCCTCATAAGTACTGTGGGGAGTACTGCGTTCAGAGACATCTGGAGGCTGGCAGACGTTTTGCCATGTAGAAGACCCTCATGACAACCCCAGCTGCGTTAGCTGGCTTGTGAGTCCTGACGCTACTCCCTGCACCAAGGCTGAGCTGGGTGCTGAAGATTACTGAGGGATGTGGTTAAAAGCAAAGATCCTAAGACCTCCCCCTCCCAGACCTCCCGATTCAGAAATTTGGGGGTGGGCTGTCAGTCAATATTAAAAAAAAAGCTTTCCTGATGAATCTGATGTGTGATTGGGGTTACAAACCTCTGTGTCTGAAGACATTGCTCAGAGTGGGGTCCTTATCTTCCAGAAGTTTCTGATGTAAAACAGGTAGCATGGTCTTAACATCTGCAGTACTCAGACCATTATAAATAATGGCAGTAAATGTTGAAAAAATGTGTAAGATTTATATATACATTGTGCAGAACTCAAAGATATATTTGTGTTACTGGAATGTCATAATCAATCTAGACAATGACAAACTATGTTGGCATTTCATTGGAACACACATTCTCTTTTAGTCTATAGTACAAGGGGACCTTCCTCCTTACCAGCATCTTCTTGGTTTGCTCAATTTTCAAAGCAGTTTCCTTCAAAGCGATTTCTAGGGCATAGAGGCAGAAGCCCTCTGTAGTGTGTAAGGGTTTCTTGGGGAGAAGCAGGACTTCAGAATTCTGTTAAGAATGGGATTTTTCAGGTTGTTTGTATATGTGTGTGTGTGCCTGCACTTGTGACATTTGATGGGTTTCTAGATGTTTAAGTGAAATGCCCTTACACCCAACACTTGTGTAAGAAATGCAAGTCAAATAGATGGGTTTGCCGTGAGCATGCAGCAACATTTTCAGGATCTAGGGATGGAATTAAATTGACAGCATGGCAATGACAGTGAGGAGACTAAAAAAGAAATGGCGGAGGGAGACTCCTCAGTTGTGTCCTTCACCTGGAGAGGGGCTGGATTAATCCAGTCAAAGAGACAAAGAGTGAGGAAGACTTGAGGAGCTTCCATCACCTCTGTGGATTCCTACAGAGAAGATTGATTTTGTCAGTTTCTCAAACAGGTTAGCAAGTCAACAGAACAGCTTCCCCAGAGCTGGAGACAGTCTTTGCTGCACACCAGTTATTTGCTTGATAAACAGAGCAAAGCCCTGGGGAGTGTTGAAAGAGAGGGGTGCGGCCGATGCCTTGGGCTGACAGCACATTCAGAAGAGCTAAGAAAACAAAGGTATAAACTTTAAAAATCTTTTAGGTTTTGTTTACTCAGGCAAAAAGGAGTCCAGACTATAGCAATTAACTGAGTGTGATGAATAGATATAGCTGACCTGGCAAAATCAGATCAGCAACCCTTTGTCAGCAGCCTATGTGGTCTTTACCTTCCTTCCCCAACCCATCCCTCCCCTAAAACACACACACACACACACACACACACACACACACACACACACACACACATGCCTGCAAAAACTCAGTTTTACTGTCTCATTTGATTTATTTATCTTTCAGCTCAGGGAGCTATATATGCTGAATTTCATTGTTCCCCAATTATTTCATGCAGGAAAATCTTATCTTTCTGGAGAATCAGTGTTGTATATTTTGCTGCTACTTCTTTCCTTTCCTTTTTTCCCTTTTTCCCTCTTTTTCTTCCTTTCTCTCTTCCTTTCTACTTCCTTCTACAGGGTCTGCCTAGCTAGTGCTGGGTCTATGTTGCGCCTTCACTCATTGCTTTATTCTTTCACTAAACTGTCTTTAATAAGCACCTACTATGTACCAGTCACTGGGCGAAGCTCTGGTGATACAGAGATAAAAGCCATGCTCTCAATCTTCAGACTGTTCATAGTCCAGCAGAGAAGTTCTCTCATGCTAAGGAATCAAACTGTATGTACATGATTTGTTGAATATAATTGAATCTTTAATGCTGAAATTTACAACTTTAGAAACTGGTAGGTTGGAAAGATGTTTGAACATGGATTTAAAAACCATCAAATGGACGAAAATGGTGGAGCCAATCGCACATGGCCAAGGGAGCTTTCATGTCCTGGTGTGGCTGTCTAAAGCAGTCCTATAAGTCACCCAGCTCTCAGAACTGGTTTTCAAAAAGGCTGGGAGAGGTCTCTTACACTCCGATAGTAGCTCAAATGTGGGAAACCCAGAGTGAAGGCAAGTGAAGCCAACTGGAGCACTCAGCTCTAGCCACATGTGAATTCAACTGTGGTGAAAATTCTCTAGAACTCTCCTGGGCTTGGCATACTTTTCAAAGTCAGAAGAACTTTCCTCAGATTGCCTAGTTTCTCTGAACTTTGAGAATAAATTTCTCCTTTGTGGTTTAGAAAAGAAGTAGAGTGAGGGGGAAAAAGAAGCAGGAGAAAATATTAGTTTAATAATCCCTCAATTGTAAGAATGGGCAAAATATTCAGGGAAAAATGAACATGATTCAGAGGAGGGACTGGGTGTTTGGAAAATACGGCTTTCTCTGCCCAGCAAAGTCCTTGCTTACTGCAGGGAAGTTCAGATGAGCTTCAGTGTGTGTGAAAGTGGATCTCTTTGGAGTAAATTCTTTAATTTGATCTGGGGATGGAATGTACCTTGTACACCTCCTTCTTCAAGGAACTGACATATTTCCAGCTTGTAATTCAGTTTACTTAAGATGAGGACAAAACAAATCACAGCATTTCCAGAAAGTCTAGGATGGCAAAAATTCCCCTCTCTGTCTTCACCATTACACACACACACACACACACACACATACCCACCCACACACACACACGATCTCCATTGGGTGGGGCATCTTGTACCAAGCGCCAACAATTTAGATGCCTATATACCATTTGGTTGTTATTGCATGAAGAAGACTGGGTGTGGTATGAAATTAGCTGGTTGAATTCTTGTCTGAAAAAATGGCAAATGTTTAAAATACTCAGTGCTCCTTGTTGGTGTACAGTGAATCTTGTCCTTCCTGGATAAGAATGCTTATTTGGTGGAACTGATCTGTGTAGACCTTCTCATGGTAGAGGAAGAAGAACCTTTGGGTTCACTACCAACAATATTAGATTTGAGGTTTTGAGACCTCAGGAACACGTTGGACATGGTTGTGACTATAAAAAGGCATTTGGGGGATTGATCTCTCAAAACATGGGAAAAGAAGTAATTTTAGAAGATTGAACCTATAGATATTTTGCAAGTTATAGGCAATATAGTCTGAGGAATTCAGTATGTCTTTCTAGGTTATGAATTATTTCATGTTATGTTGGGTTATTCTCTGTTTACTAGGAAACCCCCTCCCTTCCCTCAAAAGGAGAAAGTGGGCTTTTATGATAGTCAGAATATTCAAATTAAAAACAAGGAAAAATACTGTAACTTGTTCTTAAGAGAGGGACAAAAGCACAAAAGATGACTCTGCTAGAAATCTGTTCTTGGTTTGGTAGCCTTTGTGTCTATTCCATACAGGTTAAATTTGTCTGTGTCTTAATGTCTTCTGAAACTATATTGCACCGATGTGTCCAAAAACATTGGCCATCAACTTGAACTTGAGAATCGGTTCCACAAACAATTGCCTGCCTACATTGCGCCAGGTGCTGAAAACAGGGATCGATACGACCTCAAGTCTAAGTTGAGTCAAATTGGTGACCTGCCAATAGAGGGCCCTGGGGCTCAAAGTATGCAACTGCTCTGCCTTGTGTCCCACCCAACATATGACAGTGGGCTTGATCCAGGGAAATACAGGACCATTTTCAAGGGTGAAAGGGGGTCCAGAGAGTGTTTCTTCTGAAACGCTGGGTTAAATGAATCATCCATAACATCACGATCACGGTCACTATTATTACGTTTCATTTGATCTTCAACTCCAGGCCTCCAAAAGAGTGGCACGCTTTTTATGGGAAGGGAGAATGAAGAGGCATCACATTTTCCAGGGATTTTGACTGAGCAAGTTGGTCTTGCCACTTTTCATAAAGCTGATAGGGTTTAGGAAGTCCCCCGGGCAGCCTAGTCAGTAATTGGACTCTTTAAGATGTATGTCACCTCACCATGAAGCCATTAAATCAAGGCAGAGAAAACGCTCAAAAGAACAAAATCAACTTTTTCCTCAGCCTTTACTGGGTGGTGGGGGAGTCTTGTTGGACTTTGTGGCTGTGGTGAGGCATGGTGTCAACAATGTATGTGTGTGTGTGTGTGTGTGTGTGTGTGTGTGTGTAAGAGAAAGAGAGAGAACAGCAGTGCCAAGTTTTGTCTCTTAGAGATAACTTTCATTCTTAATGTGAATCCCAAAAGAATAGGATTGGGAGTTATCTCCCAAATACTCTAGTTTCCCGTAACTGTGGATTTGCCGTTCTAGTACCTGCCTAAGCATTTTCAGACTGTCAGATGAAATACACTTTATGTTACTGGCTTTCTGGACACGCAGGACAGTGCTTTCTTTGACTTTTCCAGAGCAGAAGTGCCCCTGGTGGATAAGTCTTCATTTTCCCCAGCCCAGGTGAGGAGGTGATGCTGGGGACTGAGGGTGGGGCTGGAGGAGGGGAAATGTTAGCAGAGACTCCACCCGTGTTTCCAAGGTCCTCTGATACTCAGACATAGAGAAGGCTTGCTGCTGGGGGAAGAGCTGGGGAGGCCCTACCGTCCCTCCCCAGCTCCCACTGTGGGCTCAGCTAGCCATTCTGAGAGGCACAGCTGGATATGAGGAAAAGTGGGTAAAGCTTTGTGGACAAAGCATTTTTTAGTGACCCCAGTGAGCCCCCTGATCTCTCAGTAAGACTTGGGGAGCCATAAAACGCCGTCTAGTACTCAAGGGAACTTCTAGGTCATGACTATAGGATCTAATGACACGTGGCCAGTGATGAGGTGAAAGGTGAGGCCGAGGGAATGGAACTGGCTTGCCCAAGGTCACTCTGGTTGCCAGCGGCAGAAGCAAGGCCTCCCACCTTCCAGCCCTGGACTTCTCTTCCTACACCATGGGCCTGTGTGCTTGTGGAATGTCCTCTGGAGATTTTGGGGTGGAGTCCTTCTGGTTCCTGGTCTCAGTCTTGACCTAGAGACTTTCACACCACTTTGCTTTTCTCAGCCAGACCCTTCTTTACTCGCTCTCTTTCGGTGCTCCAGCCATCTGCTCAGCCACCCTGAAACTCAGAAAAGAAAAGAGAAATCTGTGTGACCCATGGAAAATTTCACTGCAGACAAAAGGGCAGCCCCAACCCCTCCCCGCTTTGTTCCATTAGCAATCTCGAAGGCAGTTTTCTTTGGCTTTTCATCTGCAGGTTTTCCCAACACTGGAATTGCCCTGACTCCCAGCAGTCCTGCTGGGCTGCCATGCCTCAGTCAGAATTTGAAATTTGCCATTCTTCTTAAAATCACTTTTTCTAGGGGTTTGCCCTGTCAGCTTGACTTATCTTGCACTCAATTTGTTTCTGGCTCTGATTTTTTTTTTTTTTTCATATTGAAATTTGAACTGGCTAACAGACTTGTTGGTTTCCTCCATCACTAGCTTGATGTAAATTGGTTTTGGGCCTTAAGTAATTGTGAAATTGTTGAAATGTGTCTCTGGCACCCAACCACCTCCTTTTCCAGCCCCTTCCTATCTCATACCTTTTCCTTCCCTAGCTTTGTCCAGTGCTAGCTATTTCTCTTGGAAGTATTTACCAATATAACCACGTTATCTGATTAGACCTATTACACTTGTACAATAACAGCATTTCTAAGACAATTTAGGCATCTTCCCATCTCCACTTCTCTTCAGTTGTGCCAGAAGTTGGTGATCTGTAAACTTGGCTGGTCACAGAATATCCAGAGATTTTTGTTCCAAATACACGCCTCACCAGGGGACAAAAGAAGGGAATCCTTGGGGCCTGGTATTTTTAAACAATATTTCCAGGCAATTCTGATAATTAACTGCTTATTTCCAGTTGGAAGATTCCTTCCAACCCTGAGATTATGTGATGCTATGATTTTATCCTCATCACAGCCCTGCGAAGAATCATAATGATAATAACAGCTGACATATTAAGCACTTACTAGATATCAACTTCAGAGCTAGGCATTTACATGAATTACCGCAGGAGTGAGGCTATTCTTAATCCCTCTTCAACAACAGGGAAATTTAAGGCACATATTGATCAACATCAACTGATAGAGACCTGACTAGTGTCTTAAAATTTCTGTAACTACTGAGGAGTAAAAAATCCTCCAAATTCCCCACTCTGGGTTCCAGGGTTCTTTGTGCAACATGGGATCAGTAAAAGTGGTCTCAGGTCATTCAATCTGCAGTCCAGCTGTGAAGTCCTTAAGGACAAGGAACGTGTCTTCTTTTCTACACTCTCCCCTCCTCTAACACACCCTCACATCCTGCCTGGCAAAGAGAAGGCCCTTAGCAGATGTTTGTTGAACTGAAATTATCTGTAACCCAGGTCTCTTGACTTCTAGCCCAGGGCATTTCTGCTATCAAGACTTAATGAACTCCAGAATCCCAAGGTATAAATTGAGAACAGAGTTTAATTTGTTATATCATGGACAGATATTTGGGATTTTAAAGACTCAAATCATTCAAATTACAGAGATAATTATCTCGAATGATGGACAAGTGACCATATATATGTGACCCACATATATATGGTCACTTGTTTTTCAACAAAGGCACCAATGCTGTTCAATGGGAAAGGAAGCTTTTTTCAGTGAGTGGTACTAGAACAACTGGATATTAATATGGAGTCTAAAAAAAAGAAACTCTAGCCCCTACCTCACAGCATACATACAAGTTAATTTGAAATGAGTCATAGACTTAAATGCAGAAGCAAAAACGTTAAAACTTCTAGTAGATAACATAGAAGAATATCTTTGTAACTGTGGGGTGAGCAAAGACTTCTTAGGCCACAAATTTACAAACCTCAAAAAAAAATTGATAACTTGGATCTCATCAAAACTCAGAAACAAATTTCTGTTCATCACAAGATAATATTAAGAAAGTAAAAAAGGCAAGTTGTATGGGAGAAAATATTTGCCAAAAGACTAGTATCCAGAATGTACAAAGAACTCTTACAGCTCATTTATAACAAAACAAATCACCCAGTTAAAAAATGTGCACACACACACACACACACACACAATCAACTATACGCCAATAAAAATTTAAAAACATGTGCGCAAGATTGAACAGGATTTCCACAAAGATATCCAAGTGGCCAACAAGCTGCTCAATATTATTAGACATCAGGAAGCGCAAAATAAATTAAGAGAGGTATTACAGTGTACATGTTAGAATGGCTAAGATTAAAATGACTGACAATATGAAGTGCTGGTGAGAGTGTGGAACATCTGGAACTCTCATACACTGCTGGTGGTAGTACAGAATGCTGGAATCCATTTGGAAAACTGGAATTTTCTAATAAATATCAACATACGCTTACTCTATGACCCAACAATTCCACTCCTAAGCGTTTATCCAAGAGAGATGGAAATACATGTTTAAGGAAGACTTGCCTAGGAATGTTCAATAGCAGGTTTATTAGTAAAATCCCTAAACTGGAAACAATGCAAATGTCTCTCAACAGGAGATCAGGTAAACAAGTTATAGTATATTAATAACATGGAATACTATTTAGCAATGAAAAGTCGCTGATACAAACAACAGCACAGAGGATTCTCAGAAGCAGTATATTGAGTGAAAGAAGCCAGTCACAAAGACTTCATGTTGGATGATTCTATTTATATGAAGTTTGAGAGCAGCCAGAATGAATTTATGATGGTAAGTGTTAGAAACATGATTATCTCAGAGAGAGAGGGAAGATGTTATTGACCGGGCAGGGGCACGTATAAACTCCAGTGGTCTGTTGTCAAGTAACAAACTCCCCCTAAACTAATGGCTTGAAGCAACGACTGGCTCATTCTAACCCACAGTTTTGTGGGTCAGGAATTCAGGCAGGGTTTGATGGAGAGATTCTTCTTTTCCGTGTGGCACTGATGTGTAGGCTGGCCTTGAGGGTCCCAGACAGATTCCTGGTATATCTGACACCTGCAGAGCTGGTTAGAAGGCGGGGCTCAGCTGAACTCTTAATTGGATCACCACGGTGACTTCAGGCAGTCGGTGACTTCAGGCAGTCGGTGACTTCAGGCAGTCAAACTTCTTACTTGGGCTTAGGGCATTGAGAATGGGTGTTCGGAGACTAAGGCAGAAGCTCCCTGGCCTTTAACTGGTGTAGCCTTGGCAGTCACACAGTATCACTTCTGCCGGATTCCACATCAAGGCAATCACAAGCCTGCCCAGATTCAGAGAGAGCAACATGGATCCCACCTCTCAATGGCAGAAGTGTCAAAGGATTTGCAACCATGTTTTAAAACTGCCCTAGGAACTTTCTGGGGCTGATGGGAATCTTCTATAGTTTGATCTGGGTGGTATGGTGGTTACGAGCGTGTAGAAAATGATTGAGCCGTATACTTGAGATCTGCCCACTTTATGTAAGTTACACTGCAATTTAAAATCTCTGCAGAGTGCTCTACATACAACACTCTCATTATTTTCACAACAATCCCATGAGTCAAAAATTATTATCTCATTTTACAGATATACTATTTTACTTAGTAGCTTGGCCAATGCCAGACAGAATCAGAGTTCAAATCCAGGTTTATCTGATCCCAAAGTGTCTTGTCTATCCACTAATATCCTGTTACAGGGACAAAATGGTTCATTCATTCATTCATTTATTCTTCAGTTAATGTCTATTGAGAACCCACTGTACGTTGGGTCCCAGGCTAAGAACTGGGGATAAAAAGGAGACTAGCATATATCCTTGCCTTCAAGGGGCTCATGACCTAAAGGAGGAGACAGATTTGTATATAAATGTCAATCTATAATGTGATCAGTATTATATCATATGGGATATATTTTCTGGACTCCCAAATCAGGATCCCATGAAATATTTGGTACCCATGGACAAAAAAGGATAGAATATTTGAAATCAGAACTTGTTCTAGAAAATATATGGTCGCAGTAGACTAGCACATTTACAAATGTGCGAATGGGGCCCAGAAGAAGGAAGCCTGGAGGGAGAACAAATTTTTTAGAACACCACTGCTTTACTCTCCCAGAACTAGACCCTGACTGTCTATACTTAGTTACGTCTGTAATCTTTCAACTTTACATTTCAGAAATACTCTTTATCCTGTTACATTCTTGCATGTAAATTTAATTTGCTTAGATGTTTTTCTCTTAAAAAACTTTTTTTTGGCTTTAGGGTTTGAATTTGATTGGATTTTTACCTCTTACTTTCTTACTCCTTCTGCTTTTTGTCATTTTAATCGCATTTGGGATGGATTTGGTCCAGACTTGAACTGTCACACCTTCCCCTTCTGTGACCACACAGGGCCATCTGCTCTGAGACCTCAGTCTTTGTGATTGCCATCCTGGGATCCATCTTTCATGCCTTTTTCTTGTTTGGCATTCCAGGCTGCCAGAGTTAGCTAGCTTTGACTAGCAGGTGTTGATGTGTTGATCTCTTGAAAACAATTTTTTCTTCCTTGTCAGCTCCCCGATGTATCTCCCCATTGTCACCAGCCACCCTGAGATATGGGGGCCTCAGCCAGAGATTATGGAGTGTCAGCTCTCTAGAAAGTGTCTGGGGCCCCATCAGTCAGCAGCGGGTTTGGAGGGCATGCGGCATTGTGCTGGCCTGAGTTTACAGAGAGAGACCGCTGAGCAGCTGCTGGGGCTGGGACATACTCTGGGTTATTTCTTCTGGGAGTGGGTAGGGGGCTGATTTTCTAGTTTTTCTGGTCACTTGGATGGATTTACCTCATCTATCTGCTGAGGCTCTCCTTGTACCTAAAAAAATAACAGTGAGACAGCCATTGAGGTGTGAGCAGACTGGCTCATCCGTGGACTGGCCCATGATACTGGCAGCCTGATCTTGCCTTTTCAGCACATTTATTGAGTGCTTACTGAATGTTCTGACAAGTGCTTCAACAGCAATATTTCATTCAATTCTGATGATGACCCCGAGGAGGAAGATAAGCCTCGGGAGATTAAATAACTCTTCACAGTCACATCGCGATTAAGTGTGTGGGTCAGAATTTGAACTCAGGATTGCCTGATTCCAGACAATGTAATCTGACCTCTTTGCTGTGCTCTCCTGACTCTCTGAGGATATAACAATTTAACCATCGGTTACCTATGTGCTAAATGTGGGGCTGGTAGCACGGGAATGAATGAGATAGAGTCCCTGCCTTTGAGAAGTTCTCAGTTTAGTGAATAAGACACAGACTGGAACACAAATAATTCTAATCAGGGCATCAATAGGAGTTCAAGGAGTTGATGTGGAATCGGAAGGGCATGGACCTCTGTGTTTGGGGATGGAGTGAAACCGGGGATGCTTCCTAAAAGCAGATGGGGTGGAGGGGGAATGTCTGGGCAGGGTCTGAAGGGTACGGGACTTGCCCCCTCACAACGCATGCGGAGACTCTGTATTGCCCAATACTATTAACTAAATGACAGACTGAAAACTGGTAATTAGTGCCTAAGCTAGAAAGTCCCTCATCTCTGAGGGGGTGACTGAGTCTTCCAAAGCTGGAACTGGCACCCTGGAGTTTGGGATTTCCAGGCACCCAAGGGGTGCATCTTGTCAGCATATTTACCATCCTGGGAAACCAGAGGCTTGGACGTGAGGCTTGGAGGTTCACCCAGAGGCCAGGCCTTAGCTCGGTGACAACCTGATAAACTTCAGCTCTCTGATTCTACGATTTACGATCTGATGAGGGAGCAAGCAGTGTCCTCTAGGTCTGAGGTACGTTTCATGAGAAGCTCCCAGGGTCTAAGAATCAGGGCTCTATGAATATCAGATCCTGTTAGATTTTAGAGTATTAGATTATATTAGATAATGTGGGTGTTTGAAGAAGCCAAACACCCCATGCAGGTGTACATACATGCAAGTTCTCATCTTGGTCTTCTTAATTCCCCTCTCTTCACTCTGCTTTCTACCTGCTGAAGAGTGGAGGGAATCAGGCTGGAGTCAGGAGGGCCTGGTACTTCAACAGGGCAAATAACTTCACCCCTGCACATCCTATCTACCCAAAGTCTTTAAGACTTTGTTCTCCCTTCTCTGTACGTGCCTTTTCCTCGCTCGCCTTCCCTCAGCCCACATCCTTCTTATTTCCCTCAGTCCCTCCCTCTCTCATTTGTCTACTTTGCTGGTACTTTCCCCTCCTCCTCCTCATTCTTCCTCCACGTTCGCCCTCATTCCCTCTCCTCCCCACTCTCTCAATGCCCCCCATTGCTTTATCTTGCTTCTCCTCTCTTTCTCTTCCTTATTCCCCCCACATCCCATCCCCCCATCTAGGTACGATCTGTGCTACACAAGGTCCTCGATGGCCCACCAAATGCTTGCGGCAATTTTTTCAAGTGAGAGGGAAGAAAAGAAGGAATTAAATCATAGTATTGGCAGCTGGCAATCTGCTTCAATCGCAGAAAAATGTCCCCGGCTTCCTCAAATATTGAAACACTGATGAAGAACAGATTTTCCCTGGCTGTGTGAATTCCCTTCCGTCCGAGTTTGGCAGAGGGACTGCCTTGCTTGTTATTATTATAGGCGTTTTGATGCATTCCCTGCTTAGCAAAGTTGGAATGCATTTCAACCAACCCCTGAATTGATGTAACACTATTTTTATTTGTAATGAGGGTGTATTAAAATATATATACATTTCCACTGATTTCTGGCTCTGGGGAGGGTGGGATCTGAGGACGTCCAGGCAGGAAGGCCTGGGTTTTTCCATCCTCTGTCCATGGGGAGAGTGCTGGAATTTAGGCATTCTCGCTTGTCCCCACCCCCTTGTTAGATTGCACTGATTTTAATAAACATTTTCCTGTCTTAGGTTTCCTCAGTGACATAGAATCAGATGTGTCAGTTGGATGGTGTCTTCCAGAGGTCACCTCTCTCTGCCCTGGACACATGGTCCATGGGCCCGAGCTGCGTAGGGACTGAGTGAGGGGTTAGGGAGGAGACAAAGAAAAGGAGAGTTAAACACATGGAGAAAATGTACAGATACAGATATGCAGTTATTTCACTGTGATCTGTCCTGCGCAGGGGGACACAGAGTGAGTGGGTGATGAGAGGAAGGGGCACAGAGGCCGGCCCGCTAGGCTGGTAGAAGGGGCTGTGAAGAGGGCAGGGATGGTTTGATAGCAAGGAGCACAGGGATGCTGGGAGGGGCAGTGGCAATGGCTACTCACAGGGAGCTTCTCTTTTTTGGAAAAACCTTTAGTACCTTCCATTGGGGTAGCTCCATCCTTTTATCAGCAGGTAACTGCCCCACGCAAGCACACCTGGATGCAAGCTCTTTGGAATTCCAGAGTTCGCTGGGATCTTAGAAAAGATGATCTAGTTCTGGGGTCTTAAGCTGGAGTTTCTGAGAGTTCTGAGAATACCCTTAAATGAAAGAAATGACATCAGTGTTCATTTTTTCTGGGGCGTGGGGCAAAGGTATAGCCTTCATCACTCCTGAAAGAGACTCTGATCCAGATATTCTCAAACCACTGGTCCAGTTCAGCCCCTAGATTGACCATCTGGAGGGACTGAGGACCAGCAAGGTGATGTGGCTTAACTAAGGCCTTGTAGAGAGTTATTGTAATTCTTTCCATTTACGGACAATGAAACAGGCCTGGGGAATTCTAGTGACTCAGACAGCCAGCAGCAGAGCCAGGCTTAGATTTGGTAGCCTGGCTCTCAGCCCAGCCTCCTTTGTTCATGCCCATCTTTCCTGCTGTGCCGCTGCTGCCTCCTTAACCTCCCCATCCGTGTCAAGCAGCAGCAATGCCTGTCTCTCCCAGACTTCACTCCCAACCCCCGAGAATTGACAGAAATACCTGGAAAGGTATTTGAATGGAGCCGGTGTTCACTGTGATGTTGTTTAAGGTCAGCATTCTAACACCCAGTATAGTGGTTCCAACCTCTTTGGTTTGGAGGAGGCTGAGGGATGGAAATTCTAAGGCTTGACTTAATAGCGTGTGATGCAGCCCCGCTGATCTCCACTTACTGTCGTTAGTACTCATGCTCCATTTGCTGCAAAACAAATTCACTTTAAAAATCAGGTGTGGGAGGATAACATAAGGGTCAGAGGGCTTGGCAGCAATCCGGTTAAGCCTTTCAAGCTTTGTCAGTTTTCACCAGGGGCTCTGAACTCCAGGTCCTCCGAACCTTTTTCTGTTCTTTGAATACACCACGCTCTTCCATGCCTTTGGTGCAAGCTGTTCGTTTAGCCTGAAACACCCTTCCTCTGGAAATGCCTTATGTTTCTGAGACTTGCCCCCAAAGTCACCCCCACTGTGAAGCTTTTTCTGGCTCTCCTTGGCAGAGCTGGTTCTCCCTCTTTTCTGTTCCTGGCCTGTTAGAGAGCTTGTCCTGGGTTTTGGTGGGTAATGGTGTAGGGATTTGATGTCCCAGCTAGACTGTGAGCTCCTGGAGGATGGGGACTGTATAGAACACTAAAGGGCAATGACTCTCACTGGGGACCATTTTGTCCCCTACCCCCTGAGGGGGAGAGGTAGAGCGCTAGTGGCCTCTAGTAGGAAGATTTCAGAGATGTTGCTAAATATCCTACAACACCCAGGACAATAAATACTTTTTGGGCCCCAAATATCAATAGTACCACTGTTGAGGGACCTGCCATAGAGGGTCAATAACCTGTGGTCAAATTCCTCCAACAGCTGATGCAAATGTGTGAAGGGTTAATGCAGTCTGGGAAGAGGATTAAATGTTTCCACGTCTGAGTGGACAGACAAGGGGTGTGGCCTTTGACAACAGACATTTTAAAGAAAGTTGCAAACACTTGGTTTGTGTTCTAAGAACTTTTTGTGACTCTGTCAGCCCTCAGAGAAGATGGCATTGAAGTTTCCTTCCAAATCTGGTATTCTAGAACTTAGTGCCCAGTAAATATTTCTTGAAAGGCAAGGATTAAGGCTGCTGGCTCTTTGGATGGGAGACCTAATTTAGGAAGATTACATCTTTATGAAACTCTTCTCATGCTCTCAAAGGAACTAAAGTTCTTTAAATGAGGATTTTAAAAATCCCATTTGAGGATTTATTGCAAGATAAGAGACAGACTACAAGTAGAATTTTAGGCATATTCTACCTAATCAGCCATATTCTTGAGTGTTTATCTTGGAACAAACACATGGATGAACCATCCTTAAATAGTCAGCATATAAACTAAGGAATTTTCTGTAGCTCCTCTGAAGCATGCTAGTTAGAAGGCTAAAGCAGAGACAGTACCCACATGAGGGTCCATTCAGGAGGAGCTGGAGCTGGGGTGCTGGGGAGGGGAGGGATGTGCAAGTTCATGGCAAGGAAGGGAAGTAGAAGGAAGGAGGGTAAATAGAAAAGGTTGTTTGGTGAATTGAAAAAGGCAAGGGACAGGAGAATGGTGTGTGGGTGCCACAAGGAGGCTGGCTTAACAACACAGTCTTGGATGAGTTGAGTCATTTGGAGAGGAGGTCCATAGCTATAGGAAAATGTTTCTATATCTCTAAGAGCAGTGGTTCCCAAACGTAGCCACCATCACAATCATCTGAGCCCCTTAAAATATTCAGATTCCAAGGCCCCATCCCTGGAGGTTCTGATTCTATAGGTTTGGGGTAAGGTCCAAGAATCTTCAGTTCACAAGAGTTCCCCAGTGATTCTGATACTTATCCAGGTTTAGGTATCAGTGTCCCAGATTAGAAAAAACTGAGGAGGTGCCAATGGCTGTGGAGTAGCAAGGATACTGATCATTCAGTCAAAGAAATTGACTAGATTTGGAACTATACTAGGTGTTGGGAAAGGTGTAAGACACAGGGGTCTCTATCCTTAAGGGGCTTGTAAAGGGGTTCATAAAAGGCGGCGGGTGCAAATTCAAAGAGAATTGACTGTGTAAGTCATACACGAGGGTCTTGTAAGTGGCAAATAAGTGATTATAGTGGTTGGGATGGTCAGAACCTGTCAGGGGAGGGGTGAGGTAGATGTGAGCCCTTCTGGAATGATGGGTATGATTTCAGTGGGGAGGGACTCAACCAAAGGAGGAGGAGGTTATGGGGTAAAGGTGTGATGTATCCAGAGTTTGGACCAAGGCTTTGGTGTTGGAGTCAGGGAGGATGGGCACAGCTGGCAGTCTTTTGGGAAATGTAGTAGATGGATGCCAGGCATTGCTGGGGAACCTCTCATCTCCTCCTTGTCTCCGGGCTGTGTTGTTATCTTTCTCAAAGAGGGACCTTCTCCAGACCAGGGCCTGTGACTGCAACTCCCCAGAGACCTGGTGGGTACATTTGCCATTGAGGAAAGTCCTTGGACAGGAGAGTTTAGGAGCTCTGGAGGACACTGCTGATGTCCAGACTGCAGCCATTCCCTTCCTAGGGGAGGGATCACAAGTGTCCACAGTCTTTACAGCCCTGTCTACAAGTCTTTCTCTTTCCCTCAAAAAAAAAAAAAAAAAAAAAAAAAGAAGAACAAACCAAAAAAAACCAGATTGGATGATTTTGCTCTTGAAGAGTGGGCTTATAGAAAAAAGCTTGCATTTATTGAGCATTTATATACCAGATATATATCAAAAGAGCTTCAGTTACATTATCTTATTTAATCTTAATATAACCTCTTGAGATAGGTACCGTATTAGCCAGGGTTCTCTAGAGAAAGAGAACCAATAAGGTCTCTCTCATCTATCTGTCTATCTGTCTATCTGTCTATCATGTAACAGTAAAGATTTATTATAAGGAATTGGCTTATGCAATTATGGAGGCTGGCAAGTCTAAAATCTGCAAAGCTGGTGCCCTAGTTCAAGTCCCAAGGCCAGCAGGCTGTTATAGAATCAGAAAGAGTTGAAGTCCCAGTTCAAAGACCATCAGGCAGGAAACTTCTCTCTTATTTGCATGAGGGTCAGGCTTTTGTCCTACTAGGGCCTTCCGTTGATTGGATGAGGCCCATCTACATAATGAAGGGCATTCCGATTTCCTCACTCTACTGGTTTAAATGTTAATCTCCTCTAAAAACGCCCTCACACAAACACCCAGAATAAAGTTTGCCCAAATACCTGGGCGCCCTGTAGCCCAGCGAAGCTGACACGTAGAGTTAACCATCACAAGTACCAAGAGCGTCAGCATCCTTATTTTGTAGAAGAGGGAGGGAGGCATGGATGGGTGAAGTCTTGTGCACAACGTCACACAGCAGTGGTTTGCAGAGCAGGAGTTTGAGCTGATGTAGCCACTGCTTGACTTGCTTAAGCTTTGACCTTACTATCTCTCTCATGGAAGGGGGACTAGGTAACTACTCCTGGTGTGATTCATCAGACCAAGGTGGACATCTCAGACCTCTGAAAGTCTCTACCATCACCTTGCTCGTTGCCTGGAGTTCTTCCCAAATGTGAAATCTTTTTCAGGTCACCATGAAACATTTTTCCTCGTCTGTGCTTCTTTGTTTCCTGGGGGCAGAAGTGTGTGTGTCTTCATCAGCTTGTCAATCAGCAAGCCTAATTCTGTCTGATTTATCTAGCAACTCTGCATCCTCATGGGCCAAGGGATGGAGAGCTGGATAAGTCACTTCTGCTGAAGCAACCTTGCTCTCCTGTCCCTGGGTGTCCCCGTGGGGGTATCCTGAACAGTCCAAGAACAGCAAGAAGACAGTGGACTCCTGGAGAAAGTAACAGGTTTCTGAAAGGAACCGTGTTTCTTTAATATTTCCAGTGGTGGGAAACTCACCACCTCACCAAGTAATCGATTATCCTTTTAAGAACATAAAAGGAAATTTCTGCTTGAATTGAAATCTGCTTTCCCTTATTCTGGAGTAACAGAACGAATAACCTCTTTCTTACATGAACACTTTTCAAATATTTGCAAACAGGGATAATATCCCCATGAGACATTTCTTCTCCAGGCTAAATGCTTCCAGTTCCTTCTAGCATTCTTTTTGTGATTCAGCTTATAGACCCTTTGTTGGCTTTGTCTTCCCCTGTCTATGGTGGATGCCCTTCTTAAAAAAATCCCAAGTGTTCTAGTTCTGCTCTGACTAATGCATTTAGTAGAGTGGAAGTATCACTTCCATTGTTTGGACATTAGGTATGTATCAGTGTGTCCAGGTTGCATTAACTTTTGTAATAACATTTATTATTTTATATTGAGACTGAAGTCAACTTACATTAGGTCTTACCACGTTATACTTCTGCACTTGGTTTTTGGATTTGAAATTTAGAATTTTATATTAATTCTTATTAACGTATATCTTTGTTATATAACCCATATTTCAACCTGATTCTGCCATCTACATCTTGCTGCTGATTTGTGGCTAGGGGAGAAAATGGAGGGGCACTGAAGAGAAAGTTCTCTTAGTTGGCGCCTCTGTCCATTGCTGTTCTGAGGCTGGAGGAAGAACTTCAATGGCATCGGAGCTTCCTGGGGAGTGGGGGTCACAGTGAGGTTAGGGTCCAGGCAAATATGCTGACAGCGAGTCCCTACACTGGAAAAATAACACTGTGTTGTATTTTCCTTTTCCATTTTCACTTGTCCCAGGAATCTGAGAACAAGGAAGCCTCCAGGGATGGAGATCCGAATGGAAAGACCTTGTGCAAAGGATCCTATTGTTATTCAAAGCTTTCACATGGACCTCTTATGTTTCCTTGGGGGCTCAGTCTCAGAGTCTCAGACTCTTTCAGAGTCTTGGTCCAGAAGCAATGGAAGATGTGGTCCTTGCCCTCAGGAAGAATCATATGATGGTTTGGGCAAGAAGACTTGCATGTGTGAAACCACAGCAAACTGGCTAGGAATGAAGACAAATTTGTGCTAAGTGGCCTGGAGCTGACCACAGCCCACATAGGGGTCTATGGACAAGGAGGAGGTAAGAGGAGAATGAATCCATTAGGGAGTGTCCCAGAGGAAGTGGGAATGGAGCTGGGTCCAGAAGGGTGTAGAAGGGGAAGAAGGAAGGAACGACTTTACAAGGTAGGGAGGGGCATGAACAAAGTGGCTGGTGGTGACAGCAACTCTGCAGGGACCCAGAGAAGGAAAACAGACTGGTTCTTCCCTAGGCAATGGAAAAACTCACCAATGGGAAGTGTCCTGTGACAAAGACCTTTCAAAGACCCCATCCTTGGATCTGGCCCAGTTCTGCCATTTCTCTTACCACCAGCCCAATCCAGGCTCTCTTCCTCTAATTTCCAGATTCTTCACCCTTTCTTTGCTGGTCTTCTTGCCTCTAATGTCCTAAACTCTTACTCAAGATACATATTAATTTCTTCCCAAACATTGGGCAAGATACAAAGAGGCACATTAACGCTGTCTCAATTGCAAATATTCTGCCCCACTGTCCCTATTTGCTGATCTCCCCTGATAGCATTTGCATCTCAGTTTTTCACTTAGAATACACAATAATAATATTATTAATAATGGATAATAGCAGCTGACATCCAGAGTGAAATAGATACACCAGGTTTTATATGTGCCGTGAGTTAAACATGACAATCATCAATAAGGTAGGTACTATTATCATCCACATTTTATAGAATAGAAAATTGAGGTGCATAAAGGTTAAGTAAATTGCCCAAAGACATACAGATAGTAAGTGACAGCACTGGGACAAGCCCAGGCCATCTGACTCCAGGTTCTGCCCTATTTATCATATACCACTTCTTCATTCTAGAAAATACAGGGTTAGAGTGTTCCAGGAGAAGGAATGGAAAGAAAGGGAGTTTTTATTGACACCTAGTATATGCCATTCCTTGTGCTAAGGCACTGTACATGTGTCGCCTCAATTAATCCTTACCCCACTCTGAAAGACAGATTATTACAAAAGAAGGAGATGGATGCAAAATGAAGTAGCTGGTGTGGGCACACAGCTGGTACAATGGGTAGTCAGATTTCAACTGAAGTCTGTTTTTCTCCCGGAATCCACGTGTTTCCATTGCAAATGTGAACTAGATCTCAAGTGGCTGGTATAAGGAGAGTGAAAATGAGCCACATGCCAGCAGAAAGAGCCTAAGAAAACTTTCCTCACCATGAAAAAGCACAGCATTTCAGTCCATGTGACACAGCCAGGCACAGCTGGAAGATAGCATTTAGGCAGTCTCTGTGGCCAATGTGCTGTTGATTCATGCATTTGAGAACAAAGAGTCTGGGCTGATCTTCAGCGTTTATGTGCCAAGAATCTGAGAGAGTAACAGGCACGCAAGTACCAGCTACTGACTGCATCAAAAAGCATCTATCCCCTTTGTACAGTACAGCAAGGGGCCGTCTACTCACAATGACCTCTTTAGCCTAAGCTACCATCCAGGTGGTAAATGCCACCTGCAGGGTCATCTTTGGATGACCTGGGGGAGAGAAACCCAATTTCCATGATTTTGGAAAATCTGGATGCTCTGTTCCCTTATCTTCTTCCCTTCAGGATGGGATAGGAATAGGCAGGGAAAGGAGAGAGACAGAGAGACAGAGAGAGAGAGAGAGAGAGAGAGAGAGAGAGAGAGGTGTTTCTCATTGGGACCCACAGCTTCTGAGGTTCTGGACCAGTATTTCTCTAACTTTCCTGTGTGTCAAAATCACCCAGAAGTGACTGTTAAACCTGAGATGTTAAATGAGATTGTTAAAATTCAATCTTGTTAAAACTGAGGCTGTGGGACCCGCTCTCAGAGTTTCGGAATCAGTAGGGCTCAGGAAGAATTATTAGGTCTCGAGCAGGGTTCACACGTTTGCATTTCTACCCAGTCCTCAGGCGGTGCTGATGTTGCTGTTTCCGGGACCACACATGATCTCTCAGGCTGAACAGCCCCTTTCTCTCTTTCTTTAACCTCCACACTTGCCTTGAACATACTGGGTGCCTCAGTCAGGGGTCCTGGCAAGAACCATCTTGGATGGTTCAAACATGACTCTGCTGAGGGGCTGCTTACAGGAGTGTGGGCAGGATATTAAAGGGGTGTGCAAGGGAAGTTGAGGCACCTGGAGACCCACAGCAGCAGGAGCGGTGACCACCTTAGGGCTGCAGAAACAAGGGAGGGGACAGTGTTTCCAGGGCTGGGTGAGGACCGTCTGGGGGAGCCGGGGCCGGAGGGTGGGGTGAGGGTGGTGGGATATGCCAGAAATGCAGCACGAGAAGAGACCTCTGCTTCTCTACTTTCCAGCTGCCTCCTGGAGTGTCCCAGTGGCTGAATCCTGCTGGGTGCCAGAAAGCAGTGGTTGAAGTCATTTGCAGGGGTCCCAGGGCACGGAACAGAGCAGAGGGTGGACCTGGGGTGGGTGGAGGGCGAATGGAGAATGACCAACATACCAGGTGAGACCCCGCCCCTCTCTCTCATGATGCCCCATCTCTTCCACCTTTGGTTCTTCCAGGAGCTTACTAGGAGCCAGCTGACCCAAGAGAGCAGAGGGATGGCATCATGCCTGTAGTTATCCTCAGCCCTCACTCAGTAAATTGGGACTCTGGACTCTACCTCAACTGTGCACAGGGACCTCAGGACTCCCAGAGAGGCTGTAAGCAGAGCTGTGTCTCCCTCCCAGCGCTCCCCTTCCCAACAAACTCTCTCCCCCAATCTCAGACAGGATGGCAATATTTCCACTGGCCCGCTCCGGCTTGCATAGGGTCAGGGTGGACTGGAAAAACCCTCGCTGCTTCTGCAGCAACCTTCATGGGGCTCTGATAGGAGAGATCACAGGAGCTGGGGGGACTGCGGGGGATGCCTGGCGGGCGGGGAGGGGGGCGGGCAGAGAGTTTCAAGTTATTTCCAAACCAAACTGTAGGGAACACACAGTGCTTGGCGTCGGCTCAGATAGAGCTCCCTTTCCATCTATGGAACAATGAAGATGACAACTCAATCCTCAGGAAAGAAAACAGAGAGAGGGGAAAACAAGAGGAAGAGGAGAGCTGTTTACAGGCGAGAACTGCCAGGCCAAGGGCCATGTTGCTACTGGCCCTGGCTGGCCTGAGTTTGTGTCTCAATTTACCTTTCTGTGGCTGTCAGGATACTTTCCTGAGCCACGCAGCAAGATCTCTGTTAGATAACCCCTCCGTGGGAGCATGTTTAGGGAAACTGTGCTGGCTGGCAGCTTTATACCCTGACATGGCAGCGGGTGGGTGGCAGACAAGCTTGGAGGCTCTCATGCCCTCTGGAAAAGGAGGACTGGGCTTCTCTGGGGGCAGGGAGGGGGCTCTCGGATGTCAGACTCCAGGAAGGCCTCCTGGGCAGAGTGGCCTGGTGAAGTGGTCTAGTCCCTCCCCAGGTGGATTAAAAGAGTTTCTTCTCAGCTAGTCCTTTTCTAGTCCCTTTTCTTCTTGAGATAAAAACAAAACAAAAGAAACTGAAGCCAGAGTCTGTCAAGGGCTCCTGAGCCTTGAAAAAGGGGCCGTTTATGGATTAGGAACAGAAAGCTCTGGCTGGAGACCGAGAAATGGGCTCCCTGCAGTATGATGGATTCCCCTCCATCGTTCTTCATTTGCTTTTTTTTTTTTTAAATATGATTATTTATTTATTTTTGGCTGTGTTGGGCCTTCGTTTCTGTGCGAGGGCTTTCTCTAGCTGATGCAAGTGGGGGCCACTCTTCATCGCAGTGCGCAGGCCTCTCACTATCGCGGCCTCTCTTGTTGCAGAGCACAGGCTCCAGACGCGCAGGCTCAGTAGTTGTGGCTCATGGGCCTAGTTGCTCCGCAGCATGTGGGATCTTCCCAGACCAGGGCTCGAACCCGCGTCCACTGTGTTGGCAGGTGGATTCTCAACCACTGTGCCACCAGGGAAGCCCGGTTCTTCATTTTCTTATCGCTCTGGGTAGAGACCTTGACCTCCCCCATCATACTCCATGAACCCTAACTCTATCCTCGAGTTCACCCCTTGCCCATTTTGAACCCAACACACAGAATCTTTGTTCTGTCTCCTTTGACTCAGGCGACACAGAAAGAGCTGGGAAGCAGACAAGCTTCTGCTGTGTATTTAAGAGCCCGGTGTATGTGGAAGGGAACAGAGGTCCTCTTTGGCTGGGTCCTGTGGAAGAGGAGATGCTGGGTTGGGAGGAAGCTGGGCAGCATGAGGGGGAGGCAGGGACAGACTTTGCTCCCAGATAGGGGTGAGTGCTGGGCCTTTCTCGGGGTTTCCTGTGACAGCCACTTCTACTACCCCCATGGCATCCCAGAGTTGGAGGGAACCTAAATGTGTCATCTGATCGTGGGACAACTGGACGGCAGTTCAGGGATCCCGGAACTGGAGGGAACCTAAATGTGTCTTTTGATGGTGGGACCATTGGACGGCAGTTCAGGGAACCCGGGGTTTAGTCCACTTTCTGCTACAGTCTAACCTGGGGGAGACTTTCCCTCCCTGAGCTGCTAACTTCCCAGGGGTGTCTGGCTAGATGAACTTGGAGATCCTGTCTGGCCTTGGCAGTCTGTGATTCTATAGTCTCTGTATGTTTCTCGTATTCAGAGATGGGGTTCACATTTGTGCTTTGAAGAGGAAAACAGAGGATTGAGAATCTACCACATTTGGGAAATACATCTTCCTGACATCACTTCCGTTATTACAGAGGCTGAGTCCAGGCCACTGCACACTACGATTTTTAGAGAAGCTCAAGTGTTAGTGAGTTGGGGCCCTTTCCCTGGCCCTTAAGCCTTGTGTGCTGTGGCTAACGTTTCTATCCAGACACCTCATCTCCTCCTGGCAGCTTCCACGCCCATAGTCTCAGGCCCGGGTCTGACCCAGAGCTAGGGTTTCTAGCTCTAGCCTTTCAAGTTGGCCACAAGATGCTGTTTTCCCTTCTGTTCAGATCCAGGTCAAGTGCTCAGATCAGTATCGGGGCTAAAGGAATATGGGAGATGTGAGGGTGGGTCAAGGTTGGTAGCAGAGACTCAGAGCTGAGAGAGGGACCATGAAGGCCTGTTCTTGGAGTCTCACAGATCCAGGGCCCAACCTCTGTGACCCAGGGCTACTCATTTCATTTCCCTAGCCTCAGTTTCCTCATCTGAGAAATGTGTATCCCCCTTAGATAATAAAATTATACACACTTTTGGGGGTAGCTAGCAGGTGGACATGAAAACATTTATGTAAAGCGTTTCTCTCATGTCCTAGCTTAAGTTAAACATTCAGTTCATGAGTTTCCTTTCCTTTTAAATTTCCTTTTAAATCTCTGGCAAGAAAGTGAGAGGAGAGAGAGCCATTCTGGAGAAAAGCGAGCCAACGCATGAGTTGGAAATGGCTGTGACATACACAGGAAGATGACTCACAGGTGTGCAGACTGTGCCCTTCAGAAAAGAGAGCAGGTATGCCCATCACAGAAAGAAAATGATTTTGGGTAACCACAAACACATAGAGCCCAGGGAAGGGGGGGCTGGTGGCAAAGATGACCGTTTCTAAGGTGTTGTCTTTCAGCTGGTAGATTGGCAGTGCTGGATGGGCGTCTTGGCATTCCTTCTCACACTTGCCTCTTTCTCGCTTCTCTTCCCCACATCTAGGTCTTCTCTCTGCCTCTTTCCTCACCCCTCTTGGCCGCTTGGAGCCCTTCAGTCCTCAGTAGAAGCAGGCTTTTCTTGTTCGGGTCCCTCAGAGTAGAGCACTGATCACACCCAGACCTCTCCCTCACTAATACTGCTGCAGAGAATTATTCTACCAAAGGAATCTCTTCCCAGACAGGTCAGGAGGGAGAGTCAAGGGAGTGAGGGGCCCACCAATCGCATTCTGTACATGGAAGGATGCCCCGATAGCCTTTTATGAATCTCCGTAGACTCACATCATCAAGTAGCTGGAGGGATGGAGGCCAGACATCAAGAAGATTATTCTAATAATGGGAGTAAAAGTCCTAGATCAGCTAAGCAACACAATCTCACACTCCCTCCAACCCAATGCATTTTCCAAAAACCGAAAAGAGACTCCTTTTTAAGAGAATGGCCTACCAGGATCAGGGGGACGGAGGAAAGAAGCCCTCAAGGCATTTTTTCCTTTAGGGCTCCACAAATCAATTCAGACAGGGCTGGGTGTAGTGGGAACCCAGGGAGCGGGCTGCTGGACCACTCAGGTGGGGATTTAGTCCCCTCCGAGCCCCATCCTCACGCTCCTGCAGCCCCCGTGTTTCTGGTCCTCTGCACACGTGGGCCCAGACCCAGATTCACAGCATGGGTGAATTCCTTCACCCGTGTTCTGCAGAGACCCGCCTTTGTTCTGGTGCCCACTCCTAGCTTCCTCTGAGAACAAAGAGGAAGTCCAGTTACAAATGTCCTCTTGCAAAGTAATTAAGCTCGTGGCATGGGGGCCAGTGCTCCTCGGGGCTGGTCAGCAGGGGAGAGTTGGAGTCCGCAATAGGTCTTCCCAGAGGGACATGCTGGTTCTCACGTCCTTCCATCCCCTAGTGGAAGTGGCGCTCCCACACGTGGCTGTCCAAGTGGTGACGCTGTGGGCACAGGGGCCTCGGGATGTGTCCTGGGGCCTGCTGGCACCGTGCACGGAGCCGCGACCTCCTGGCTGCATTGGTCACTGGGATGCTACAGGCTCAGCCACACGTGGTCACGGAGGGTTCTTAAGGGAGGGCTTTGTTTACCCAAAACTTATGAATCAGCTCATAAAAGGGAAGGCTGTGCTGCCAAGGACATGTGCTGGGGGAGGAAGAAAGGAGAGGGATTGGTTAGGCTTTATGTAGTGGACTGGGGCCAAAAGTTCTCTTTCTTTACTGAAAGAAGCAACAGAGACTGCAATAAAAAGAATTTAAGTTAGAAGTGCGCGCTAGTATGTTTCAGCACCAGGAACGAACAAAGAGGAGCAGGCTGGATTTCTTTCCTCTGGGTATTCTTCCGAAAGGAATAGGATATATATTTGAGAATCCTAGCTGGAGGCAGGGAAAGGAGCCCCCTGGCTGTGCATGACACTTACCAGAAGTGACAGATCTGAGATGGCCCAGGGAGCAGGACCGTGGCAGCTTCTAGAATCTCTGTGATGAGTTAGGAGTGTTTCAGAGATGTTTTCTCCAGAGGGCACAACTTGATCCCACAGATTGGTTAGCAGGGGGAAGGCTTTCGCCGACTAGGAGGAAGAACATTTTAACAACCAAAGCTGTCTAACTGTGGAAGGGACTGTTTTATTAAGGCAGTAAACTTCTGATTTTGGGGGGTATTTAAATCAAAGGTTCAAATCTGGAATCCTTTGGAGGGATTTCCTGCATTGGAAGGATGGAATCAATGCCCTTTCAGGTTCCCTTAAGTGCTCAGATACTCTGTTTCTTATTCTTCTATCTGTCTCTAAAAGTCAATGGACTTAGAGCTATAATTCCTTTTTGGTGGAAAGATGGTTCCATCAGGCCAGGGTCTGTTCATTAATTTATTTACTTGTCCTTGGAATGCCTAGGTACCAGGCCTGGAGATATAAAAATGAAAAAGACACGGCGACTCTGTATTTGCGGAGTTCATTGTATATTGGGAATGCAGACATGGAAACAGATTGATTGCAATTTTGCATGGCGGGGGCCAAACAAAGGCATCAAGAAAGAGCTGTGGATGCACAGAGGAGGGAATAAGAAGCAGCTCTCCCTGGGAGAATAGGGAAAGAAGTACCTTTTCAGCTGACAGCTCGGTCCCAATCCAATTCCATTCCAATCCAGTCCAGGTAGACTTACTCAATGTCTGCCACGTGTAAGGCAAAGAGATTGGCCACAAAGAGGCATTCTCTAAAGAGCTATACAGATGAAAGTTCGTCTTTGTGCCATTGGAGTTGTATGCCTTGGGATGGAGGATACACAGATGAACAAAGCCTGGTCTTTGAGGAGTTTCCAGTCTTCCAACAGTCCCCTTTTCCAGGATGTGTGTCCCTGATTCTGGTGTATAAGCTGGATCAGAGGGAGTAGGTGAATAGGGTGACCACTTGGAAGAGGTGTCAGAGGGTAGTGTTAGGGAATATGTTTCTATGGCTCAGCTGTCCTTTCTTGGGGTGGAGGTGATGTCTGATATGTGGCTGTCTAAGCAATGACATCATGGACACAGGGAACAAAACACACTCTGCTGGGTCCTCATATCTCCAGTTTGCAGCCCTGGGTGAGGTCCACTGAATGCCAGCAGGAGGCAGGGACATGTTTTATGGTTTGCTTCTTGTCTGGGTGCAGCAAGAGGTAGGGAGGGCAAGGCTGCTGGGTGGAGGGAGACAGAGATCATCTCTTTTGCTCATTCTGTGGATTTATCGGGACCATTGAAGTGACAGAGGAACTGCAGGCAGCTCCAGGGCCCAGTCATGAGACAAAACACCACTG
Source organism: Stenella coeruleoalba (assembly GCF_951394435.1). Classification (NCBI taxonomy): domain Eukaryota; kingdom Metazoa; phylum Chordata; class Mammalia; order Artiodactyla; family Delphinidae; genus Stenella; species Stenella coeruleoalba. The sequence continues at coordinate 108,343,601 of NC_137151.1, read as the reverse complement.
TGGTTTCTCAAAGAGGTAATTTAACCCAAAGAATTGTTAGGCTCAGTTGGGCTATTGAGGAGATGTCAGACCAAGAAAGTTGCCAAACGATGTCAGGTTGGCTTCTGAATTAACGTAATTCAGCGATTGAAACAAACACAAACTAAAAAGTGTCTTGTCCCTTAAATATAATTCCTTCTAGCTCTCATAAGTCCAATATGGGTGTTTCTGATAACTGGGTGACTTTCTTCCAGGCAGTGAGTCAGGGATGCAAGTTCCTTCCATCTGGTTCTGTAACTTCAGCACTGGCTTCCAAGTTTGCACCCTCATCTGTATCAAGTCAGCAGAAGAAGAAATCCCATGTGCCCACATTCCATTGTCTAGGCCTCAGGTGGACATATCTAACTGCAAGCAAGCCTGGGGAATGCAGTCCAGTTCTGTGCCCAGGAAGAAGAGAAAAAGAGGAAATAAAGAGCCAATTTCAGCCACACGTTCAGCAGGTCCTAGATAGGTCAGCCTTTCCGCAGTCCTTTCCTGTGAACACTGGCTGAACTTAGCTGACTCCACAGGTGTGCGCAAGGAAATCGAGCCAGAGAAGGTGGGAAAGATAGAGGGAAGAAATGCGCTAAGAAATCATAATTTGTTTTTCACTTCAGTCAAACAAAGCCTTGTGTTCCCACGGAGGTTTTGTTTTCAAGAAGGAAAAACAACAACAAAATTCAAAGGGTATGTATGTTGCTAATGTGTTTCTCCCATTTTTGCTTGTCTTTTGACTTGGTTGATGGTGTCTTTTGCAACAAATGTTTTATATTTTAATATTGTAAAGTTTATTAATTTTTGTTATGTATTTCCTCTTCCCTACTCCAAAGTCATAAACACATTCTCCCATATTTTCTTCCAATACTTTCATGTGCAGATTGTTAAGGTTTTTAAATCCATCTGGACTTCATTTTTGTGAATGACATGGTATAGAAATCTGATTCCATTGATTTATTTTTAACCAGATGACTAGCTAATTGCCTATCCTTTTCCAGTTATTTGACATGATGCTTTTATCATATCTTAATTCCGTTATATACATGATGTATTAGTTTCCTATTGCTGTTGTAACAAATCACACAGATTTAGTGGCTTAAAGCAACACAAATTTATTATCTTACAGTTCTAGAGATCAGAGTCTGCAGTGGTTTCATGGGGCTAAAATCAAGGTGTTGGCAGGGCTGCATTTCTGGGGAGGGTCTACTGGAGAACCTGTTTCCTTGCTCTTTCCAGCTGCCCACATTCCTTGATTCATGGCCCCCTTCTATTTTAGAGTCAGCAATGGCCAGTAGGGTCTTTCTCATGCTGCATCACTCTGAAGTTGACTCTCATGATCCCCTCTTTCACTTAGAAGGACCCTTGTGATTACACTGGGCCTAACTAGATAATCCAGGATAATCTCCTCACCTCATTCAAGGTCAGATAATTAATTCCATCTTCAGCCTTAATTCCCTGCTGCCGCTGCCGTGTGTTATGAGCTAATTCCTGTCTCCCCATAATTTATATGTTGGAGCACTAACCCCCAGTATCTCAGAATGTGACTGTATCTGGAGAAAGTGACTTTACAGAGGTAATTAAGATTAAGTGAAGTCATATGAGTGGACCCTAATACAATCTGACTGGTGTCTTTTTAAGAAGAGGAAATTTGGACATACGAGGAGACACCAGGGATGCATGAGTACAGAGGAAAAGACAAAGTGAAGAGGCAGTAATAGGTCAGTCACCTGCAAACCAAGGAGAAAGGCCTCAGAGAAAACCAACTCTGCTGGCACCTTGATCTTTCAGCCTCCAGAACTGTGAGAAGGTAAATTTCTGTTGTTTAAGCCACCCAGTCTAGGGTGTTTTGTTATGGCAGCCCTAGCAAACTAATATACTACCTAATATAACATATTCACAGGCTCCAGGGATTAAGACATGGGTAGGGGCTTCTTTGGGAGGGCACACATTAGTTGATTTGTAGTTGTTCTGTTGCATTGACCTATTCATTTATTCCTGAACCAATACCACATTTTAAATATTTCTAGGGTGTTATAATTATTTTACTTGGTGGGGTGAATTTCCTTTTGTGTTCTCCTTTGTCTTCCTTTTACCCAATATTGTATTGATTACTCTTATGCAATTGTTCCATATCGATTTTAGAATCATCAAGTTTCCTGAAGATTGTGATTGCGTTAAACGTACAGATTAATCTGGGGCCCCTGACATCTTCACATGAACACAGTATTTTTCCATTTAACCAGATCTTCTCTGCACCTTTCTTCATAATGTGCTTTCACATTTCCTGGTAGTAGGTCTTTCAGAGCTGCTTTATAATTGTCATTGATATTGGAAGTAAGTCGAGTCTCCCCCCTCTACAGAAGGAAAACAGGCCCGGGGACGGAAAGGACTTATCTGGCAGCAGGCTCTGGTGGAACACAGGCCTCTGATTCCTAACCCTCATGCTCTGTGCTTGACCACTTAGAGCCTCTAGGCCAGCTTCCATTAGATTCAGGATGCAGTGTTCTGTTTTAGGCCAATGCTCATGCATACCCTAGAACAGTGCTGGACCAGCCTGGGAACAAGGCTTTCTTCGAGCTCGGGGTAGTTGAGGGGTCATGTAAGGGTCTCTCTTGTTTCACAGATGGAAACGTCATAGGCTAGTGGTTGGGTGAGAAGTCTGAGAAGGAAACAAGGGAGCATCTGTAGAATCACTTCTTCACCTTGGCCTATTAAGCAACTCTCATCAGGGAAGGAGTGTGTACTCATAAAAAGCAATAACAAATAGAGCTCTTGTTCACAATTCACAAGAATAAAAATCCAACTCCTGCTCAGTGGGGAGCAGTAAAGAGGCCCCAAAGCTCTTCATTAGAATGACTAAAAAGATTAAGAATGATAAAAGAGAGACATTAGGTGAATTTGACCATGGAAGAGAATGTGTACTATGGTCCAGAGATATCGGAAGTTCAGGGAATGCAGAGGGGTTGAAGAAAGACTATGCTCTCTCAGGTTGCTCAGACCACCTCCCTGCATGGCCCCAGCTTCAGGAGCAGCCGCGGGGCGAGCTTGACCTTGCTCATCTACCGATACATCCCGGGGCCCCTTTCAGGAGCTGCTCCGTTTGGACGCTCCCAGCCTTAGGCAGAGGTCATGATCCATTAGCTACACTCAAGGGTACTGCGTTTGCAAATACGATACTTTGGGGGATTTTTCCAAATATCTTTCAGCAGCTGTATTTTCTAATGTCTAATGATGCCTAATGTCTAAGAAATTGAGGAATACTGCTTATTTCCAAGCAAGAGGGGCTTTTGAGATCCCAACTCTGCTCCATATGAAGACCTCAATTTTTTTTTTTGTGGTACACAGTCCTCTCACCGTTGGGGCCTCTCCCGTTGCAGAGCACAGGCTCCGGACGCGCAGGCTCAGCGGCCATGGCTCATAGGCCCAGCTGCTCCATGGCATGTGGGATCTTCCCAGACCGGGGCACGAACCCATGTCCCCTGCATTGGCAGGCGGACTCTCAACCACTGCGCCACCAGGGAAGCCCTGAAGACCTCAATTTTATAAACCAGGCAGTGGAGGCTTGAGAGTAAGTTACTTGAGTCAACATTGTTTATTACTCTTAGAAGTCTTAGGGCCTAAGGCTCCAGGATAGTTCACCTTTTAGGGGGTGGTTCTTCCCCTGGCTGATAGGATAGATTACAAGCCATAAAAACTATAGAGACCAAGATGTCAATAGTGGTAAATGTGTGTGCGTGTGGGAAGGGGATATGCAGGAAAGGGGGATAATGTTCTTCATTTTTCCCAGAGGCAGAAGACTGCTGCTCCCTCATGGGCACAGAGGAAATGTTCTAACAGGAAATTGAGTATTAGATCCACTTGTCCTTTCATCCATCCATTCATTTGTCCATCTATCCATGCATCTATACATACATCCAATATATTCATGCATGCACGGCATGAATAGTGTTTGAATGGTATGGAGTTGTAAAGTGCCTTGCTGAGAAATTTGGAGTTAAGCCTAGAGTCAGTGAGGAGCCACTGCAGATTCCTGGATGAGGGAGTGGCTAGATGTGGGAAGGGATTCAAGGAGAGTGAGGCAGCATAAAGAGAGATCTAAGGGGCAAAGGCTAGATGTGGTCCTTTCACAGGTCTCACAGGTGAGCTTGAATTCATCTCTTTTCTGGTTGAGGTCTGGAGCCAGGTTCTGGTCTTGACTGAAAAGGGGTCAGACAAAAATGAGAAAGATGGGGCTTCCCTGGTGGCGCAGTGGTTGAGAGTCCACCTGCCGATGCAGGGGACACGGGTTCGTGCCCCGCTCTGGGAAGATCCCACGTGCCGCGGAGTGGCTGGGCCCGTGAGCCATGGCCACTGAGTCTGCGCGTCCGGAGCCTGTGCTCCGCAAAGGGGGAGTGGCCACAACAGTGAGAGGCCCGCGTACCGCAAAAAAAAAAAAAAAAAAAAAAAAAAAAAAAAAGAGAAGGATGTAAAAATTGGCTAGAAGCCTGAGAGAACGAGATATATGATGTGATGTGTTCAGTGGACTTGTCTGGAAAATAATCAGTTCAACAAATATTTGCTGGGTACTCTCAATTTTCCCTGTCATTTTCTTCCACCCTCCAGCCCAAAGGGCCCTGTGCTTTCTGGCAGGACTATTAGGGAAGGAAAGACTGGGTCTGGGTCTTGGGGCTGTATATTTTGCACATTTCTGGCCACTCCAGCAAATTCAGCAATCTGGCATATGGAATGGTTTGGAAGTTGAGGAGGGTACCTTGTATATGAAGAGACAGGAGACAGAGCAACTAGGGGTTTGTTGGTGAACAAAAACCAAGGGTAACGTTAGGGGCAGTGGGAAAAGGGGCCCTCCTCTTCCATCTCTAACTAAACAGTTGCCTGCACAAGTCTCTGTGTTGGGGGCCCTACAGAGTACATTGTCAGGATGCTTGCCTTCCAAAGGATTACGGCAAGGGGAAGGGGAAGGAGCAAGAGATTTAGAGTCACACAGATCTGCTTACCAGCTGTGTGACCTGGGCCCTGCTTGCCTCAAGCTCTCTGAGCCTCAGTTTCTTCAACTGGAAAATGAGGATCATAATGTCACCTGACTCATGGGATTCTTTTGAGGACTAAACACAATAATGTATGTGAGAATGACTTTTTAGAATGTCAATCACAATTTAAAGATTAAATATGAATAATAACGAGAAGTTTCCAATGTAATTGCTGTTGTCTTAAAATGCAAGCATGTTAACCCCCTTCCAAAATCTTCTGTGGTGCTAACATCTGGGGGGCAAACATCCAGGAGGGAAAAGACCATTTGGGACCCTCAGTATTTATAAGCAAAGGCTGTGTTCTCAGCCATAAGGTGACTCATGAGTGTATGGATGAAGCACCCTGCCTTTTTTAGAACGTGCACAGGTCTTTATTTTCACATTTCATGACCTATTGGTTTTTAAAATATGATTTATTGTGCCATTATATCTAGCTGACCTTCTCATGTTTTTTGTTTGTTTGGGGTGTGTGTGTGTGTGTGTGTGTTTTGCTTTGTTTTGTTTTGTGAATCAAATCTAGAAAATAAAACATTACTTCCAAATGATTGGAGTTAGAGGAAGAGGGGGAGGAAACATGGCCCCTAGTTGAACCTAAGGAGATTAGAGACAGAACTCCATAGATTTCTGGAAACGCGGCCACCTTCCACTTTATCCTTGTCTAGAAGGAAAGTCTTGCAGCTTGTTGGTTTCTGGTACTGGCCTTCTTCTTCTCCGCCCTGGGGAGAACCTGCCACTTGCTGATATCCATCCAGAGCCACAGGATGGGGCTGCCACCAAGGCCAGGGCTGGGAGCGAGTCACTTTGTCCAGAGACAGGGAACACTGGGTGGGTGGAGGGTCAGCTGGGAGAGGCAATTTTCCTGGCACCAGGTCCTTCTCCTGGGGGAATGAGGATGTGAAAATTTTCTGTTTAGTTTTAGTTGTTCCTGTTCAGCAACTGGTAACCTCCCCCTCTGTTGAAGGCATGGATTCAGTTAACGCTGGGGCTTTGGGCCTGTTAAATTGTTAAAATGCAAAATGACAACCCCCTTTGCTGGTTAAGAATATTTATTTCGAGTCCTAAATCAATTTCAGCCCCTCTCTCTCTTTCTCTCACCACTTTTCTCCTCCTCCCCTTTGGAACTTGGGAAAATCCAATTTCCTTCCTGCCTTAATCTCTCTCCAGCGTTTGCACTGGCTCTGCTCTGCCCGCACCTGCTCCTTCCAGCTGTGAGATTCCTTTTGGTAAAATACTTTGTGTCCTGCCAAGTTGTCGATGGACAAGACCCCCATGGCCACTTCCTGGATCCCTTAATGAACATAGTTGTTCGGTCCCACCGGGTCCCCAGGAGCTCCTTGCTTCAATCTGTTAGCCAGTGGTGGTTTCCACATTTAGAATGAGACCCCTGCCCTGGGCCCCCAAGTGCCTGCTCTTGACGGAGGAAGGAATTTGAAATCTAGCACTCCCCATGCTGGTACTAAGTGCTTTGAGCCTTACAGGCCCTACTCCTGTATCACAGGAATGTCAGGCTAAGCAGAGAGACTCCAGATCTGCCGTCTCCCCAGCCTTGGGGCTAAACTATCATTATTAATGACAGCAATCACCACCCAGAACTCTGGCCGTAAATAATAAGTGTCTTTCAGCAGTCACAAGAATGGCTGCAAACATTCATCATGTACACACCTCTCGAAATAGCCATGGGAATGAACAGCAGAACTATTATGGCCAATTCTATCTCTATGTCAATGCTAACAACTTAGTTTTATGTAAAAAGAAAAGTCCAAAGCAGCATGAACTTCATGTGACAGTGACAGAGATTCTACAAAAAAGGATTCTATTGCTTGAAAAACTCTTTGTTTATTAAAAAAAAAGTTAAATAGATTTCTTTATAGAAGGATTTCTCTGAGTCTTTAATATGCTAATGTGCATTGGGAATTTCCAAGAGAGGTGAGTTGTGTTTCCCCAAAGTTTATTTGACCTTAACTTTTTTCCCCTTTGGCGTACATAATGTGTCACATCTTACATGACACTATTTAGTGGTGTGCTGGAAATATTTAACAACTGGCTCTCCAGGAGGAGGTGAAAGTCCCCATTAGTAGTGTTTGCTGGTTTCCATGGTGTAAATACTCCCATCATGACTGATTTCAAGCTGCCAGCATGAAATCACTGAACATGGTGTTGGCTTCTTCGCTTGCGATCTAAATCCTTGGGTCCTTTAGCTCTAGTTTCTCCTCCCCTCCCCTCCTTTCTCCTCTTCCTAGATGATCAAATCCATTCTCATGGGTTTAAATACCACCATTATTCTGATGACTCCCAAAAATATAAGTTGAAATCATACCTCTTCTCTGAGCCTCACATTTCTATAACCAACAGTCGACTTAGTATCTCTACCTGGATGTCTTACAAGTTTCTCAACTTTAACTTGTGCAGAAAGGAACTTGATGTACCATCCGCCCTGTTTCTCCCTTAGCCTCCCTTATCTCATAGCATTTCCTTCGATCTAGTTGCCTGAGCCCCAAATCTAGGAATCATTCTTGATTCAACTTTTTTTCTTATCTTCCATATCCAATCTATCAGTCTTGAATGAATGAATTTTACTCTATTTCCCCCTTTTATCTTGAGGGTTATTATCTTCTATTACACTCAAGCTCTGAAACAGTCTGCTGGGTCCATATTCTTCTGTTTTGACTTACCAAAGAGAAAAATCTAGAAGAGGGATTTCAACTTAATTACTCTTAGATTTTCTTTTGACTTTTCTCCAAACTAGTAGACCACCAAGTTCTCCACAGTGTCCTTCTTGCCCAACAGATCCCGAATGGGCTTCTCCTTGTTCAATGGGTCCAAGTTAGCCTGGGATCCCTTCCCATCTCCCTTATACTCAGTCATTGTTCCATGGCCTTTGTCATTCCACTGCCACCCCCACTCCCAAACATAGATGGGAGTTTAAATGGGACAAGGCACCTTGGGAAAATTCAAATAAGTGAGGTACAGGCTTCAGGAAATACTGGTTTATTCTTTTTTTTCCTTTTATGACTTTGTCTCTAGGCTGCTTTTGGTTTCATGTTGATTTCCTGTGAATCCCCAGCCTTGCCTGTGGGAAGTAGGAAATTCCAAGGAATTTCCCCTCATTTTAAGATAGAGAACTGAGACTCAGACTGTGGCTGGACAAACTCAAGGCAGAGTGACAGCCATGTGGTTCCTCTGGCCCCGTCTCTAGCAGGTAGAGTTATAGACCATAATTCAAGTTTCCCCTAGAGCACTGCTGTGTTGAGCAATGGGCATAAGGAAGGGGATATGCAGGTTCTATGGGGCCTTATGTGTGTATAATTTGGGGTCCCTCTTTAAGAAAATGAATACAAAATTCTGTACAAAAGTGAACATTCAATTAGAACGAGAAAAGACATCACAACAAATTGCAAATTAAAAAATGCAGACAAAATACCACGAACATAACAGAATCTAAAAATAACACTTATAGTTTTATTGATTAACGGACCATCTCATGATGCTTTTTCTATATTGTGGCTGCATATCGTTTTATTGCTTTTTTATATGTCAACAATTTGGTAACATTTTTGACAGCAAGAATAATTACAGAAAGATTATTTAGCTTTTTTCTACCTTGATTATATGCGCTTTTTAAATGATTGATCACTTAGTAAACTTTTCTGTCAGTTTTATGACTTTTTATTGACAATGTCATGTAACTTTTTGGGTTTTGAATACTAAGTTTGGGAACATCTCAATCACTTTTCTGTCATATATGAGCTGGAAGATTTAAGGCATTTCAAATTTTTCTTTTTTAAAATTAAAACATTTAATTATGGTAAAATATGCATAACATAAAATTTACCATCTTAACCATTTTTTAAGTGTACAGTTTAGTGCACTAAACGCTATATCCATTAAACGAAAATTCCCCCTTCACCCCTCTCCCTATCCCCTGGTAATCACCATTCTACTTTCAGTTTCTATGAATTTGATGACCCTAGGTACCTCATTTAAGTGAAATCACACAGTATTTGTCTTTTGGTGACTGGCTTATTTCACTTAATGTCCTTAAGGTTCATTTACGTTGTAGCATGTGTTAGAATTTCTTTCCTGTCAAAGGCTGAATAATATTCCATTGTATATATCAACCACATTTTGCTTACCTGTTCATCCATTGATGGACAGCTGGGTTGCCTCCACCCCTTGGCTATTGTGTAAAATGCTGCTATGAACATAGGTGTACAAATAACTATTTGAGACCATGCTTTCAATTCTTTTGAGTATATACCCAGAAGTGGAATTGCTAGATAATATGTTAATTCTATTTTACATTTTTTTGAGGAACCACCATACTGTTTTTCAAAGTGGCTATACCATTTTGCATTTCTACCAACAGTATAGTTATTTTCTGTTTTTTTATTTTTATTTTTATCATAGCCATCTTATAGTGTGTGAGGTGGTAACTCATTGTGATTTTGATCTGTATTTCCCTAATGATTAGTGACATCGACCATCTTTTCATGTGCTTATTGGCCATCTGTATTATCTTTTTTGGAGAAATGTCTATTCAAGTCCTTTTCCCATTTTTCAATCGAATTTTGTTGTTGTTGTTATTTGTCATTGATAATCTTTCTTGAGCAGTGACTAATTTTAAATGCCCCCGGAATTGATTGCACTCATTAACCAATTTGCCTTTCATGGTGTTGTAGTAGTATATTGTGAGTTTTGTTGTTTTTTAGTGTCACCACAATCAGCAAGAAATTAAACTTGTTTTCCAATGTGTTTATATAATTTTCTTCTCTTTTAAAGTTGAACTACCTAACCATCCAAGAGTCTATTCATTTCTCTTATTTAAAATGCATCTCTGTTAGTGAATTACTGCTTTTGGAATGATCAAAAACTTTTTTGTTATAATCATGTGTTGATGTCAAAGTTATCTCTTCTGATTTCATGTAGAAATCTATGAAAACAAATTTAAATGTAAAATGTGTTTGTAACTGTATACATAGAGTTGTCAAGTGCACTCCTGGTAAGAGAATACTTCCTTTTTGCCTAGGGACCAATGAGAACTGAACCTTCCATGTACGATTCTATGCTTCCAATGATCGTATAATTTTCCACGGCCTAGCTTCTGGCTCCTTATATTTCAAACCTTAATTCTTCTACATTATACAGATACTTCCAATTCTAGTGCCACAGGATACCTTTGTCACGATAGCACCTCTGGCCTGGCACCTTTATGTCATGACACTGGGTGGGTCAGTAGAGTGGAATATTTCTGGGAGCCATTCCTGCCATGGGGCAGCTGGAATTGAAAGCAGGAGGAACTGTGAACCGCATAAAATTATCCCACTAAACCAAGACTAAAAGTACCTTCAATTCAAGTCTCTTTTAGCTAAATCCTCCAAATACCAACACCACCTGATATTAGAGGATATGTGACTGAGGGAAAGTCAGAATGGAAAGAGACAGTGGTCATAACTGATTATGGTTAAAATATCTTTCCTCTGCAAATTTTGCAAAAAAATAGTCCACCATGTGAAACATCTCTAGGACTCTTTCCAAGGCCTTGAAACTGGCATGTACAAGTGGGGGGCTCTGAAGCTTAAACTTCATTAGCTTCAGGGTAAATCTGGTCTGGCCGTAGGGTGGATAAGTAGGGCCCTTCTGTTTCTCAGGGTGGGTGAGATGAGGAATGTGAGGAAGGGCAGTGATCTGGTCAATTTTTATCTTGAGAACCCAGGCTCCCAATTCAGGGTCCGGCACATTTTCTGGTCTTCCCGCCCTTCCTTTGCAATCACACACCACATGCTCCGTATTCCTGGAATGGCCCATTTTGGCTGGGGACTGTGGATTTCCTGGTAAGATGTCAGCAAGCTGTGATATTTTTATTTTACTATCCCGCCATTCTTCACCTACAACAAATGTCCCCTTAATTGCTTCAGCATGAACCCCAGCTGACATTCCCTATTCCTAAGGGTCTCTCAGTCCCAACCTCACAGTAAACTCAAGACATCCAAATGAGGCTGCCAGACGTGGCAGCTGGAATCCAGACATCACGGCCGATTTGAGCAATTAGCTGAGCTCCCATCCTGGGCCGGCCTCATTAGGGGTGTCCAGATGTCCACTGCTGGAGCTGCCTTCCATCCCTGGGGATAGGCTGTCTCCCCAGGTGAGGCCAAACTTCTGTTTGTGGGAAGCATGTCGGAACTTAGAGAGCCCGTCCTCATTTTCAGGGCTGCTAATTGAAGTTGAGTGGGAATCGCAGAGGCACAGGCTGTGGCTGTCCGGTCCCCAAGGCTCTCTGGTTTCCCATGCATAATTGCTGTCTGCACAGAGCTCTCCCCATCTGGGGGCAAGCCCAGCTGCCACAGCTCAATCGATTGTGAAGGGTGTCCAGGCACAGTCATGCCATTTGTCTGCTAGTCTCCCAGCATGACTAAGTGGGAACATCTGGAAAAGGGCAGGGCAGGGCTGGGGCCACGGAGAGAAGTGTGGGGGAGGATTAAACCTGCTCCTTCTTTATGGTAAGATTTTCTCTGGTAATGTGTGCTGCTTCTTTCCCATGTGGTGGGAGGTGGGGAAAAGAGAATTTCGTTCCAGGACAACCTGACAGATGGCCCGGTCAAAGATACCAGCTGTTATAAGGGCCTCTAGCGCACTCCACTTGGGAGATGGTTCACATCCTAGTCTATGGAAATGGCGCCCTCTGGAGTTTGAGGTGCACAACATGTGTGGCCATAAAGCATTAGCCCTGCCAGCTAGACACAAGCTGGACCATGGGCTTGTCTTAGCTCGGCTGTTCCTAGAAGCAGATGCCAAGATAAGTTGTTGATTTGGGAGGTGATACCATGATGTACCAGTGGGGAGTGGGGAAATGAGATGGGGAAGGAAGGAAGGAAAGATGTGGTAGTGAGTAGGTTGGTTAAGGATGACCAGCCGTCCAGTTTGCTGGGACTGAGTCCCACTTGGATGTGGGACTTCCAGTGCTAAACTGGGAAAGTCCCAGGGCAACTGGAACAAGTGGGTCACCCAAGTTGTATTAGTAAGTAGGTCACTGCTGTGGACAACTGGGCTCAATCAATTCCACAGGGATCACCTGGGTGACTGTGTAGACCTTGCCTTAGAACTGTCCCACTGAGGGGCAAAGAAGCTGGGGTGTTTATCCACCAGCTCCTGTCCATTGTTGGTTGAAGACTGCTCCCTAAGGTGTTCATTCTGTGATGTCTCTGGCCTGCCTGCCTGGAGACAAGCATGCTCCTATGCCCAGAGGAAGAAAAGGAAAGAAACCCGGAAATGGATGCAATACACACCCTGCCTTCAAGCAGCCTGGTGTAAGGGAATCTCAGAGGTGAAGAGCTCCTCCTGGAATGTGTCTTCTCCCATGGACCCTGGTGCACTGGGCTCTGTGGTAGGGAGAAAAACGTGCCCCCAGATTTGTGTAACATGGCAAAGGGGAATTAAGGCTGCAGATGGAATTGAGGTTATTAATCAGATGACCATGAAATAGGGTGATTAAGTTTGATTATCCAAGTGGGCCCAATGTAATCACACGAGTCCTTAAAAGTGGAAGAGAGTCAGAGAAGAAGATATGCCTATGGAAGAAAAGTTTTAAGAGATGCAATGCTGTTAGCTTCGAAGGTGGAGAAAAGGAGCCACATGGATGGTTTCTAGAAGCTTGAAAAGGCAAGGAAAAGGATTCTCCCCTAGAGCCTCCAGAAAGCAACGCAGTCCTGCTGACACCTCGATTTCAGCCCAGGAGGTCTGTGTTGGACTTCTAACCTCTGGAGCTGTAAGATAATACATTTGTGTCATTTTAAGCTACTAATTTTGTGGTGATTTGTTACAGCAGCAATTTAGAACAATAGCACAGTCTCTGCCCTCGCAAAACAAGCATTGTTTTGCTGTGTTTTACTCATTTGTAAAACTCCTTACTCCAAGTAAGGAGTTCTAGGGCTGAAAATATGAAATCCAATGAACCAAGCCAATTCAGTCCCTGCCTTCTTGGAGTTGAGAGTATCATGGGAGAAATTGAGAATGCAGAAAGGCACTTGCTACAGAGGGCTACAGAGGAAGTCCTTTAGGAACAAAATTCCTAGCCTGCCTGGGAATAACTATGGACTTCTGGAATTGGAGCCGCACCTTTAAGGCCTGCGCTTGGTTTCATGCAGAAGAATGACTTCATAGGGCCACTCAATAGGGCCCTGGAATATTTGTTGAACTGAGTTACATTGAACTTGGGGAAGTAGGCTTTTAATTTACATTAGAATTTTTCTGTACACCTTGAGTAAGCCCCAGTCTGATTTCATCTGGGAAGACTTTGTTCATGAAGATGCCATGAGAACCCCAAGACCTCTCTGGGGGGGGGGAGCAGAGTCAGCATTGCTGTTGAGTTTATCTCTAACTAGCCTAGTTCCTTCTACACACATCAGTCATGTGATTCCCAAGACCCTTTCTGTGGTTGGTGATATTTCTTCAGTGGCACTTGTGGTTTGAATTAATTTATTTGTCAAGCACATGCATCATCTGTCCCAGTGCCCCCGCTGCCCCAGCACAATATTTGCATGTCCACTAGAGCAATTGTCATGTTATACTGTGGTCTGTGTTATTTTATCGGACTGTCCTGTTGCACTGTGAGTGGTCCAAACGTCCGTGTCTTATTCAATTTTGTAGACTGACCGTTCTTAGCAAAGTGCTGGGGGCCTGGCATACTCTAGCTGCTCAGTAGATGTTTATGAATGAATGAATGAATAAGCCTTTGTCCTGTCTTGCTCTCTAAGTTGGTGTTTACTTTCATGGAAACACAAAGGTAGGAGTTGTTAATAGTCACTTAGAGGCGAATCCTTTATGGAACACGTGACAATTAAGCTGGTTCCTTAGAAAGGAGTAGAGCAGATGGCTAGCGGTGGTGGTGGTCATGGTGGTCATGTAGCAGGCAAGGAGAAGAGCATGGGCCCAAGTTCAGAGTGCGCTTGGGGACGAATGACCAGACTGGCGTGGCTGGGGCACAGAGTGTGTGGAGCTGCTTAATGGGAATTCAGCTTAGGTTTGTAGATTGGGTGCTGATCAAGGCGGGCTTTCAATGAAGTGTCAGGTTTGGAATTAATTCTTTGGGCAACAGGGAGCCAAGGAAGGCTTTGGAGGATACGAGAAAGTGGACTTTGGTGGCAGTAAAAGTTGTAGGCATTTAGTGTAGACATTATGTAGTGTTTTCCCTACACTCTAGTGAGCCTGAATTACCAATCTTTTAGGCATTTCAAAATAACCATGTCACCTTTCTGGGGATCTTTTAGACATGGCCCTCGTTGGGGGCCCTAGGAAAGAATCTATGTCATTTCTGAGTTGTCTCCAGCCCTCAGAAACTCTGGTTTGTGACTTGTGGGAGGCATGTTGGAATCGATGGTGACTCAGGAGTCAGCCCGTTGCATCCTGGGAGAGGCTCTGGGGCTGGGTGTCTCTTTTGGAATCAGCCGGAAGTCTCCAGGCCTTCCGAGGATATTAATGATCTGTCCCCTGAAGACTGTTGGGGGCAAGGAATGATGAACTGCACCTGAAGTGTGTGCAGTACATGACAACTTGGCTCAGATGTGCAACCTCTGTGCCTTTATGACGTTACCCAGGAGGCATTCACAATATGTTCTAGAAAGCTTCCAGGAAGTATGCTGAGAAACTGTTGTACAGTTGTGAATTTTCTCTCCCCGGATCACCACTGTGTGCCTGGTGCAGGTGGAGAGGGGTGTTCCCTGAAGAAGAGGCATCTTGATCCTGGGAACTTGGATCATAGCCCCACATCCACGGCCTGCTTTTCTGAGTGTCCTGGCCTGGGGCGGGCTGGGGCCCTGAACTTCATGTCATACAGATGAGGAAAGGACCTCATCCTTCCTCTAGCTCTGGCCAGCTTCCCTTCCCCACAGAACAAATAGGGCCCAGGTGTTGCTGGACAGGGTTTGGTTGAGAGAGGATGGTCTGTTGGTTTGGGGGCAGACTGGAGCCCGAAAGAGCTCAGACGGGCCAAGGGGAAGTTAGGGGGGCATTAGAGAAGAGAGATGAAGGTTGGAGTCACCTGTTCCTGCTCACCAGAAAAAGATGAGGCAGCAGAGTCTGTGCCCCTTCTAGCATCCCCCCAATTTGTCCCACTTGCCTAATCCTCCTCTTTCTTGGACAATATTGACAAACAAGCATTTGCCAGAGGGTTGGAATGGTGAAGGGGAGACATTCTTTTTGACTTTTCCTGGACCCAGGACATGGTGGGAAGGGTGAGCAAAGTGCCCTATGATGACTGGTGGCCCTTCATCATGGGAATGTGTCCATTAGCTTTGCAGAACCACATCTGCCAGGTTAAAAAAAAAAAACATACATGCAGAGGTACCATTTGATGTGTTTGAGCATATCTAGGTTTTGGTTTATGAAATACTCTGGGAGATGTTGGTCACTCTCGTCTTGTTTGCCATCAAACCGTAGATCATGGAGTCCCTGAGTCATAGAAACAGAAGGCACATTAGATAGACATGATCTTGGCTTCCCTTGGTAAAACACGTGGACTGTGTGAGGTCCCCAGCCCTTGGGCTTCCTCAGGGGAACATTGTGTGAGGCTCAGTTTCCACACTAGGTTGGGGACTGTGCAGACAGCATGTTGCCTTGGCAGGAAACTTTTTTTTTTTTTCCTGGCTGTATTTTTCCAAAAGCCAGAGATGAGAGGATCATCTGAATGCCAGTCCTGCAGGAGGACAGGAAATAAGAACTGACTTTGGGAATGCACCTCTGGGAACACTCCTTGGCTGCGTGAGCTGTCGCTTACCCTGGCTCCGGAGCTCCCTCCACTCTTCGCCCAATCACAGAGCATGAGTGCTGTGCTGAGTCTGTGCATCAGGGCTTGGGAAGCTGTCAGAAGACAGAGCAGGGTTTCCAGATGGCTGGAATCGGAGGGACTGCTTGGGACCCTGCACAACTTTCCCACTAGCGGGGATGTGGGTTATCCCTACAGTGCTGCCAGTCTTCCCCGTGCCCGGCATGACTAAGCAAGAATTTATATTAAAATATAAAGGCCACAGGGCTTCCCTGGTGGCACAGTGGCTGAGAGTCTGCCTGCCGATGCAGGGGACGCGGGTTCGTGCCCCGGTCCGGGAAGATCCCACATGCCGCGGAGCAGCTGGGCCCGTGAGCCATGGCGACTGAGCCTGCACGTCCGGAGCCTGTGCTCCGCAACGGGAGAGGCCACAAAAGTGAGAGGCCCGCGAACCGCAAAAAAAAAAAAAAAAAAAAAAAAGCCACAAAATAGATGTCCTTCCCTCTCTTTGGGTTACATTCTGAGGTGCCCAGGAGCAGGATCTGGCCTAGTTTCCAAGGGAAATTACAGATCCCCGAGTGTTGAAAGGAGGGGTATCCTGCTTATAGACCGGAGAGGAATTTAGCTCAAAGTTCCTCTTATTTCTCCTCCACTCCTCTTTGTTCTATATTCCAACAGTTATTCCCTGTAATTAAACTGTTAAATCAGGCTTAGTTATCTGACTGTGATGGGAGAATCTAGAATGCAGATTGTCTTTCAAATTTCCTCCTAAGAATGTTAGCATCATTTTTCCATCTTAGTACTGCATACCTCCCCTGCCTCTAGAGAAGGGGGACCCAAAGGGAGATTAAAAAGCATCTGCACTCTGCAATCTTTATTCCATTGCTGATGTCACCGGCTCCCCAAACTTAGGTGGCGCCCTTTAATGTCTAAGGGACCAAAAGAAACGCTTTTGTTCAAAATAGCTTGGCTGACCTGCCCTGGATTTTGCTCTGTGAAGGTTAGCCTGGGGTTCTTCTCCCAGCTCAACCGCTAGTGCGTGCTGTGGCCTTGGGCGAGCAAGGGTGCCTCTCTGCACCTCTGTCTCTTCTGTGTAAAAGGTAGGAGCTGGTTTAGGTGATCTCTAGAGACCCTCCTGCTTGTGAATCTCCAGCTTCATGCTCTGTCCTGGTCCCGCACTGCAACCTTCTCCCTTCACGCAGGCCTGCTAACACGTGGATTTACGTGGGGCACTGGCTTTCCCCACCCGCTCATTTCCGCTGCTTATTACCAGAGGGGAGGGAGTCCTTAGCCTTGCTTTGCTTACTGAGCTTTCTCTCCCAAGATTTCCTGTAGGGATGGCATGTTTAACCCCCAGGACTAACAGCAGCAAAATTTCCAGTTGCACTTTACTAATCTTAGAACTGAAAAGTGATTTTAGGGAGCACTGATGGGTGGGGAGGAGAACAGAATGCCTTGAACCTTTACTGACTGCTGATCTCAGTTGGGTTGGGTAAGAGTGGGGACATGTGTGGGAAATATGCAGGCTGGGAAGGTGAGCTGTGCTTCGGTTTCTTCTTCCTGCTGGGATTTGCGTAGTCAGGTTGACAGTGGTTATTATTGGGGCTGCTGTTGCGAGAGTAGCTGTATCTTTATTTGGAAAGGAAGTGGGCGGATCATGAATAAAAATCATTCTGTGGATGGGAAAGAATAGGAAGAAGGAAGTAGGCTTTGCCTAGGGTTAGTTCTTGATGGTTAACCTCAGCCTTTCTTATTTCTATAGGTCTCTAGATAGTAGACTTCTAATACTTTCCCAAGGAGCAGTAGAGTATGATCGATTATATACAGCCATGGTATTTTTAACAGGGACACAAAGATTCTGTAATTTAAAATCTGAAGAGTAGAGAGAATTCTTCCCCAAAGCTGGTATGTCTAGAATTTCTACCACATCAGTAAGCATAGGAACTGAGTATTTTGTTTAGCATCAATCCTATGAGATGCTCAGGAAAAAAAAAAAACGTGTGTCCCAGTAAATTCTGGAAAAGCTTCAAACTCCTCTCTTAGAGGGTAACATTATTCACCACTGTAGGAAAATTCAAAAATCCTACAGGGTAAGGGGAGCTACTTAATTTGGTTTAACCTTGAAGTACCCAAGTGTATTTGAGAATAGAACCATTTAAGTTTTAATATCCCACACAACCAGTGTTCTGTGGATCAGACTTTGGGAAATGCTACCCCAGGGTGAACTCTGCCATTGGAAGCTACTGGTCCGGGTTTTCTTTGCTGCACAGATGCAGACCTTGTTCAGGGTCTATGGGAATGGGATTTTACTTCTTTCTAGAGCCTGGGAAAGGCAACTACATGGATTTATGTCTTATTTTTGATAAATCCACCAAGGGCATACTAAAACTCCAAGTTCAAGGTATAAAACCAAAAATAAATGAAGTGAAAAAAAAAGTAATATAATTCATTGGTGTAACAGCGGGAGAGATATACTACACTATTTCCATTTGGGAGGCACACAGTTTGAAGAAGGAGGAAATAGAACAGCCAAGTGGGGGGAGGCAGTCTGCCTAAATTACTTCCTCCAGCTAGGGAGAGGGAAGCTATAATGAGGGCTGTTTCAGGCTACATTCTTTAAACACAGAGCCTGAGGCAAGCATGCTAACATTGTTTTGGAGAGTACACTCCGAGGCCAGTAAGAGTAAGGGATAAAGATGAGGCAGGGAAGGAGGGAAAGAAAATACAAAGTGGTGCATAAGGAGTTGGCCACAGCCTTACAAGAAGACAAGCAGCGAGGCGTCTAGGCACATGCGAAGTCTTTGGAGAGAATGTAAGGAATAATCTTGGACTATCTTGGAACAGTCTTTTGGAGACTCTACTCTGGAGAGTAGAGAAGAAGACTTACTGGCTAGACCCCTTCCATCATTTGCCTCTCATCATTCAGAGTTTACCCCTCCATGAATCCAGCCGGGTCAGACCTGAGTGCTGGAGTTGCCGGGGCTCCATAACCACCAGAACACTCACCCCAGAACAGACGTGCTGGAGGCCTCACTGAAACCCAGCTCCTGCCCTTTGGGGAGGCTGAGTCATCTGGCAGTTTTAGAAGATGAGGTGATGTAGCCAAGACTCTCCACTGAGCAAGCAACCCAGGTCCAGGGCAGGTGGAGTCAAGCAGATCTGGAGAGAAAGAGAACTGAGTCTGGTATGAGGACTATCTGGAGAAATAGAAATGGATATAATCCCTCCAGAAGGAGGATGCAATAAATTACTTTTTTCTGCAGTGTCAGACCTTGGGACCCAGGCATGATGATACAGGATGGACAAGACAGTCTAGTGGTCAGAAAGCCAACATGTCAGCCATCCACACCCCGCATTTTGGTAGAGGCCACATCCATACAATGGAGGGAAGACATGAGCCATTTTAGACCCTCTTTCCAAGCACTGATCTCTGGTCTGGCCCAGGAGAGGGGTGGTCTTATGTACTAAGAGTCATTTTTGCCTGTCCCAGCATTCAGACTATGACAAGTTTATTTTGGTTCAAGCTTGGGTTGTCTACTCCCAGAGACCCATGTCTCCTTTGTGAGGAAACCCCCCTTCTCTTTGTGGTCTCCTGTCTGACACTCGGCAGGCCTGGACCAGCTGGGAGGCCATCTAGAGTTACATCTTCACAGGAGCTCACAAAGATTGTTTTCCCCATGCTTCTCAAGTGTTCTGCAAAAGAAAAACAAAAGAGAGAAAGGAAAACAACCCCTCCCCTTCTACCGCAGAAATAGGCAAGAACTCAGTAGCTCTGAGTCTCTGGCCGGCAGGGACAGAGCATCCTCTCCTTCTAGAAGGTTCAGTACTTAGTGGAGTACTTTAAAACCATGGGAGAAAGTGAGACTTAGTGGGGATCAGAGGACCTGCGGGTGGGCATGAAGTCTCAGTGTTGCACTGAATTAGACCCTGAGCTCCTCTCCAGTTGCCATTTTCACATTGTAAGCTGCTGGCTGGTTCAGGGTGGTTATGTAACTGGCCTAAAGTCACACAGCAACATGCAAAGCATTGGATTCAAACTTAGGGTTGCCCAAATCCAAAGTCTCTTTGAATCTCTTCTTTATCCTATAGGCTAATTCCTCTCTTCAAGGCTCTTAAGCTCAAAGAGAGGAGGCTCTTTGAGGTCTTAAATTCCCTGCAGACTCATAGCATGTACTGTTTCTAGAGGTGAACATTACTAAGTTAAGATACATTTAGAATCTGGGAAATGTCAAGGTTTTCCCTATTGCTATCTTCTCCTTGTCCACCACAGAGACTGGCCTTCTTAGGAGCCTAGAAAAAGTTCCTGGGGTAGTTCTGCTTTTAGATTAGGGCTGGGAGCTTCTGATCTGTGCATGGGTGTGGCATCCATTTACCAGTGACTGTGCACTGCAGAGATCACAGTGGCCATGTCCCAGCTTCTGAGCACGATGGTTCCTGAAGGAAGACCACGGCAGAAGAAAACGGTCTTGCTTGTTTTTGTTCTGGTAATTGTGAGATTCATCAAAGTGCCCTTCATTAATGTATTTGGAAATAAGTAGAACACATGAAAAAAAACTGCATTAATTTTGACTTTGCTTTGAAGGACCTTCCAAACAACTTAAAGTATCATTGCTTGACAGACAGTTCAGGCCACTTTTAGCATGACTGTTACTACATTTAAGAGAAATAAGATCTTAGAGCCAAAGTTCTTTAAAGAAGGCCCTTACCACCCTACATATGCAAAAATTAAGCTAGAAGTATCATGTGTGTCCCCTGGCTTTTCTTAGATGCTGTTTTATTTCAGAGACAGAAGGGCTTTATTTCCTCTTTTACAAAGACAAATATAATTTTTCCCTTTGGAAAATTAGAAAAATATTCAACAATAAAATGTTGGCTTTTTTTCCCAGCCTCAGACCTTGGGACCCAGGCATGATGACACAGGATGGACAAGGCAGTCTAGCAGTCAGAAAGCCAAGCTATCAACCGTCCACATCTGGCATTTTGGCAGAGGCCACATCCATGCAATGGGGGGTAGACTCTCTCCCTAAGCACTGACTCTCGTCTGGAGATCTTGTTCAGTGATTTTCAGCTATGTTTCATGAAGATTTGGGGCATCATGAGGGAGTTTCAGGGATACCACAAGCATTTATTTTATTCCCATTTCATTCTGGAAAAAAAAAAACTGTTTTGAAAGCTCTAATAAAAACACCCCATTTTAATGCATTTGAGAACTCCAGAAAACTAACTTTTGTTGCCAGGTTGCTAGAGTAATGCTAGTTGCTATAAAAAATTATTCAATAGATCAAGTACATTCGAAGAATAAAGCCTAAAATTGGTATTTCTGAGTGCTGGTCAGCTGTCTTTCCAGCAGAGTTGTGAGGACCCAGGCTCCTGCGGTCTCATGGTTCCACCATCTCTCACCCAGGACTTCCAAGTTTTCTGTGTTCCTCTGTGTTGAGCCAGCAGAGGGGCCAAGAACTGAAAGGTAGTGTGTCAGAGATTTTGGGGATCTGAGCACACACATGGTATTGGCTAGAAATCTGTCACGTGGCTGTTTCTAACTGTGAGGGACTCTGGGAAATGTAGTCTATCAGCTTACCAGTCTCTGCCTTACCAGGTTATGCTTTGAGGTGCATACTGGAAATCAGAAGTTTATCTGAAGAGTAACCACTTTTAAACTATGTATCTGTGAATCTGAATTTTGAGACTCTGTAATTAAATTGAACATAGGTGTCAATTTTCATTCATACATCTGGATATGATGTTTTTGTATTCATCAAAATAGCCTCATCAGGTTCACGGTTTGTATAAATAACAAGTAAATATTATGCATTTGAATTTAGGAAATATTGTATGTTAATGAAATGCTACTTTGATCTGCTCTATAAAATATGAGGTTCTACTGCTAAAAAACCTTGAAAAAAGTACTCATCAGGTGAAATTTTCTTGTTCTACAGGAAATAGAGACCCAGGGAGAAGAGGATACTTGCCCAAGGTCATGCATTGATCAAGAAACAGCTGGTGTTTGAACTCAGACTTCCTGGCTCTTAGTCCAGGACCTTTTCTTCTATTTAAACTTGCTCCAGGGCCTCGAGACCCTCATAACTTAGATGTTTTTCGGCCCATTTTCATTTTCTTTGTCCGCAAGTGAGAGAACAGCTGAAACTTGAGGGCTGTTAATTCTGTTGTTAAGATTTAATGTCTTGCATTTTTTGGTCCAGCTGCTTCATGAATCAACATTCAAGAAGCATTTATTGAACATCTATTATATGCCACATATTGTGCTGTGAGCTGAGGATGCAGTGGTTCAACAGATACTTTTCCATAGCAGTCTTGCAGTCTAGCAGGATACATAATGGAACAAAAGTGTAAATGTATATATATCCAAATTGGTGCTATAAGGGAGGGAAACAACAGGCTGAGATAGAAACTGGGAGAGTGAGCTTTTTCAGATGAGGTGATCAGGGACCAATGGGCTCCTTGGCCTGATTCTGGAAACATTCGGAGGTTGGCCATGTCAGTGAGCCAGGATTCTGGAAGGAATGGCTTCCTTCCCTTCTGAATATTACCAGTAAGATTCTTGGCCTGGGAGAATGTAGGTTCTTGGTCAAAGGCTGCAGAATGTGCACAGATGTTAAAATAAGTACAAATAATTAAAGATGAAAGTGAGTCAAGATTCCTCCAAGAACTAAATAAGAAAAGGGGTTTCTCTGATGGCTGATGAAGTAGCTAAGTAAACTATAAAAGACAAATAGCTTTTCCATTTTTTAAAGGGGTAGGTTGGGGGAAACCTTTATTAACTATTCATTGGCATACGTGTTGCCTCTTCCTTCTCTCTGAGTTTTCACATCTGCAACCTGTTCCAGAGCCTTCCTATGTAGGTGAAAATGAAGACAGAGGAGCCGAGGCCATGTAGGGGTGGGACTGAAGTGGATACAGACCATGGAGTAGTGAATATAGATGTATGAGTGGTGTGTGTGTGTGAGGTGTGTGTAGGGGGTGTGTACTGGGTTGAGCACATGGTGATCAGTTGATCAAAGGACCTGACACCAATGGCGAGGAGGAGAGCATAATGGGTGTTACCCCAAGCTTCTCCGGAAGGGAGTGATAGGCAAAGGAGTAAGCATGTGATAGAATGCCAGGATTCTAGATATAAAAGGGATGTAAAGAGCATCTGGTTCACTCTCCCATTTCTTACGTAAGAAGACTGAGGCCAGAGAAGGGCAGCAACATGCTTAGAGTCGCAGGATTAGTCAGTGATTGGAGCCAGGTTAGGACTCCAGTCCGTGTAGCCATTCCCACACCAGTCCGTGCCAGGATGCCATTGGGCCAGCGTGAGGGAGACTGCCGTTGAGGAGTCTTGGAGTAGGAGTCAGTTTAAGATAAAAAAAATCCTATTCCAAAAGACAAAGTCATACTTTCCACTGCTTTTGGGGCCAGAAAGATATGGCTAATACAGAAGAGGGATAGAGACTAAGATGTAGCCCAGTGTGACCGCTGTAGCCTCGTGGCTGCAGATAGACTGATAGCAAGTGACTGACTGGGTGAAAGAGTGCACTTGTTTTTAAACATTTCAAGCTGAAATTGTGACCCTTGTAAGAATCGTATATGTGTTCATATTTTATGGGTACAATGATACTTTTATTTATTTAAATGAGATTTCCTCATTAAAATATTTTGTCATTAAAATATTTCCTTCTCTCAAAATATTTGAGTACGTTTGTACAAAGCAGCTGAGTTAATTCATTTTGGGTGAAGACAAGGAATTTAACATGGTATCTAGAGGCTTTGCAGAATCTATGTCATCTCTTTTCCCTCTATCCATCCTCCTGGCCTCAAGTACCATTTTCACGTGGGTGGTTCCTAAATCCACATTCCTCTTGTTGGTACCCCCAGCTGGGTATCCATCTTCATCTCCTTGTCCCATAATAAGCTCAAGGTCAACATTGTTCCCCTATCTTAGGCTGGGCTCTGTAGAAGGCTGAGCCTGAAACAGAGACTTATGTGTTGTGTTAGGGTTCTTCAGAGAAACAGAACACATAGGATGTGTATTTAGAAAGAGATTTATTTTAAGGAATGAGCTCATGCCTTTATGGAGACTGGAAAGTCCAAAATCTGCAGGGTGGGCCATCAAGCTGGAGACCCAGGAAGGGCTGATGTTGCTGTTCACATCTGAAGACCATCTCCTGGCAGAATTCCCTCTTGCTTGGGAGAGGGCAGTCTGTTATTTTATTCTATTTTGCCCTTCAACTGATTGCATGAGGCCCACCCACATTACGGAGGTAATAAGCCTTATACAATAATGATAATCTCATCCAAAAGCATCCTTACAGAAACATCCAGAAAAATGTTTGATCATATATCTGGGCATTGTAGGCCAACTAAGTTGACATGTAAGATTAGCCATCCCATGTGTGAATAGTTTATGTGGGAAAATGTTCCCAAAGATGAGTGAGGGAAAAGGAGAATGAAACAGGAAGGAGGGAGATATAAAGATCTGGCCACTGCGTGATCCAGGCTCTGGGACCTTCTGCAAAGATGAAGTATTCTTCCATCAGCTCCCATCCTCTATTGGGTGCCCACTGGGTGTTAATTCTCCTGCACTGCACGTGAGCCTCCAGTGGTTCCCTTAGGCATGGAAGCCACTGCAGGCTAGAGAAGCCCAGTGCAAAAAGCCCCAGGGAAGGGACACAGGCTGCAGGTGGGGTGCCTCCACGCTGTATCTACTCAGAACTGGTGGAGGCTACCCAGAACTGGCGGCTGAAGCCTTGGCTGCCATCAGAGGTGAGGCTGAAATGGTGCTCAAGAGGTGACAGTTGCTTTTTCCCCAATAGCCTTCTTCCCCTGACGCCCCTGTTTTGGGAACTGACATTATATCATCTAGCTGCCAAGCCTTGGAGTCATTCCAGATTCCTCCATTTCCCTCACCGGTCATCTGATTAAGAACGGTTCTTCCATTTTTTTCCTCTTTTTAATATGCTTCTTATATGTATTCCTCCTCTCCAACCCCACTCATTAAATCCTCACCAACTCTTCTCTGAGTTCTTTGAAATGATTTTCCAGCTGGTCTCTTTGCCTCCAGCCTTGGATACCTCCCAAAGGGATCTCTCTAAAATGCATGCCTGACTGTGGAATGTTCCTTGCTTAATACTCCTCCACAGCTCTGAGGTTTGAAGACTACATTTCTTCCAACTCCTCAGATAGGCACACAAAGCCCTTTATAATCCGACCTCCATCGACCTCTCATTTCATCTCTTGCAACATCGCTGCTTGGATGCTCTGCTCCTCTAGGGAAGAACCCTTGGAGGCCACTCAGGGCAACATGCTCTGTCATGCTCTGATGCCTTTAGTTATGCTGTACTCTCTGCCTGGAATGCTCTCCCTCCTCCTTAGGTCTTCATCCCCAGCCCAAGTTTACCCAGTGAGCATGTTCTCCTCTTTCAAAACTTGGCTCATGTGTCACCTTTACTATGAAATTTTCCTGCGCCTTCCAGATGTAGAATTGACCATCTTTGATACCCTTCCCACATCTTTACAGACATCCTTCACTAGGTCCATATAATACTTAATTACACTTTCAATTAACATATCTGTCTTTCTCAAACCATAAGTGCCTTGACAGCAGGGATCCTGTTCTGGCCATCTCTTTGCATCCACACCATGTAATGCTCAGCCTGGCACAAAGTAGATGCTCAGTTAGATAGCGGCAGATGAGATGATGGAGCTCAGAAGGGACTATGCTTAGACTGCTGGTGGAAGGGTTTCCTACCTGAGGCACAGAGGCAGGAGGCTGGGGAATGATCACATTATGTCTCCTGGCAAAGTTTAAGAACAGGTGAGGGCCTTGTGCACTGAATTGTGTTAGGGACAGACCTGGCTCAATGAAGTGGTGGAATATATTTGTGCCTGTGGAGCCCTCCCTCCCTTACAGTCTGAGTCTTGAGAAGCCAAACGTAGTTTAAGCAGAAGCTGAGTTCTTAAGGTCTCGCCAGAGTAGGTTGTGTTGGCCTGGCTCCCAAAGAGCCAGTGCTTCTAGGTTCTGAGAATTCTTCCCTAATCTCTGCTTACAGGACTCCCAGCGGCTGGAGCCTGCATAAAAGGGGCCTTTGTCTGATATGGGAATGGCTTTGGGTGCTAATCACTCCTTGGATGTATTTTAATTCACTTTAATGACTCTGCCTCTTGTCAGACTTTTCTTCAGTGAGGGGGGGTTTGTTAAAGAGATTAGAAGAAGTGAACACGAGCTCCCAAATCTAGCTTTCCTCAGAAGGTGCTGTTCTTGGGAAAACAGTATTCTGCAAAATGTATTAGTATGCTCTGGGAGGGAGTGGGGAGGGAGCGGAGTGGAGAATAGGAAAATTAGATCTCTAATAAACACATGCACGTATAAACACTCTGCACGTCCTTACACCAAGCTCATCCACCAGCCCGCTGCAACGCTCACTGGCCCCCCTCTCCTGCTGACAGTGGTGGGAGTTGAAGCAGACAAGACAGAATGATGTCATCCCTAGGATACTGTCCTTTCTCTCCCTTGCTCCCTCTCCTCTAGTTTTGTATAAACACAGCTGTTTGTGAGGAATGCTGGGTTGGGAAAACATAAACCATGGGCATTAAAGACCTTTCCTCTCCACCACACACCCCTTCCTACAGAATGTGGAAGACTGGAATGCTTTCAGCCCGGCAGCCCCATTGTCCTCATGTCTGCAACACCAGGTCTTTCGCCTTTCTGGCTGGGGCCTGGGGTGCCCCGGCTCAGGGACCGTGCGAAGTCCTGTAGGTCAGACAGGAGCTCTGGTTGCAGGTGACACCTGCGACTACCTGTGGAAGATTCCTGGAGGAGCACGGAGAGAGGAGGAGGGCTGCTCTCTTAGGCTGGGGGATGCAGGGTGGAGGTTGGTGGGGAGGAAGGAGTCCACGGTGGATGCAGGCTCTCTGGCTGGAACCAGAGCTGCCAGCCTGTGGGGAATCAAGGGGAACAAAATAGCTATGGTGGGTTTCAGACCCCGGCTGCAGGGCGAGGCTATTGCAGAGGGAAGGGCTGTTGGGTTAACTCCATGCTCATGACAGCAACCCATCCCCTTTCCAGGGCGTTCACAGTCACGATTTGAGACCAAAAGCCTTTTTTCCTTATAAGGAGTAGAGAAGGGGGCAGCTAAAGGGAGAAATCAAGCCTGAACTCATGCAGCCCAGCTTCTTTTGAAATCTAACGGTACTGCGGCCCACAGCAACTTATTGGTGGTAGTTTTCCTGTTGACCTCTGGGCCTTGGGGGTTAGGATGGCTTTTATTCAGGCTACTGAACTTGGCATTTTGGCTGAGAACACGCGGGCTTCCTGGCCCCCCTGCCCTATCTCAGTCTACTCTCTCAGTGCCCCACTCTGCTGTGTGGTTTTGTGGCCACAGCTGCAAAGAACTCCCTGAACCTCCCTTTCCAAGGGCCAAGCCCCCTAGAATGTGACCCAGAACAGCTGTCATTGTGGAATGATGGGATTCAGTGCTAGAGAAATGGGGGTGGGTGGTGAGCCAGTGGTCTTCATTGAGTCCTCTCTTGGATTTCCATGGGGAGAGAAGACAAGCCTTTACCTACTTTTCCACGTTAAGTAAAAATCTCAGAGGCCACGCTCCTGGAGACCCTGCAGTAACACTTGGCCCCTGGTTGCCTCTCTTGCCTGCAATTTGCCAAAGCAAATGTCTGTCCACATCCTTACTGGGCGTCTGCTGCGTGTCAGGCGGGGTGCTAGATGCTTTGCATCTGTTCCAGTTTTATCCTTGCAAAACCACAGTGTTATTAAACAGTGTTATTTTATAATGAGCGATAAAGAAACTGAGATAAAGGTAGTTTAAGAAACACTATCCAGTGATAGTTAGTGATGGAGCCAGGATTCACACCCGCTCAAATTTCAATGTCCATGCATTCCAAGAATTCAGAAGGAGATAGGGTAGGAGTGATCAGAACAGACCTGAGAGACAGAGACGGCAATTGCCTATTACAATTTACAATTTACATCCCTCACCTCCCCAAATATTTCCCTTACAGCCTGAAACCCTACGTTACAGAGCCATTCCTTTGTGCTAAGCAAAACTCTGTTTTTGAATGGAAGTATTTCTGGGAGGGGAAGTCATTTAGCCATTAAAATGCTCTATTAAAAAAAATAATAAAACTCCTTTTCTTTCTTTCTTTTTTATTATTATTTTTTTGTGTTACGCGGGCCTCTCACTGTTGTGGCCTCTCCCATTGCGGAGCACAGGCTCCGGACGCGCAGGCTCAGCGGCCATGGCTCACGGGCCCAGCCGCTCGGCGGCATGTGGGATCTTCCCGGACCAGGGCACGAACCCGTGTCCCCTGCATCGGCAGGTGGACTGTCAACCACTGCGCCACCAGGGAAGCCCTCATTTTCTTTTAAAATGTTTTACTTTTAAATTAATTGTGTTCCTTGTAAAGTAATCCTTAGCAGAAAGTAGTTTGTATCAGAATAAATGTCTGGGAGGAGACCTCTTAAGGGAGTTAAAAGCGTTAATCTTTGACATTTACTATTATAAGCACATTTAAAGTAATTCCTAGAAACTGATAAAATCTATTTGGAGAAAAGGATTTCTCACTCTTTTTAAGTAGTAGAATATTTCACCCTTCAGAGCTAAAAAAAAGATAGACATTGGTGTTAACTTTCTGAGATATACCTACAAAACTGAAATCTCTTGGAAGTCTGCTTCAAAGAAGGAAAAAGAAGGAATGTGAAAGATAGTTTGAAAGCTTCAAATATTATGAGGTGAGAATGTATTTGTTAAAACACTTGGAAAAACCCTAGAGGTAAATGAATAGAAGCCATAGTTATTCCTCCTAGAAATTACATGGACAACAAAGGAGTGAGAGGAATAATGTCCCAAGGCAGTATTTCCCAAGAATTTTCAGCTGGTGACTATGCCTTATGCTGTCAATAGTGTTACATGACTGCAGAATTTTCTGGTTAAATGAATTTGGAAAGCACTGGGTGACACAAAGTTAAACAAGTTTCTTTATGATAGGAGTTATCAGAGCTTTTAATATATAATTGTGCATTCTCCCAGAGGGTGTAGAGTACAATATAGAGAGTTTCTTAAACTCACTTGACCAATACATTTTTTTTGGGGGGGTGAGAGAGCTAGCATTTTGTAAGACCAGCATTTTATGGAACACAGTTTGAGAAACACAGCCTTAAACAATAGTCAATATGCAATATGATATGGCAGCTCAGGTGAGCTGAATTTAAATCCTAGCTTCACCACTTGAAAGGGATGCAAGCTTGGGCAATTTACTTAGCTTCCCTATGCCTCAGTTTCTTCCATCTGTAAAATGGGAGGAGTAACATTACCTATTTAGTCAGCCATGAGGATTAAATCAAGAGTACCTGCCGTACGAATAATGAAAAGTATTCTTTTTCATTCTCCCTATCCATGTCCACCATGTGTCTGGATTTCTGCTTGACTATTGTATGGTTAGAAGAAAATCAGAGACAACTCCTGCCTACTACCTCAATTTTACTAGCCTGACTGCAAGTCTCCACAGCCTCTGAGATGTTTCATAGCTGCTGTCACCTCTCAGAGCTCTCATAGCCCTTTGCACCTACCACGTACCACTGTTAGCAGTTTTGTCACCGTGAATAGGTCTTTCCCCTTGCTCTGAGGTTTGTGGGACCCGCCTTGGTATCCCCTGGCCCTTGACCCAGAGCCTGGCACGTAGCAGGTTCTCAGCACGTAATTACTGGGAAAGTGAGAAAATGTCCTATAGGATGCCTTTAAACAGAGGCTCAGAAATAGCCTCCCAACTCCTTCTGTGTCTGAAATCTGAGCCCCATTAGCAACCCCCTGTCCCTGACCCTGACTTGAACTTTAGTCTGCTGAAAAGAGAGAAAAGTGTAGAATGGGAAGAGGTGCATATGTTTTCTTAGCCCCATGGGCCTTTGCTGCCCTCTGGCCCACACATTCCAAGGCAGATCAGGAGCCAGGCGGAGCTGGCTGACGTGCACCCTGATCCCTGATGGGGGCAGAAAGGCCTGCCCAAGAGCCTACACAGCCCATGGGATGTGTGCAGGGCCTGCTGTGACCCACAGCTGAACTGCCACAGTCCCATCTTAATACCCACACAGCTGCTCCAGGGGCAGGAGACCCGGGGGAGGCAAGCCCCGTGTGAAAGACCAACCCCAGAGTGCTGGTGGAGGCTGTTCTTTGCAGGAGGGATAATTTCTGAAGGGCTGGGTTGTGTTTCCCAACTGCGGAGACTTGTGGAAAGAGGTCCCAATGTCCCCGAGAATGCTGAGATTAGAGAGAAAACATGGAGGGAAGAGCCGGGTGGGAAGTCAACCCCTTTCCATGCTCCTTGGAGGTAGAGAGAGAGAGGAACACCAGGAAGTATTTCCATAGTATTCAAATATGAAAATGATGACTCAGAAATGATCATGCTTCATTTCTCACATTTACTCATCTCCTCTGATTCTGGGTAGACCCTGGGAGACAGGTGGAGCTCCACAGAACAGCAGAGGACACTGAAGCCAGAGAGAAGCTACTTGGCTCAGATTTGAAATTCCAGGAGCCTCATGAATTCCTTTCTAGGAGACGTTATAACCAAGAATATGTGGTCTGAAGTGACTTCGGTGACTCTCTATTCCAACCTCCTTGTTTTTCAGATAAAGCATCTCAGTGCCGTCATATCTTGTCCCAAGGGAATGGAAGGATATTTTGGGGATGGAGGTCTTGCCTGGGGGGATTGTTCGAAGAAAAGTGATTGTCTTACTCATCTTTGGTGAAGAGGAGGAGGCTTGTATAAGCCTCTCAGTCTCCATCATGCGATTTTGTTGGCTCTCTTATTCCCTAGAAAGTTGCCTTCTGTGTTCATTCTCACCCAGCAGTCCCTGGCTGAGATGTTTAGAGTTGGGGGATGGAATTGAGAGTTGCATACAGTCCAATTTGATGTGCCCCTTCCACTTAGGGGGATCCTGTTCTCAGAATCTGGCCTAGTCTGTACCTGGTAGAAGTTCTCAGGGAAGGAGCAGAAGTGACTTGCTGCATTCTAGAGCCATCTTGGGCCCTGGGATGGAATGCATGGAGTTCCAAAGGCCAAAAGGACTGGCAGAGGACACACAGTAAGAAATGGAGCCCTAGCCCCATTCTGCAAGGTGTCATCAGGCAGTGGGCTGAGGCAGAAGGGTGATGCACTTCCATCTTAATAAATGTTCTTGTGTCTCAGAGACTCTGGCCATCCATAGAGCAAAACCCTACCTGTTCAGGTTGTGGCTCTAGCACCACAGCTTTTCACTCCAACCCTTTCCTCCACATATGACCTTGCTCTTAGTTGAGACAGCTAGGGGAACAGAGAGAGGATGATTAGAAGAGAAATGGGTGCAGTTTTGGAAATGGCCAATGACTTATCAGGTGGACTACTTATCAGGTGCATGAGTATCTTCAACCTTGTTTTATAGATGGAAACTGAGGGCTAGAGACTATGACCTGGTCAATGACCAGGCTCTTCAAAGGTTATAATAAGTGATACACTAGGTCAAATGTCAGTTCCTGCGGTTTCTTTCAGAAATATAAAAGAATGTGGAGTAGCATGGAATGGTCTCTGCAGCAGCATGGTGCATGGGACCCTGTGCTTCCAGGACTCTGGAATGGCACTGGAGCAATCTCTCAACCTCATTTAGGAAATACCATGATTTCCAAGGACTTGTCTTCTATATGCATTTTAAATGACCACATCCATTGGTTAAGATGTTTCCAACTGCAAGAAACAGAAAGTCTCATACTTGTTTAAGAGGTAAAGACATTTGAAATTTCACATAAAGGAAGTCTAGAGGTAAGAGGGACTGTAGACAAGATATGCTCATCTGATCCATTTCTATGTGATTTGCTCAGCTCCTTTCCCCTCTAAGTGTTGGTCTTGGCTCAGACCAACTTGCCTCACAGTTTCAAGATGGCTGCCAGGGATGATACGTTTTCTTATTTCACATACAGGCAGATAGGGAAAGTGTGGAACAAAAATTCTACCCCAGCATGGAATAAAATTTCTTCCCTTCTACCTGATTGCCAAACTTAAGTCATGTGCCCATTTCTGAACAGATAATAGTTGTTAGGGGGATGCTGTGTGCTGACTGGCTTAAACCTGAGTTCTTGAATCAAACACTGAGACTGCTATGATTGGGTTCGTGTACTCAGAACCCACATCTGAAGGCGTGTAGGACAAGTGAGGGAGGATGGTTGCTTGAACAAAACTGGAGTCTCCTAGGAACGAGGAAAGAGTGAGAGATGCTGGATAGATACTCAAACAAGTTCACTATACCTACCATTTAAGCATCCCAAAGAGAACTTCCAATACCTATGGGCTTACTGGGTAGATTTCATACTCTTCCATCTCTGAGGTCATGGGTCTTTCCCACACTGAGCTGATATGTGGTTGCTTTTGACTACTCTCCTCTCCCTGGCCAGAAAAGTTGTGACAATGTGGCAGGGTTGATTTTGCTTGACACTTGAGGCATAAGTTATAGAAATTTTTGCAGGAAATGACCGCATGGAACCATTTTCCTCCAAAGAGAGCCATATAATTGGTAGGCTCCTAAAAGCTTACTGGTGGACGTAGATCAGAAAGGTTAAAAGTCCCTTGGCTGAGGTCATACATTGCTGAGTGTCAGAGCCTGCATTAGAAACAGATCTTGTGGCTCATATTCCAGTGCTTTTTCCAGAATACCAGGGAGATGTCATTGTGGTAGAAATGACATCAACACTTTGGTAGCAAGGGTATGTGTGAAGAACGCAAATTTTGAGCTTGAGCAAGTTCCTTAACTTCTCTAGGCCTTGCTTTATTCACTACTATGATAAAGGGATCTTATTAGATGACATTTAAATTGCCCTCCAATTCTAAGAATCTATGAATAGCTTTAGGTCATGCTTCTCTTCCAAAAACCTGAAAACACTTGTTCCATTAGATCATTTAACTGCAGATTATTTGTTTAAATAGTTTCCCAGGAGTGTCCCAGAGCATCCTACATAATAAACCAGTTGTTAAATCATAAGCAATATGGACAGGATTCATCATCATTATGCTTCCCTACTGACATCTCTGGGGCCTTCTGGTTACTTGGACACTCTGGCTAATGGAGTGTTGTCAGGGATTCCCTATGTGGGTGACCACTTTTCCAAGAATTAGAAAACAACAGACTGTAACAAACACTAGAGCTCTCCTGGAAAAAAATGTCCTTTTTTTTTTTTTTTTTTTTGATGAAATAGAACTGTGAAAAATCAAAGAAATTTGTGTTCTTTCAATTCCCTTCTTATCTTGGTGCTCTTATTACCCACCCCACACCTTGTTGTTATCAAATTCTCAGCATGGACCACCAATCTTCACTTAACTAGATGAGGTTTAGAGTGTTATGTTCCCTGGAGTATTTGTAGGAAATCTTAAAGCCTCCAGACCCAAAGGAATATATAGCTAATGGTAGCATTTGCCGTCCTATGATGGTCCAGCATAAGAGCTATTATAAGGACAAGACAGTCTTCTTAGAGCATCTCAAAGCAAGCATTGAACCTATTTTGTTTCCCAAGAGGGGTAACAAAACCTCAAAGTTTCAGGCTTCCTTCAGAATATTAGCTGGTGCTATAAGAAGGGCACACAGGATAGGAAGAGGAAAGGATTACTTGAGTTCCAGAGAATTTACATTTAGTGATGTCTATTAATTCTCCCTCACACAATGGCTCTGTGCTATCGTGATGAAGAGAAGATAAATGATTTGCATATACATACTGTTAAGAAGAAAAAAATGCAGAACAATAGCTAGAGTATGATTTTATTTGTATTAGGATGGTCTAGGCTATTCTTTGGTAACATAGAAACATCAGATTTCTGAGACTTAACACTACCAAGGTTTATTTCTTGCTCATGTCACAGTCCAGTGTGGGCCAGTTGACTCTCTGGTGTGCCTTTCTTCCAAACTGGGACCTGGCACCCAAGTTGCCTCCATTTTGTAATCCCGTAATCTCAGAATCCTTTTCTTCTAGCCATGAGGATGAAAAACAGGCAATGTGAAGAAACCATTCCCAAACATAACTGCCTTGGACCAGAAGTGACATGTGACTTCTGCTCATACTCCCATTGGCTATAACTCAGTCACATGTTCCCAACCTATTTGCAAGGGAAGCTGGGAACTATTTTCTCACTGTACGTCCAGGATTAAGTAATGATGTGGTGAATACATAGTATGATACGATTTCTGCTGCATCATTTATATAAGAATGAAAATAAAACTACTTAAGTGTGTGTGTGTAGATGCATTTATATAAATACAAAGAAAAATGTCTGCAAGGATATGCACTAAAGTTACCTTCAGGGAAGGAAGTGGGGTTGAGATAGTAAGATAAGGTATGACTAAAGGGGTTTTTCAGGATTTATTCTGTTTTTGTTTTTTGCATTGTTAAAAATTTTTACAATGGTGTATTTATGAATTACCTGTATTATTAAATAAAAACTCTTCCTCCCCCATACGCATAACTTGTCAATGGTTTCACAGCAAGAGAGATTTGCCAGACTCCAAAACTTATGCTGTTTTATTCTCTAAATCCATTCATTATGTCCTCCCACAGTTTCTGCTTCATAGGAGGATTTTTCTCTAGTCTGCTGGGGGCTGGGGTTGGTGACTCAGTTTATTTAGTGATCGCCTGTCGGGAAGGAAGAGTGGAGGGCTCACTGTTCTCACACAGAGGAGCTGGGAAGGATGTTGGGAACAGTACCAGCCCTTTTCCTTCCAGTCCAGAGATCTAAAGCTCAGAGGAAACACCGCTTAAGCTCTGGCTAGATGCAGCCACCCAAACAATAGCGTTGTGAATCTGTCTCTCTCTATCGCTTTGCTCTGTTCTGCACTGGCTTCATCCTCAGGGACGTTCCTCTTGACGGTGACAGAATGGATGAAGTTCTCAGCTTAGTAATGGCAGCTGAGCATCCCCAGTGGCAAGTGTCTTTTTGCAACAGTTTCACCCAGAAGCTCCTATCCT
Source organism: Stenella coeruleoalba (assembly GCF_951394435.1). Classification (NCBI taxonomy): domain Eukaryota; kingdom Metazoa; phylum Chordata; class Mammalia; order Artiodactyla; family Delphinidae; genus Stenella; species Stenella coeruleoalba. The sequence continues at coordinate 108,308,814 of NC_137151.1, read as the reverse complement.
GAGTCTCTTTGGTGTGTTTTGGGTCATGTACCATCACCAGGACTTTGACTGGCTAGAGGCCAGAGGCGTGGCGGTAGGAAGACAGCGGAATCGGGCGCGGGACCCAAACACGGGACTGAGCGTGTGGGGAAGGGTGGCATCTACAAATTGAGAGAGGACAACTTATCCCACTGTGACAGCCAGGGGGGACAATTCCTACCAGGAAGGTCTTTCAGAACTTGTGACATAATCACAGAAAGGTAGCTATGTGCTCATGTGAGACCAGCCTGCTGCTTCCCCTTCTAAGAAGGGATCCCAGAAAAGGTGAAGGTCTCTCAGCGTACATGTGAGGTAGGTTAGGAGTGGCTGGAAGGCCTGCGGAATTCAGCTGGGATGGTGATATCTGTGCTGAATTTAGTTTAGGCGGCTTAGACAAAAACACTGCCTCGGTCTGAGTCATTTTTGCACTTACAGCTCAGGAAGGTGGAGGAGGGCCCAGCAGGAGCCAGGATCTGCAAATAAAACCGCCATACGGTGAAACACGCCTTCGTGGCATCTTGATGCGAGAGTGTGGTGTTGTGGTCATGCTGGCCTCCAGGTCACTACGGTGCTCCGGATTTGCCAGTCCCTGCTGTCCGCTTTACCATAGCATATGTTGACACACACAGGCTGATAACGCGCCCCAGCGGGTCTCCAAGATACCTATAGGGTCTGTCCTCCTTCCGAGCCCTCCTAGTAGCTTGCCGCCTGTCCCTGCACTCGTTTCACAGTTCAGGGACCCTGGGATGTCACCCAAGACCCAGATTTGCTCTGTGGACACGTGGAGATCTTCTCAGAGAGATCTGAGACCACCCTGGCCCCCAGACCTCATCTAGATGGGATGGCGGAGACGGGACAGCCCTTAATTTCTGGGGAGGAACTCAGTGACTCTTACCTCTTCCCAATGAGAGGGTAAGAGGATTTATCAGACACCATTATCCTGAGTCAAAACACATGATGGTCACTGAGTATGAGTCACAGTGCCAAGGGGCACATTAACTTTATGAAGATCACACAGTTATTGAGTTCATTTGTTATTTGGCAGGATGAGGTGACCAGAACCCAGAGCTTGATTCTATCTTGGTCATTGTTTTCCTCTATTACTCCACCTCCTTGATGACTTTCCCTCAGTGAGGTGACAGGGCGAAAACAGGACCAGGACAGGAGGCAAGAAGAGCATGGGGCTGGAGACTCCACCCACTTTTTAGGCTACATTTGTTTATGTCTTGGTGATTCTGTATCGTCGTAGAGTTAGAAGGCCAGAGCCCCAGGGCACCTTAGGTTCCCCTGGTTGTCATTGCTCTTCGTACTTTCTCCCGCAGAGCTGCTGAGTGGAGTCACTGAGAAGGGGTATCCCAGGTCACAAGTTGTGCCACGGTCATGGAGCTGAAAGAGGACGGAGGTAACAGTCATGCAGACATTTTATTCTATAAAACTTCTTGCAAGGAGCACTTGTCAGGCTCCTTGGAGGCAGTTTTGGTTCAGTCCATGGAGGGATGTTTATCATCCAGACCTGTCCCACCATGAAACAAGCTGTCTTGTGGGATCATGAGTGCCCTGCCAACGGAGATTGAAAAGCACAGTCAAAGGACCTGCAGAGAGGGAGATCGTGGAGGAGGAGGTTCCTGGGTGAAAGGGAGCTTTAAAGACTTATGAAATTCTAAACGTCTATGACTCAGCAGAATGAGATTCCCCCAGAAACATTGTGGGCTCCATTGCTGTCCTTTCTCTGGTTCTGCCCTGGCTCGGATGCCCGGGCTGACGTCCAGGAAGTGCAGGCACCAGGCCAGGCCAGGCGGTGCCTTGCAGAGTGCGTGAACCTGCAGGGACTTCCTCCCGGGTGCTCACCGACAACTGCCTGGATTAATCTCCAGGGGGATGAGCACACCAGTGCCCTTCTGTGCCACTTTCCCACCGCCCACCTCCCCAGATCCACAGAGCTATTTATTTTATTTTTACCCGCAGAGGAGACATCGATGAGGAGAGGGAGGCTTTGACATTCTTGTGAGGGCCCTGAAGGGAACATGCTTGAGAGTGGTAAACCCGGAGAAAGAGAATGGAGTTTTTCATCTATTTTCTGTTGTCTCCGCCCATCGGAGTAAACCCTGACAGGGAGAACATGAGGGTGAGTGGGGAGGGGGCAGGCAGACTCTTGGCTTGCTTGTGCGTGGATATCTCATCCCCATCTAGAGTGGAGCCAAGAATGGACAAAGATACCAGGCCACTAGATAAGACAGACAGCGTGCAATTGAGCTCCTTAGGGCTGTACCTGGGCTGTGCTGGCCTCCCACTCTAGGAGGGGTGGGTGCCATTGGACGCTAGACTGTTGGGGCCAGTGGTGAACCTGGAGAGCCATGAGCCTCATGATCTAGTCGGTTAGAGAAAAGCACTGAGGCCTGGAGAGACCCACAGATGCTGGTGGTAGTGCCTGGGCAGGCCTCCGAGTTTCCTGCAATCTTGTGCTCCTTCTGCCGTGACAAGCTGGCAAGGTGCCCCTGCTCTTACCTGGACAGTGTGAACAGGATACAACATGTCTGAGTTGCAAGAGACACCCTGAATCATCTGTCCCTCCCCCTATTGTCAAGGTAAGGAAAGTGAGACTTGGAGAAATCAAATGCTCATAAGATGCTCAGAAAGAGGAAGTGACTCACCCCACACAGTACAGCGTCAAAGGCAGGTTAGGGTCACCTGGCCCACCCCTGGGTTGTCTCCCTTCTACAAGCTTGGAAGAGCAGATTCATGTAATGTTAAAAACAACTAACCCTGCACGGTTCCTTTTGGTTTTTCAAAGTATTTTCACAAGCTTGATCTCATTCCATCCTCCCCTCAGCCCTCTCAGTGAGCAAAGGCTCACCACAGCAGGCAGTATGGGGTTCTGTTCTTAAAGGACCCCTCTTTCCCCTCCCCATCCTCGGAGGACAGGTGAGGCCTGCTGGGTGGTGTGTTTGTATACCTGGTGAGCAGGACGAGCACCTCCACAGTAGCCTGGGTGTTAACGCCATCCTGGTGCCCCTTTTTTGCATCCTTTTGGAGAGAATGTGGTCATTTGTTCATCTTCTGTGTCACTCGGCAAGTCACGGGCAGAGTTGTCTATCCATCTCCCTGACTACTGGCTTCCCAGCCTTGGAATGGATGGGAGACCCCGAGTGACATAGACCAATGGAGAATTCCTGGGGCTCTCGACAAGCCCAGAATGGACATGTTCTGCCGAGTCAGGAGGTTTCTGCTGTCAGGTGGCTGTAGGCCACTTAGAATGTGTGCTGTGACCTTTGACAGGTGTCGGGCCGGGCAGGTTGGAGTGCACAAGGTGACACTGTTGCCTTACTTGGCAGTTTACCACCGTATGTGATTGTAAAAGGATGACCGGGACACCAGGTCTCCACATTCTCCCGCCGCAGAGATTTAGAGTCTCAGGGCTGGGAAGGGTTCTGGGCAGGGGCGGTGCCAACTCCTCTCTTGCCCATGGCCCTGGCACGGTGTCTGGCATAGTTGTGGCTCTCACAGTGCCGTGTGCTGGTGCCCGGCCTCCTCCTGCAGGTGATTCAGGGCCGTTGTCCCTCTCTCCTGAGCACCATTCATCATCTGCTTTCTGCAAAAGCCTAATGCATCCCCTTCCCAGGTGTGCACTCAAGACCTTGCATAAATCACCCCGGACACATGGAAATGGATCCCACACTCCAGGAAGGTGACTCCCCAGCTCTCCCTGGACACCTGTTCCATCACCTCTCCCACACTCAGTGCCCGGAAATTCTTCGCTGTTGCTCAAGTCCCAGAGGCTGAAGGTATTTCCTCTTTCTAACCACTCAGATGGGCAGCAGCATCCGGGGGCAAAGGAGAGCGGGAGAGACCCCAGACCTGGCGGTGCTTCTCATGTCACCCCGGTCTTCTCGTCCTTCCTGCAGGGTGCTCACAGTTGTTTCCACTTAACAAAGCGCTTCCCCACCCACTGTTTCATCTGGTCTTTATTGCTGTGAGGAACACTGACACTGAGCTGCACTTCCTAAAGTGGAAGGAACTGATGCTCACAGAGGTTAGGAGACTGAGATGAGAGCCAAGGTCCCAAAGCCAGTGAGTAGCAGGGTCGGGTCCTGGGCCTTTAACTCCCCTTCGGTGACACTTGCTCTTGAGTCTCTCATTTCTCACTTCCCTGTGCAGCCTTTCAACTTTTCCTCGGGTCTTTTCCAGTCCTGCACTATTGTCGCTGCCTTTAGTTTCCACCCGTGTTCCGACTCCCTCCCTTTCCTGAGTTCCACATCTCAGTGTAATACTAACACACCAGTCCACCTCAGCCACAGTGTGGACACACATGCACACCCCCCCATACATACCACACACCCACACACACACCCACACACCCACATGCACCCACACCACACCACACCACATACACCCACCGCACACACACACACACACACACACCCCACATCACATACACCCACCACACACACACCCACACACACACCCACACACCCACACACACACCCACACACCCACACCACACCACACCACATACACCCACCGCACACACCACACACACACACATACACCCACATGCACCCACACCACACCACACCACATACACCACCACACACCCACATTCACCCACACCACACCACACCACATACACCCACCGCACCCACCACACACACACACACCCACACACACACCCACATGCACCCACACCACACCACACCACATACACCCACCGCACACACCAAACCCACACACACACACACACTCCACACCACATACACCCACCACACACACACACACACACACACACCCACATGCACCCACACACACACCCACACACCCACCCACACACCCACACACACACCCACATGCACCCACACCACACCACACCACATACACCCACCACACACCCACACACCCACACACACCCCCACATGCACCCATACCACACCACACCACATACACCCACCGCACACACCACACACACACACACTCCACACCACATACACCCACCACACACACACACGCACCCACACCACACCACACCACATACACCCACCGCACACACCACACACACACACACACACACACTCCACACCACATACACCCACCACACACACACACCACACACACCCACCACACAGACACACACCAACCACACACCACACATACACCCACCACACACACACACACCACAAACACACACCACACATACACACACCAACCACACACCACACACACCACACACACACACCATACCACGTACACCCACCATACACACACACCACAAACATACCACAGACTGAGCACTGGAGAGCTAATCAACATCATGAGGAAGAGATGGACAAGGAGAAAGACCCAGTAGGAGAGGAACAAAGAAAAATAGAGATCAGAAGAGAGATGGGTGAGAGAATAGGAAAAGAAGATGGGGGTAATGATGGAAGAGCAAAGAAAGATCAGAGCTTTGGAGTCAGAAGGCTGGAATTCTAAATCTAACTTCACCACTTCCTGGCTGAGGCACTTGGGAAAGTCACTTAACCTCTCTGAGCCTCAATTTCCTTTCTGTAAAATGGTTATTGTTTATTTATGTAATGTTCATTAAATGCCACCTTCTAGGTGCCTAGATACATCAATGAATAGAATAGTTAAAAAAAACAACTCTGCCTTCTTGTGGATGGGGATGGAAAATAAAATAAATATAACAAGCAAAGGATTTAGCATATTAGTAGATAAATGTTTATAGGGTGTTAGTCTGGGTCTTCTCAGAGGCAAACACCAAATTCAGGATTGAACATGTGAGGAGTTCCTTAGAGGAAGTGCCCATGTGAGGGAAGGTAGGGAGGCTGCTGGAGAAGGCCTGGCAGAACCACTGGAGCGCTTTGCCAGTCTGACCCTGAGTGAGGAGAGAGAGAAGGTTGGGTGGAAGCGTCCTGGTTTGGCAAAGGTCATCAGGGAGTTCTCAAGCCAAAGCTGGACTTCAGGAGGCCCAATGACTTTTTTTTTTTTTCCTAGGACTGAAAATTCATTTTTAAAAAAAAATTTATTTTATAAAATATAAAAGTATAGTTGATTTACAATGTTGTGTTAGTTTCGAGTGTACAGCAAAGTATAATTTAGTTATACATATATCTATTCTTTTTCAGATCCTTTTCCCATGTAGGTTATTACAGAGTATTGAGCAGAGTTCCCTGTGCTATACAGCAGGTCCTTGTTTGTTATCTATTTTAAATATAGCAGCGTGTATATGTTAATCCCAAACTCCTAATTTATCTTTTCCCCCACCTTTCCCCTTTGGTAACCATAAATGTGTTTTTAAGTCTGTGAGTCTGTTTCTGTATTGTAAATAAGTTCATTTGTATCATTTGAGATTCCACATATACGTGATATCGTATGATATTTGTCTTCCTCTGTCTGACTTACTACACTTAGTATGATAATCTCTAGGTCCATCCACATTGCTGCAAATAGCATAATTTCATTTTTTTAATGGATGAGTAACATTCCATTGTATGTATGTGCCACATATTCTTTATCCATTCATCTGTTGATGGGCATTTAAGTTGCTTCCATGTCTTGGGTATTGTAAACAGTGTTACAATGAACGTTGGCGTGCATGTATCTTTTCGAGTTATGGTTTTCTCCAGATATATGCCAAGGTGTGGGATTATTGGATCACATGGTAGCTCTACTTTTAGATTTTTAGGGAACCTCCATACTGTTTTCCATAGTGGCTGCACCAATTTACATTCTCACCAACAGTGCAGGAGGGTTCCCTTTTCTCCACTCCCTCTCTAGCATTTATGGTTCGTAGACTTTTTTTTTTAATTTAATTTTATTTATTTTTTTATACAGCAGGTTCTTATTAGTTATCTATTTTATACATATTAGTGTATATATGTCAATCCCAATCTCCCATAGACTTTTTAATGACAGCCATTCTGACGGTTGTGAGGTATGTCTCATTGTAGCCAATGTCTTCTTGACGTACTCGGCCATTGACTGGGAACCACACTTGAAAGGTGTGGCCTCAGTGCTAATGCAGCAATGGATTTCAAGTCAGAGCAGCCGAGGCCCTTGGCCAGCTATGATGCCTGGCATCAGAGGTCTGCAGGGTGCTCTCATGTCTGCTACGTAGGAGAAAAGATCATGTGAAAAATGGAACTGTGTAGGGAAGATGAGGAATGCTGGGATGTGGACAGATTACAGTTTTCACAGGGAGGTCAGGGCAGGCCTCACTGAGAAGGTGATATTTGAGCAAACATTTGGGGGAGGTGGGGGGAGAGTCGTTCAGATGCCAGCGCCACCCTCATGCTGATATCATCATGCTGCCGGTCAGGCATGGGAAAGCACTTTGTAAGCGGTATAGACTCAGCTGACAGAAAACAAACAAACAACAAGGCCATTTGTCCTGGCATCTTGGATTAACATGTCCCCTAGAGAGGAGATGCTGGCTTCTGTCCCAGACCATCCCTCTGTTGGGGAGGATCAGGCTGGAGGACCACACTCCCACTGGGAAAGCAGGGTATTCTGTTTCCAGGACATGCCACTCCCAGGAGTCCAGAGCTCTCTGAAGGGTCAAAACAAGATCTCCAGAGGATGGAATCTTATTTTCAGCCTAACAATGGGAAATAAAACAAAATCCTCTTTTCTCAGACAACTAGATGAATATGTTATTATCCCTGACAACTGCAGTTAACAATAACTCCTGATAAGATATCATTTTTGTCTCGGTGGCATCCTGGCAGACAGAGTGTCATTAGTAAGTCCCAGGGCAAGAAGGAAGGGGTTGAGGTCACTAAGGCTCTATTCTGTGCCAGGCTCTGTGCCGGGTGCTGTTATTTATTTGATTTTCACGAGTCTTCGAGCTTTCAGTCCACTTAAAAAAATAGGAAACTGAGGCCCACAGGAATCCACAGTTGGTGAGTGGTGGATTGGGGATTAAAACCTAGGTCTGTGTGTTTCCAAAGGCCATGCTCTTTCCTCCTGCTCATTACTGCACTGCTTTCCCTAATGGTCTATGATATTTAGCCATTCCTCCTTATATCTCTAACATTTAGTTGTATTTTATCTACTTGTCTGAGGGCCTATCTCCCCCACTCCCTCATCTCTTATCCACATAGTGCACTGCCCTGAGAGGACAGGTGGGCCATATTTGCCCATAGCATGTATAAGGGGCCCTGCTGCAAGAGACTCTTAAGCTGGATAGTGGATGGCTGTGTCCCACTCAACCATCTGTCTGTACCTTCCTGTTGAGAGAGGGATGGCCATATACTTTCGTGTACTTTGGAGCTAGAGTTCTGAAATAAGAGTCTTTATCAGAATTATCTAAGGGAAGTTGTTAAAATACAGATCCCCAGGTCTTGCCATTGGAAATTCTGATTTGGTAGGTTCAAAGTAGGCCTAAGAGTCTGCATTTGAATAAGCACCATTACTTTGCAAAAACATATGGCAAGAGTAGGCAACCATTAGGTTCGGTAATGGTCCATTTGGTGGCATTCCTAGGGGAAATGGGTACTGTCTGTCCTCTGGAAAATGGCCAAGGAGCAGGTGGCTCTATTGATTCCTGGAAAATGCCCAGTGACCTCTCCCTAGCTCCAGTCTTAGAGCAAGAACCTGGATCAAATCAGAAGGAAATTTGGAGATCTGGGGTGGGGTGGGGTGGGGTGGGGCTCATGCACTTCCTTTATGTGGTCAAGTTTCTGCAGCCTGTTCAGAAATGCCCCTGCATTCCCTCAGATAAAGGTAAGTGAACTTGCCGAGAATTTGGCCCTGTCCCCAGACATGTACTGTGTTAGGTGGTAGAAACCACAGAGGTTTTTTCATCCCATTCCCCTTGTTGGCATATGGACAACTGGTGCTTGCGAGTGGAAGTGATAGTCTGTGGTCCCATGACTAATAGTTCCAGGGTCAGCTGTGGAGCCTGGTCTCCTGATTCCCAGGTCAGTCCTCACTCCTTACTTCTCCTGAAGCCCATAGATGTGTGTTGCCCTCATGCCCAGTGTCCAAGTCTCTCTGAAGACATGCAGGGGGGCATGGTGGGCCTGAGTAGTGAAGAACTGTGTGAGTTTACACCCCCAGTTCCCGAATCCTCAATGTGCAGCTGGGGTAATGCCCATTGGTACATCCTAAGAAAAAGCTAGTCCCACCCCCTCTCTCCCCACACTTGCTACCGTTTCCTCCCTTCCTTCCTTCTGTTAATGGATTCAAACTCACCCTCAAGGTTATTGTTTTCAGAAGTTTGGTGGTGTATGAGATGATTTTAGATGGTAGCAAATATTTTAATAGTTAACATGTATTGCTTACTATATGACAGGCCCTAAGGACTCTGGATGCATTAACGTTCAATTCTCACAACTGCCTCATGAGGTAAATACTCCCCTTGTCTTTATTTATAATGAGAAAAACCAAGGCCCAGGGAGGCTAAAAGTTTCCCAAGGCTGTGGAGCAGGTGTGTGGTGGAGGCAGGTTTCCAATCCAGGCTCTCTGAGTCCAGAACCTGCACACTTATCTGCGGTTCTAATGCTCCAGTGCTATTTGTATTTCATTATCTATTAGAAAACGATAAATCCAATTTGAATGCTAGTTGGGAGATATGGACTCCAACCCCAACTTGCTGTTGGATTTTAGATAAGGCAAGGAAATTTTTTAAAAGATGAAGAGCTTGACAAAAATTTGCAAAGCAGGTCCTGTACTTTCCAGATGAGGGAATTGAGGCCACAGGAGCCAAAATCGCTGTCCCATGTGATGCTGCTGTAAGTTAGTGGCCAAACTGAAGCTGGGATCCATTTCTCCTGATGCCAGTTCCATGTCCATTGCTTTTCTTCTGAATGCTTTTTTATGTGGATTTGGTGGAAGTCAAGTCTTCCATAATTTAAGTCGTTTAAACTTTACACAAATAGTTTAAGTTTGGAGCCAGGTGTACACCTGGCTTGTTTTCATGAGAAAATTTAAAATCAATTTTCCAAAGCTGTTTGGCTAATAACACAGGCATCTGATGGGATTCCATTTAAACCACCATGAAAATGACTCAGTCCCATCACAGCTGATTTCTAAAGCATTGTGTTAAGTATTACCAGCCCTTTTCTTCTCCCGCCCATCACATCTCCATCCTAAGGCTCTTCTCCCCAGAGAGGCTGCTCCCATTTGCCCCTGTCCTCTCTTCCCTCCCGGGCCCAGCATTCACACTCTGAAGCACAGGCTGCCAGGCTGCCAGGCTGCCACTTACCGCTCATTTTATTCTGAAGTCATCTCCTTTTCCTCAAGACTTTCCGTCTCAAATTCACATCAGGACCTCCAATATTCTTACAGCCTCATCCTCCGCCCTAAGTGGCAGAGCTGGGATTAATAATACCTTAGTTATTTTATTTATTTTTTTGGTGCTTTATGCTCTGGAACTGCTTTCTGAGCCTTGATCTCTCTTCCCTTTGTTGTGCCTCAGTTTCTTCATCTGTAAAATGGCGATTGTATTTGATGGCCACTAATAGCCTATTATTGACCCGATAGTGTTAACACTGAAAAGTCATTTTCCTCTTGCCCCTCATTTTGTTTCCTCTCCTCCCCTGACTCAGCTGTCACAAGCGCGCAGTGCAATTTCTCATTCCTCAGGAAGTCCTCAAATAAAGGTTATTTTTCAATGAGGGTGGGAGGAGTTGTACATTATTCTTTTTTTTCAAAATAATGACAGGAGAAGAAAAAGAACCCTCAAAACAAAAACATAAACAAACAAAAACAGAAGCAAATCAAAAACAGGAAAATCCACCCTTTCTGGAGGAGGTGGGGACAAAGGTCAGCACCCACCACATTCCTAGGAATCTTCAGTCCCCTGCTCTATGGTTTTATATATTGTTAGAGATTTTACAATAAAAACATGAAGAAGAGAAGCTGGATGGTGCTGACAAGCAGGGCTCTGGTGGGAAGTTCCTCCTGCCCAACAAAGGCTCTGTGTAAAAATACCCGGCCAGGACCTTACCGTTTCCATAAACAGATGGACACCACGGGCCTGGTGGAGGGGCAGAGGCAATGGGAGGAAATTGTATCTGACAATGATAACAATCTGGCATCTCCCAGAGCTTCACATCCTGGACAAGTCCAGCTGGCTGTCCAGATCCTCAGCTTGTGCAAATGAGATGGCTGTAAATAGAATTCTTCTGGCTCCCACCATGGCCACCCCTTATGGGAGCCCACAGAACTCTCCTGCCTGCCCCCCAATACCATATGCAAAAAAGAGGCAGATGAGGTGTAGAAGCTGCTGATGGGGTAGAGGAGAGAAGGTGGGGCCCTGGGGGACTCCATGGCTGCCTTCAGCCCAAGCTCTGGGCCTAAGCAGATGACATGGATTGCGTGTCTGTACATGGGACTTTCAGGAAGTCTTGCTTAACTTCTTTGGACCTAACCTTCCAGATCTGTAAAAAGGGAGGGACATGATTCCAGAAGAAGTGTGTTCAGTTCTGAGAGATACACTTTAAGAGGGATAATGACCAAATAGCAGAGTCAACTGGAGAGGGGACCAGAGATGTGAATGCTCTCTGGGGACCCATCTGAAGGACCCATCTGAAGAGAAATGGGATTTGCTTTACATAGTTACAGAGGGCAGACAGAGAATCAGGAGGTGAAAGTAAAAATGTATGCCATTAAGGTTGTAAGAGAGAATTATCAGAGTTGCCCAGATTGAGCGGGGAGTTCTTCACCACAGGCATAGCAACAGAGATTGGGAGACCATCTCCAGGTGTGTAAACACTGGAAAGGAGAATGGATCAGATGACCTCAGCCTCTAAATTTCCCTACTGAAAATCTGATTATGGGGACTTATTTTCCCCCTTCATGGATGATTGAGGAAATATGAAGAAACTTAGCATGATTAAGAGAGAAAACATATTGGTGAGAGGTCATTGAATATTGGTTTTTGGTAGATGAGAAATCAACTCATATGACTTATAAGGGTAGTTATTTGGGTACAGATAAGATAATGAGGGTAGAGGTTCACTGTTGGGGGTTCAAAGGTGTCAACTGCCGCCACTTTCTGGGATCTCTTCAAGCAAAGGACAATAGAGATGGGGCAGTGGTTAAAGATATAAGCTTTGGAGTAAGACTTCCTGGGCTCGAACCCTGCCCCACTCATGCAGTAGCTGTGCATTCTTAGGCAAGTTACCTAATTTCTCTGAGCCCTTGTTTCTTCATCTAAAATAGGAATAATGAAAATTTCAACTTCATAAAATTATTGTGAGGATTAAATGAGATAATTCATGTAAAGTTGGGCTGGATAACATCTCTTTGCCCCTCCAGATTCATAATCTACCCTTTGCCACTCTATGCCTGGAGGCTAATGACCATATCAATGAGTTCTTATTTCTTCTGGTTTCCCATTGGCCCGGCAGAAGGCCAGGGAGTCCCAGCAGAAGATCAGAGAGTGGAAGGAAAGTGAACTGGGGTATTTATTCCCCCAGCTTTCTCTCTGAGGGTCCATGAGTGGTTAACTCTTACTCTAGACTGAAGGTCACAACTCCTGTAAGATGGTCCTCTCCACACATTCTCTGTGGGGTCTGATAACTGCTAACGCCTTGACCCTTCAAGTTCGGGGGTAATAATGGTGCTCCACTGTTACTAGCCTTGGGGTATTGCTCCACTATTTGTTATGTTCTTACACTCCTCCCACATCTTCGTCAATAGTCTTTTTATTAAACCCACCTCCAATGATCCAGATTTGATGGTGCCTTTTGTTTCCCATTGGGAACTGGACTGATATACTGTGACTCCCACATGATAAACATTCCATTTATTCATTCAACAAATATTAATCAGGTGCCCAATGTGTTCCAGGGACTGTTCTATTTACTGGAGGTTTGATGGCAAACAAAACAAAGATTCCTGTCCTCCTAGAGTGTTCATTCTAGTGGTGACTTGATTGATATTATTGAGCACTTGCTATGTGGTGGGTACTGTTCAAAGTGTTTATATGCATTAACTCACATCACATGGTCTTTACAATTACCCTGTGAGGCAGAGACTATGAGCATATGCCCATATGAGGGAGACTGGTCATGGAGGAGGTGCAGCAGCTGCTGGAGATGCTTCCCTATGAGAGAGAAGGAGCAAGACCCGGAGTCTCTCTTCTACTTTCTGTCTAGTCTCGCAGTGCTTCATACTGCGATAAGCTGGCTGGAAACCAGTGAACATAGGACCCTGGAAATAGTCTGCAAATGTCAACCTGTGTGACCCACTCAAACAGGGAATTGTGGGGAATGGATCTGAGGGCCAGTGGGGCCAAGACTGGCCCAGGGATCATGTGTGGGGTGAGCCTGCTAGCAGGATTGGAGAGCTGTGCCCTATTTCAAGGCAGGGACTAAGAGTTGAGGTCCTCTGCTGAGCAGCACGAGACACCAGGGTCTGAGCACTGAAGCTGAGCCTTGCGAGCCTCAGGGAAAGACCCATGTGTCCCAGTTAAGCACGGATAGATGCAGCTCCCTGCCTTTGAATGAAGCATCTGGGCTTGGATTGCGAGCATCTTAGCTGAGACTGCATTCTTAGCCTGTTTCCTCAGCATCATCTAGGCAGCTCCTCCAAACATGATGGAGACTAAATAACATGTGGAATGTGGCAATATTTTGCACTCAGCTTGTGGAATAAAATTGATCTCTGCTGCAAGAGTCACGGGTTTCCCACACCCTGTCTTTACAGCCCAATCTTCTCTTCTGATTGAATCCATGCTTCTCCATGGGGGAGGCAGGGATCTCCAGAGATATTTTGCTCCACCTGGGAAGTCCATAAATTTTGTTCTGCTATTTGACATAGTGCAAAGAAGACAATAGGGGAAGAAAAGTGAGCTTCTCCAGATTTCATCCCAATGACCAAGGAGGCCTTCACTTCTGCCTCCCTACAATGAGGGGCATTGGCAACCAGTTTCCCTGAGGTTTGTTCTTAGGGTATGTCTCTGTGTTGGAAGTGCATTTCTATCCCCCCCTACAGAGATGGACAACTCATACGATCAGAGGATTTAAATTCAATTTAATTAAAATCATTATTTTACTGAATATATATTATGTGCCAGGTAACATGGGAGACTCCCTGCTAGGCACAATCTGAACAATGGAAGGTTCACTGGATGATCACCACTGGAATTAGACATCAGAGGACCCCTAAGGAAAGGTTCAACTCTTCCTCGGCAAAAGAGTAGTTATCTTCCTGAAGGCGCTATATGGACCCAGAGTTGTTGCTTCATTGCCTCTTTTCAGTGGACTTAGAGATGCCTCCCCTACCCACAAAGTTTCACAGACTCCCTCATCCTTCATCTTTCTAAGTTCTGTGGGGAAAAGCTATGTTAGATACGTGGAGTGACTCACCATCAGAGACTCAGAAAAGCATTTGCTTGAGGTTGTAATGTCTCCTTAACGAAAAGGGAAGCTGCTTAGCAGCAGTAACTTAGATGCAGCATGGAGGCAGGGGGATGCACAAGATGATCTCCAGAGCCTCTCAGCCTTCAGAACCTTTGGTCCTTTGAGATCATGTGTTCACCATTCCTTTCCTGATCTGGCTTGTCAGTTTCCAGACTGTTGTTTCTCATGTTAATTTATTTGATGGCTGAAAGGATGAGAGAAGGAGGAGGCACTCCCTTCCTGTTCTCACACAGCTGTGCTCCATGGAGACACATCTGTTCTTACTGGAGGGCAAAGCCTGCCAGAGTCCCTGTCCCCACTAGCATTTCCAACTGCTTCCACATGGGAGGCTAGCCTGTGGTCTCAGAAGGCTGACAAAGCAGCAATGGCAGCAAAAGAAGAGAGAGGCAGAGGGAGTTAAGAGGATCTGAGCGAAGTGGGACATTCTCTTCATTCTTCTGCCTGCCCTTCCCCCATCACATTCATTCTATCCCCTACAAGGATATTTCCAGACACCCAGAAGTTTAGTACCTACCTGTGGAGAAAGAAGGTGATGTACATAGTAGTCAAATGCGTCTCTGGGTGCAGAATTGTGCCAAGGACTTTGTGGGAAAGACCATCATTGTCTGAGCAAGGTAGCGTGATGGAAGTAAGTCAGGATCAAAAAGGTTTGCTGAGGACTACTGGGATTTTACATCCCTTCCTGTCAGCGTCTCTGACCACACTGGCTCCCAGAGCTTATTTGGCTTTGCATTCAACCATTCTTTTGACTGTTCATTTAAAGTATGATACAACAAGCTTGTCAGGCATATTTTAATGCACTTAATGCTAATGTTGGCTTCTTATCCCACCTCTGCCACCTACTTACTAGTTGAGTGACTGGCAACTTAACCTCTTGGAGATTGTTTTATTACTTGCAAGATACAGTTACCAAAGGTACCTTTCAAACATGATTTTCATTAGGATTAGTAAGAAAACATATGTAGAGTTCCCAGCAGAGTTCTATCATGTAGTAATTACCTAATAAATTTCAATCTTGTATCAGTCACACTCCCAGAAAGAAAAATATGGTGTCTTAGGTTGGGCCCTTCCAGAGGCTGACCCAGAGACCAGGTTTTGAGTGCAAGTAATTTTTTTGGGAGGTGATCCCAGGTTGGGGGAGGGGGGGGAAGTGAGACAGGAAAGGGAAGGAAGCCAATATAGAGTGTGTTGATGAGTAGTTTATCTGTGGGCCAGTGGTTTATCTATGGGCAAGTGGAACCCTACTGGGGACCTCTGGGGCATGGTGTAGAACACATTTCAGAGTTGTTCTGAAGGCCTAAGAAGCTGGGCTATTTACTTATTAACCAACTTCCATTTATCATTTGTTGAGGACTGCTCTTGTGGGTGTGAACTGTTGTGCAGGCCAAGCATAGCCTTATGGCAGAGAGAGCATATAGGGCTTGCTGTAAGAAGACACCAGTGGTAATCATGTGTGCCTAGGGTATGTGAGCAGAGCACCAGCAGCATCTGCTACAGATGACATATTCAAAAGGACAGCCCAAGTGAGTTTAATGAAGAGTCAATTTACATTGCTGTGGATAGATTAAGGGAAACCAGTAAGGAATGTTGAGGCACTGAGGCTACAGTGTAAGAAGTGGCTAGTCCATAAGGTAAGGCATACCTTGGAGATATTGTGGGTTCATTTCCAGACCACTATAATAAAGCAAATATCACAATAAAGAGAATCACATGAATTTTTGACTTCCTAGTATATATAAAAGTTATGTGTACACTATACGGTAGTCTATTTAGTGTGCAGTAAAAAAATGTACATACTTTAATTAAAAAATACTTTACTGCTAAAAAATGCTAACCATTATTTGAGCCTTCAATGAGTTGTAATCTTTTTGGTGGTCCGGGGGCTCTTGCCTCGGCGTTGATGGCTGCTGACTGATCAGGCTGGTGGTTGCTAAAAGTTGGGCTGGCTGTGGCAATTTCTTAAAATAAGACGACAGTGAAGTTTGCTGCATCTATTGACTCTTCCTTTCATGAACAATTTCTCTGTAGCATGCAATACTGTTTGATACTGTTTTATCCACAGCAGAACTTCTTTAGAAATTGGAGTTAATCCTCGAAAAACGTACCGCTGCTTTATCAACTAAGTTTATGTAATATTCTAAATACTTTGTTGTCATTTCAACAATCTTCACAGCATCTTCACCAAGAGTAGATTCCATCTCAAGAAACCACTTTCTCTGCTCATCCATAAGAAGTGAATTCTCAACTGTGAAAGTTTTATCGTGAGATTGCAGCAATTCAGCCAAATATCCAGGCTCCACTTCTAATTCTAGTTTTCTTACTGTTTACACCATGTCTATAGTTACTTCCTCCACTGAAGTCTTGAACCCCTCAAAGTCATCAATGAGGGTTGAAGTCAACTTCTTCCAAACTCCTGTTAATATTGATATTTTGACCCCTTCCCATGAATCTTGAATGTTCTTAATGGCATTTAGAGTGGTGAATCCTTTCCTTTCAATTTTCTTTGCTCAGCTCCATCAGAGGAATCAGTGTCTATGGCAGCTATAGCCTTATGTATTTCTTCTTTTTTTTTGTTTTGGCTGAGCCACATGGCTTGCAGGATCTTTGTTCATTGACTAGGGATCAAGGCCCTAGTCAAGGAACTGGGCCCCGGCAGTGAAAGCACTGAGTCCTAACCACTAGACCACTAGGGAATTCCCCGAAATGTATATCTTAAAGAATAAGACTTGAAAGTCAATATTATTCCTTGATCCATGGGCTGCATAAGTATATTGTGTTAGTAGGAATGAGAACTAGATGAATCTCATTGTACATCTCCATCAAAGCTCTTGGGTGACCAGGTGCATTGTCAATGAACAGTAATATTTTGAAAGGAATCTTTTTCTCTGAGTAGTAGCTCTCAACAGTGGGCTTAAAATATTCAGTAAACCATGTTGTAAACAGATGTGCTGTCATCCAGGCTTTGTTTTTCCACTGATAGAGTAGATTTAGCATAAATCTTAAGGGCCCTAGGATTTGGGGAATGGTAAATAAGCATTGGATTCAACTTAAAATCACCAGCTGCATTAACCCCTAACAAGAGAGTCAGTCTGTCCTTTGAAGCTTCGAAACTAGGCACTGATTTCTCCTCTCTAGCTATGAAAGTCCTAGGTGGCATCTTCTTCCAGCAATATAAGGCTGTTTCGTCTACAATGAAATCTGTTGCTTAGTGTAGCCACTTTCATTAATTATCTTAGCTAGGTTTTCTGGATAACTTGCTGCAGCTTCTACATCAGCACTTGCTGCTTCACCTTGTACTTTTATGTTATGGAGACGGCTTCTTTCCTTAAACCTCATGAACCAACCTCTGCTGGCTTAAACTTTTCTTTTGCATCTTCCTCACCTCTTTCAGCCTTCGTAGATTTGAAGAGAGTTAGAAGCTTTCTCTGGATTAGGCTTTGGCTTAAGGGAATGTTGTGGCTGGTTTGCTCTTCTATACAAACCACTAAAATTTTCTCCATATTATCAATCTGGTTATTTCACTTTATTATTCGTGTGTTCACTGGAGTAGCACTTTTAATTTCTTTCAGGAACTTTTTCTTTGCCTTCACAGCTTGGCTAACTCTTTGGTGCAAGAGGCCTAGCTTTTGGTCTATCTTGGCTTTTGACATGCCTTCCTCACTAAGTTTAATCGTTTCTAGCTTTTGGTTTAAAGTGAAAGATGTTCGACTCTTCCTTTCACTTGAACACTTAGAGTCTGTGGTAGGGTTACTAACTGACCACATTTCAATGTTGTTTGGTCTCAAGGAATAGGGAGGGAGAACACTGGTTGCTGGAGCAATCGGGACACACAGCGTTTATCAGTTAAGTTTGCTGTTTTAGATGGGCGCAGTCATGTAATTACGGTTACAAAACAATTACAATACTTACATCAAAGAGCACTGACTCACCATAGCACATATAATAATAACAAAAAGGTTTGAAATATTGAGAGAATTATCAATCTGTGGCACAGGAAGTGAGAAAATGCCGTTGGAAAAATGGCCCCACTAGGTTTGCTCACGCAGGGTTGCCACAAACCTTCAGTTTGTAAAAACTGCAATTATCTGCAAAGAGGATGAAAGCAAAGCGTAATACAATGAGGTTTGCCTGTACTGGAGGAGAGTATAATTGCTGGGACCTGGTGAGACGGTGGTTGTAGGAGAAGGCCTCCAAAGCGTAGCTCTGTTTTTGGGTAGCAAGATGCAACCACGGCCAAAGCCCCTGGACAGGAAGGGAGGACTGGGGGGCAAATATCTAGATTTGGACTGCCTGCTCCCCAGTCTCCTACTGTCAACTCCCAATAATTGAACTCAAAGAAGCCAGAGGGAACGGGGTTCCTGCAATCCCGAGATATCATCCGCTAGGACACAGAGCAGGATGTGGGTGGAGATTGGATCTGGGGGAGCAAGAAGAGACCCAGTATAGATTCCCTTTCTTCTCTCTTGCCTGGTTTCAGTAATCATGTCTTTACACGCGTCTCCACAAAGAGATTGTTATGTCTGAGGAGGATACAGCTTTGTCTCATTCTGTGATCTTCCTGTTTCTAGCCTAGTACCTTGCACATATTGGAAAACCAAATATTACCTGATTGAATGGGAGTAAGGGGTGCCGAGGGCTGTTGGAGAGAAGTGAGTGACTTCTGGGTGGGCAGTGGTCTTCAATGCCTGAATGAGGGAGTGTGGTTTGAAGTAGTCCTGGGAGAACCAGTCCTGTCTGTGCCCAGTGAGGTCACCCAAGGAGTCACAAATATCACGTAGGGGTGGTGCTATACGGCACTTGCTTCATCGGCATCACCATCAAGAGGACTGTTTGCTCTTGGTCCCATGGTTAGTAGGGTGAAGGGGCTTCTGTGGGGCTCTCCTAAATGAGACCCAGGACTTCCCTCCCTCACGTCATTATACCACTGCACATTCCAGCTGTGGCTCCGCTCTTCCTGTGTTTAATTTCAGTCCATTTATTCCAGTTATTATTACTGTGGTGATGATTATTTATGGAGTGCTGACAGAGCTTGGCAACACGGCAGATACAGAGACACTGCAATACGTGCCTTACAGCTGTTGGGACTGTCACCACCTCCTCCTTTTGTTCTGGAAGATTCTGAAAGACTTCTCCTTCCACTGTTTGGTTTGGATAGGAGTTAACAGGACAGTATTTCCCAAGGGAAGAGTCTGCGCCACTTAACAATACAATCAGTTTGGGAGCTGTAAAAATAGATGTTGGGACTCTACTCCAGATCTACTGAGTCAGAATCTGAGGTGCCTTGGGGCTCTGTCGTTTAACACGTTCCCCAGGAGGTTCTCAGGTCCAAGGAGAAATCTTGCTCTGGGAAATCCACTGACTGGAAAGGAAAGAAGAGGAAACAGGCAGGGTATAAGCATGGTATCTGCCTCCTGGACCTGACAGGCAAGTCACAGAGAGAAGCTAGCCAGAAAGGTCTTGTGAAGAAATGCTGTCTACTTTTGTTTTAAAACACTGATATGGGAGGAGCTTCAAGATGGCGGAAGAGTAAGACGCGGAGATCACCTTCCTCCCCACAAATACATCAGAAATACATCTACATGTGGAACACCTCCTACAGAACACCTAATGAACGCTGGCAGAAGACCTCAGACCTCCCAAAAGACAAGAAACTCCCCATGTACCTGGGTAGGGCAAAAGAAAAAAGAAAAAACAGAGACAAAGAATAGGGACGGGACCCGCACCAGTGGGAGGGAGCTGTGAAAGAGGAAAGGTTTGCACACACTAGGAAGCCCCTTCGCGGGCGGCGACGGTGGGTGGCGGAGGGGGAAGGCTTCGGAGCCGCGGAGGAGAGCACAACAACAGGGGTGTGGAGGGCAAAGCGGAAAGATTCCTTCCCGCACAGAGGATCGGCGCCAACTGGAACTCACCAGCCCGAGAGGCTTGTCTGCTCCCCCGCCGGGGCGGGCGGGGCTGCGAGCTGAGGCTCGGGCTTCGGTCGGAGCGCAGGGAGAGGACTGGGGTTGGCGGCTTGAACATAGCCCGAAGGGGTTAGTGCACCACAGCTAGCCGGGAGGGAGTCTGGGGAAAAGTCTGGAGCTGCCGAAGAGGCAAGAGACTTTGTCTTCCCTCTTTGTTTCCTGGTGCGTGAGGAGAGGGGATTAAGCGCGCTGCTTAAAGGAGCTCCAGAGACGGGCGCGAGCCGCGGCTAAAAGCGCGGACCCCAGAGACGGGCATGAGACGCTAAGGATGCTGCTGCGGCCACCAAGAGCCTGTGTGCGAGCACAGGTCCCTCTCCACACCGCCCCTCCCGGGAGCCTGTGCAGCCCGCCGCTGCCAGGGTCCCCTGATCCAGGGACAACTTCCCCAGGAGAACGCATGGCACGCCGCAGGCTGTTGCAACGTCATGCTGGCCTCTGCTGCTGCAGGCTCGCCCCGCACTCCGTGCCCCTCCCTACCCCTGGCCTGATAGAGCCAGAGCCCCCGAATCAGCGGCTCCTTTAAGCCTGTGCTGTCTGAGCGAAGAACAGACGCCCTCAGGCGACCTACATGCAGAGGCGGGTCCAAATCCAAAGCTGAACCCCGGGAGCTGTGCGAACAAAGAAGAGAAAGGGAAATTTCTCCCAGCAGCCTCAGAAGCAGCGGATTAAATCTCCACAATCAACTTGATGTACCCTGCATCGGTGGAATACCTGAATAGACAACGAATCGTACCAAATTGAGGAGGTGGACTTTGGGAACAGCGATATATATACTTTTTCCACTTTTTCTCTTTTTGTGAGTGTGTAATGTGTATGCGTCTGTGTGTGATTTTGTCTGTATAGCTTTGCTTTTACCATTTGACCTAGGGTGCTGTCTGTTTTTTTTTTTTTTTACTTAAAATTTTTTTTCTTAATAATTATTTTTTATTTTAATAAATTTATTTTATTTTATTTAATCTTCTTCTTTCTTTTTTTTTTTTTCTCCCTTTTATTCTGAGCCATGTGGAGGACAGGCTCTTGGTACTCCAGCCAGGCTTCAGGGCTGTGCCACTGAGGTGGGAGAGCCAAGTTCAGGACACTGGTCCACAAGAGACCTCCCAGCTCCACGTAATATCAAACAGTGAAAATCTCCCAGAGATCTCCATCTCAACACTGAAACCCAGCTCCACTCAACAACCAGCAAGCTACAGTGCAGGACGCCTCATGCCAAACAACTAGCAAGACAGGAACACAACCCCATCCATTAGCACAGAGGCTGCCTAAAATCATAAGGCCACAGACACCCCAAAACACACCACCAGACGTGGACCTGCCCACCAGAAAGACAAGATCCAGCCTCATCCACCAGAACACATGCACCAGTCCCCTCCACCAGGAAGCCTACACAACCCACTGAACCAACCTTAGCCACTGGGGACAGACACCAAAAACAATGGAAACTATGAACCTGCAGCCTGCAAAAAGGAGACCCCAAACACAGTAAGTTAAGTAAAATGAGAAGACAGAGAAACACACAGCAGATGAAGGAGCAAGGCAAAAACCCACCAGACCTAACAAATGAAGAGGAAATAGGCAGTCTACCTGAAAAAGAATTCAGAAGAATGGTAGTAAAGATGATCCAAAATCTTGGAAATAGAATGGAGAAAATACAAGAAATGTTCAACAGGACCTAGAATAAATAAAGAGCAAACAAACAGAGATGAACAACACTTCATCATGAAATGAGCAACATTTCATTTAGTAAATCAAATTAAAAATTCTCTAGAAGGGATCAATAGCAGAATAACTGAGGTAGAAGAATGGATAAGTGACCTGGAAGATAAAAGAGTGGAAATAATTACTGCAGAGAAGAATAAAGAAAACAGAATGAAAAGAATTGAGGACAGCCACAGAGACCTCTGGGACAATATTAAACACACCAACGTTCGAATTATAGGGGTCCCAGAAGAAGAAGAGAAAAAGAAAGGGACTGAGAAAATATTCGAAGAGATTATAGTTGAAAACTTCCCTAATATGGGAAAGGAAAGAGTTAATCAAGTCCAGGAAGCACAGAAAGTCCCATACAGGATAAATCCAAGGAGAAACACGCCAAGACACATATCAATCAAACAATCAAAAATTAAATACAAAGAACAAATATTAAAATCAGCAAGGGAAAAACAACAAATAACACATAAGGGAATCCCGATAAGGTTAACAGCTGATCTTTCAGCAGAAACTCTGCAAGCCAGAAGAGAGTGGCAGGACATATTTAAAGTGATGAAGGAGAAAATCCTACAACCAAGATTATTCTACAACCTACAACCAAAATTACTCTATCCAGCAAGGATCTCATTCAGATTTGATGGAGAAATTAAAAGCTTTACAGACAAGTAAAAGCTAACAGAATTCAGCACCACCAAACCAGCTTTACAACAAATGCTAAAGGAACTTCTTTAGGCAGGAAATACAAGAGAAGGAAAAGACCTACAATAATAAACGCAAAACAATTAAGAAAATGGTAATAGGAACATATATATCGATAATTATCTTAAATGTAAATGGATTAAATGCTCCAAACAAAAGACATAGACTGGTTGAATGGATACAAAAACAAGACCTGTATATATTCTGTCTACAAGAGACCCACTTCAGACCTAGGACTGAAAGTGAGGGGATGGAAAAAGATATTCCATGCAAATGGAAATCAAAAGAAAGCTGGAGTAGAAATTCTCGTATCAGATAAAATAGACTTTAAAACGAAGAGTATTACAAGAGACAAAGAAGGACACTACATAATGATCAAGGGATCAATCCAAGAAGAAGATATAATAATTGTAAATATTTATACACCCAACACAGGAGCACTTCAATACATAAGGCAAATACTAACAGACATAAAAGGGGAATTCGACAGTAACACAATCATAGTAGGTGACTTTAACACCCCACTTTCACCAATGGAGAGATCATCCAAATTGAAAATAAATAAGGAAACACAAGCTTTAAATGATACATTAAACAAGATGGACTTAACTGATATTTATAGGACATTCCATCCTAAAACAACAGAACACATATTCTTCTCAAGTGCTCATGGGACATTCTCCAGGATAGATCATATCTTGGGTCACAAATCAAGCCTTGGTAAATTTAAGAAAATTGAAATTGTACCAAGTATCTTTTCCGACCACAAAGCTATGAGACTAGATATCAATTACAGGAAAAAATTTGTAAGAAATACAAACGCATGGACGCTAAACAACACAATACTTAACAGCGAAGAGATCACTGAATAAATCAAAGAGGAAATCAAAAAATACCTAGAAACAAATGGCAATGAAAACACAATGACCCAAAACCTATGGGATGCAGAAAAACCAGTTCTAAGAGGGGAGTTTATAGCAATACAAGCTCACCTTAAGAAACAAGAAACATCTCAAATAAACAACCTAACCTTCCACCTAAAGCAATTAGAGAAATAAGAACAAAAAAACCCCGAAGTTAGCAGAAGGAAAGAAATCATAAAGATCAGATCAGAAATAAATGAAAAAGAAATGAAGGAAACGATAGCAAAGATCAATAAAACTAAAAGCTGGTTCTTTGACAGGATAAACAAAATTGATAAACCATTAGCCAGACTTATCAAGAAAAAAAGGGAGAAGACTCAAATCAATAGAATTAGAAATGAAAAAGGAGAAGTAATAACTGACACGGCAGAAATACAAAGGATCATGAGAGATTACTACAAGCAACTATATGCAAACAAAATGGACAACCTGGAAGAAATGGACAAATTCTTAGAAATGCACAACCTACCGAGACTGAACCAAGAAGAAATATAAAATATGAACAGACCAATCACAAGCACTGAAATTGAAACTGTGATTGAAAATCTTCCAACAAACAAAAGCCCAGGACCAGATGGCTTCACAGGCGAATTCTATGAAACATTTAGAGAAGAGCTAACACCTATCCTTCTCAAACTCTTCCAAAATATAGGAGAGGGAAAAACACTCCCAAACTCATTCTATGAGGTCACCATCACTCTGTTAATAAAACCAGACAAAGATGTCACAGAGAAAGAAAACTACAGGCCGATATCACTGATAAACATAGATGCAAAAATCCTCAACAAAATACTAGCAAACAGAATCCAACAGCACATTAAAAGGATCATACACTATGGTCAAGTGGGGTTTATCCCAGGAATGCAAGGATTCTTCAATATAAGCAAATCAATCAACGTGATACACCACATTAAAAAAATTAAAGGAGAAAAACCATATGATCATCTCAATAGATGCAGAGAAAGCTTTCAACAAAATTCAACACCATTTATGATAAAAACCATCCAGAAAGTAGGCATAGAGGGAACTTGCCTCAACATAATAAAGTCCATATATGACAAACCCACAGCCAACATCATTCTTAATGGTGAACCACTGAAACCATTTCCACTAAGATCAGGAACAAGACAAGGTTGTCCACTCTCACCACTCTTATTCAATATAGTTTTGGAAGGTTTATCCACAGCAATCAGAGAAGAAAAAGAAATAAGAGGAATCCAAATCAGAAAAGAAGAAGTAAAACTGTCACTGTTTGCAGATGACATGATACTATACATAGAGAATCCTAAAGATGCTACCAGAAAACTACTAGAGCTAATCAATGAATTTGGTAAAGTAGCAGGATACAAAATTACTGCACAGAATTCTCTTGCATTCTTATACACTAATGATGAAAAATCTGAAAGTGAATTTAAGAAAACACTCCCATTTACCACTGCAACATAAAGAATAAAATATCTAGGAATAAACCTACCTAAGGAGACAAAAGACCTGTGTGCAGAAAATTTTAAGACATTGATGAAAGAAATTAAAGATGATACAAATAGATGGAGAGATATACCATGTTCTTGGATTGGAAGACTCAACATTGTGAAAATAACTCTACTACCCAAAGCAATCTACAGATTCAATGCAATCCCTATCAAATTACCACTGGCATTTTTCACAGAACTAGAACAAAAAATTTCACAATTTGTATGGAAACACGAAAGAACCTGAATAGCCAAAGCAATCTTGAGAAAGAAAAACGGAGCTGGGGGAATCAGGCTTCCTGACTTTAGAGTATAACTACAAAGCTACAGTCATCAAGACAGTATGGTACTGAAACAAAAACAGAAATATAGATCAATGGAACAGGGTAGAAAGCCCAGAAATAAACCCACGCCCATATGGTCACCTTATCTTTGATAAAGGAGGCAAGAATATACAGTGGAGAAAAGACAGCCTCTTCAAAAAGTGGTGCTGGGAAAAGTGTACAGGTACATGTAAAAGAATGAAATTAGAACACTCCCTAACACCATACACAAAAATAAGCTCAAAATGGATTAAAGACCTAAATGTAAGGCCAGACACTATCAGACTCTTAGAGGAAAACATAGGCAGAACACTCTATGACATAAATCACAGCAAGATCCTTTTTGACCCACCTCTTAGAGAAATGGAAATAAAAACAAAAATAAACAAATGGGACCTAATGAAACTTAAAAGCTTTTGCACAGCAGAGGAAACCAGAAACAAGACGAAAAGGCAACCCTCAGAATGGGAGAAAATATTTGCAAATGAAGCAACTGACAAAGGATTAATTTCCAAAACATTCAAGCAACTCATGCAGCTCAATATTAAAAAAACAAACAACCCAATCCAAAAATGGGCAGAAGACCTAAATAGACATTTCTCCAAAGAAGATATACAGATTGCCAACAAACACATGAAAGAATGCTCAACATCACTAATCATTAGAGAAATGCAAATCAAAACTACAATGAGATATCATCTCACACTTGTCAGAATGGCCATCATCAAAAAATCTGGAAACAATAAACGCTGGAGAGGGTGTGGAGAAAAAGGAACACTCTTGCACTGTTGGTAGGAATGTAAATTGATACAGCCACTATGGAGAACAGTATGGAGGTTCCTTAAAAAACTAAAAATAGAACTACCATATGACCCAGCAATCCCACTACTGGGCATATACCCTGAGAAAACCATAATTCAAAAAGAGTCATGTACAAAAATGTTCATTGCAGCTCTATTTACAATAGCCAGGAGATGGAAACAACCTAAGTGTCCATCATTGGATGAATGGATAAAGAAGATGTGGCACATATGTACAATGGAATATTACTCAGTCAGAAAAGGGAACAAAACTGAGTTATTTGTAGTGAGGTGGATGGACCTAGTGACTGTCATATAGAGTGAAGTAGATCAGAAAGAGAAAAACAACTACTGTATGCTAACACATATATATGGAATCTAAAAAAAAGAAAAGAAAAGAAAAGAAAATGGTCAGAAGAACCTAGGGGCAAGACGGGAATAAAGATGCAGACCCACTAGAGAATGGACCTGAGGGTATGGGGAGGGGGAAGTGTAAACTGGGACAAAGTGAGAGAGTGGCATGGACATATATACACTACCAAACGTAAAATAGATAGCTAGTGGGAAGCAGCCGCATAGCACAGGGAGGTCAGCTCGGTGCTTTGTGACCACCTAGAGTGGGGGGATAAGGCAGGTGGGTCAGAGGGAGATGCAAGAGGGAAGAGATATGGGAACATATGTATAACTGATTCAGTTTGTTATAAAGCAGAAAGTAACACACCATTGTAAAGTAATTATACTCTAATAAAGATGTTAAAAAAAGGGCTATGTATAATACAACGATCAACTGCATTATCCTGAAAACAGCTCACTGAAATAAAATTTTAAATGAGAACTTAAAAGAAAAATAAAACACTGATAGATGAACTATAATATAAATTAGAAAGATGGCTTGGAATTGCTCGATTTTAGATTCCAGGCCATTAAAAGAAAGGGGTGTATGTGAGAGAGGTTTAGTAATGAAATCTTGTAAAGTAATCTTTATAAAGTAATAAAGTAACCATAGTTACTGATAATAGTAACCATAGTTTATTGAGTCCTATTTGCTGGACATTATTCTAAATTCCTTCCATGCGTAAAACTCATTTAATGCTCTGTACAATCCCTAGAAATCTGTACTAATAGTAACCCACTTTGCAGATGAGAAAACTGAGGCATAAAGAGTTTAAGTATTGTAGATTGCTCAAGTTATGAAAGCAGGCAAGTAGTGCCAGGATTCAATGCCAGGCATTCTGCTTTCCTGAACATACTCTCTGCTGACTTCTAATGTGATAAAATGATACTGTGTTTGATAAAAATATTTTATAATATTTGTATAATGTTACACCAGTTATTCATTGAAGAAAACTGGAGTTGCCTCTGT
Organism: Stenella coeruleoalba; assembly: GCF_951394435.1. NCBI lineage: Eukaryota > Metazoa > Chordata > Mammalia > Artiodactyla > Delphinidae > Stenella > Stenella coeruleoalba. The sequence goes on along the minus strand of NC_137151.1, from coordinate 108,281,186 downwards.
GTGCTAGGCCCTTTTATAGTTACTACAGATGTACAGATGTACAGGATCTCATAGTCTGGGGTCAGAAGACATCCAACGTGATTATATTTATTTCTTTATGTATAAAGGCAGCTTTCGGGATTCTATACAGGTTGCTAAAGTTGCTTAGGCGAGTGGGGGAGGTGTCATCACAGAGGTGAAATTGCAACTGATTCTTGAAAGACATGTAGGAGTGCTTTGGGCAGAGAAAAGGGAGAAGTGAATTCCAGACGGAGGAAACTACACATGCAAAAATACAAAACAGGAAAAAGAATGGGGTATTTTGCATGAACAGTGGCTGTCTGGTGGGTTGTAATAGAGGGACTGTGGTGTTCAGGAGGAAGGAAGTGAAATTGATAAGGTGGGTTTGGGACCAAATTTTGCCAACCTTGAGAACCAATGAGGACACAATCTTCTACTGCAGGCTTTTGGGAACCACGGGAGAGACGGCATAGTCATAAGATGATGGTAACAGTGGGAAAGAGTTGGGATTAGAAGAAGAAGAGAAAGGAGCCCAGGAGACTAGTTTTAGGTGGTAGGCAAACACCTAGGTAAGAATAATGGGGACCTGAACTCATTACAGTAGAAGTGGGAATGAAGAAGAAATGAAATTGAAAGATATTTGGGAAGAAGGGTCAGTAGTTCTCAAAGATTGATTTGATCCTAGGGGCTGATGGAGAGAAAAATACGGGCTGACTCTTGGGTTTCAGGCTTGGGAGACTGAAAAGATGGTAATGCTGACATTAAGGTGGAGAATATAAGAGTGGGGGTAGTTTTGGGAGAAGAATAAAGGATTCAGATTGTGCCATGTTGCTTTCAAAGGGCCAAGAAGTTTGAGTAGGGAACAGGAGGGAGATCAGGGGTCATGATATAGAAACAAGATTTACTTTTTATTGTGGTAAACATGTTGCTATCTGATGGCTCTATTTGAAATTTTTGTGGACCCTCTCCCTACCTCCAACTGTAGTTCTTTAAACAAAACAAAATAAAACACATTTCTACTTTACAAGTGATAGAGAACATGTGTATCAGGTAAAAACATCACTCAACTCAGATTTTTAAAAAAGAAACTTTATTTTTTTTGAAATTGAACTCAATCACCGTTTGTTGAAACTTTTAACCCTGCTCCTCAAAGTAAATTAGTTACTTCTGGTTTCATATTTGGTCTATTCCAAGTTAATCTTTTTTAGGCAGAACTTGTTTTTCCTTCTTCCTTTTTTTTTTTTTTTAATGTTTTCTTGTCCTTTTCTTTGCTAGTGGCATTTGAGCACAAGTAAACTTATATAGTATCACAGAGGTACTGGGCAAGTATCTAGAAATGCCTAGGAAAGTTATTCACTTATCTCCTAGTGAGGAAAAATAATTTTGAAATGTTAAATTGTGTGTGTTTTAATCTGTATTTCTCCCTTTTCTAGTTTCAAAGAGGTAATTTTTGAGAAGTAGAGTTTATATCATAGATCACAGACTATAGAGACAGACTGGCTTCAAACCCCAGTTCTGCCACTGCCCAGCTGTGTGTCCTGGGTAAAATTACTTAGCCTCTTTTTACCTCACTTTCCTTGTCTGTAAAATGGGATGGCAATAGGACCTACCTCATAATGTTTTTGTGAGAATTAAATGAGCTAACATGTATAATGTGCTTAGAACAGTGTTTAGCACATAAAAAGGCTATATAAGTTTTACATTTGATTAATTCCTTTCCTTCCAGAATGGAACATAGAAGACACATTGAAATCAAAGTCTCTCTCTGTCTTTTGTAAATGACTAAAGCCACCAGAAGATTTTCTTGGTGGGAGTGGGAGGGAAAAAGGAGGGAGACAAATGTCTTAGATAGTGGCAGGCAGAGTATAGACACCCCCAGGGTGATTTGGGAGGGGTCCTGGTGGTGTGCTGGAGAGGAGGCTTGTCTTGGAGGTAATGGTGGTCTGGGGATCTAGGGAGGCTGGAGTCGGGGCATGGTGGACTTTGGACATGCAGAGATTGTTCAAGCTGGCACAAGGGACATCCTAGCAGGTGCCAGCTGAATCCATTACCCACGATCAGACAGGTCTCTTCAATGTTGGCACAATTCTGGGGAGAAAACTCTTATGAGAATGGAAGCTCATTTTTTTCCCCCCTCCTGGTAGGTTAGAGACTAGGAATATGATACAAATGGATTTGAAAAAAAGAAGAAGAAGAAAACTGAGACCACTTCTTGCCCAGGTGAGAGTTGATGGGCTCTTTGAACCCCATAGCCTCCAGGTCAGGGTATGAAACGGAAGAGCAAACAAATATTGCCTGTATGACTCTATTGGTTTTTAATGAAAGGAAAATGCTCTTTCCCTTACTCCTTTCACCTCTCCTAGGAGAGCAAGAAGCAGAGACTCCCCTCTCTCTGAGTTTAACCAGGACTTCCCCAGAGCAGGAACAGGCAGGAAGATTTAGTCCCATTCTCCTCCACTTCCCTCCGACCCCTCCCTGAGACTGACTGCCCTTCTGTGTTTCACTTCCTGCCCTGGTCTTAAATGCTCCCCTGTGCAGCTGTTCCACAGCTGGTGGCCCTCCAGTCACCTCCTGCCCCCCATCACTTCTCCGTTGAAGGGGGTTTGGGGAGAGTTGGAAGGTGCTATATCAGTGTAAGACATTTCCTCCCCTGACCCCTCAGCTGTGCAGCTCAGCTGTGTGTCCTCTGGCACCTACAAAATCAAACACCTGCCTTCCAGATGTTTGCACCTACAGGCCAGCAAAGCTGACTGCAGAAAGTCCCTTAGCATGGAGACAGATATTTAGTAGAGGGCAACATTTAATGGAATTCTTGGCCTGAAAAAGACTTGGAGGGATCATCTTTTTGGTTTCTCTGCCTACAGGAAGAATGAAGCTTAATTGAGTCCTTTATACGTTAAAGACATATTTTTTAAAAAAAAACATCTTTACTGGAGTATAATTGCTTTACAGTGATGTGTTAGTTTCTGTTTTATAACAAAGTGCATCAGTTATACATATATATAGGTTCCCATATCTCTTGCATCTCCCTCCCTCCCACCCTCCCTATCCCACCTCTCTAGGTGGTCACAAACCACGAAGCTGATCTCCGTGTGCTATGCGGCTGCTTCCCACTAGCTATCTATTTTACGTTTGGTAGTGTATATATGTCCATGCCACTCTCTCACTTTGTCACAGCTTACCCTTCCCCCTCCAGATATCCTCAAGTCCAATTTGTATGGAAACACAAAAGACCCCGAATAGCCAAAGCAATCTTGAGAACAAAAAATGGAGCCGGAGGAATCAGGCTCCCTGACTTCAGACTATACTACAAAGCTACAGTACTCAAGACAGTATGGTACTGGCACAAAAACAGAAATATAGATCGATAGAACAGGATAGAAAGCCCAGAAATAAACCCATGCCCATGTGGTCACCTTATCTTTGATAAAGGAGGCAAGAATATACAGTGGAGAAAAGACAGCCTCTTCAATAAGTGGTGCTGGGAAAAGTGGACAGGTGCATGTAAAATATGAGATTAGAACACTCCCTAACACCATACACAAAAATAAACTCAAAATGGATTAAAGCCCTAAATGTAAGGCCAGACACTATCAGACTCTTAGAGGAAAACATAGGCAGAACACTCTATGACATAAATCACAGCAAGATCCTTTTTGACCCATCTCCTAGAGAAATGGAAATAAAAACAAAAATAAACAAATGGGACCTAATGAGACTTAAAAGCTTCTGTACAGCAAAGGAAACCAGAAACAAGACCAAAAGACAACCCTCAGAATGAGAGAAAATATTTGCAAATGAAGCAACTGACAAAGGATTAATTTCCAAAACATTCAAGCAACTCATGCAGCTCAATATTAAAAAAACAAACAACCCAATCCAAAAATGGGCAGAAGACCTAAATAGACATTTCTCCAAAGAAGATATACAGATTGCCAACAAACACATGAAAGAATGCTCAACATCACTAATCATTAGAGAAATGCAAATCAAAACTACAATGAGATATCATCTCACACTTGTCAGAATGGCCATCATCAAAAAATCTGGAAACAATAAATGCTGGAGAGGGTGTGGAGAAAAGGGAACACTCTTGCACTGTTGGTAGGAATGTAAATTGATACAGCCACTATGGAGAACAGTATGGAGGTTCCTTAAAAAACTAAAAATAGAACTACCATATGACCCAGCATTCCCTCTACTGGGCATATACCCTGAGCAAACCATAATTCAAAAAGAGTCATGTACCAAAATATTCATTGCAGCTCTATTTACAATAACGAGGAGATGGAAGCAACCTAAGTGTCCATCAACAGATGAATGGATAAAGAAGATGTGGCACATATGTACAATGGAATATTACTCAGTCAGAAAAGGGAACAAAACTGAGTTATTTGTAATGAGGTGGATGGACCTAGAGTCTGTCATAAAGAGTGAAGTAAGTCAGAAAGAGAGAAACAAATACTGTATGCTAACACATATATATGGAATCTAAGAAAAAAAAAAAAAGGTCATGAAGAACCTAGGGGTAAGACCTTAAAGACAATTAATGGAAGAGTCCAACTTCCCCTCGGCTCATTGTCAGGGGTTTTTCTTTATGACCAAACATATTTCTTTCTAGTTTTAAGGGAGATCGGCTAATACCAGGCAGAGCTTATACGTAATAACGACTCTTCCTTTTCCCCAAAGTAATCACTAGGAGGGGAGGAAGTGTGGCGTGGAGTGAACACTGTCTTTGGAGTCACACAAGCCTGTATTCAAATCCAGGCTTAGCCAAGTACCAACCCTGTGACTTGAATTAACACTTAAGTTTTAAATTTGTCCTCTTTGAAATTCAGACAGTAGAACCTGTCCGACAAGGTTTTAGGATTACATGGATAATGTGTACTCATACTTAGCATTGTTAGGTAGCTCAGAATAAGCCCCAAGCAACTCATAGCTATTGTTGTTATTATTATTATAGATATTCTGTTTCTTAATTTAGGCAAAAACATTTATGTCCAGAATTAATTACCAACAGCTCACTTGTGCTAAGTGCTTGCTGATCTAAGTGTTGTGCAAAACAAGGCAACCTACTAATACTTTTCCTTTAGTCCAGGATTTCTTAAGGTGTGCTGTGGTCCACCTGTATCAGAATTACCTGTAGGCACTTGTTAAAACTGCAGAATCCTGTGCCCTAGCACACATATTGATTCAGAATCTGTTAGCTAGGCCAGGGAATCAGCATTTTGTCAAGCACCCATGTAATTCTTAGCACCTTTGAGAGCTACTTCTTAGGGTATGTTAATAAGGTCTGATGGCTTGTAGGTCAAAGAAGGCACATCACTTGGTGTTCCCTTGTTCACAGAGCTGGAGTTTTGCCACTTGTCTCTTTGCTCTTCCCAGGAGCTGGCCATCAGCTGGTGCTACTTTCCTAGAATCACAGGGGCACAGAATGTTAGCATTTGAAACAGCCTCAAAGGTCACATCCAATATCTCTAGATACAAGAATCCCTTTTATGGAAACTTAGAAGTGTGCTGCAGATTCTCCAGAGGCATGGGGAAGGTGGGATAAAAGAGCAGGTGCCCAGGAATAGGGAGACAGGAAGCAAGGATTGGCCAAGCACTGGACTAGCTGGCAGGATTTATGAGATGCTCGTTGTATGCAGATCCCAGCAATGGCTGTGGTAAGAAGGCACAGAGGAAGGAATAGATAAGGCTTGCAGTGTCTCTACCATGCTCAGCATCTGGACGGAAACTGAGAAATCTAGTCAATCATTCCAATGTTTCTAAATGACCAGATGTTTGATGTCAGATTTTTGAGAAATGGGGGGGGGGGTAAGGTTTCTACATTCCACTTGAAGAGGTAAAATATTGAATTAAATTAGATTGGAAAAGTTAATTATGTATATTGTAATTCCAATAGCAACCACTGAAAAACGTATACAAAGAGGTATAGTAAAAAGTGCAATAGATAGATTAAAATGGAATACTGAAAAATGTTCAAATAATCCTAAAGAAAGCAGGAAAGGAGAAAGAGAGGAACAAAAAACAGAGGGAACAAGTAGAAAAGAAAGAATAAAATGGTAAACCTAAATCCAAGCATATTAATAATTACATTATAAAAAAACTTTTTTCAAATGTGTAGGTTAAAAGCAAAAGGATGGAAGATGATTTCTCAAATGCCAACCAATGGAAAGAAGGAGAGGGGTTATATTATCATGAGACAAAGTAGATCTCACAGAAAAATGAATTGCCAGGTATAAAGAGGCACCTTAAACATCACATAATGAAAAAAGAATCAATTCATAAAGAAGACATCCTAATCCTAAGTGTTTTGCCTCTAATAACAGAGCTCCAAAATGTATGAAGGAACCAATTGACAGAACTAAAAAGAGAAATAGACAACTTCACAATTATAGGTGGAGACTTCAGAAGTCCTCTCTCAGTAATTGATGGAGGTAGCAGACAGAAAATCAGCAAGGATATAGAACAGAATGACACCGTCAACAGAATGGACATAATTGCCATTTAAACACACTCCACCTAGTAACAGCAGAATACACATTCTTTTCAAGAACACATGGAACATTCATCAAGATAGGCCATATCCTGGGTCATAAAACAAATCTTAACAGATTTAAAAGAATTGAAGTCGTACAAAGTATGTCCTCTGACCATAATAGAATTAACTAGATAACAGAAAAATTTCCAAAACATAGGAGGAAAAGGGAAAACCTTCGTAACTTTGGGTTAGGTGAAGAGCTCTTAGATACGATAGCAAAGCACGGTCCATAAAAGGACAAACTGATAAGTTATATTTCATCAAAATTTAAAACCTCAGTTCTTTGAGAGACACTATTCAAAGAATAAAAAATTAAGCTACAGACTGGGAGAAAATATTTGCAGATCACTTCTCTGATAGAAAGACTTGTATACAGAATATATAAACAACTCTCAAAACTTAATAATAATAAAATTAAACATGGGCAAATAATTCAAGCACTTCACCAAAAAAGATGTACAGATGGAACATAAGCACATGAAAATACACTCAACACTATTAGTTGTTAGGGAAATGAAAAACCATAATGAGCTATCACTACACTCCTATTAGGATGGTTAAAATTTGTAAAGACCAGGAACAGTCAGAGGTCCAGCATGGCTCTGGGTGGGAAGGAGCAGGGAGTGTGTAGGGGGATACGGCGCAGGTGTGGTCAGATCATGGTGAGCCCAAGAGTCCAGGTCTTACCATCTCTAAGTTATTCCTTAGTGTTTGCTAGGGCCAGAGGTGGACCAGAATGAATGAATGAAATGAAATCTTACATTTCCCTCAGGACCAACAGAGCTTCATTTTGAGATGCTCACTTTCTTCTCTTAGATGTTCCCTAGACTCTTGTGAAGGAGGAGGTGCAAGCTCTCAAGGCTCCTTATTCAGAAGATGAAGGGCTTGCTGTAAGGTGTTGCCTAAGCAACATGAGGGAGGTTGGAAGTTCTCATAAAGAGGATGCTCAATATGAAAATAAGTGGGGTTTTGAGTTTTCTTCGCATCTCTCCAAGGACAAAAACTGGCCACACCGCATGGCTCCTTTCCCTAAGCACTTACCCTTTCCTCCTTCTTTCCTTTCTGGCCCAGTCCCACCCATTCCTGATCTGCCTCTTAAAGGCATCCATTCCTAGTTTGGCTGTATAGACCACTCATGTACCTTACTCCCAGTTTTGGAGGCTTATCTCTAGATTCCAAATCCTGGTGGCTGTTGGAATTTGGGAATTATTTTCCTTTTATGCCTTGATTTCTCTTTATGCTGCATCCAGTATCTCTGAGTACAAGTGTAAGCACTTTTGAAATATTCAGTAATGATTCTCTAAGATGGTGTATAGGGAGTCCTGGGTAAAAGCTGCATGCAGAGTTCATAGCCTGAAGTTATAAAGGAAAGAGTCAAGCGGTGCTCACACAATGCATTTATTCATTCAAGAAATGTTTATGAAATACCTATCGTGTTCCTGGTACTGTTTAAATTTAGCAATGAACTATAAAGGAGGTTCCATTCTGGCTGGGGAAGAGAGGCAAAAAAAAAAAAAAAACCTAAAAAATATGGTATGTCAAATGATAAAAAGCATTATGAAGACAATCAGGGCAGGGGAAGAGAGGCGGAGAGTGACAGGTGCAAGGAGATGGGGAGAGGCTGCCTTTTTACAGAGGGTGGTCCGGAAGTGCATCTCTGATTAGGTGACATTTTTTTTTTTTAACATTTAAAAAATTTTTTATTTTATATTGGAGTATAGTTGATTAACAATGTTGTGTTAGTTTCAGGTGTACAGCAAAGTGACTCAGTTATGCATACACATGTATCTATTCTTTTTCAAATTCTTTTCCCATTTAGGTTGTTACATTATATTGACCAGAATTTCCTGTGCTATACAGTAGGTCCTTGTTGGTTACCCATTTTAAATATAGAAGTGAGTACATGTCAATCCCAAACTCCCTAACTGTCCCCCCGCCCCGACCTTTCCCCCTGGTAATCATAAATTCATTCTCTCATTCTGTAGGTCTGTTTCTGTTTTGTAAATAATTTCAATTGTATCATGTTTTAGGTGACATTAAAACAGAGACCTGAAGGAGGCAAGGTAGTGAGCTGAGAAGAAATCTGGGGTATGAGTATTCCAGGAAAATGGAAAAGGATGTGGAAGGACCCTGAGGCAGTGTCCTGCCTGGAGTATTTGAGTCACAGCGAGGAGCTGAGCGTGCCTGGAGCAGGCAGAGACCAGACAGGAAACAGAACCTGTCTTGGACGGTGCAAACACAGAGACTCTATTGATGGCGTTGCTTCAGAAAGTGAGCACAGGGTGTTAAAGGGGAGAACAAGGAATACTGAGCCCCCAGAGAGAAGCATCTGCGGGAAAGCTGCTGCCATCCCTAGGTCTGAGAACAAGGCGTGGGGCACGGAGCCCTGTGGGAGGTGGGTCAGGAAGGAGGGCTTCTTGGTGGGAGCTGTGGGAGGGTAGGGGCACAGTCAGGTCTTCAGAACCAGGCTGAAGCATGGAGGTGGTGGGGAAGAATATTCCCGATCTTTCTTCCCCCTGCCCTCAGATCTCCTACCAGTGCCTTCCACTGGCTGAACCCAACCACACGCCAACTGTAAATGCTGTCTTCAAGGCCCAGCCTCTGAGGGCACAGAGCAGGGCAGAAGGGCAGAGAACAGCTCGGGGTGGGAGGTGGCACAGAGACTGTCTAGCATTGAGAACAAGAGGAAGAATGGCTACTTGGTAAAAGAAAAAGAACAAATAACTGTTAGCTCAGAGGCATTGAGTGAAACAGCCAAACCAGATCATGCAGCTGAAAGCAAGTCCCCTTTTGTGTTTCCATGAAAAATCTGGGCAAGAGGTCTCTGCAGGGGAGGACGATTGGCCTCTTTTATAATGGTGAGGTGACCATTTGTATGGTCTCTAGAACTTGGTTCCTGTTCCAGTTGGCTCTGTACACTGAGTTGTACATTAAGTTCTGGTATGCCATTTTTAATCTTCCTTCAATTATTATTATCTCACTTAAGAATTAGACATAGTTTTTCTTCTGCCCAGTTTGCTTTCCTGCACAAAGCTCTTTGAGAAGAATATCATTCCTTTCAGTTGAAGAGATAGCTTTGGATTTATTGTCAAATTTAGACAAGCTTGATCATGAGGATAGGAGCTTTTAAAATGAATGAGAATTTAGAGATAATAGGCAGTTCTGCTCCAAGCCAGAAGCACGAGAGGGATGCCGTGTAGAAGTTCCCATCTACTCAGAGAGCTAGTGGCTCCAATTCCCAATCAAGATCTTGCCTGACATCTCTCCAAATACAACCTCTCCTCAAAAGGGGTAAGCTGTGACAAAGTGAGAGAGTGGCATGGACATATATATACACTACCAAACGTAAAATAGATAGCTAGTGGGAAGCAGCCGCATAGCACAGGGAGATCAGCTTGGTGCTTTGTGACCACCTAGTGGGGTGGGATAGGGAGGGTGGGAGGGAGGGAGATGCAAGGGGGAAGAGATATTGGAACACATGTATATGTATAACTATTCACTTTGTTATAAAGCAGAAACTAACACACCATTGTAAAGCTATTAGACTCCAATAAAGATGTTAAAAAAAAAAGGTGGTGCCGTAGATTAAGGAGAGATTTCCTCGGCAGCTGGCTCTCGGTCTGTCTGGAGAGTCACTCTGGCAGGTCTCTGGGGGCCCTTTGACCCCAGGACTCACCCTGGGAGTGCCAGCATATTCTGCAGACCTCAAGCATTCTTCCCTTCCTCTTGGTCTGGTGCAGGCTGGAGTAGTTGTGGAGGGAAGGGAGTCCCAGTGGCTCATCAGGTTTGCACTGTTTGGTTTTAGGGAAAGGACTGAACTGACAATAGGAAAGGAGAGAGGGCAGTAAAAGCAAAGATGGGATGGAGCTCTCTCCAAGACTTCTCCTACCTCAAGAAAACAAGCAAAGGGTAGCCTTCTGGTAAGGGAAAGTGGATCACGGTGATTGTGGATAGCTCATAGAGAAATTTGGGTCCTGTGTAGGAAGTTGGCACTCAACGCAATAATACACATGGAGACAACTATCCCTCTTTTAATTTGTAAACACTTAGAAAATGGAAAAAACTTTTTTTGTTTAACCCTTTCAATGTTAGCTACATTTGGAAAACCTCGCTTTGCAGCGATCTTATGGGAATGGTTTAGGATATTCCAGAATAGAAAGTCTATGCTGGGATTTGGTGAGTTGGCTAGTGGGTGTGTTAAGGTGAGTAGAAAGAGTTCATCTTCATTTATTCTTCCAGCTTACTTCAAGAGGGAACAGATGCACATGAACGTAAGATGTTGTTGGTCCCTCTATAAGAAATCTCACATTCAGAATGTAAGTTGGTGCAGCCACTATGGAAAACAGTGAAGAGGCTCTTCAGAAAACTAAAATTAGAATTACTGTATGATCCAGCAATCCCATTCCTGGGCAAATACCTGGACATATCTATAATTCAAAAAGATAAATGCACCCCCATGTACATAGCAACACTGTTCACAATAGCCAAAACATGGAAACAACCTAATGTCCATTGAAAGATGAATGGATAAAGAAGATGTGGTACATATATACAATGGAATATTACTCAGCCATAAAAAAGAATGAAATAATGTAATTTGCAGCAACATGGATGCAACTAGAGATTATCATACTAAGTGAAGTAAGTCAGAAAGAGAAAGACAAATACCATATGATACCACTTACATGTGGAATCTGAAATATGGCACAAATGAACCTGTCTACAGAACAAAAATTGATTCACAGGTACAGAGAACAGACTGTGGTTGCCAAGAGGGAGGGTTGTGGGGGAGGGATGGACTGGGAGTGTGGGATCAGCAGAGGTAAACTATTGCATACAGGATGGATAAGCCATAAGGTCCTAGTGTAGAGCACAGGGAACTATATTCAATATCCCATGATAAACCAGAATGGAAAAGAATGTTAAAAAAAAGCATGTCTATATGTGTATAACTGAGTCACTGTGCTGTACAGCAGAGACTGGCACAACATAGTAAGTCAAGTATACTTCAATAAAAAGAAATTTAAAAAGAGAGATGGGATATAATTAACTAATTTACTTTACATAGAAAAATCTTTTGCGAAGCACTCCATATAGCCTAAGTTAAGTTAATTGTTGTAGCACAGTTTTCTCATTCATTAAAAGAGAGACAAAGGAAAAAAGAAAAGAAATCCCACATTCAGCCATGGGTTTCTTAAATGATGGTTTAGTGTTCTCAAAATGAATTTTAGAGTGATCCCATGAAGAAAAATTAGTGCTGAGTCAGTTTATTCTTGAACAAGAAATTTATCTTTCACTTTACCCAGTATAAGCTTTGCAATTTTCAGTGGAAATCTTTAAATTTCAGATTGCTTATCTGTAAAATGGGGTCAATATTATTACCACACTGGGTGACCGTTAGGAATAAATGAGAAAATGGCAACAGAGGGTCCTCGCTCAAAGTTTATAAAATAAAAATAGGTATGAGCCTGCGCTCTAGAGCCCGCAAGCCACAACTACTGAGCCCGTGAGCCACAACTACTGAGCCCACGTGCCACAACTACTGAAGCCTGCACGCCTAGAGCCCATGCTCCGCAACAAGAGAAGCCACTGCAATGAGAAGCCCGCGCATCGCAACAAAGAGTAGCCCCCGCTCGCTGCAACTAGAGAAAGCCTGCATGCATCAGCGAAGACCCAACCAGCCAAAAATAAATAAATAAATAAATATTAAAAAAAAATATGTAGTAACCAGGTCCTGTGTCAGGAACTCTCTAGGGAGGAAGACATGGGAAAATATAAGGAAGGAAATAAGCAGGATTCTTGGAATAAACATGCACTGAATTCTATTTTTTTTCTTTTTCAAAACAGTGAATTAGAGGTCAAGGCTAAAGTGAAAGGGAATAAAAATGACCGGAAAGGCTGATGAAAGAAGATCTACTAGACAAAATCAGGCAGCAAATTCATTGCTGTTAGGGAGGAAGTGGAAGCAAGTTAGCTGTAGCTTTTACAGCTCCCCAAACACTGTGACCAAGAAAAAAATGTTTATTTCAAATTTGTATTTGCTTTATGCCTTTGTCCTTATGACTATGTTTTTCATGACCAGTTGTGGAGAAGCTGTTTGGATTTTCCAAATGTGATATAGGACGTATACCTATATGCATATTTAATTCTATGTTAGGAAGCTGCTAGTAACAAGTGGGACAGCTGATAAGGGTTCTCAAGTGGGGGTCTCTGTATTTGCTTTAAAGTTTTATTATTTTAAAATTCTTTACTCTAGAATTTTTCAAGCATATACAAAAGTGGAAAGAATAGTACAAAGAGCCTTCATACACCTATAGCTCCAGCAATTACCAGTTCATGGCCACTCTGGTTTCTTCTGTGTCACTTTGCCTCCCTCCCCTTAAGAAATTGATGTCAACACAATATCATTAACTAGACATCAGATTTTACTAGTTTTTGCATGCACTTAGTTTTCTTGTATGTCTTTGTGTGTAATTATATGGCATTTTATCCTATATATGGTTCATATAACCACCACCACAGTCAAGAGAAAGAACTACTGTCACCACAAAGGAATTCTCTCATACTAGTCCCATCCCTTGAAAGTCACACCCTCCCTTGCCTTCCCTAACCCCTGGAAACCACTTATCTGTCCTACATCTCCACGGTTTTGTTTTTTTTGAAAAAGTCATATAAATAGAATCATACAGTGTGTAACTTTTTGATTTCTCTGTATTTTTCATTGCTTTTTTTTTTTTTTTTTTTTTGCGGTACGCGGGCCTCTGACCGCTGTGGCCTCTCCCGCCGCAGAGCACAGGCTCCGGACGCACAGGACCAGCGGCCATAGCCCACGGGCCCACCCGCTCCGCGGCATGTGGGATCCTCCCGGACCGGGGCACGAACCCTCATCCCCTGCATCTGCAGGCGGACTCTCAACCACTGTGCCACCAGGGAAGCCCTGCTTTTTAAGAAATTTTTCATGTGAGCAGAGAATATGGAAATAACCATCTAAGAAAATAAAATGCCTACCTGCCAATTTTAAACAAATGGATGTTTATTTATTCAACACATATTTATTGAGGATCAATGATGTGCTTGTAACTCAATGGTAGATAAAAACAAACTGTTTCCTTACAATAGTGTGTCATGTGTGTTGGTACGGCTGTCAAAGTAGTGCCTGCAGATCATACAAGCATTCATTCTTTCAGGAAGAAAGGTTTTGCCTGGAGTTCAGTCTGTGCTTCTGTCTCACACCGGGTCTGGGACTCATTAACTCCACTCAAGAGATCAGTCCTATCCCAGGCTTTTGAACCAATTCTTACCTGAAACAGAAATGATGTCAAGAAATGATGATCTGGCCCAGAATCCTGGAATTTGGAAGACTGTCCCTTACTCTGCTCACTTCACTTGGACTCTGTGCCCTGGTTCCGATAACGGAGACTCTGTATCGAGTCCAAGCCAGTAATCACTTCGTATGCCATTCTTGATAAGTAGATTCCCAGCACCTGGTCACAGTTTTAGTCACTTGCTTTGTGGCCAAGTGCCTGTAGGGCTATGCTTGTGCTTTTCTGTGCCAGTCCAGAGTCCTGATTCTAACACCAGCCTTGAGGGATGCTGAGACGACACTGGTCCCTGCCAGGCTGCCGGCTGGTCTGTAGGTCTTAGTCTGCCCTGCTCCTGAATTCCTGGTCCCCTTTCCCAGTCTGCCGATTGGCTCTCAACCCTCATGCCTCCCTGGACTGCCACCTCTCTCAGAGCTGTTTCCTCTGCAAACCAAATTCTTCCTGCCAGACGGTACATAACATGCACTTCTGGCTGGCTCTCTCCCTATCCATGGAAGGGTTCAGTTTCCAGATCTTGGCCCTCTGGACAGCCCTGTACCACATGACTGGGTCATAATCTGCTATGTCCCAAGATATGACATGATTCTTTTTTCTTTATAAATCTCTGCCCCTGAACTGAAATGACAACAGATGGGAACCAGGCTAGATCAATTCCTTCCTGACCAGCAGTGATGTGATTCAGAAAAAGAGGCAAGAATTATGGCTTGGTGGAATGAAAAGTATATTGAGGTTCCAGAGGCCCAGGTTTTAGTCTTAACCTGTCACAAACTAGCTGGTGACTTTGAAATGACACCCCCTTTCTGGAGCTTAGAAGTATTTATCTGCAGAATAAAGGAAAGATCTCTAGACACCTAGATAGGACATTAGTCATTATGTCTCCTCCAGCTCCTCTTGGCTGTAACAGTTTCTCAGACTTTCCTTGTCTTTGGTGAACTTGATAAAGTTGAGGCACACTGGTCAGAAATTTGGTAGAATGCCCCTCAAGTTGAGTTTGGCTTCTACACTTGTCGTGGCTGGGCTGGGGCTAGGGATTTTGGAGGGGAAGACCATGGAGGTGAAGCACCATTCTCAACACATCATATCAAGAGGACATGCTATCAACTTGACTTATCACTGATGATGTTGACCTTGACCATCTGGCTTAGGTAGTGTTAACCAGGTTTTCCACTGTAAAGTTACAAAGGTTACACTGTAACCTTCGTAAACAAGTCACTAAGCATACCCCACACTTAATGGGCAGGGAGTTCATTCCACTCCTTGAGAGGGAGTATCTACATAAATTATTTAGCATTCTTTTGCATGGGAAATTTATGTACTCTCTCCCATTTATTTACTTATTCAATTATTTATTTGCATCAGGATGGGTTCGTGAATACTTATTATTATTATTATTTTGCGGTACGTGGGCCTCTCACTGTTGTGGCCTCTCCCGTTGCGGAGCAACAGGCTCCGGACGCGCAGGCTCAGCGGCCAAGGCTCACGTTCGCAGCTGCTCCGCAGCATGTGGGATCTTCCCAGACCGGGGCATGAACCCGTGTCCCCTGCATCGGCAGGCGGACTCTCAACCACTCAACCAGGGAAGCCCCGTGAATACTTATTTTATACTTTGGATTATGTCATCCAATATTGTGTTATTTATTTCGTTGCTCAAACTATTCTAGCTTTGGCTGTATTGTTTTGCTTTTTGAGCACTCCCTTACTTTCTGGAGCTACAAGATGCTCCAGACTCATCTTGTATTTTCCTTTCCCTAGTCCCAGAATCAACCGTTTCTCCAAGGGGTCCTGCATATAGAGACAGACACAAACATCTGGGTAGTTTTAGGTCCTCTCCAAATCACTTTTACCTGCACAATCCAAAACTGAAGTAAGAGAACTTCATTTTTGCTTGTATGAATTGAAGAAATATCCTTCCTTTGTATGTGACTTTGTGTGCTCGACTGTAGGGCAGGTAAAGAAAAAACTGTGATCTAAACAGCTGACACTTCACAGATGTGAGACAGTGTGAGGGCAGCTGGGGACAAACCTTTGTGTTCTCACCTGTCAAAGGTCAAGATAGCCACTGTAGGACTCTTAGGAGAGAACTTGGGGTCAGAAGATAGTCTGGCCATTCATTTGGCGCAAAGATCTTGGGAAAGTCTTCGATTTTCTCTTTCGTTGAAAAAATGGAGTTCAAAAGATTGATGCAAAAATTAAATGAGCAAATGACCCTTGAGGTCACTGAGGTAGGTAGATTGGATTAGATAGTAGATAGTATCAATCCACTTTCTCTAATACGCTCTGTGCTTTCTCCTGATCTTTCTCTCTCCTGTACAATTCTGCTGAGTAGTCTTCTTTATTCACTGCCTGTGGCACAAAACACTCTCAGACTCCTCCCCTTCCACAATCTTTAGAATGACCTCTCTCTCTAAACCTACACCCCTAACTTCCTCTCCTTCTTAATTTCACACTATTAGCTACTTCTCCCTCAAATCCACTCATATGCCCCTCTGAAGAAGTCTTCTTATCAACTTCATTCAGATTTTCTTGCACCACTGTCCACCCCACAGAATGCTCTGCCCCTTTGTTTTCCCCCAGAACAACTTGTTTCAGAGCCCACATCCCACTTTGACCATACCGTGAGCATTTCAGCCCTCAACGAGTCTCTTCCCTCTGAAGTGTAGTCTTCACACCACGCTGTTGTTTTCTGTCGTTCATATGTCTTAGCACTGTCTCTCCAGCAAAGCTGTATAGTCCAGCTGCCCAGCAGAGTAGTGTGAGATCTATAGCACTTGCTCAATAAAAAATATATTGACTGGGTTGCAATGCCATTGCTATAAGGCTCTTCTTCCAGACTTTTGGGTACAGATTCTTTATCCAAAGTCACCTCTATTCCTCGGTTCTGACTGGTAATTTCACGCCATGTTATAGACAATGGACACTCTTCAGGTAAGTACCCTAACTATCCAGCATACTTCCAGTTTACTTCCAGCTCATCTCAGAAATACTTGAGGGGAGTTGTCTCCCCCTTCTTCTTTCTGCCTGTAGGTCTTCTCTCTGCTGTGGGTTCAGATGTCTGGGAGTTGAGTTTCCACACAGTTCCTAGTATTCAGTGTAGTAGAGAGAGAATTCAGGACATAGTAACTTGGGCATCCTAGAAAATTCTCAGTGGTATCTGAGCAGAAGTGCCTGGGAGATGTTAATTTGTGAATCATTCATGTGGTTATCACTATAATTCTACATAGATGCAAAATGTGACATCCTAGGAATGAGTGAAAGCAATGTTTGAAATCCTGGAAATGAATGGGGCAGACTATTGAGAGGTTCTGAACCAAGACCAAAGCTTTCCCTCTTCTCTGAGATGTGACATCTGGAAACTTCCTCTACTCTAAGCAGGAGAGTGAGTGGGCCCCAGAGTCTGATTGATGATTTTCCAATCCTATCTCTGCTACTTAACAGCTGCGGGATTTGGGGTATTTTCTTGACCTATTTAAGCCTGTTTCTTCTGATGGATGACAGTTGTATTTATCTTAAGGGGCTAACTAAGCTTAACTCTGATAGTGCACATAGGAAATGCTCAATAAGTGTAAGTTATTATCACTATTACTGAACAACTGGGGCCATTTCTTACTTTACAAACAAGCCCATGCTCTTAAAAGTGTTTCCTTATCCTTTCTTCTGACTCAGACCATCCCTCAATTTTTCTCCTTCCCTCCATGGCCAAATTTGTGGAATAGTGTTGCTTAATGTCTCTACTTTCTTATTCGCCAAATCTTCACCTTTATAACTTTTCTTCCATTTTCATCATTCACAGAAGCTTCATATTTTAACATACTTGATAATGTTCCAGTTTCAGATTCAAAAGATGACTTTGAGGTCTCTTTATAGAATTTGGCATTGTTGAAGGCCCTCTCTTTCTTGACATTCTCCCTTTCCTTGTCATTCCTTGGCCTACATAATATCTTAATATCCCCTAGTTCTCCTTCTTCGATTCTTCTTTGGCTCCTCCTCCTTTGACCAAATTCCTTCAGTCAGCTCCTGGCACTTTCCATGCTGCTGCTCTCAGCCCTCAGCACTTCTTGACCCCTTGTCTCTCCATGAGCATTTCACACCAAGGGCTTGAAGTCAGTTCACTGCACAGATAGGTCCATGGTGCCCAGCTCTGTATAGCATCAGTTGCATGTTGAACAGGAAACACAGTTATAATTTATACAGGTGGTTCTGGCCACAATTCCACTCAGTGCACAGGTAATGGGAAATGGACCTCTAGTGTGTCTCTTATAACAGACCCCAAAACACACATACCTGCTGCTTCTTTTGGTGCCCAGATGGCTCCTCCACCTCTGTGAGAATCACTGACCCTACTGGACTTAAGGCACAAGGGGATATCAGTTGTGAATGTGCTTTCCCCCTAAGGGACTTACAGGGGGTGTTTTGTCTCTGCTCAACATTGATCTTAAGTGCTGCCCTCAGAACCTGACCCCTATATAAGTGGTATTGTATTGCTCTCCAACACAGATTCCTGACTTGTCTCTTGGTGAGTAATTTCTCCTGGGCTCTAGACCCTTACATCTAACTGTGCAGATTCCACTTGTCTAAAAATAATTTTATCTGTATGTCACTCTCCCAGTTTTATACCTTCTGTGCTCTTTATTGGCACATTCTGGAAAACCTTGAAACAACCTTTGATCTTTTTAATCTCAGGGCTTCTTTACTCTTTAGGATGCTGGAGATTTCTCCTCTGGACTCTGTTAATAGCTTTCTAAGAAGACTCCTCCACCTTCCATCTTTGCTTCTTATCTTGGCCAAAAAGTTCTGGAATGGCAGCCATAAAAAGAAATGAAATTGAGTTATTTGTAGTGAGGTGGATGGACCTAGAGTCTGTCATATAGAGTGAAGTAAGTCAGAAAGAGAGAAACAAATACCGTATGTTAATACATATATATGAAATCTAAAAAAAAAAAAAGGTTCTGAAGAACCTCGAGGCAGGACAGGAATAAAGACACAGACGTAGAGAATGGGCTTGAGGACATGGGGAGGGGGAAGGGTAAGCTGGGATGAAGTGAGAGAGTGTCATGGACATATTACACTACCAAATGTAAAATACAGAGGTAGTGGGAAGCAGCAGCATAGCACAGGGAGATCAACTCCGTGCTTTGTGACCACCTAGAGGGGTGGGATAGGGAGGGTGGGAGGGAGACGCAAGAGGGAAGAGATATGAGGGTATATGTATACATATAGCTGATTCACTTTGTTACACAGCAGAAACTAACACAACATTGTAAAGCAATTATACTCCAATAAAGATGTTAAAAAAAAAAAAAAGAGCAGGACCAATTCTATAGCACCCTTTTTCAAAAACATTTTATTTGACTCTACATTGAATACAGACTGAAGTCCCAAACCATCAACTTATTCCCTGAACAAATACCACTTTCCTGTTGCCAAGGCTTTGCCCATGATGTTCACTCATTAACGCTGAGTGTTCCTTCCCTGAATATTAAAATCCTAATTGGCGTCAGGACACTAATTCAGATGACACTTCATCCGTAAAGCCTTCTTGGATCCATTCAGTGTAGAATTAATGACTAGCACTTGGGTTCCTGTTGCATTTTGTTTGTATTTTTGTGATGAGACTTAGCACGGTCTGGCCAGTGGTCACCTTGTAAGAGTCTGTCTTCCTCATTAGGTGAGGGCAGGGCCCTATATCTCAGTGCCTTCGTCATCTTTGAGTCCTATCTTCTTTCTATCTCTTCCAAACCAGCTCAGTGGTTTGCACATGGAGATTCACCACAAATATTTGCTGTTGAAGTGAGTTTATTTTGAGTGTTGTTGGACTGAAATATTTTCAAATGGCAGGTTTGGTTCCTTTGAGAAAGAACTTTGAGATCCTTGTCCTCTTTTAAGGTAGATCAGGCTCTGGGGAGAGGAGCCCCTGACTCTGTTTGATTGTGGTGTGTGTGCCACTCCCACTTCAGGCTCACATTGCCCTGTGGAGTCATTTGCCCAGGAGTAACTGGATCCACGGCCCATACCCTCTGAACTGAAGCTACTAAATGATTTGGATAAATACTGGCTGATAGCCTGCACAGAGAAGTTGTGGGAGATGTCCAGTGTCACACAGCAAGCCACCAGGGAGGTATGGACTAGGTCTACAATTCTCTCCAAGCTTATAACAAATGTTATGTAAGTTTCCAGATCACAGATATTCTCTAATGGTCATTTTCTCTGCTCTGATTGACCCCCACTGCGCTTTTGGGGATACATAGGAGGTAAGAATGAAACCTATTTTTAAGAAATCTGCTTGACACAAATGATGATTTTTCTCAGATCACCTCTGTTCAGCTTTTTATGGCTCCACAACTCCTCAGTACTTCCTCCTTGGCCCTCCTTTCTGGCTCGTCGTCCTCCATCCACCACTGAAACATGGGTGTTCCCAGGACTCACTCGTCACATGCTCCTTGTCTGCTCTCATGACTTGAGTTTGCACCTCCAGGCTAAAGACTCCCACACCTCTGACCCTTGTCCAGACATAATTCCTGGCTTCCCAGATCCACAAACCACCCCCCCCCCCCGCAGTTCTATCATTTCATGAATCCTATCTCCACTAAGGTGAGCTGGGCCAGAGGATTCTTATTTCCATTTTATAGGTAAAAAAACTGCTGAGACTCAGATTCAAAGAGCAGGCTTGAAGTCCCACAGTGTGGCAGCCACCTGGCAAGACCAGGACTCAACCCCTTGCCCTGTGTGCAGGGCTGTGGGCTTGTAGACATGACACGGGACTTTCACTCTCCCAGGGCCAGGCACGGAGCTCCTCTTCAGACCCAGTATGCTGCATCTTGGAATGGCTATCCTCTCTGGTAAGATGGAAGGCTCTCCACACCTATTCCCTTCTCTTCTGTACTCACAAAAGTTGCTTTCTCCTTTACCTTTCTCTTTATTCATGACTCTATTTACTCATGGGAAACTCAGCTGGAAGGCCTCATCTGCTTTCTTGCTTTCTACTCCAGGATTCCCCAGCTGAGAGTGCAGGCACGAGAGAGGTGAAGGATCTGCACCGTTGTTGTGGTTGTTGTTGTTTTTGGTGGTGGTGGGGTGTGTGTGTGTGTGTGTGTGTGTGTGTGTGTGAGAGAGAGAGAGAGAGAGAGAGAGAGAGAGAGGGAGGGAGGGAGAGTCAATGAAAGGGCTGAGGGTTGCTTACTATCGTCGCTACCTGGACCTTGATCGCTCTTAGGCTTTTCTGGACTTGGAAACCAGAGGAGTGGGTGGTGGCCTCAGCTTCCAGGCATCTCAGAACTCACTCCAAAAGCCCCCTTGTTCCCTCATTCCATTCTATATGCATTCCCTCTTCTGCTAGGAGGAGGCCTGTGTGACTTGCTCTCTTGGTCACATTCCCCGAAGGGGAAGCACTTCATCCTCTCATCTGTTCCCAGCTCCTACTGGGCCAGGTTTTAGAGCCAGACCCAAATGGGGGGCTCTCTGTCTTCCTCAGGCCTCTCCCCCAGTGTTCAGAGGCCTCGGGGAGCAGGGACCCTGTCCCGGCACTGCCTCCGCTCTCTGGAATGCTTTTCATCCTCAGCCTGGGTGGACAGACAGCATCTTCCTGTCTGAAGCTCAGCTAAACAGCCCGCTGCTTCCTTCGGCTTCTCCTTTCCCATCCTCCAGGGCCCGTGAATACTGATGCTGTGTGAGTCCTGGTTGCACATGGCTGAGGGACTCGGAAGAGGTGGGCCGTGTGTAAGTAATTCGAGTTGGGTTTCCTCAGTTTACAGGAGAGGGAATGGAAGCTCTGGCTTGTGAGAAGCCTGCTCAGGGACAGACATGTGATTAACTAGCAGAGCAGAACTCGGACATTCTGACCCCGGCGTGGTGGTTTTTTTTTTTTTTTTTTTTTTTCCCAGGGACTCATCCTTTTCCCAGACAAGGATGAAATGATAGGAAGTAAATGTAAGACACCCATACATGGAATGGAACTTTTGGCACTTTTAGTCCTTTCCCAGAAAATTGAAACCACTGGTTTCCATCCAGAGGTTCCAAGACCTCTCATGGGTTTACTGGTACCTGTGTGGTCATTACCTACATACAAAAGCTTCTGGAAGGAAGACAGCCTGGGAGAAAATGAGCTCTTCCCTTGGGTTCAGGTCACTTATCCAGGGTCATTGCCTGTATGGGTCAGCCAGCATTACCTACCTAAGCTCCTGTAGTAGCAGATCAACAGAAGGTACATCCTCCACTCCAAGAAAACTCATGATTTTGTTGAGGAGATGGGAACCATAGAAATACAGTGGCTGAAGTGTCCGAGCCAGCATTTCCTATCAGCTGAGGAGCCAGTTGTCTTCAAAATGTACCCCTAAGGGGGTGAGGTAGCCCTTAGGGGACCAGCTCCCTTTGAAAATAATCTATCTGCTCTGATGTTAATTACCACTGATGCCGACCACTGCCTTTGATGAAGCACCTCTCCGTCCAGTGGTGTGCTTTGTCAGGAAGCAAAACGTTTGGGGGAGCAAGTAAGACCTAGAAGAGAAGGGATGGATGTCTGGTGGGAGGAGGGCTCAGCCAAAGGAAAAGGGACTGAACTTGGGGTGGAGGGGGTGCCAGAAACAGCTGGTGCTGGTGCAAAGGGTGTGAAGGGCTCTACACCACTTGAGGGATGGAATCATGTCTGAGGCTGTTCAGGCTGCTGTAACAAAATACCACAGGCTGATTAGCTTCTCAACAACAGAAATTTCTTTTTCCCAGTTCTGAAGACTGGAAGTCCGAGATTAGGGTACCCTCATGGCTGGGTAAGGACTCTTTTCCAGGCCACAGGTTTCTCACTTATTCTCACCTGGTGGAAGAGGTGAGGAGCTCTATGGGGTCTTTTTTATAAGGGCGCTTACCTCATTCATGACCTAATCCCCTCCCAAAGGCCCTACCTCTGAATACCACTACCTTGGGCATTAGGTTTTCAACATGTGAATTTTGGGGGTGACGTAAACATTCACACCATAGCAAAAATTGCCTTTATTCTTATAATAAATTTACTATTGTAATAAAATTCTTGTATGTCCGACAAAAATCTATGTCTAAGCCCCAGCTTGCAGGGTGAGTAAAAAATCCATTTTTGTGCCTCCCTTCCCTTTTTTAGGTTGTATTTTATTTTATGCCAGTCTATAATAAACAGACCTCTGGTCAGCAGTCTTTCGGGACTTATTCTGAAGATGCCCAGTGGGCAGGCCTGCATAGTCATTTAAATTCAATTTTCTGGGTGCCAGCTTGGCCATAGGACCTTGTCCCAGCTCCCAGGGTGCCGATATCTGATGCTTAGTCACTGGCCAACCATGCGGGAGCCCTGTCAGCGGTTCATTTGGGATGCAGCCTTTGAGAAAAGGCACAGCTTCAGGCTCTCCTGGAACTTGTCACTCCCTTATCCTCCCATTATGAGAATCCAATGGTTTCCTCTCTGAAACTAGGCCACTGTCTTCCTTTCCTGGACGGCAGCCTCCACCTCTTTCTCCTCTTGGACAAACAGTTTGGAAATGTTTCAGTTGACTTAGACCATAACACCAACTAAACTAAATTCTTGAACCAGTGAATTCCATTTTCCCCACTCAAGGTTCTAGGATGCATTGGCTCAAAGGGACTTTGGCAGTTCTTTCAAAGATGTTGAGTGTCTTCCATAATATGACTCATCTTTGCGGCCGCTGAGCTCTAGATGACTGGTTGAGAATTTTTGCATTCATCAAATGAACTTCATTATTCTCACTGATGGACTTGATGCTGAGTAAATGTTAAAAATCTGAACTTAACATAGAACTGATCCTATTCTTTTTTTAAAAAATTTATTTATTAAATTTATTTATTTTTAGCTGCGCTGGGTCTTTGTTGATATGTGCGGGCTTTCTCTAGTTGTGGCCAGTGGGGGCCACTCTTCGCCACGGTGCGCGGGTTTCCTATTGTGGTGGCCTCTCTTGTTGCAGAGCATGGGCTCTAGGCACGCCGGCTTCAGTAGTTGCAGCACGTGGGCTCAGTAGTTGTGGCTCGCCGGCTCTAGATTACAGGTTCAGTAGTTGTGGTGCACAGGCTTAGTTGCTCTGCGGCATGTGGGGTCTTCCCGGACCAGGGCTCAGACCCGTGTACCCTGCATTGGCAGGAGGATTCTTAACCACTGGGCTACCAGGGAAACCCTAGAATTGATCTGTTTTAACTCTTGAGACTCTTCATAGAATTCTATTCAAATAAAATCCAAACATGTTTGGAAGCCACTGGAGAAGGTGGCCAGATAGCTCCCAGCTGGGGCAGCTTAGGGTTCGAAGCAGCTGTCCATATGCTGACTCCACAGACAACTGAGAGATGCCTGTCCCTTCTTAACATTGACCAGTCTTCCCTCAGCCTCCTTGCATCACGGTGAGGCAGAAAGAAAGGGATGATGAAGCCAGCAGGGTGGCTGCTCCTCTCCCAGGAATTCAGGGTCGGTGAGATAATGTCTGTGGAAGAGGCTCTGCAGGGAAGTCTGCTCTGCAAAGACAAGGGGCACGCTTGTTATTCCCGGGCCTCCTGGAGCAGCCCCGGTAACTCGGCCCTTTCATCTTAATGGGCAGGTGATGCTGTGTCTAACTCCTTTCTCCTAGAGTTAAGGTTTTTCTTTAAAGAAATAATTAGCAGGTACTTTTAAACCTCTCCAGTGACTCATTCTTCTTTGAAATACTAACCTGAGGTTGTCTCCTTCAGAGAATAAAATAATGATGATAACAATTGATTTCATAGCTAGAGCCAGGCCAATTAGCACATGCCCTTTGCCCAGAACCTTAAAAAGATCTCTAGTCTCTTTTAGCTCCAATGTGTCCTGAAAGTCCATTGCCAGGGCTTGTCCTTCGAATGCCCTTTGCTTGTCTTTCTGTAGTAGAGAAGGGGTTAGATGACAGGGATCAGAGGTGGAGACCCCACAGGCAGAAGCTTGGAAGTATAGTATATTTTGAACTTCTGCCCCTGTTGCAGATAGGAGGAAACCTGTGTATGTTTCAAGAGTCCAGAATCCATCCCAAAAGAGGATGGAAAAGGTCTCTTACTCATGGAAATTCGGAGTGTGTCATCTGTCTTTATGAAATCTCAAGGATGGTAGGAAGGACACATGGCTGACTGAAGACACAATGTCCTTTGTACTTGTAAATACAAAACCTTATTGATTTTCAAGAGCCCATTCTTTCCTTTTTTTTTTTTTTTTTTTTTACCTTTACCAACTTTGATTCTCACTGCAGCTTCTGTGAGGTATGTAAGAAAAGGGTCGTGATCCAGGACTCAGGATGAGAGTAAGAGGACACCTTAGAGATTAGCTGTGACGAATTCTCCTATTTTACAGATGGGAAAATTGAGGTCCAGAGGTACAGTACCTTTGAAAAATGATTAGATGAGTTTTGGTGGACCTGAGATAAAACTCAAAGACTCCTGATTTCTTTGCCTTTCCCACTTCATAACTTCAGATATCAAAATTTTACTGTAAGGAACATGGGTCAGGTTTGGGTGTTACAGAGCCTATGATCTTGGAAAAGTATTTGAATTTCAGGTTAAGTTAAATCCTACTGTAATCTGGGTCCCCAGTCCCTGTTTCTATCCTCAATGGGAATGAAGAGTGGTGATCAGCAAAATTTCAGTTAGATTACAACCCAGGCAATTCTTTCTTGGGAGCATACTTGTCACTGTGTTTCCTTTTCTCCAAGCTTCCTCTTTCTCTTTAAACGTACGGCAATACAGGACTCAAGAGTTTTGGGAAAGCTGAATCTTCAGTCTTTGGTAAAGTGTTCCCATGGCCAAAATTCTGAACTATTTGGTGAGTGGGAGATTAGACCAAGTTGGTCAGTTGTTCAGTCAAGAGAACTGAATGATGATAGTATGGGAGTGGATTTGCACTCCATGAGGTTTGTAACCAAGGGTAACCTCATGTTACCTTAACATTTATCAAACAATGTTTTCTATCTAGGTTCTGGCCTGGGATGTACTAAGCTTGAACAAATTGCTTAAACTTGCTCATATGTAAAGAAGCCTCAACTTTCTCGAATGTGCGACGGAAATAAAAATAATACCCACCTCCTAGGTTGTTAAGAGGAACAAATGAGATATGGCATGCACAACATAGCAAATCATCCGTAACAATAATTTTTATTGCTATTGTTTTGTGGAATTGCTATTGGTTTCTTAATTCTTTTTAAGGATTAACCCATGATCCATCTAATGGTGTGGATGGGTTGTGACTCGGGAGTTGTATGTGGGGGCTGTGATTCTGTGCTCTCTGCCTTTCTTTCTAATGTCTGTTAACGAGCTTTCTAGGGCTTTCCCCTGGACCATCCATCTGTGCTGTCTTGTGTGAAGGACGGCCGGATTTATCTTCTCTCAGCTAAACACAGACACCAGGCCAATCTTTCTCTCTTCATGGCCAAGCCAGAAGAAATCCAATTGGAGGGGGACAGCTCACCATCTTCCACGCTTGTAAATGAGAGCTCTCTCCCTCACCCCGGGCTAAGTTATTCTGAGGCTATAAAAAGTTCCCTGTCCACTTCAAAGGACTTTTTATCAGCTCATCCATACAGATTCTGTTCAACTCTTCTCATTTTCAAAAGCAGAACAAAAGCCCTTGGCTGAACCTCCAGTTAGGCTCTTACCTTCCTTAAAATATCTTTAACTTCAATTAAACTGATCCCTCTTGGCTCCTTTTAGCAAATAGGTTGTCTTCACAAAGAGTTCTCTGACACTGCCTCTCTGCTCCATCGCCACCCCCAAACCCAGTCCTCGATATGTCATTCTATTCTGCAGGCGACTTTGTGCAGAGTTGAACAATGTGGCTCAGCCGGGACCTGATGCCTCTGGACCTTTTAAATCTACTCTTGTTTCAGAACACAGCCCACCCTAAGCCACTTCTGTGCCTTTTGGAGGGGGCAGTAAATTAAGCATTGACTTGGAAATTAACAGGCTGGGTTTTTAGGTCGCATTCTGTCATAGACACCCAAGTCTAGGTTTTGTTTTCCAGTAAGTAAAATGGGAGAGGTAAGCGTAACCATACACGATGATCTATTACTTTGCTGTAATCGCCTGTTTCTAAGTCCGTCTGCCCAGTTGAGTGTGTCCTTGAGGGCAGGGAAAGTTTTCCATCTCTCTATACAAGATTCTTGGAAGACACTTGTTGAATGAAGGTACCTGAGCTCTCTCTCCTAGTACACCTTCCATCCTATCCATTTCTACTCATCTGTGCCAGACATGGCTTCTGTGCCTCCCCAGCTTCCCACTTAACTGCCTGCCCCTGCCAGGGCAACAGGCTCCAGGTGATCCTGCACAATTTCATGGTAGGAGGCAGATCAACTGAATCCTGAACTCCCTGGCTTCCCACCTCATCCAGGTTGGGTGCAACCCTACCCTTCAGGTTGAAGGATCTGGCTTCCTCAATGACTTTTGAAGGGTTCAGATGATGCAACCCAGAAGAGCAGGTGAGATAACTCCACAGTGGGTGAACTTTGTCCAATGGGAGAGAGGAAATACAAGGGTGTTTGCAGATAAATCCCTGCTTGTTTCTTCTCTCCAAGGGTCTATTTTTTCTGTACAATGTGTACAGAGATGTCCAGTGTGATTGAATGACCCTTTGGGCTTCTCTGAAACATGTAAAACTGTAGCTAGGTTGTGTTGCTTGCTATGGTCTAAATGTGTCCCCTTCCCCCACTTCATATGTTAAAATCCTAACCTGCAAAGATGATGCTATTAAGAGGTGGGGACTTTGGGAGGTGCTTAAGTCAGAGGGTGAGGCTCTCATGAATGGGATTAGTGCCTTATAAAGAGGTCCCAGAGAAATCCCTAGCCCCTTCTACCATGTGAGAACACAGCGAGAGGGCACTGGCTATGAACCAGTAAGAGGGCTCTCTTCAGAGGATGACTATGCTGGCACCTTGATCTTGGACTTCCAGAGGTGTGAGAAATAATTTTCTGTTGTTTACAAGCTACCAAGCCTGTGATGTTTTGTTATAGCAGTCTGAATGGACTAAGGTAATAATACATCACCTTTGTTTCTCATTCTTCCTTGTCTCATGTCTCTTTTCCCTCACTCTTGCTTCCTTGGGATTATACCTTCCAGTGAACTATTAACATCTAACTCTCCCTTCAGATCTTATTTTCTGGGGGAACCCAAGTTAAGCTGCCATCTGTCCAAATCAATCTACCCAGATCCTATTCATCCTTACAGGTTCATGGAAAGTTAGAACTAAAAAGAATAATGGTATCTATTTACCCATTTTAATGGATAATGAAATGAGGTCTAGAGAAAGAAAGTGACTTGCTCAAACTTAGTGGTTGGACTAGCACTAGAATCCAGGGTCCCTAATTCCTACCCCAACATCTCAGAATAGGAGCATGGAAAAGGAGGAGAAAGCATTTTCTTCTTCCTGCCTTGTGGTTGATGCTTTGTAAATGAAAGCTCCCACAATGGTGGGAAAAACAGAGTGGAACTTCTTGTTCTTAGCTGGTCCCTGGGCTGGGCAATTTGTTGATAATGTAGGGCAATGTAGGGAAAACTGGACAAAAGATATTTTGTACAGGAAGGATCCATCTATTTTGATCAGGAAAACAGAGACACCACCCCAAATGGGACTGAGAGTCTAAAAATCTGCCACACACAGGGACTTTGGGAGCAATGCAAAATGAAATGGTATCTTCACTTTCTCATTTGGGCTTCACTGCTTTCCTGGTTAAAAGCGAGGGTCTGGGCAAAGCCTGTGGGAGGGACGTTTAGAGCTAACAAGTGAGTCTTTGTGCATGGCACCATCTGAGCTCCTTCCTCTTTTTCCCAGGGGTGAGACTGACAATTGTCAGTATGAGTGTTTATCCATGTGACTGATGTCTGTTTCTAGGATAAGAGAAGCAAAGAGAACAAGGAGCTCATAGAAACATAGAATGGAAGGGAACTTGGGGTTCTATAGTTAACCAGCTTACTTCATACAAATGAAGAAACCACAGACCTGACCAGGGTCAAGCAGCTGATTGAGGGCAGACCTGGATTCTGAAATAACTTAATTTTCTAGTTGAGAAAGATAATTTAGAAAAGGAACTTAAGTTTTCCAGAAGACTGGATAGAGAGGACTCTCTTCCTTCCTTCTCCCTCAATCTCAGGACTGAAGAGAAAGACACACTCTGCTGTGTCTCCCCCTTCTACCTTCTTTCATCCTCATGCTACATTTTAGCATGTTCTGTGGTCTCGAATGCCATGGCTCTTCCTCCTTCCCCTGGTTCTTTTCTGAGCTGTGTTGGGCAAAGAGAATACTTTGAGGGAAGCACTAGGGTGTTGTAGTGATGTAGACAGTGGATCTGAATCAAAAGACAGGACCATCTTACTACCCTGGAGCTTGGGTGAGTCAGGAGACACCTCTGCATCTCTGCTTTCCTAGCTCTAAAGTGGGGATAAGAATATCTGTTTCATAGGATGGTGGAGAGGAAAAGGTGAGATAATGTATATATGTCTAAAAGTATCAGTTCAGGACCTAGGAGAAACCAGATTAGAATAATTTGAGGAGAGACACTCAATTTAGGATAATTCGAGGAGGGTTTACCAAAGAAAGGATTCTTTACAAAAGTGTGGGCAGAATTTAGAGAAATCACACAGATAGAGCCATCCCAACATTAGGACTACAGAGGGGTGGGGGGTGAGGAAGGCCTATTACAGCACCAAGGTAGAAGGGTCATGGGAGAGGGTAGTTGGCAGAACCTGGAAGAAGAAAATTAATGGTCTGTGCAAGGGCCTCAGAAAGGAGCCACTGAACTTCAGTTGGAGGAGGAATCCAACCCAAGGGTGACCTCTCAGAAAAGGAGTCAGGCAAACAACCCCCCCCCCCCGACCTCACTCTCCTCCTTCCCTTTCATCTTCTGCCAGGGCTGTATTGGCTGAACCCAAGGGGGAGTCAGAGGGCATGGAAGCCTGTTGATGTGATCTATACAAGTCAGCCTCCCGGGGCAGAGAGCAGGGTAGAGAAAGGGAAAGAGTGGATCTGGAAGGGCAAATGGAAGATATCTGGCACAGAACATACTTGTTAAACTATGAAGTACTTGATGTAGGGTAGTGGATTCTGTCCTGTGCCATCCAGAACCACCTCAACTGAAGCTTGTGTTCCCCCAGGTGATGTCAGTGTTGTTGGCTGAGTCCCTCTCCAAGACTTGCCCTTGCATTTTAGACCTTTTTCCCCCAAGGTTTTACCCCTTGCCCAAGGACAGCCTACATCTATGATTGATCTGTAAAAGTCCAGCTAACTTGCCCAAATTCTAGGCAATTCAGAAGGACCATCTTTACTACAGAGGTCCCTACAGGATGGGTGAGGCTTTTGTTGCAATTGTATTGTGTTTCAACTTCTCCTTCTGTTCAGTACTGCTTCCTTACCTTCTCAATAGTTGTTGACCCTGAGGGTACAACCTTGAATGCAGATCTTCAGCTCTGATTCTGGTTCCTGGGGAACCTGCAACACATGGCAATATACCATTATTATTGACATGTATGCAATAGAATTTGAGCAACTGCTGTAAGCCCAGCCTTGCACTTCAGCTATAGTTTGTACAGGTTGTACAAGGTAGTCCGTGAGTACCTAGTCAAGCAAGTCAAGTGAGGGCTGAAATCCACTCTGTACAACACTCCCTACATTGTTTGGCATGGTTGCCTTTTTCTAATTTACAAGTTTCTCTATAGGGTCTTGCAACCTTGGCTTTAGATACTTTATTTTCAACGAAGTGTTCCCAAGGATGAGAGAGAAAGGAAGAACAAAATGTCTGGGATGAAGTTGCAACATCCTCTAGAAAATTAAGGACAAGTTGTCTCTTTTTATAGACTCTAAGAAGATGACATCGAGGGTGAGACAAAACTCCTCAATCGGCCTAAGGAATCTAGTTTGTGTTTCCTCTTACATCCTTGCTGGTCTCATTCATCAGTGTGACCAGTTAGAGGTGATTTCTAGAAGGGGTGGGATTTGTCTCTCATTCTAAATGAAATTCTCTTGAAAAAGAAAAGAGATTTCATTTTTTCCTGAAATTTAAAAGCCGATTCTGCTTCTCCATAGTCACTGGAGGGCATGATGAAGAGTGCTATTAATTCATCTTTGACCTGCTCATTTTATAAGGAGTGAACTTAGGGAAGGAAGTGACCTTCTCCAGGCTCAGTAGCTCTTCAGTTGTAGACTATAAGTTCAGGTTCCTGACTCCCAGTCCAGTGCTCCTACTACAAACTCCATCAGGCGTCAGACGCATTGAAGCACTTGTATCTTATTTCAATGGAGAAGAAGAGTTGAGGAAAGGAGGTTAGGGAGGGAGTGATGGCGGTTTCCCCAGCAGTCCCAGTTCATCCTCCTTTTAACAAGGAGAGCAGTGACAGTGGGTGTGCTTTCTTCCCTCCTTGGCTACAAGTAACTGCTGAACTCCCAGGTCAGGACCCACAGAGGCCACAGGGAGCAGACAGAGCTGAGCCTTTGATGTAACTCCAGAGAGGCCACTCTCCTTAACCAGTGGCTGGGGTTCTGCTATGTAGACATTTCCTGTCTTTCTTTTTCTTAAAACATTCCTTCTGGAGATAAAGTATTGTACATTTATAGCTTTGGTTTGCTAAGAACATCCCACTAGCTCATCTCATAAATCCCACCAAGCCTCGCTCCAGTAGCAAGTTATGGCCAGTCCTGCCAGGCCTGGGACAGAGCGGGAGTCAATGATGGGCCTGTCCAGGGCCATTGGTAGACCCACTCTGCACCCTTGGGAGTGTGTGTCTCCTCGTCCATCCTGCCCTCTGAACTTTGAGTCACAACATTCCCAAGGCAGTCAACTATTACCTCCAGAGATAATTTATATTCATTCTCTCTCTACCTCTCCTTCTCCCCATCGCACCCACAATTCCACCCTGCTTTGTCATTCTAAATTTACATTAACTGCAAGCTCTTTCTAGTCATTGGTTCAAAAATCTCAGGCCAGGCTCATGCTTCCTCACTCAAATCATAGTACTTAACATTTATAGATCAAAGCTTGTCTTCCTAGTGAGTCATGAGACTTAGACAGATATTTCATCTATACTAGCTGGGTGTCTCTGCCTGCCTAGAAGAGAGATGGGATTTTTGGGGCCCAGAGCAGGTGGGAAGATAGGAAGGCACCTCAGTCTTCTCTTCCTACTCTCTTTTTTTGCCAGCATTGGGATTCCTTAGAGGTTGGAAGTTCAACATCTTATTTAGTTGTCAATCTACTTCTTTGATTCCAAAATATTTTCTTCTTTGGATGGTCTTCCTGGCCTGTCTTTTCCAGGTGTTCTTCCTTGTTCCATCCATCCAACTTGTTTCTCTTGTTACCATCTGCTTATTCTGAAGCTCCACCTGCCTCCCTATGCTCTCTCTCCTTCTGCCTCATTCTCTTCCCTTCCCACTTCTCCAGCTCACAGGACAACAGGTATAGCAGAATATTATTAGCAAAGTTACTTTAGAGGTTGAGCCAGGCACTCTCATGTCACAGAAGAGTCTGATACATGGAAGGGGAAGTGTCTTGACTACAGTCATTCAGATAGTAGATGCCAAAGTTGCAAAAAACCTCCCATAATGCCTTACTCTGCAACTAGTTCTCTTTCTATAATACCACATGGCTTCTCTTTTCCCTTGTTTTCAGGAATGTATCCCTAATCATTGCTTTTTGGCTCAAACATCTATCTTGGTCTTTTCAGACTCTATCTGTATCCCAATCCTTGAGGACCCTGAAGTGGGAGACAATGGGAGACATCCAGGGCCTCAAGTAGGAAGGCTTTGCCTTGATCACTAAGGTGGCAGGTTTGGAGCTTAATTCCAAAGCCTAGTTACATTTCTGATGTGCCATACCACAAGTGTGGGTCCCAGGACACTTTAACCATTTGGGAAAATGAACAGTGATGAAATAACATTGTCTGCCTGATACATGAAAGGAAAAGAGGCCGAGAAACATTCTCTGGATAAAGGGGAAAATGGAATTTTGTTCCTTTCTGAGCCATTCAAGGAGCACAAGTGGAACCCTTTTTCTTGGAAAGGGTGGGGAGGTGGGGTAGGGGCAGCAAATGGGAGACTTCCAAGTAACCAGAGGGGTCATGATTCACCTCCTCTCTGGGGATGACACATGCTTTGCCCCTCCCTCTTTCTTCTCAAGAAACAATTGATACAGCCATTATGGAGAACAGTATGGAGGTTCCTTAAAAAACTAAAAATAGAACTATCATATGACCCAGCAATCCCACTACTGGGCATATACCCTGAGAAAACCATAACTCAAAAAGAGTCATGTACCACAATGTTCATTGCAGCTCTATTTACAATATCCAGGACATGGAAGCAACCTAAGTGTCCATCGACAGATGAATGGATAAAGAAGATGTGGCACATATATACAATGGAATATTACTCAGCCATAAAAAGAAACGAAATTGAGTTATTTGTAGTGAGGTGGATGGACATAGAGTCTGTCATACAGAGTGAAGTAAGTCAGAAAGAGAAAAACAAATACCATATGCTAACACACATATATATATAGAATCTAAAAAAAAAAAAAAAAGAAAAGAACGCTCTGAAAAACCTAGAGGCAGGACAGGAATAAAGACCCAGACACAGAGAATGGACTTGAGAACACAGGGAAGGGGAAGGATAAGCTGGGACAAAGTGAGAGAGTGACATTGACATATATACTCTACCAAATGTAAAATAGATAGCTAGTGGGAAGCAGCCACATAGCACAGGGAGATCAGCTCGGTGCTTTGTGACCACCTAGAGGGGTGGGATAGGGAAGGTGGGAGGGAGATGCAAGAGGGAGGAGATATGGGGGTATATGTCTATGTATAGCTGATTCACTTTGTTATAAAGCAGAAACTAACATACCATTGTAAAGCAATTATACTCCAATAAAGATGTTTAAAAAAAAAAAGGAAACAGTATCTCCTTCTGGGTACTTCTGTGCAGAGAAATCTGTGCTCCTTCTAGGGAAGCTGCAAATGGCAGAGCTGAGAGAGAGACACCCATTGCCTGAGAACACAGGAGGCCAGCTGTGTGCTGATTTCCCCCAATAACTCTTATTCATCCCTAAGATCTCAACTTTGATGTCCTTTTCGCTAGAATTTCCCCTGGTACTTCAGAGCCCTCAGATTCCTCTGTATCAGCTCTCATTGCCAACTGCACCTTTTGCTTTTGCCACAATTGTGATTAGATCACTTATCGTATCTTGTTATTTAGTGTCTATCTCCCATTCTTGAACTTCACCTTCATGAGGGGTAGTGCTTCTCTTCATCATCCTAGTAATATAACAAAGTGCTTTGCCATTGTAGGAATTTAATGGATATTTATTATGTGACAAATGAATACGAAAGGTTGAATTTCACTGCAAGAGCCAAGTTATCACATTAGACAACAATGCCGGGCACCAGGCAATGACTGATATATTATCCGACCAGTGGAGTAGTGGAATAGGTGAAGAATGCTTGGAGTTCAGAGATGTAGAGGTCACTGTAAATTGGGAAGGCTTCCTGGCTGCAGATCATAAGCGGGTGTGGGCCCTTCATTCCTCTTACATTCCAATCCATCAGGGTTTAAATCTACTGACAACTCTGCCCAGATTCTTCGGATGTTTTCATGGGCCAGAATACCAACATGAGTAAGCACTGCCACCATCGTGCTAAGTTTATCCAACAGCAGTTGCTGTGGTGTACTGGCCAGAATTTGTTGATGTCTTATAATGGCAATGTCCGAGTACAGGTTCCAGCAGCTGTTTTCCAGTACATTCTTAGGGTCATACTTCCAAGATAGTGTTGATCCTCTTACTACCTTACAGTGAACAGCTAGCAGTTGGTGTGCCATCTTAGAAGCATCATCCCTCTGGAATAATCCATAATGCCCGAAGGAGCATACCTTTTAGTACTTTCCACCTCACTATAGATACTTAACATTAGGGCAGGCACCAGGTGGAGCCCTGAACACTGCTGCCTACTCTGGGCAGGGCAGGGACCAACAGGGGTCTGGGATATGTAAATGGAAGAGCAGATATGACGGCTGTCTGCAAAAAGGACAATCTACAATAGGAGGCAGAATATCTGAGAAACTCTAGATCTCTTTGCTACCATCATATGCTTAAAGTATACTACAGTGCTCACCTGGAACTATAAATAATAATTTTTTTCATTGCTAGTTACTCTTCCTTAGCTCTATGAAAACTGGCATGGTGATTATTCTGTATATTCTTTTGTTCTTTTAAAAAATGAGGTATAATTGACATACAACAAATTATTCATGTTTAAAATTACAAATCGATAAGTTTTGACATATGTATATGTCCATGAAAGCATCACCACAATCAAGATAATACATCCTTCACTCTCAAAACTTTCCTCCAGTATCTTTGTACCTTTACCCACTGCTTGTCACTGTCACTTCATCCTCAAGCAACCACTGGGCTGCTTCTATCACTACAGAGAAGTTTTCACTTTCTAGAATTTTATATAGGTGGAATCTTACAGCATGCACTCTTTGTTGTCTGACTTATTTTACTTAGCATTTTTTTTAGATTCATTCATGATGATATGTATCTCAAGTTTATAGTAGTTCATTGTAAGGATATAGCATCATTTGTTTATCTTTTCATCTGTTGATGGATGTTTGAATTGTTTCTAGTTTTTGGTTATTACAAATAAAGCTGCGATGAACATTTGTGTTTATATGTGTCTTTGTAGATATATGATTTAATTTATCTTTGGTGAATGTCTAAGATTAGAATGACTGAATCACATATTTAATTTCTTAAGAAACTGCCAAACTTCTTTCCAAGGTGATTGCACCATTTTACACTTCTGCTAGTAGTGTATGAGAGTTCCAGGTGCTCCACATCCTCATCAACACTTATATGATCAGTCTTTAATTTTAGCCATTCTGATGAGTGTGTAACAGTATCTCATTGTGGTTTTGATTTGTGTTTCCTAATGACTAATGATGTTGGGCATCTGTTCATGCATCTATTTGCCCTCTGTATATCTTCTTCAGTGAAGTGTCTTTCAAATCTTTTGCCTATTTAAAATTTGTCTCTTATTAATGAGTTTGAGAGTTCTCTACATAGCTGGATACAATTCCTTTGCCAGATATGTGATTTGAAAGTATTTTCTCCCAGTCTATGATTTGTCTTTGTCTTCTCTTAACAGCGTCTTTCAAAGTACAGAAGTTTTAAATTTTGACAAAGCCTAATATATCAAGTTTTTCTTTTATGGGTCACAGTTTTGGTGTTGTATCTAAGAAGTCTTTGTCACAAGGTAGTTTTCTCTATATTTTTTTCTAAAAGTTTTATTATTCTACACTTTTACATTTAGGTCTATGATCCATTTTAAGTTAATTTTTGTATATGACATATGGCATGAATTGAAGCCCCCTTTTTTTGGCATATGAATATCTAATTGTTTCAGCATCGTTTATTGAAAAGATTATATTTTCTCTACCGAACTGATTTTGCACCTTGTCAAAAATCAGCTGTTCATATATGTATAGGTCTACTTTTTTTTTCATTTTATACATATTAGTGTATATGTGTCAATCCCAATCTCCCAGTTCATCACACTACCACCACCACCACCACCCCCTCCCCTGCTTTCCCTCCTTGGTGTCCATACTTTTGTTCTCTACATCTGTGTTTCAGTTTCTGTCCTGCAAACCAGTTCATCTGTACCATTTTTCTAGGTTCCACATATATGCGTTAATATACGATATTTGTTTTCTCTTTCTGACTTCACTCTGTATGTCAGTCTCTAGATTCATCCACATCTCTCCAAATGACCCAATTTCGTTCCTTTCTATGGCTGAATAATGTATAGGTCTACTTCTATTTCACTGATCCATGGTCTGTCTTTATGCAAATGCTACACTGTATTGATTACTTTAGCTTTATATTAAGTCTTGAATTCAGGAAGTGTTAGATCTCCAAGTCTCTTTTCTTTTTCTTTACTTTTTTTTTGCATTTCTATATGAATTTTAGAAGAAATCTGCCAATTTCTACAAAGCAGTGTGCTAGGATTTTGATTTGGAATGCATTGAATCTACGCCTAATTTGGGAGAGAATTTGGGAGAGATATCCCTAATTTGGGAGAGATATCTTAACAATATTCAATCTTCTGACCATGAACAAGGTATAAAGCTCCATCTATTTAGGTTTTCTTTAATTTCTCTGAGCAATGTTTTGTAGTCTAGGTATTGAATGTGTTTCACCAGATTTATTCCTAAGTATTTTATATTTTTTGATATTATTGCAGATGGTATTATTTCTTAATTTAACTTTTGATTGTACATTGCTGATATATAAGAATACAATTTTGTATATTGATCTTGTTTCTGCAATCTTGCTAAACTCATTTATAAGTTCTACTACTCTTTTTTGTAGGTTCTAGGGGATTTTCTGCATAAACAGTCATGTTATATGTAAATAAAGATGGCTTCTTACTTCTTCCTTTACAATACAGATGCAATCTAGGTGCTTTAAATTTCCTTTTCTTGCCTTACTGTACTGGCTAGACCCTCCAGTAAAATATTGAATAGAAGTGTTGAGAGTAGACATATTGTATTGCTCTTGATCTTAGGGGTAAAACTTTAATCACTCACCATTAAGTAATATCTTAGTCTAGTTTTGGTATCTGGCTAATGCTAGCCTAATGAAATGATTTGAAAAAATAGTCCTTCCTCTTCAAGTTTCTGCAAGAGATTGAGTAGAATTGGTACTATTTTTTTCCTTGAATGTTTGGTAGATTTCACCAGGGGAAAATATTATGCTTAGAGTTATTTTTTCTTTGGGGGGGGGTTAGTTTTTAACCACAAATACATTTTATTTTATAGATATAGAGCTATTCAGGTTGTCTATTTCTTGAGTGAGCTTTGATAATTTTTTTCTTTTAAGGAATTTGTCCATTTCATCAAATTTGTCAAAATCTTCGGAACAAAGTTGTTCCTATCATTCCTTTATTATACTCTTAAGATCCATAGAATCTGAAATGATGTCATCTTCCTCATTTCTGATATAGGTAATTATATTTTACACCTTTTTTTTTCCTGCTTCAATCTGGCTAGAGGTTCATATGTTTTATTGTCTTTCTCAAAGAACAAGCTTTTTGTTTCACTGTTTTTCTGTATTATTTTTCTGTTTTATATTTCATTGAGTTAGGTTATGTTCTTTGTTATTTCCTTTTTTCTGCTCACTTTGAGTTCTTCTCTAGTTTCTTAAGGTAAAAACTGAAGAGTACTGGTCATCCTACTCTTGTACATTGTAACATTGTAACAAGGTATTTTATAGAATGTCCTTCTACTTGAGTTTGTCTGATGTTTTCTCATGATTAGTAGTTATGGATTTTGGGGAAGAATACCACAGGTGTGAAATGCCTCTTCATCACATCATATTAGTGTCTACGTGATATCAACATGACTTATCACTGGTAAGGTTAATCTTGTTTACTGGGTAAGGCAGTATCTGACAGATTATAAATTTTCTTTTCCCATACTGTATTTATTAAGGGTCACTAAGTCTAATGGAAGATACTCAAGGAGAAAGGAATTAAATTCCACTTTCTGGAGAGAGGAGTATCAAAGAATTTGTGGACCTATGCTAAAACCACTATAATAGTTAGTAAATATTTTGGGGGAGATATCCTGAGGCTATGTAAATATTCTGGTCCTCTTTAAAGCTTCCCCACTTATTTTATCATTCATCCATGTACTTGCCTGCAGCAACGATTACTGTGGTGTCCTAGTGGTGATTTTCTATTTCTCTCACTCATTCTACATTTATTTGGAATTTTTCTGTTAGAAAGATTTGTTCCTTCTCCCTCAGTTATTTATTTTCTCAGTCATTTACTTATATCAGTATGGACTCATGGATACTTATTTTATTCTTTAGGTTTTAATCCAATGTTATAATAGATATTTTATTCCAGCTTTAGCCATTGGAAACTTTTTTCATGTTGACTCCTATGTCCTTTTTATATGCCATCCACTGGTTGACTTTTGAAAGTATTGTACAACATTCTATACAGAGCCCACACTTTCTTTAGGACATGTCCAATACACCAGACAATGTGACTAGCCCACTCAACATTTCATATATTTCTGAAATAAATTGCTGTGAGATAAACGGCCTTGAAAATAAGTAATTCTCAGGAAATTATTTGGCTGCCCAAACTTGACTTATATACATAAGTGAATATAAACCTTATTTTTTCCTTTTTTACTACTACTTTTACTCTAAATTTCTAAGGCCAGCTCTCATGCTCCCATCTCAACAACTTCCTGTTTTTGTTGCATGTTGACACAGCTCTGAAGTTGACTGGCCTTCATTGTGCTTTTTGGGAAGGTTAGGTGGGTAGACTTTGAAGTCAAGAGATGAGAGTTTATCCTGACCAGCACAATGGATCAACTGCTCTCTAATCTACACATGTATAATTGAAAATAGTGGACAGATAGTTTTTGTTTTGATCAGAATTCTCAGTGTTTCTCCAGAGAAAAAATAATATCAGGTAGAGAAAAAAATAACAGAAGGGGTGATTCAGTCTGACATAAAAAGCCATTTTCTACCTTGCTACTTTATATCAAGAATTTTCATGGCTGAACTTTCTCTTAACTGGACTATGGGCAAGTGCTCTGAGCTAACCAGCTCCTGAACATCTCTCTCTAGCTAAGGCTTCCAGATCCTGGGAACTCCATGAGAAAGTGAAAACTGAAGTCCATCGTGTGGTGGCATTACCTACCTGGATTCATATAGTTGCTTTGTCTGAGGTTCTTTATTGAATCAGTTGACTTTTTTGCTAGTCCGTCTGAATTGAACAGTGCTTTTGGCATCAATCAGACCCCACTGGACAGCTTTAGCAATTGTACGTGTATGAAGAAGGAGAGGACCAAGCAGGGCAATCTGGGCTTCTGAATGATTCTATTCATTCCATGGAAGCATTACCTACTGCCTCACCGCATTCCCAAAGCCCTTTCCATTTCCTTCCTAGTTCTCCACGGCTTTGCAACTTCAGCCTTCCATCCCCCTGCCACATGGGTTATTTCCAGTCTAAGTTTATTTAGGCACAATCTCTTTCTTCATAAACGTGTATATGTTGGGTTTTTCAATATGTCCAGCATCCTCTCCTCACCAGCTGCCTTTTCTACAAATGACAGCATTTGGACTCAAACATGAAAGAAATAAGTCCTCTTCCGTTCCTGGGGCAGCCACCTGCCTCAGCCTCCAGAGCCCTCCTGTTCCATTCTGTTGATCTTGGGTAAACTGTGGAACTGGATATGGTGGAACAGAATTTCCGAGTCATTTACCTGAACAGTTTATATCCTTTGGATCTCTCCCAGACAGCTTGCTGTATCTCAAGTAAGGTTCAAATTCTTTATTCTGACCTCTTGTGGCTCATAAATTTTGACTTATATGTGAGCTTTGTGTCCACATTTCTTAGTTTGCTTTGACTCACACCAGAGAGGTAGTTCGGGCTGATGAGTGACCCATTAAAGCAACCATTAATCGTGTTTAAAATATATATACATTTCTATGTATGCACACATTTATTTAAAATATTTTTTGGCATTGACAAGGCAGAGAAGAAGCACATATCATGCACAGATAATCCTAATTCATTCATTTATTCATTCAAAAGCCATTTCCAGGGCAACTTGCATCTTTGGGTAGCCTCTATTGTGGCTGTAAGGTTACTACCATGAACTCATTCATGAATTTAACCATGCACCAATTATATGCCAGCTTCTACTCAAAGTTCCAGGATGGCAAATATGAACAAGAAAGGAAAAAGTCCCTGCCCTTAAGAACTCACATTCTGGTGTATTCACACAAAATGTAAAGGAATGAAGGGGGAAGAGAGTTAACACTTGTGTTGGGTGATTGTATAATATATTAAACTCATTAAATTCTCACAAACATCCTATGAATTATTGCTGATCCTTTTATATCACCTTCTCAAGACCCTCTAATCCTCCCATCTGGTCCCTTTCTTACATCTATTCCATAAAGAATTTCACATGGATGACACAGATAGGCAATCAATTATCACTCAGTGAAACATACTATGTAGAGATATGGTCAAGATGCTAAGGGTCAGGAAAGAGAGTGTTCACTGTCCAGGCAGGTAGAGATCCTCAAAGTTTATTGTGCATAAGGATTACTTGGAAAGCTTGTTTAAATTTTTGATTGCTGTGCTTCTGCCTTAGAGATACTCATACAGTACATCTAGGGTAGAAACCAGGGATCTGAGTTTTAATAAATGCCCTAAGTTATTCTAAAGGAGAGACCCTTCAGATTGACAAACAGTGGTCTAGGAGGAGGTAAGACTCCTAGGTTGTCTAGGCGATTCCTTCTGGGGTCCAATGTGGCCAAATTTATTTCTTACTAGTATTCTAATGTATTAAATATCATTACCAGGTGGATTTATTTATTCATTTCATGATTTTTTCCAATATCACTATTACTTAACACCTTAATGTGAATTACATTATCAGTTGCACTGATCCTTGACAGAAGAAATGAAGGCAGCATAAAACACAAAGTGAAGGCCATGAATAATGGGGAAAGGCAAAGACCCCATTTCCAGGGCTCAGTTGAGAGATAGAGTGTCAGGCTCTGCTTGAGATCTTCTTACAAGTCTCTGCTTCATGGCTTCATCCAAAGAGATCAAGTATGTGGAGACTAGCTCAGTGACACTTGTCTAGTTTCTTCTGCCTGAAACCCATTTTACGTACCATTCCTTCTGATTTTTTCTGGATTCTCTCCTCTCTGATCAGACAACTCTCAGAATTCTGTTTCCCTGTAGCCTTCCCAGACATAACTTTACTTCTTTACATCATCTCAGGAAATTCTTAGGTCTTTTGTGTTAGGGCTGACCACGTGGTCCTGGGTATGTTATTGATTACAGGCATGGTTCTTAATCCTCAAACTCAGGTGTGCAAGAAGTGTTGCATTTATTTTCTTTAAATCGTCATAAATACAGCTCTTCATGTTGTTGGGAAATTCAGTCTGATATCCTGGGGCTCCCCAGATCCCAGAGTCCCAGGGCCTTATGAGCACCAGAACTTTGGGGCGGCCCTTCTGGTCATGGACAATGATCCACACTGGTTAGAGCTGCCTGTTGTCCCTTTGTGGTGTTACTTCAAGTTCCTTGGCTCTGTTTATATGTGT
This sequence comes from Stenella coeruleoalba, assembly GCF_951394435.1. Taxonomy (NCBI): domain Eukaryota; kingdom Metazoa; phylum Chordata; class Mammalia; order Artiodactyla; family Delphinidae; genus Stenella; species Stenella coeruleoalba. The sequence goes on along the minus strand of NC_137151.1, from coordinate 108,239,180 downwards.
CACACTGAGAACATGTGGACTTTTGTGGAGGCTGGGTACCTGCTGGGCATGGACTAGGTCCAAACTCCCCTCTCTGAGTTTTTGCACTCTCTTCCCAGATAATGCTACCAAGAAGCAACACATGGGCCTCACTCACAGTGAGAGCTAGAACAATCTGTTTGAATAGTTTAGGCTTTGTTTGGAGGTGAAACTAAGTCACCTTCTTTTGTCTTTTGTATAAGTCACTAATGGAAGAAATGTTGAGCAACTGGATAGTTTTACACAGTTAAGAAGAAAGAAAACAATGATTTTTTGACTGCTTTCTTTGGAAAATAATATTGTTATTGAAAACTTACTATGTGTCAGGACATTGACTATGTTATCCTATCGAATCCTTGTAACACATTTAGGGGGAGATAGCAACCTCCAGATTATGCAATTATAGGGGAAGAAACAGAGACTGAGAGAGGGTGAGGTATTTGTCCAACACAAAAAAATTTAGGCACAGAAAAGTAAGTGACTTGTCAGTGCTGAGAGTCAACATGGGTCTCTTGAGTCTAAGACAAATATTTGTTTTCCCACATCATGGGATCTCTCTGCTCTCGCTACAAATTTGACTAAAAAGATTATTCCTCAAAAGCTCCATTTCTTTCTTTGTGTATTTAGGTTGCTAAGCTATTTGCCTATTTATAATGACAGCTCTAAAATATATTTAATATTTGGAAAATAAAATTTTAGCAGAAGTCTAAGACTCTTCATTCAAGTGTTTCTTTTGTCATTTACTTGTAGGTATAATTAGTACAAGAAAAGTCGGCTTTTGCATGTTATATCCTAAATTGCCATAACCATTGAGTGTCAACCTCTGCCTATCCTTGACTCCTCTTCATGAAGTAAAATGTATAATTTATTATAAAAAAAAAGATGAAATTCATCTTCATGTGCAAAGTGATCCTTATGTTTTGATGGTAATTCTCCAGTACCCAAAGTCACTTTGGGAGAGTTCAGTCACACTTTCTAGTATAAGTTCTCTCCTTCAAGCGGCCTAGGGCTAAATCAACCCAGACCAATGGATGGCCTCATTCAACTTCAAATCCTCCAGAGGAAGAAATTCTTCAATTTTCTTCTTCCATTACTTCACAATCCTTTATCTTAAACATGCATTTCTACCTGTGCAACTTATATCTTGCCTGCTGTGATTTCAGTAGTTTTTCCTCTTGAAACATCTTCAGAAAAGATGGAGAACAGCTGGCCTCTACTCTGCATGTAATAACCCCTCTGAGACTCGAATATTGTTATTCATTTCCTTACCTCTAGCGGAAGAAATTTTTTGCTGGACATTTTGGAAGGCCTACCGGATGCAGCTTTTAATAAAATATCCATAAGCTGGAAGAAAGCTACCAGAGAGGAGATGACCTCTCTTGGAACCAGAGCATCATGAGGACCATAAAATTCAAAGGCAGAACTCATATGGAGGAGTACATGCTGCTGGAACAGCCATTGTTTTGTTTGTTTGTTTGCTTGTTTTAACAAGGCAGTGTTTTATTCTAATCAGTGTGATTAGAACTATTAGCCAATGGCAAGAAATTGGCACCATTTATGCTTACTCTCACATAATTAATTTAAAATTAAAGGGAAATAAGTTTAGATGTAAAGAAATCATGGCGAGGAAAACAAAAGAAAATGTCAAAACATAGGAGTCATCATCTTTTGTATTTTTGTCCTTGTAACTTCCAATATTCCATCATCTCATAATGATTTATTGAGTCCCATGATGTCCCAGGCACTGTCACCACGGTTATAGTGATGACAAGAAAGAAGTCATAATAATTATTATCCCCTTAAAGTAAATATCAAATTCATTCAAACAATTCTTGTTAATCACAATCCTTGCCATATAGGAATTTTAAACCAAGATAGAAACACTGATATAAATCCATTCAAAGAACATAGAAAAAAAATTAAAATATAAAGGAATTGTAGGCAGCATAACGTTTAAGAATCTTGGAATAGAATAACAGACTCTTATACTTGGAGGGTACCTGAGGCAACTGCATGTGCAAAGGCCCTGAGGTCTTGATCTATTCATGGAAAAACAAGGCCAATGTTCCAGGAACACTTGCAGAAAGAGAGAGAGAAATGGTAGAAGCCAAAGTCAAAGAAAGCCAGAGTCCAGGCTGTTAGGGCCCTGTAGACCAAGATACAAACTTAGGAAGCTGTTGGAAGTCTGAACGAGAAGAAGGAGTATTTAGCAGGCATGGATTTGGCTATATCCTCAGCTTATAGAGCAGAATCTGACATGGAAAGAGATCAGTAAGTATTTCTTAAATTGATGGGTGGATTTGCTCTCATCATCCTGACCTCACCCTCTCAGATGTCCTCTTCTTTGTCAATAGTCTCCTTAAAACAGGCAGGGGATTGAAAGCACCTCTCTTGAGCTGTCAGGCTGTTGGACAAGACTAGCACCTCCTTCAAGGTACATTTTACATCTATTCCTACAGCCCTAAGACTTTTGCTCTTCAAGGAGCTTCACCTCACTGCTCATGTGGAATTGCGTGGAGTTACGTAGTAAAGTCAAATGCCAGACTCCTTTTGCTGAGCCAAAGATGAAGTCTTAGGGGCTGCTGTTCTCCTCTTTAAAGCCCTTTCCCCTGACCAACCGGAGCCAAGTTGCTCTAAAACCTTTCCATATAATTTTTGGTGTGAACTAAAATGTAGAACTTTACATTTATTGCCATTAAGTTTCATCCTCTTGGCTTCTGTTCCTTGCCTTCTGGAGAAGGCTGAACACAATTGGTCTTTAGAACGTTGGTGAGAGGCCATGTCATCTTCAAAGCAAAGGGTTCAAGGTGTTTTCTTAGGACATGATTATGGTAAGAAGAGCATTTGGTGGAACGGCTGGAGTAGCAGGACACATTAGGAAAGGCACGAGCTGGAGAAAGAGCAGATTTTGAAGTCAGGTCTGTTTGCGTTTAAATCCAAGACCTGCCACTTAACTGTGATTGGGCAAGTTAAATAATCTCTCTGAACCATGACATCAGTGAATTGGAAACAGTACACTTCAGAGTGTTATGTTGACCATAAAAAGGCAAAGATGAGAATTGGTTTGTAGTATAACACACAGCAGGTCCTGAATAAATTCAGTCATTACTTCTCTCTGCTGTTGGGCAGTATTTAGATAGACTTTTAACACTCACAGAATCCTTGTGCAGAAGATATTATTGTGTTCATTTCCTAGTTGTGGAAACTGTGTAGTTAAGTAATCACTAGTACGTGGTTGAATCAGGAGTCCTCCAGGCTTGTCACACTTAACCCTTCCTTTCTCTCCCTGCTGTACTTGATCATTCTGACTGAAGTTTTCAGGGGCTGGTGGATCTCAACCCTAAAAGCAATTTGGTAGAGGTGCACCACTCAGAATGGAAACAAAAATTGCAAACTTGAATCTCTCACTGGTATTGGGCTTATGAAATGGCCGTGTTTTCCTGGGGCCTGTGTCAGGAGAAAATGTCAAGCTGGTGTTGAGGGGAGAGATGGAGTCTTGCAGGATACCCAATGGGAAGACATAGGACAATATGTCCTGGTTGCTTTAAATGTTCAAATGCCCAAAGCAGGAGACTGGGTAGGCTTGCATCTCGTTCCTCAGCATGCCTTTCTGTGGTTCCTGGAAAATGAATAGCTTATTGAACTAGAAAGAGCTGACGCAAGTGCTATACCATTTTATTGGTGAATGCTTGCTCGAAATCCAGGAACCTTTAAGTTGGCTGTTCTCAGCCTCACAGAAATCTCCAGCTGCTTGAGTGTCTATGTCTCATCCTCCTACTGGTGAGATATGGGGAGAGGAGGACCGCAAGGTTAATGTCAGGCTGGCCACCGGCGAGTTACCAGGTAAAGGAAGGGGAAGCAATACTACATAGTTTTTGTGAAAAGAGTTTTGGGTTCAGGCCAGGATCCCTCTAGGATTCCTTATGCCCAGGAGAGAAATCTTGGGGCTAAGAATGGCAGAGTTCCATGGGAGGGAGCTCAGGGAAGATTTCATACTGGTAATTTTCTGTTTCTCAGAAATCTGTGAGCTTGGCTTCTGCAATTCTGTAGAAGGGAAGCATGGTGTCTGTCCCATGTTAAGGCTCTGTGATCTGTTTGGGGATTGGGGATTCTAGGAGAGGGTTTTACAGCAGGTTGGTGGCCACGTCAGAGACAAGAGGCTGTAAGCCATGTGGCAGCCAGAGTCGCAGGGCCCCTGTGAACAGCGGAGTTGTTGGGATGCTCAGATGAGACCCTGGAAGCAGAGTCAGCACAGGCCTGGGCATATATAATTGCTCAATAAATGTAAAGAGGAGGAGGATGGTAAATTCTTAGGAAGTCAGGGCATCAGTTTGAACTTGCAGTGACCTCAGGCTGTTGCAGCTTTTCTGTCCTCCTATTCATATGTCTTAGAAAAGTTTAATTAGCCCGGTTTATCCCTTAGGTTACCTGGAAATGGCTAGAGTCTCTTTGGGATAGACTGGCTCTGTTCAAGAGGAGTGAAGAGAGAGTGAAAGGAGGTATTACTTATAACAACTATGTGATGTTGTTCCTTAATATGTTATTTGTTGAATACTTAGTATATATTAGGCATATTACGTATGATCACATTTAACTCACAGTTTCCTTGCATTGAACACAGGTTATATGACCTGTCCATGATAGAGACACACTAGGAAATCTGACCCTAGCCTATCTGGTTCAGAAGCCCAGATGAAGGCGGTACAGCAAGGGAGGAGGCTGTGTGGCCAGGTGCTTTGGTCATTGGTATAACCTTCGGCATGCAAAGAGCTTTTGCAAAGCCAGTCTAGAAATCACTCTTACAAAGGGCCAGCCATTTCTATGGTCTTGTGGGGACCAGGGCTTTGGATGAATCACCTGACTGCCTTTTCCAGTCAACATTCTTAAGCCCACTTGGTTGGAGTGTTCATATCCTGCCTTCACATTAGGCTGTTTGGACAGGACAGGAGAGCCTTAAAAAGGCTGAATAGAAAATTAATGATTTAGGCTCTTTTTCAGAGAGAAAATGAGAGATCAACTGTTTGAGATAGCACATTCCTTTTTTCCTAAGCTCGGGGGCTTGAGTTTTATTTTAAGCACAGCATGTTTCACGGGGTTCTCACAGCCGATGTAGTAGCAGGGAATAACTTAGCAGCCCTTGAACAAAGTTATGCACTGTGGTGATGGTGCAGGGTGGGGGAGGGCGGGTTAGAGTTTCTCTATTTCCTTGTTTTCAGTTCCAGAAGAATCAGACCTTCCGTGTTGGTGGCCTGACATAGGCCATGGCCTTGTCAGTGGCTCCTTAATTAACAAAGAGGTTTTATTTATCCAGTGCAAAGCTTGTCTTACCCCCTGTCCCCATCCGCTAAGCCAGCCATGCAAATCAGCACGTACAGAGACCTCAAAGAAACCCAACAGTGGACTTGGAAGAATCCACACAGCCAGCAAAGGGGAGTTTACTAAGCCTGGTCTCTCCGTTTCTTCTTCTTGGATTTAGTTTTTACAGGACTCTCAGTGTGTTTGCTGCAGGAAAATGGGGGGCGGTTCCCATAGGCAATCAGGTAATTGGAGTGATAGGTGTGCATTGGGAAGGTAAAGAGAAGAGTGACTTGGGCCAGAGCCAGCAATGTGATAGTTCAGAATTTTTGCAGCCTCAAGCTCATGGAAAAAACTTGGCAAGCTACAGCTTAAAATATAGGCCTAGTTTTTAGCCCCAAGGGCCTCCAAGTACATCTGTTTCCTTCCCCTGAAAGTCTCAGGCAGCTTTAATCTCTCATTCAGAGAGTCACAGGCTGGCGAGAGGAACTGGACTTTTACCTGTAGGCTCTGGCCCCTCTGAACAGCTAGGAAGGCCTCTTAAGCTGTCAGCCTCTTGGGAGCAGGCCCCACTCCTGGCAGACAGCACTGAGGCTGGCAGATGAACTTATGTTGTAACTGGCGGGCTTCATACATTCCAGAGAGGGAGGGCCTATGTTCTCCAGGAGATAGTGAGATGAGAGGGGTGCCAGGTTTTCTGTGATTTTTGCCTCTCAGCTGAGTTTGCGGGAGGAAACCAGCCACACAGACACCGTGAAGATTGCCTCAGTCATCCCATCTGAAAGCCACTCATCAGGGAGAGGAGAAAAGATGAGTGGTCAGCAGAGTAGAAAGTCCTTCCCAGGGCCAGCACTACTGGGGCCCTGAGTTTGAGTATCTTATCTCAATGCCTCCTTTTAACTCCTCCAGTTAAAGCCTCAAAGCATAGAGAAAGGGGATCCAGAGCTTCCTGGCTGTCAGAGCGATGAGACACCAGAATGTCTATCCATTGGGTCCCTGGTCGGGGGGTGGAGACATTTAGTGCCCACTATTAGGCATACATTTCCTTTGCAGTTGGATTGGAGCCGTATGAGCAGTTCTGGCCAATGGCTGTGTGATCAGAAATAATCTATGCCATGTCTGGGCTAATGCAGTGAAGAGCCTCGGTGCCACCTCCATCTCTCTCTCCTCTGACAGGGCAACCTTGAAAGGAATATACAGAGATGAAAAGACAACTAGACTGCTAGACCCCTGTGTCACTGGTTGGAGGAAAACCCCTACGAGCCATCCTGGACTTTCAGCAAGTGAGAATTATACTTTTCTTGTGCTAATACACCGAGATTAGGAGTTTGCCTGTACCAACAACTAACAGTAATTACCTGACTAATGGGATGATGTTGAGCTGGTTGTTTCCAGGGAAAGTCTTCTAGCATTCAAGTGTTTCTCCAGAATAGGCTGATGGAGACCTGTCTCTGTCTAGTCCTACAAAGACTCCACAATTTTCTGCAAGGTTCTTTTGTGGGAGACTTGAGTATTAACCAATCCCCAAAGGACATCTCTGGATTGTTGAGATCCCTGTGACTTTATGATTTGAAAACACTTCCTAGATGTCCAGAGGGCTTTTATTCATGCCAGTCTACCAACGTTACGGCTCTACCAACCACAATGAGTGGATCTGGTTGCACTGATATATTCAGCACTATTCACTGTGTGCCTACGAAGGTCCAGAGAGTCTTCTGGGAGCTGGGATGCAATGGCTTTTGGCCTGCTCCATGGCCCTGTCCCCATCCTCCCATGATGCTTGGTTATGTAACATGATGGAAGGTACCATTCCCAGAAGCTGATCATATCAATGATTTCCTCCCAATTTCTTAAGAACCTCATTAGGTAAAAATTCTTCTTCTGCTTTCTCTTACAGACTTCCAGAGAGCCTCTAGGTCACAAGGCCAGGAAGCGCAGAGCCTTCTCAGCTCCGATTCTGCAGCCTCTGTACTCTTTTCACTACATGTGGACATTCCAATACACCTTCCCAGATTAGTCACATGAGATTCTGAGGATGTCCTCTCCATGGTCAACTTTGCTCAGTAAGCAGTGATCTTTCTTACTGGTCACAGGTCTGCTGATTTGGATCTATAGGAGAGGAGGTGTTTCCCAAGAATCATGAAGTATGTACTTGTTTCTAAGAGACATGGATATGTACCTTGTAGAGTCTCTTACATAGGATTCAATCTGGCCCAGTCTCTTGACTTTTTCTGGGACTGTATCACACCTTTCGACTTGCACATTCTGCTCTGTTAGTGTATTTGTTGAGGAGGAGATAGATATATCTCTTTGGATGTCTATTTTCCAAGGTCTTCCCCCTTGGGCAGGTGGGGAGGTTTTTGTTTTCTATTCTAAGTGTGTTTCCTTTGATTTAGACTTCAGTAAAGAAGGAGAGTAACCACGAATTAATCCATCAAAGGGTTGCTATAAAATATGTCTGTGGCCCTGGTGTGAAGATTTAATAATAATGATTACTGGGTCGGGAATGGGGAGAAATGTGGGAATTAGAAGAAGTTGTCCAAAGTCAAAATGCATATTCCTCAAGTCAGAATGAGAGAGAAAGGAACAGGCGCAAGATGTAGACAAAGGAGTCGTCTTGTTCCAGAGCCAAAGAAACTGCCAACTCAGTAAAATATTGCCTTTTATGCTTTTGCTTTAGGGACTTTCTCTTTAATGGAGGGTAATTAATTATCATCATCCGCTCTTACTTAGTAATAATCCTTTTACAGGCACTTGCATATTCCACATGCATGCTGTTGTCTAATATCTAGGCTGGAGGGAAGTGGTTCTTGGGTGGATGAAAATTGCATCCCTGGAGAGCTTCTCCCTTGGACCACATTCTCCCCAACACTCCGTACTCACCAGCTATATGGAACTTTGAAAGCTTGACATTCTCTGCAAGGCCTGTAGAATAATGGATCCACATATTCAGGATGGCCTAAGGGAGTGAGAAAGAGTGGACACAACCCAGTTCTTGCTCGGGAAGCAGAAGAACAGTGCGAGAACCCTGGTTATTTTGGACAATCACTCTTTTTAAATTTAAAAAAAAAAATTTTTGGCCTAGCCATGTGGCTTGCAGAATCTTAGTTCCTCAGTCATCAGGGATTGAATCCTGGGCCCTTGGCAGTGAAAGCACAGAGTCGTAGCCACCGGACCACTAGGGAATTCCCTGGACAATCACTCTTGATATACCAACCTCAGTTCTGTCTCTGTTCTACCTGAATGGCATTGGGCAAATCATTTAACTTCCTAAGTTGAGCTCTCCAACCTGAGTCAGGCATATGACATGTGTTTTTTCTCTTGACCTCACTCAGCTGTTCATGAAGATGACTGAGCTCATCTGGCGGCTGAAGGGATAGAGTTTTTCAAGGACAGATGCAAAATAAATATAAGCTATGAAAGTTGACTTCACGATGATTACATGCCTTGAACCAGTGTTGCAGCAACCTGCCCCTTTGCCCACAGCTTCTTCTCTGGTTACTTTCTGGCTGAGAGGTTGTTCTCTCTCATGAAGGTGGGTGGTGAGAAGGCAAAATGGGGAAAGGGAACTAGCATTTAGAGATCATCTGAACTGGTCTAATACTTCGCCAAAGCACTTCATCTGTGTTTTCTTATTTAATCCTCACCATAACTCTTTGTGATTGTACAACTCATTTTACAGATGAGAAATGGGGGAAAAGTGGGGCTCAGAGAAGTTAAGTGACATGCTCAAGGTCACACGGAAAAAACCTGGTGTCAGTGGGGCACAAAGGCTGGGCTCTTTCCACTCTGCAAGACCTCCTCTTAGGTAGAAAAATATGGGCAGTTGTGTCAAAGCCAGGAAGAGAGTGAAGCTGGATTCATCATCCGTGCACTTTCCTCCTGTGTTACTCCACTCCTCTCTTTTTCTAACTCTTAAATTATGTCCAGATCAGAAAAGGCAAAATGGTAGGGCTGACCTTCTTCAATCACACCCTGAATTCCTGATTTCAGCATCCCCTTTTCCACACTCCACCCCTCCAGCTGCTTCTAGGAGTGATGTCTGCTCACCTCCCTACTCCAGGGCCAGAGCACACACCTCCCCTCTCTCTGCTGCTGCCCCACCCAGAGCCTCTCCCTGGCTCTTAGAGTTGCCAAGCTCCTGGCAACAGAGAAATCAGAGGAGGAGCGTGGGCTGCCAGGCAGTGTCAGGTACCCGAGACCCATCTGGGAAGATAAATGGAATGGTCTGCCCTTTCTGAGATTTCTGAACCACTGAGAAGATGGAATTCCAGAGATAAAGTTCCCTCCCTCTCCCCACCATTGGCTCTTTCTTGCTGATTTTAGTCTTTGGAAGGGAATGGAAAGAGACCTTCAGGGAGGCAGTCCAGTGGATGCTACAAGCTCATTCTCCACAGAGCAGCCCAGGAGCCACACTCATGGTGCTCAGTCCTGGAACTCCTCTTACTCTGTCTCTCCCTCTTTTTCTGCCACTCATACCATTTTCCCACCTAAAATGTGATAAGAGAAACAGTAGCTAAGGGATCAGCTAAGCACTGAATAGAAAGTGCTTTGATTCTAAGAAATTTATGATCCCTGTTCCAGTTTTTATGAGTGTTGAACTGAGATTAGAGATGTGGGGTGTGTGTGTGTGTGTGTGTGTTTGTGTGTACGTGTGTGTGTAAGAGACAGGGAGAGAGTTCACTGAGAATTTCCAACTTGAGAGGTGTGACAGATGCTAGGGCCAGTGATAGAAGAAAAATAGAGGGCCATTTTTTTTTAACCATTAAAAAAAATTGAAGTATAGTTAATTTACAATGTTGTGTTAGTTTCAGGCGTACAGCAAAGTGATTCAGTTATACATATACCCATTCTTTTTCAGATTCTCTTCCCATATAGGTTATCACAGAATATCGAGTAAAATTCCTTGTGCTATACAGTAGGTCCTTGTTGTTTATCTATTTTATATAGAGTAGTGTGTATATGTTAATCCCAAACTCCTAATTTATCTCTCCCTACCCCGCTATCCCCTTTGATAACCATAAGTTTGTTTTCTATGTCTGTAAGTCTTTTTCTGTTTTGTAAATAAGCTCATTTGTATCATTTTTTTTCAGATTCCACATATAAGTGATATCATATGATATTTGTCTTTCTCTGACTTACTTTGCTTAATATGATAATCTCTAGATTCATCCATGTTGCTGCAAATGGCATTATTTCATTCCTTTTTATGCCTGAGTAGTATTCCACTGTGTATATATACTACATCTTCTCTAACCATTCATCTCTCAATGGACATTTACATTGCATCCATGTCTTGGCTATTGTAAATAGTGCTGCAATGAACATTGGGGTGCGTGTATATTTTTGAATTACAGTTTTCTCTGGATATATGCCCAGGAGTGGGATTGCTGGATCATATGGTAACTCTATTTTTCCTTTTTTAGAGAATGTGCATACTGTTCTCCATAGTGGCTGCACCAATTTACATTCCCACCAAAGGTGCAGGAGGGTTCCCATTTCTCTGCACGATCTCCAGCACTTATGATTTGTAGGCTATTTAATGATGGCCATTCTGATTGGTGTGAGGTGATACCTCATTGTAGTTTTGAATTGCATTTCTCTAATAATGAGCAACATTGAGCATCTTTTCATGTGCCTGTTGGCCATCTGTGTGTCTTCTTTGGAGAAATGTCTATTTAGGTCTTCTGCCCATTTTTTGATTGAGTTTTTTTTTTTTTGATATTAAGCTGTATGAGCTGTTTGTATAATTTGGAAATTAATCCCTTATCAGTAACATCATTTGCAAATATTTTCTCCCAATCTATAGGTTGTCTCTTCGTTTTACTTATGGTTTCCTTTGCTGTGCAAAAGCTTTTAAGCTTAATTGGGTCTCATTTTTGTTTTTATTTCCATTACTCTAGGAGACAGATCCAGAAAAAATATTGCTGCAATTTATGCCACAGAGTGTTCTGCTTATGTTTTCCTCTGGGAGTTTTATAGTATCCGGTCTTACATTTAGGTGTGTAACCCATTTTTAGTTTATTTTTGTATATGGTGTTAGAGAATGTCCTAATTTCATTCTTTTACATGTAGCTGTCCAGTTTTCCCAGCACCACTTATTGAAGAAACTGTCTTTTCTCCATTGTATATTCTTACCTCCTTTGTCATAGATTAATTGACCATTAGTGCATGGGTTTATTTCTGGTCTTCTATCCTGTTTCATATGTCTGTTTTTGTGTCAGTACCATACTGTTTTGATTACTGTAGCTTTGTAGTATAGTCTGAAGGCAGCAAGCATGACTCCTCCAGCTCTGTTCTTCTTTCTCAAGATTGTTTTTCTATTCGGGGTCTTTTGTGTTTCCATACAAATTAAAAAATTTTTTTTCCTCTGGTTCTGTGAAAAATGTTATTGGTAGTTTGATAAGGATTGCACTGAGTCTGTAGATTGCCTTGGGTATTATGGTCATTTTAACAATATTGATCCTTCCTATCCAAGAACATGGTATATCTTTCCACTTTTTGTACATTGTCTTCAATTTCTTTCATTAGCATCTTATAGTTTTTGGAGAAAAGTTCTTTTGCCTCCTTCGGTAGGTTTATTTCTAGGTATTTTATTCTTTTGGGTGTGATGGTAAATAGGATTGTTTTCTTAATTTCTCTTTCTGATATTTTATTGTTAGTGTAGAGAAATGCAACACATTTCTGTATATTAATTTTGTATCCTTCAACTTTACCAAATTCATTGATGAGCTCTAGTAGTTTTCTGGTAGCATCTTTAGGATTTTCTGTGTATAGCATTGTGTCATCTGCAAACAGTGACAGTTTTAATTCTTCTTTTCCAATTTAGCTTCCTTTTATTTCTTTTTCTTCTCTGATTGCTGTGGCTAGGACTTCCAAAACTATGTTGAATAAAAGTGGCAAGAGTGGGCATCCTTGCCTTATTCCTGATCTTAGGGGAAATGTTTTCAGCTTTTCACCATTGAGTATGATGTTAGCTGTGGGTTTGTCATATATGACATTATTAGGTTGAGGTATGTTCCCTCTATGCCCACTTTCTGAAGAGTTTTTTTAAATCATAAGTGGATGTTGAATTTTATCAGAAGCTTTTTATGCATCTATTGAGATGATCATATGGTTTTTCTTCTTCAGTTTGTTAACATGGTGTATCACATTCATTGATTATGGATATTGAAAAATCCTTGTATCACTGGAATAAATCCCACTTGATTATGGTATATGATCCTTCTAAGGTATTGTTGGAGTCAGTTTGTTAGTATTTTGTTGAAGATTTTTGCACCCATGTTCATCAGTGATAGTGGCCTGTAATTTTCCTTTTTTGCAATATCTTTGTCTGGTTTTGGTATCAGGGTGGTGGTGGCCTCATAGAATGTGTTCAGAAGTGTTCCTTCCTCTGCAATTTTTTGGAATAGTTTCAGAAGGATAGGTGTTAACTCTTCTCTGAATGTTTGCTAGAATTCACCTGTGAAGCCATCTCATCCTGGACTTTTGTTTGTTGGGAGTTTTAAAATTACTGATTCAATTTCAGTACCAGTCATTGGTCTGTTCATATTTTCTGTTTCTTCCTGATTCAGTCTTGGGATATTGTACCTTTCTAAGAATTTGTCCATTTCTTCTAGGTTGTCCATTTTATTGGCATATAGTTGCTCATAGTAATCTCTTGTGTCCTTTGTATTTCTGTGATGTCAGTTGTAACTTCCCCTTTTTCATTTCTGATTTTATTGATTTGGACTCTCTCCCTTTTTTTCTTGCTGAGTCTGGCTAAAGATTTTTTAATATTGTTTGTCTTTTCAAAGAACTAACTTTTAGTCTCATTGATCTTTTCTATTTTTTTTGTGTGTGTGTATGTCTCTATTTCATTTATTTCTGCTCTGACCTTTATGATTTCTTTCCTTCCACTAACTTTTGCATGTCATTTGTTCTTCTGTTTCTAATTGCTTTAGGCATAAGGTTAGGTTGTTTATTTGAGATTTTTCTTGTTTCCTGAGGTAAGCTTGTATCACTATAAACTTCCCTCTTAGAACTGCTTTTGCTGCATCCCATAGGTTTTGGATTGTCATGTTTTCGTTTTCATTCATCTCCAGTTTTTTAAATTTCCTCTTTGATTTTTTCAGTGATCCATTGGTTGTTTAGTAGCATATTGTTCAGTAGCCTCCACATGTTTGTGTTTTTTGCAGTTTTTTTCTTGTAGTTGTTTTCTACCCTCATAGCACAGTGGTCAGAAAAGATGCTTGATATGATTTCAGTTTCCTTAAATTGACTGAGGCTTGCTTTGTGGCCCAGCATGTGATCTACCATGGAGAATGTTTCATGTGCACTTGAAAAGAATGTGTATTCTGCTACTTTTGGATGGAATGCTCTATAATATCAGTTAAGTCCATCTAGTCTAATGTGTCATTTAAGGCCTGTGTTTCCTTATTGATTTTCTGTCTGGATGATCTGTTCATTGATGTCAGCGGGATGTTAAAATCCCCCACTATTATTGTATTACTGTCAATTTCTCCTTCTATGTGTGTTAACATTTGCTTTATTTATTGAGGGGCTCCTAGGTTGGGTGTATATATATTTACAATTGTTATGTCTTCTTGGAATGATCCTTTGATCATTACATAGTGTCCTTCTTTGTCTCCTGTAAGTCTGTATTTTAAAGTCTATTTTGTCTGATATAAGTATTGCTACTCTGGCTTTCTTTTGATTTCCATTTATGTGGAATATAAAGTGTCATTTTTAATAGAGGTCTCAGTTCAAGAGAGAGCTCAGAGGAAGAGGATGTGCTTAGAAGACAGCTTCTGGACCAGGTAGCCTAATGTGAGATCAGATAAGGCATAAGACCACAGCTAGGACTCAAAACCCCGAAGGCATCATCTGGAGCAGAGTGCATTCTGGACTTGGTGCCCTTTTTTTTTTTATTACAGTGTCATCACTGTCATCAAAATAGGTAAGCTGTTTCAACTCCCAGACCATGGAGGCAAATTCATACACCATAAGGCTACTTCCTGAGCAGAGCTCCTGGCTCAAATGCTTTCCTAACCTCTTAAATTTACATAATTTCTAATTTCCTAAATCTAGACTGTTTAGTGGTTATCTCACCAGAAAACACTGTTATAAGCATTTTTTGTCCACAGCTATGTACCTAGATCTGCAAATCTGTATATAGAGTCACTGTCTCTCACTGTGATGCATTCACTGAAGGGCCTTCATTAACATTATCCCATTAATCACCACAACCAGAATTCTATTTGGTGGAAGAAGCTAAGGAGGTTCAGCCCATGCCCAGATAATCACTGAGGAGAAGAGCTGGGGTGCAAACTTGAGCACCCAGCTCTAAGACCTGTGCTTTGAACCTGGGTGTTGGAGAAACCTTCCTCTTGAGAACCCACCCATCAGATAACAGGGTTCCCATCTAGCTATATCCTGTTCTGTTATTTATTATTGCAGAGCAGGTCACCCCCAAACATGGTGGTATAGAACAACAACTGTTTTATCATGTTTTCAAATTCTGAGGGTCAGTAATTCAGAGACGGCACAGTGGGAATGGCTCTTCTTTTCTCCATGGTGTCTCAGCCCTCAGCTGGGAAGACTCAAGTGGCTGGAGGCTGGCATATCTGGGGCTAGAGGATCCACTTCCAATATAGCTTCTTCACTCACACACCTTGTACCTTGGTTGGGATGGCAGTCATCTGTAACATTGACTTGTGGTATCTTAGCTTCATAGTTGAAGTATAGAGGGAATTCTTACATGGTCTCAGGGTTCCAAGACTGAGTGCCCCCATGAAGGTGGAGCTGCCTCCCTTTATAACTAGCCTTGAACATCACCTAGCCTCACTTCTTCTATCCAGTATTGGTCAAGATGTCTCAAACCTGCTCATATATAACAGGACACTACTGAGTCCTCTCAGTAGAGGACTGTCAAAAAACTTGTAGCCATGTTTTAAAACCACTATATCTGCTAAAATTTTGTGTCAGTAAGCAAGTGTATTGGGCACTTTAGATCCTGACATATGCCAAGGAAAAAGTACAAACACATCATTTGGTTTATTTCTTCTTTTTAAATTAACCAATGGAGAAAATTTGGGTCTCTATTTGCTTGAAGGCATTTTCTTCCCCATCACTATGGTGATACAGTGGGAAGGGTATCAGCCCAGGAGAGAAGAGCAGGTGGACACCATCCTCCTGTGAGATGTCAACTGAAAGGAAACCAAAAAACTCTGCCACCTTGGCTTTAGTTCAGACTCAGAATCAGTCCACTTAGTCAAAGTTTCCATTTCACAGCTGAGAAGGCTTAGGCTCAAAGAAGAGGAAAGATTTAACCAGAGCTGTGTGGTCCAATATGGTAGCCACTAGCCACATGAGGCTATTTAAATTGAAATGAACTAAATTTAAAATTTAATTTCTTGGTTACATTTCAGATGCTCTACAGCTGCATGTGGCTGGTGGCTACTGTGTTGAATAGTGCAGATACAGAGCATTTCTATCATTGCAGAAAGTTCTCTTAAATGGTGTTGTTCTAGAGTCACACAACCAGTCTAGTCTAGTATAAAGCTGAATCCTAGTCTGGACCACCCTCCACTGTTGACCAAGCCCTGAAAGTTTCTGCAGGGAGGCCTCAGTGAACTGGGACATTGTGTTCAGGGACTCAAAGCACATCTCAAAGGACAGAAACTGCCTCTTCTTTTTGTCTGTGGATTTTAGTCTGGCTGACTCTCTGATTAACCAAGTGACATTTCCAGGTATGTGAAAGATGCTGAAGGGCTTGGGCTGAGAGAAGAAGGAATGGGTGGCCCTGGGCTGCCTGCTGGGGATAGGGAGGACCCAAGAGATAAATTTATTTAGCAGCACTATGGGGGGCTAGCTTCAGAGTGGGGTTGAGCCCCCTGCCAGAAGAGGGAGGCTCCCCTACTTTCACTGTAGTAGAGACAACTGTGTAACCAACACTCCTTTGGCTATAGTCCTGGCCTGTCAGGAGGCCTCCACCGCTGCTCTTAGGCCTGGCTGCTCTAAGGTGTCACCTCCCATCTTGGACAAGGTTCCAAAGCCAGTTTCCCTCCTTTCATAGGCCTCTTAGATCTGCCAAACACCAGCATCCTCCTGCCCACTTCAGGCCAACACTGCTGCCTTCTTAGCTGCTGCAGCAGGGAGAGAGCTGTCAGCACCCTCTCTATTCCATTGCCAGGTACCAGCAAAGCCTCTATGGCCTTGTGTCCTCTCAAAGGCTGAGCAGCAGAGGCCTGAGTCCTGGCTCCTGCTCCACCCCCAGCCTTTTATGAGACCTTGGCCAAGTCAGTTCATCTCTACAGACTTCAGTGTCTCAACTGCAAAATGAAGGTGAGGTGGTTTAGGTCAGTGCTTCTCAAACTTTACACAAATCTCCTGGGGAATATTGGTAAAATGCAGATTCTGATTCTGTAGGTCTGGGGTGGGGCCTGGGATTCTACATTTCTAATAAGCTCCCAGGTGATGCTTCAGCTGCTGCTCTGCAGTGGCAAGGATTCAGTGTTGTCCTATACAGCTTTCTGCAATGGCAGAAATGTCCTGTATTTGAGCTCTCCAATGTGGCAGCCACTAGTCACAGTGGCTATTTTGCACTTGAAATGTGGCTAGTGAGTCCAAGGAAGTGACTTATAAATTTTATTAATTTAAGCTTCAGTGGCTACCATCTTGAACAACGTGGATAAATAATCTCTATGATCTGCCACTGACTAGCTGTGTGAATTTGGACAGGTCATTTAATCTTTCAGAACATGAGCTTTTCCACTAGTGAAAAGAAGGGAGGGATAGCTCTTCCTTCTTAATAAGGTTATTGGTAAGAGTGGTGGTAAGTTATAGAATATAGACTGTACAGGTGTGGGATATATAGTGACAATATTATTATTATTATTATTATATAACATAGGATGGTGGGAAGGAAAAGGGCACTGGAGTCAGACAAACCTGGGTTCAAACACCATTTCCAGTACTTTCTAGCTCTATCTTTGGCCCTCTTGAGCCTCAGTTTTCTCACCTCTAAATGGCAAATAACAGTAACTCTTTCACAGGACTGTTAAGAGAACTAAATGGGTTAAGGGTCAAGAAATGACCGGTAGAGTGCCTGGACACAGTAGGTGGCTCAGTTTATGTTGAAATGTCACAGTGGAGCCACTCAGGGTCAGTGGACCTAGGGTTCAAATCCTGGACCTAGCACTCAGCAGTGTAAACTTGACCAGTTTTTTAATCTCTATTTGCCTCTGTTTTATCATCTTTCAAATGAAGATCATAATACTTGTCATAAAAGGTTCAATTATTTATTAATTTTTCCAGTCAACAAACATTAATTGAGCTCTTTCTTTACATATCAGACTCTGCCAGGTACTTGAAATATAATGCCAAGTAGAAACAGAAACTCTTCATACGATCTACTATGAGCTAAATCAACCATCATAAAAAGTACAGAGTACTGTGAAGCAGAGGTACCTGATGCTGCAGGTGTCTGTAATTTCCACCCTGGGGAAGAGGAATTGCCTGGATATGAACACACATTTGCCAACTGGAAGTTGGAGGTGTGGGTCTGGAGCTGGGAGGAGAGGCTTGACTAAGGATAGGAATTCGTGAGTTATCTACTCATTGAGCTGTTGGAGAGCAAAGGAGACAAGATTTGTAAAGGGTCGAGCACAGTATACATCTGAGGGGCTCAGTGTGTGGCTGTCTCCTGTCTCCTTCCATCCATGGAGCTTTGGAGCACACCACATGCTGGCAGAGCAGAGGCAAGCCCAGCCTCTGTATTGGAAACTCCCATCATTGTTGCAGCTCAAGTCTTCCTGAATTTGGAACAATTCCTTTCTCTGGTTGGAACAATTCATCAACAAATCTGGATGCACCAAATAAAACACCATCATAAATTTACTAATTGGTGTATATTTTACTAGTTCCCAGATGACCAAACACCCCTAAATTCAATCTAGAGGGGAATGAGCTTTGAACTGATTCTCTTTTCCCAGGAGATCCAATGACCTGGCTTAACTGTATAGTTACTGGCCTATATGCAGCCCCCTCTGAGCTTCTGCTGCATTTGTAGCCTGTAAAAATGAAAGGATAGCTTACATTGGTGAAGGCTAGTAATTTTGATTAATTAAAGCATCTGGTTTCCTTCAAAAGGAAGAGGCTTGTCTTGAGAGATGGGACTATGTCTTGAACTTCTGTATCTCTGCATGACCATCAGCACTGTGGTTTCACTTGGAGTATTGGCTATCTGGATGACTCAGTTACCCTCACCCCTACCCCAGGGCAGATTACATCCTCTAAGCAGATGTTATAAGAAAAACAACAGCCGGCCCCTCTGTCCTAAAGCCCTCATACTGAAACTTACTTCCTTTTCCACTTTCAAATACTCTTAGGACTGAGTCAGTTCCCCGAAAATCAATTATTAGAAAGCAAACTTGCTAAATAATCAATTCACCTATTGATTAATATGTCAAAATTACCAAATTGGATACTTTGCAATATATGACTAGAGTGTTTAGCCACTTTAACAGGAATTTAATATATTACACTTAATATAATGTCTCATTTTTGCTACTAATGGTGTTAAATAAACATATTTTATCATTAGGAATGCTATATCAGCATTTCACATGGGAATTTTTCAATTTATGCTTATATTTATGTGGAACTGTTTTAACTGATAGCTACTTTTGATTTTCTTTGTATGCTTTAGAATATAAATTTTAATTTAATCTCGTTTAAATGGATTTACTTTGTATGTTTTCAAATTTAAAATTACACTTTTGATTTACTCCATGTTGAAGATTTAGTTTTAATTTAAATTTAATTTAAAATTCTTATGCATTTCCAATATTTTTAAACATAAATTAAATGTTGAATTGCTAGGAATACAAAATTAAGTTAGGTATGCAGTTTGAGGAATTGGTGAATAGTACTGAAAAGTGCTTGATGTTTAGAAAAATGGAAAATGACACTGGAGTACAATAGAAATCAAAATTGTCTAAAAAACCCATTACCTATACAGTGTAAATTTGCAGCATTCAATAAAGAAAAATTGAGATCTATTGATCCTGTAGCTATTATGAGAAATAGTCCATATCTTGTGACAAAAGTGACATTGTCCCTTTTTGGTAAATCAGCTAAGCAACTAGAAATATATTTTTAAATGTCAATTTTGTTTTTTGCCAATCTTCTTTCAGTTTTAGTATTTTTCAGATGTTAATTTACCTTGGTTTTCAGTCATTAGTAACCACATTTTAAAGTGCAAAATGGTTACTCCTGCTACTTTCAAGTTGATTCTTCCTTGACTATATGCCTGATCCTTGGCACATGACAAGTGTGGGAAATCTCTTCTGGTCATCCTCAGATCCCTTCCACTGCTTTTGCTGTACCTTTTCCCCTTGAATGTTTCTGCACACAGCTGCCAAGTGGATGTAAATTTTTAGTTAACTTTAAATTAAAACAAAAATAACTTAACTTTAAACAGTACTCAAAATAAAGCAGAATTTTATAACATTAATTTGTAATTTAAAATTTAATTACAGATTCAAAACCATCCCAAAGGAATCAGAATTAGTTAGAAGACAATTCTTAGTGAAAAGATAAAAGCATTTCCTCTATTATCAAGAACAAGACAAGGATGTCCATTCTCACCACTTTTATTCAACATAGCACTGGAAGTCCTAGCCACAGCAATCAGAGAAGAAAAAGAAATAAAAGAAATTCAAATTTGAAAGAAGTGAAACTGTCACTGTTTGCAGATGACAAAATACTATACATAGAAAATCCTGAAGACACCTCCAAAAAACTATTAGAACTCATCAATGAATTCAGTAAAGTTTCAGGATACAAAATTAATATACAGGAATCTGTTGCATTTCTATACATTAAAAATGAACTACCAGAAAGAGAAATTACGAAAACAATTAAACATCACAACATATGAATTTGGTAAATTTAGTGAATTAGTTATTTGGCAAATTGATTTAAAAACTGGTTTCCTGGGAATTTTCTTTCAGCCAATTGGCCTTTCAGGGAATTAGCTTTTACCAAATGGGCATTCATTGAAATGATTTTCACAGAACTGGTGATATCTACCCCTTTCCACATTTTATGCCATATGCCCACTGAATGCTGCAGGGGCCTGGGAACTTATCTTCTCACTTTGGTTCTCCTGGGAGGGAGTTTCACTGGTATCACGAGAAGATCATGGGTTTTGGGACACACTGCCTTGGGGTCAGATCCTGTCTCTGCTACTCTTTAAATGTGAACTTGAGCAAACCTCCTAACCCACTTCTGCCTGTTTCCTGATGTGTCCTGATCCCTGCTTCACAGATTTATAGCATGAACTAAATAGCTATGTATATAAAATGTTTGGTGTCCCTGATAACTATATTCCATATATTCGGCCTAAATACCCCTTCTTTAATTTCTCCCCTGCTACTGTGAATGTTTGTGTCCACGAAAAATTCATAGGTTGAAATCCTAGTGCCTGTTTTGATGGTATTAGGTTGGGCCTTTGGGGGGTGATTAGATCATGAGCGCAGAGCCCTCATGAATGAGAGTAATGCTCTTATAAAAGAGGTCCTGGAGAGAGCTCCCTTGTTCCTCCTACCACCTGAGGGCACGATGAGGAGTTGGCAGTCTGCAACCTGATAAAGGACTCTCACCAGAACCTGATCATGCCAGCACCCTGATCTTGGACCTCCAGTCTCCCGGAATTGGGGAAAATAAATGTCTGTTGTTTATAAGCCATCCAGTCTGTGGTATTTTGTTACAGTAGCCAGAACAGACTAAGACACCCTCCTTGGCCATTCTCCTGTACCCCAGTGCCATGCAGACTATCAGATCTTTGGACCCTGTGACAACTCTGAGTTCAGCCATTGATAGCTGCCATCCCATGCTTATTCCTTCTTAGCAGAGCAAGCTCCATAAACCTTCATTCCTTCTCAGACTGTTCAGAGACAACAGCACATTTCAAGGGGAAATTAATTGTTAAGTCAATGTGAAGCTGAGCAGAAAGGAGACTTAGGGCTGGCACCATGATAGAGGGAGGGAACTCCTAAAAGGCCTTGCCTGGAAGAGTTGATACTCCACAGGCTTCAACAGTCACCTCAGAAAGGCCAGACACTCCCTGAAACTGTGTGCAGAAGAACTGAAAGATGAACCACCTAAATAGAAACCAAACCTCACAAGCATGAATTTCTGCAATGACACCCTAGTGCTGGGTACCCCGTGAGGGGCCAGGCTAGGAGACTGAGGTCACGCTGCCCTTGGTCTCTCTCTTTCTCCACCAGTTGCCCATGAGCTTCTGACACTTTCCAGGAAGTATAAATGAGACACAAACCCTCTAGCCTGGAGATCCGAGAAGCCACATGACCCCTTGGAACAGCTAGTATTTGCTGAGCAGTTTAAAAAAGAGCACTAGTGTCAGAGAGCCACCTGATAGCCCTCCTAGGGAACTTCTAAACTCATCCTCCTTGGGGAGCCACAGATTGGGCTCAACTAATGTGCCCCCATATGTAACCTGAACTTAATACAGCTCTATTGTTCTTGTCAATTGCATGCCTGGAAAATACAGGCCCCAGGTTTCTGTCTTGTGTTAGAGGAGAGATTCTGAGTCAAAGTACAACTGGGGAATCCATCTTGCTGGTGCCAGAAAGATCCCCCAGCCAGTAATGGCAGGCCCTGGAAGGGGCAAGGGACTTAGCGTTTGCTTCAGTTGATTTTGATATATTTGAGAACACTTTCTTAAATGCCAGAGCTGGCTTTTGTTTATCCTTGGATAGGAGAAGATAAGTTGGTTCAAAATGACTCTGGTTTGAGAGGACGGTCTCCCAAAGCCCCACTAGAAATAGACTGAAATCATGAATAATGTTGAGACTTGCACATGAGGCAGTCTAGCCTGCCATTCCCTGGAGCAGGAGAGCCTGTTAGCCAAGGGGATTAGACCAGATTGTTTAAACCCAGGGCTGCTGCGTCTAGCCTAAGGCTCTGTGCAGTTTACTCCTAGACAATCTCTCGATTTATGAGTCTAAATCACATGGAGCGCTACTGTGAATCAACAGCGCTCATCCCTTGCAAGTTTTGAAGATAAGAGCTCCAGATGGGAGGCTTCCCTGGACCCAGGGAAGAAGAGAAGGACTGTATTTTCTAAGTCCATGAAAAAACATTAAACTGCTTTTTGGGCATCTCTGGCAGGCTTCTGAAATACAAGGAGGAGGAGAGTGACATTTTTAAGATCTCTTCTTTGCTGTGATCTGACTTGGTCTCAATGAAGCAAGGGGAAGAGTGAAAAATGGTCACACCTATTGGAGATACCGAGTTAGGGGTACTCTCTCCTCTCTATGGAAGGTCTTTGCTGTACAGGACCCTTGACCCTCTTGAAACAAACATGACCTCAATCCTTCCAGAAGCATAAAGTCTTTGGCTGGAAAGGATGTCCATCTGGATTCTCTAGTTCAGTCCCCTGCCTCAGCTGTTGGACTGTAACCAGACTTTTTCTCAAAAGCCACTTACATTGGGTTTCAAGGGTCTTTAGGTACTGTCTGCTTTCATCTCACAACCTCAGAGAAAGAGAGCTAAAGGAATTCGGAGTATACAATTTGGCATTTCTAAAGTCAAAAAATCTAAGGACTGGAAAAATGTTGTGACTTGTTTAAATCTGCACATCAATCAGTATCAGAGTCTGGACCATGATAAAGAAGTCTTTCCCCCTAGTCCTGAGCCCCTTCAGCAGGGTCCCACCATGCTCTCCAGTTCCACCAAACCTGTGTCTGCTTAGGGATGTTTAATTGCCTTTGTGGGGGTCACTTTTTTTTCCCCTTCTAAACAGCTATCCTTAGCCTTGATGGGGATAATGGGCCATGCAGAATAGTATCATCTTTATGTTCTCCTTTTTCTTTTTTATTTTTCTGGTATGTTACTTTTTAATTTTTTTTAAACTAAGACTCTACTTTTTAGAGCAGTTTTAGGCCTACAACGAAATTATATAGATATTTCTCACATGCTTCCTGCCTCACACAAGCATACCCTCCCCATTACCAACATCACTCACCAGAAAGGCACATTTTTTACAAAAGATGAACCTACATTGACACATCATAATCGCTCAAAGTCCGTAGTCTACCTTAGGGGTATGGGTTTGGACAAAAGCATAATGGAATTATAATAGTATACAGAGTATTTGTACTGCCCTAAAATTTCTCTGTGTACTGCCTATTCTCTCCCCTGTCACTCCTGGCAACGAATGATATTTTTGTTTCCAAAGTATGTCATTTGTGTTAGACATACATACATACAGTATGTAGCCTTTTCAGATTGGCTTCTTCCATGTAGTAATATGAATTTAAGTTTCCACCATATCTTTTCATGGCTTAATAGCTCAGTTCTTTTTTTAACATCTTTATTGGAGTATAATTGCTTTACAATGGTGTGTTAGTTTCAGCTGTATAACAAAATGAATCAGCTAAACATATACATATATCCCCATATCTCCTCCCTCTTCCATCTCCCTCCCACCCTCCCTATCCCACCCCTCTAGGTGGTCACAAAGCACTGAATAGCTCAGTTCTTTTTTTTAGTATCGAATAATATTTCATTGTCTGGATGTACCTACTGTAGTTCATTTATCCATTCGCCTACTGAAGGACATCTTGGTTGCTTCAAAGTTTTGGAAATTATGAATAAAGCTGCTATAAACATCTGTGTGCACATTTTTGTGCAGATACAAATTTTTAACTCCTTGGGTAAATACCAAGGGGTGTGATTGCTGGAACATACAGTAAGAGTATGTTTAGTTTTGTAAGACATTGCTAAACTGTCTTTCAAAGTGGCTGTACCAATTTGCATTCCCACCAGCAGTGCATGAATGTTCCTGTTGCCCCACATCCTCATCAGCATTTGGTGTTGTGGGTGTTCTGGATTTTGTCCATTCTGATAGGTGTGTAGTGGTATCTCATTGCAGTTTTAATCTGCATTTTCTTGATGACATATGATGTGGAGTCTCTTTTCATCTGCTTATTTATTGTCTATATATCTTCTTTGATGGGTTGTCTGTTAAAGTCTTTAGCCCATTTAAAAATTCAGGTTGTTTGTTTTCTTATTGTTGAATTTTAAAAGTTCTTTGTGTACTTTGGATAAAAATCCTTTATCAGATGTGTCTTTTGCAAATATTTTCTCCAAGTCTGTGGCTTGTCTTCTAATTCTCTTGATATTGCGTTTCACAGAGCAGTGGTTTTTAATTTTAAGGAAGTCTAGCTTATCAATTGTTTCTTTCATGGATTGTGTCTTTGGAGTTGTATCTAAAAAGATATCACCAATCCAAGGTCATCTAGGTTCTCTCCTCTGTTATCTTCTAGGAGATTTATGGTTTAGAATTTCACACTTCGATTTAGGATCCATTTCGAGTTAATTTTTGTGAAGGGTGTAAGGTCTGTGTTGAGATTTATTTTTTGGTACATATGCCCATTTGTTCCAGCACCATTTGTTGAAGAGACTGTCTTTTTTTTTTTTTTTTAACATCTTTATTGGAGTATAATTGCTTTACAATTGTGTGTTAGTTTCTGCTTTATAACAAAGTGAATCAGTTATACATATACATAGGTTCCCATATCTCTTCCCTCTTGCATCTCCCTCCCTCCCACCTTCCCTATCCCACCCCTGTAGGTGGTCACAAAGCACCGAGCTGACCTCCCTGTGCTATGCGGCTGCTTCCCACTAGCTATCTATTTTACATTTGGTAGTGTATATATGTCCATGCCACTCTCTCACTTTGTCACAACTTACCCTTCGCCCTCCCCATATCCTCAAGTCCATTCTCTAGTAGGTCTGTGTCTTTATTCTTGTCTTACTCCTAGGTTCTTCAAGACATTTTTTTTCTTCTTAGATTCCATATATATGTGTTAGCATATGGTATTTGTTTTTCTCTTTCTGACTTACTTCACTCTGTATGACAGACCCTAGGTCCATCCACCTCACTACAAATAACTCAATTTCGTTTCTTTTTATGGCCGAGTAATATTCCATTGTATATATGTGCCACATCTTCTTTATCCATTCATCCAATGATGGACACTTAGGTTGTTTCCATCTCCTGGCTATTGTAAATAGAGCTGCAATGAACATTTTTGTACATGACTCTTTTTGAATTATGGTTTTCTCAGGGTATATGCCCAGTAGTGGGATTGCTGGGTCATATGGTAGTTCTATTTTTAGTTTTTTAAGGAACCTCCATACTGTTCTCCATAGTGGCTGTACCAATTCACATTCCCACCAGCAGTGCAAGAGTGTTCCCTTTTCTCCACACCCTCTCCAGCATTTATTGTTCCTAGATTTTTTGATGATGGCCATTCTGACCAATGTGAGATGATATCTCATTGTAGTTTTGATTTGCATTTCTCTAATGATTAATGATGTTGAGCATTCTTTCATGTGTTTGCTGGCAGTCTGTATATCTTCTTTGGAGAAATGTCTATTTAGCTCTTCTGCCCATTTTTGGATTGGATTGTTTGTTTTTTTTTGTTATTGAGCTGCATGAGCTGCTTGTAAATTTTGGAGATTAATCCTTTGTCAGTTGCTTCATTTGCAAATATTTGCTCCCATTCTGAGGGTTGCCTTTTTTCTTGTTTATGGTTTCCTTTGCTGTGCAAAAACTTTGACGTTTCATTCGGTCCCATTTGTTTATTTTTGTTTTTATTTCCATTTCTCTAGGAGGTGGGTCAAAAAGGATCTTGCTGTGATTTATGTCATAGAGTCTTCTGCCTATGTTTTCCTTTAAGAGTTTGATAGTTTCTGGCCTTACATTTAGGTCTTTAATCCATTTTGAGCTTATTTTTGTGTATGGTGTTAGGGAGTGTTCTAATCTCATACATTTACATTTCCCAGCACCACTTATTGAAGAGGCTGTCTTTTCTCCACTGTACATTCCTGCCTCCTTTATCAAAGGTAAGGTGACCATATGTGCGTGGGTTTATCTCTGGGCTTTCTATCCTGTTCCACTGATCTATATTTCTGTTTTTGTACCAGCACAATACTGTCTTGATTACTGTAGCTTTGTAGTATAGTCTGAAGTCAGGGAGCCTGATTCCTCCGGCTCCATTTTTCGTTCTCAAGATTGCGTTTGCTATTCGGGGTCTTTTGTGTTTCCATACAAATTGTGAAATTTTTTGTTCTAGTTCTGTGAAAAATCCCATTGGTAGTTTGATAGGGATTGCATTGAATCTGTAGATTGCTTTGGGTAGTAGAGTCATTTTCACAATGTTGAGTCTTCCAATCCAAGAACATGGTATATCTTTCCATCTATTTGTATCATCTTTAATTTCTTTCATCAATGTCTTAAAATTTTCTGCACACAGGTCTTTTGTCTCCTTAGGTAGGTTTATTCCTAGATATTTTATTCTTTTTGTTGCAATGGTAAATGGGAGTGTTTTCTTGATTTCACTTTCAGATTTTTCATCATAAGTGTATAGGAATGCCAGAGATTTCTGTGCATTAATTTTGTACCCTGCTACTTTACCAAATTCATTGATTAGCTCTAGTAGTTTTCTGGTAGCATCTTTAGGATTCTCTATGTATAGTATCATGTCATCTGCAAACAGTGACAGCTTTACTTCTTCTTTTCTGATTTGGATTCCTTTTATTTCCTTTTCTTCTCTGATTGCTGTGGCTAAAACTTCCAAAACTATGTTGAATAAGAGTGGTGAGAGTGGCCATCCTTGTCTTGTTCCTGATCTTAGTGGAAATGCTTTCAGTTTTTCACCATTGAGGACGATGTTGGCTGTGAGTTTGTCATATATGGACTTTATTATGTTGAGGCAAGTTCCTTCTATGCCTACTTTCTGGAGGGTTTTTATCATAAATAGGTGTTGAATTTTGTTGAAAGCTTTCTCTGTATCTATTGAGATGACCATATGGTTTTTCTCCTTCAATTTGTTAATATGGTGTATCACATTGATTGATTTGTGTATATTGAAGAATCCTTGCATTCCTGGAATAAACCCCACTTGATCATGGTGTATGATCCTTTTAATGTGCTGTTGGATTCTGTTTGCTAGTATGTTGTTGAGGATTTTTGCATATATGTTCATCAGGGATATTGGTCTGTAGTTTTCTTTCTTTGTGACATCCTTGTCTGGTTTTGGTATCAGGGTGATGGTGGCCTTGTAGAATGAGTTTGGGAGTGTTCCTCCCTCTGCTACATTTTGGAAGAGTTTGAGAAGGATAAGTATTATTTCTTCTCTAAATGTTTGATTGAATTCGCCTCTGAAGCCATCTGGTCCTGGACTTTTGTTTGTTGGAAGATTTTTAATCACAGTTTCAATTTCAGTGCTTGTGATTGGTCTGTTCATATTTTCTATTTCTTCCTGATTCAGTCTTGGCAGGTTTTGCGTTTCTAAGAATCTGTCCATTTATTCCAGGTTGTCCATTTTATTGGCATAGAGTTGCTTGTAGTAATCTCTCATGATCTTTTGTATTTCTTCAGTGTCAGTTGTTACTTGTCCTTTTTCATTTCTAATTCTATTGATTTGAGTCTTCTCCCTTTTTTTCTCGATGAGTCTGGCTAATGGTTTATCAATTTTGTTTATCTTCTCAAAGAACCAGCTTTTAGTTTTATTGATCTTTGCTATCATTTCCTTCATTTCTTTTTCTTTTTTTTTCTGATCTGATCTTTATGATTTCTTTCCTTCTTCTAACTTGGGGTGTTTTTGTTCTTCTTCCTCTAATTGTTTTAGACTGTCTTTGCTTCAATGGCAAAGGCCAGTTGTTGTATTTAAAGGGCTTCCTTTTTACTTACTAATATTTATTGAATATTTATTTCCTCAAAAACAGTCAGTGAATATTTATTGAGTCCCCTTTGTAATCCAGGGGTGATGCCAAGAACTCTGTGTATATTACCACATTGAGTCCTCAAAGTAACTCTAAGGACTAGCCACCCTTTGTATCTTTATTTTACAGACAAGTACACAGAGACTTGGAGAAGTGACCTACTACCTTTTTTTTTTGCACAGCAAGACTAGGGTTTATATCTAAATTCTGCCATTTTCTCTCTATTACTTGAGTTGATGATTGGCCATTATGTTATTATACCTCCTACTCATTTCAAACTAGTTGTAGTTCTAGTTCAAAATAGTGCTAAGGTCACGACTGGACTTAAGTGTTTCTACCAGGTGGCCATTTGCAGACTGGCTTACAATGGTTTACATTGCCTGTATTATTCCTCTTTGCATAGAGACCTTCCTGCTATTCCAATATCACATAGATATTAGCATTTCCATCTTCAACTGAGCCAGTCATTCAAACACGAATCTGACCCTTATTCTCCTGTTTAGAACACTTCATTGGCTTCTCATTTCTCAGCTCAGCTAAGCTAAGACATGTTGGTAAATAGCTATTTTACCAAGTAGAATGTGCCAAGTGTGATAAGAAGTTAGAAAAGGAACTCAGTGAAAGGGGAAATTTCTTCCAGCTAGAGATCCAGGGAAAGTTCCACAGAGAAGGTGATATTTTACCAAGCCCTGAAGAGACATAGAGATATGAAGACATTTGAGAACAATATTCTAAGAAACACGTCTGGAAAACGTGAGTGATTAAATTGGTCTGTAACAGAGTGGAATGTAGGGAGATAGTGGAAAAGATTTGTCGTCCGAGAGGTGGGCTGGGGCCGTGTCGGGGAGGATATGGAATGTCAAACCTCTTTTAACCTTGAGCCACCTTTTGGGGGCTTGATTTTTGCCTGATGTCTCCAGGTTTGGTAAACAGATTAGCCATCATATACCACAAGCCTGGTAATGTTTGATGCATTGAGATTCATAGCTTTTAGATAGAATATGCTTTTTTTGAATTAGAAGAAGATAAAAATAACAAAAAGTATTCCATCTTTGGCAGTAGTATGGTTAATGTATCTCCTCTAACCTCAGTCAGCTATTCTGAGAGCTTCATGTGGCCTCAAGTGTTTTCCTGCCAATGAAGGATTCTATGCACTAGAATTAAGATCAGATTCATGTTTGAATGTTGTTCTGTTTTCCTTTGCAAAGAGGCTGGCCAGAGAGTGAGATCAGAATAACCTTCTTGACCTCTGGAATGAAGCTGGATTAGTAGAGACGGTAAAATTAGATGAGATATTTGGGTGCTCAGGGGGCTGTGTGGGTCTGTTCTTTCTCCCTCTGGTTTTCCAATCCTTTCTCCAAGGATATGTTCCATTTTAACATATTTTCCTCTTTTCTCTGACATTGTACCTAACTACACGGGCACACATGGGTGGGTGGATATCTGCATGTGTGCATGTGTGTATATGAGTGTGTGCACTCATGTGTGTCTGTGTGCGTGTGTGTGTGCTGGCCTGATATTGTTGTCACCATTGCAGCCAGTGTTCTGGATGCAGATGCAGAGAGATAGAAAGCCTACGAGTGACAGTTGGATACAGTTTTGGAATGAATAGGGCTGGATATTGGATGCTGATAAAGGAAGTCTATTTCTGCTTGGCTTCCTGAATGTCAAAGTGGTGGGAACCCGCGAGCAGGTGACTGAGGGGGTAGACGCATCTCCTGACCTTGACAGCTTTAAGAATAGGAGGCTCTCTCTATCCACTTAATACTCATATCTGTTTATAATGGGTGAGGGCCATTTCATAGTGAGGCAAGGGCATTGGCAAGATGACTTCTGGAGGGCACTACTGGGATGAATCATCTGTGATATTATCTCTTCAGCCACTATGAGTGGGGAGTATGTATCATTATTTTAGCCACATGAAAACTGAGAACACTGCATAAATTCTCATTATTGAGCAAGAGTGGTTATGGTGACCTTGTATGTTTTCACATTTACCCTTGCAATTCCCCTGCTTCTTCCCGATTTTGGTTTATTTAAAATTATGGTCTCCTTTAGGAGTGGAGATATTTCATAGAGTGGGAGTTTGTTTAAGGGCAGGACCCCAAGCCCAGAAGAGCATGGAGAAAAGGGAAGGCACTTGTGGCAGTGGCTTCTCCCTGGACTTGCTGGGGACTCTGTGTGTTTGAGAGGGAACATCCTGACCTTGTAAAAGAAATGCAACACAGACACGTGGCAGCTCCAAACTGAGCCTTCAGCCCTGGGAGGGCTACAAATTGAATTAACAGAGACCTCAATTCTCTTTAAACCAGCAGGGGAAGCAAGTTAATATTTGCATTTTGCCAAGACTCAGTTAACACTGGGCTAGTTTTCTTTGTGATGCTGACGCCTCTGAGTTGTAAGATGCAAGTTAATTCCATTTGTGTGCGTCATACGGGGAAGGGAGCCAAGACGGTAAGAGGGATGGAGGAGTCTAAAGCTTGTTGAATATCAATGGCAAGACACTTACAGATATTCTTCCACTGAAAGAAAACTGGCATCCAGGGAAGTTAAGTGACTTGTCCAAGGCCACATGGGGTGTTAGTGAGAAAACTGGTCTGGAAGCCAAGGGACCTGACTCTAATAAGGCTTCATTAGTAACCGTAAAACTTAGTTTTCTTATGGTCAAAATAGCTTTAGGAATTCCCTGAGTCAATAAAGACTTCCAGAGTCTCTCTCTCTTTGTCTGTCTGTCTCTCTAATAGGTATGCATATTTATATATTTATAATTATATGTATATGTGTAAATTATATATGTATAAATATATATGTATTATATATATACATATATACACACATACATATAACATAACTAGGAGAGGGAATACTCCCAACTTCAAATTACACTAGTCCAACAGGGTCAACAACAGACCCCCTCATGCTGGAACAAAGAACCAGGTTGAAGACACAGGGAAAAGAGGAGATGGGTCTGGTCACTGATAAAATAACGCTCAGAAAGAGGAGTTCACAAGTGAGTGAAAAATAATGAGAACAGTGCTGAGCCCAGGTAGCTGGAAGTACAGGTTCTCTGGGAATTGAATGGAAGGGCTTGACAGTGCATGAGACAGGGGTTGGTAGTGTGGGAAACGCATCACTTCTGGAGGAGAGAGGACCACTTGGTAGGGGTGCTTTTGGAAGCTTGTTAGAGAAGGGAAATAAGGAAGTGAGATTGTTCTGCTAAACGAAAGTGAATCTCAAAAATCAGAAGGGATACCAATCCCTCCTCCTTAAAGTGCCATCAGTGAAAGAAACTACACTTTTCTATACCAACAGAAGAGGGTGCTCTTGAACTAAGAAACACTGTCAGGCACCCAACCACCATAATTGTGCCTACATACAACTTTTTATGTAAACACTTAAATATAAACAGAAAATGGCAGACAACATATGTACGAGGCCACTAAGAAAACAAAATACGAGAATCCAAACATTTCAGCAGATGCAAATGTTACTATCTAAATCAAACAAGAAGCCGAAGAAAACTTTAAGATAACACCCAAATTGAATTAAATATCCTAAAACAAGCATTTGAAAATATGAAAGAAATCTTAAAGAAATCTTTAAGAAATTTTAAATCAGAAGTTCTAAAGTTTAGAACAGAAATAGACAAAAAACCAGGGAAAATGTGAAATAAGAGTTGAATAAACTCAGGAAAGAAATGGAAGGAAAAGACAAAATCATCTAAAAAAATAGAGGCTAAATTATAAGGTATTCATGGGATGACAGATGATGAGACATTGAGGAACATAATAGAAAGAGGATGAAAATTAAATAAGGAATGAAGGAAAAAAGATCAGAGGGAAAATAATTGATAGACGATAGGCTCAGAAAAGTCTGAAAAAGAACAATATTACAATGGAAAATAACTAGTATTTCAAACTACAAACTAAGACAAATTTTTAAAATTGAAAGAAGACTTGAATCTGCATCTTTAAAGGACCCATTGTGTTCTTGGGAAAATAAACCTGGAATGGTGAAAGACAAGGCATATACCAGGAAAATATTATACTTTAAAGGTAAAGAAAATGTTTGCCACGTCTCCAGGCAAAAAGACTAAATCACTTACATCGAAAAGAAAATCAAGTAAGCATCAGACTTTTCATACAAAAGAAGAGAACAATGGAGTCGCACTTTCAGGAAACGAAAGGAAGTGTGACAGGAATATTCTCTTTCTAGATGAGCTCATCGCCTAGGACCAAGACTGTGAGAAACAGTTTTCTATGTGCAAAATCTCAGAATACTTGCTGTTCCCCTGTCAGGAATCTGCCAGAGGGTGAACATGATTCAATCAAGATAGGACCAGGACAGGGAAACTCTGATGAATGGATTGAGCGTGAGGGTCAAATATATTTCAATGTACATCTGTACCTAAAACAAGGATGGGGACAAGAGTGGAAGCACAGTATGACTGCTATGTGTTCTGACAAAAGTGAAATAATACACTGTTGCATAGACAATAGGTAAGAGTGAAGGATTCCATTTAAAGCAGACAGACAAAAATGTAGAAGGGCAAGCAAGAAAAAATGGACTAAAGGCATTACGAAATGGTATTAGTGAAAAGGCAGCCACTACAGTGAACATACTAAACTTCCTAAATACCAAAAGAAATATAAAATGGGCACAGAAAACCAACCACATAGAGAAAAGAATATATACACAGTCAATTTTACACAAAATATGAGTTGAGAACAAGCAGTCATATTAATAACTTATATTTGTTATATTATTACAATTAATTGAAACATTTATTAATAAATTGCATTACTCCCTCATTAAAAATACATTGAAATTGACTCACAGCAAGGCTCAATCCCACGAAATAAATGGAAAGGCACACCTATAACAAAAGAGACCTATAACAAAGTGGTTCAGAAAGGCTAAGAATAAAGAGATTAACAAAATAGTACAGAAGAATGAAAACAATAAAATAAATAAGGGTATAAAGACCTAATCAACATAATCAATAAAGTAGGTATTATGGATTTATGTCAAATCTCAAACCTTGAAAATATGGAGTATATGCTTTCTTTTTAAAACACAAATAGAATGTTCACAAAAATTGACCACATGTTGGGTCATAAAGAAAGTCCTAGTAAGTGCCATAAAGTAGAAATTAATAAGAAAACTTTAAAACGTGC
Source organism: Stenella coeruleoalba (assembly GCF_951394435.1). Lineage (NCBI taxonomy): Eukaryota > Metazoa > Chordata > Mammalia > Artiodactyla > Delphinidae > Stenella > Stenella coeruleoalba. The sequence continues at coordinate 108,205,887 of NC_137151.1, read as the reverse complement.
TTCCATCTGGAAATTAAGCAACAACAACAATTCTCCATTAAACTACTATTGGGTGAAAGGGGATGTAAAACTGAAATTGCAGAATTTGTAAAAACAATAATTAGAATGAAAAATATGCCCTTCAGAATTTATGAGATACAATTAAAGCAATGATCTGATGAAAATCCATGTCTTAATTACTTAAATCAATAAAAAACTAATTAAACAAATCTAATTCCTAAGTCAAAAATATAGAAAAAGCAAACAAAAAGGAAGCACAAGGAAGGAAATAATAAAGATAAAAGAATAAATTAATGTGATAGAAAACAGTAAAAAGAGTAGAACTAATAAATGAATCAAAATGCTGGTTGTTTTGGAAAAAAAAAAAAGTAAAATATACATACCAATAGCTAACCTAATCAAGAAAAAAGGCAAAACACAAACATGCAAACTAAGGAAAGACTAGAGGGAAATAACTATTATAAAGATAAAGTCAATCATAAGTAGACTACTTTGCAAAACTCTATGCTAATACATTTGAAAATTATGAAAATGATTATTCTCTATGAAAATGTAATTTACCAAAACAGACCCCATTTTATACAAAAAGCTCAGACAGACCACTCTCCAGGATGAAAAAAAGATGGAGAAAGTAATCAACAAATTATTGCATATAGAAACACCAGACACAGATGGTTGCACAGGGGAATTCTACAAACCTTCAAAGATCAGATAATCTCAATGTTTCATAAATTGTTCTAGAATATAGAAAATGAAGGAAAACTTCCAAATTCTTTTTAGGAAGTAAGTGTAATGTTGATACCTAAACCTAATAAAGATTATTAATAATAATTATAATAATAATATAGTTTATAGAGAACTACAGACAAATTTTCTTTATAATTATAGTTGCAAAAACTAAATAAAACTCTAGCAAAAAGAATCCAAAACTATCTTAATAAAATAAAACATCAAGACCAAATTTCAGGAAGGCAGGAGTTTCAATATGAAGAAATCTACTAATAAAATTCACCTTATCAATAGATTTAAGGAGAAAAATCATATGATTGTCTCCATGGATGCTGAAAGACCTTCAATAATATTTAACACCCATTCCTGAAAAATGTACTCAGTAAAATAGGAATAGATGGTTAATTTCTTTACACAATTTACATATATGTGCATGTATATATATATGATTTAATTATGTGTGTGTGTGCATATATCCTAAATGTAGCATCTTATTTAATTGAGAAGCATGGGAAACACTCCTGCCAAGACTAGAAATAAGGTGAAGATACCCTCTACTTTCATTCTATGTAACGTTGTGTTGCAGCTGTTAATCATTACCATTTGAGAGGAAGAAAAACCATCTCTATATATAGATGAAATTATAATGAAGCTTGAAAACCCAAGAATTAGTGATTAAACTAATGTAAATTAGTAAGGAACTCAGTCAGAGAGTAGGATATAAAATTGAATTACAAAAATCAGTAGATTGGGGCTTCCCTGGTGGCTCAGTGGTTGAGAATCCGTTTGCCAATGCAGGGGACATGGGCTCGATCTCTGATCCGAGAAGATGCCACATGCCACGGGGCAACTAAGCCTGTGCACCACAACTACTGAGTCTGTGCTCTAGAGCCTGTGAGCCACAACTACTGAGCCCGCATGACGTAACTACTGAAGCCTGTGCACCTAGAACCTGTGCTTCACAAGAGAAACCACCGCAATGAGAAGCCCGTGCACCACAATGAAGAGTAGCCCCTGCTCGACACAACTAGAGAAAGACTGTGCGCAGCAACGAAGACCCAACACAGCCAAAAATAAATAAATAAATAAAATAAATTAAAAGAAAAAAAAATCAGTAGATTTCTGTAGAAAATAACCAATTATAAGATACAACATAAGGGGAAAAACTCATTTGTGATTGCAACAGAAAAGATAAAACTTAAAAAGAAACATGCAAAATCTAAATGAAGAAAATTTAGAAATCTTCCCAAAAAAGGTGAAAGCAGGCTTGAGAAAGTAAAAAGACATCTGTTCTTGGTGAGAACTACTCAACATTATTCAGATGGCAGTTCTTCTCAAGTTAGCATATAAATTTAATCCAGTTGAAAGAAAAATGCCAACAAGCTCCCCTGCCCCCCATGAGATAAATGAGTTGATTCTAAAGTCATGTCAAAAAATAAACATACAAAAATAGCTAGGAAATCTTGGGCAGGAGGAGGGGGAAGCAATGAGGGAGAAGGATCTTACCTGATATGAAAACACACTTTAAGTGCTCAGTGATGAATACAGTGTGGTACTAGCACATGGATGGAGAGACCAGAGAAACTGAATAAAGTCCAGAAATGGATTCAAGTATGCACAAAAGTGTATTATTAAATAAACATGGCATTTCAAATCACTGGAGAAAATGCAGGCTTTTTAAATAAATGGTGTTGGGACAGCTGAATAACTATTTGGAAAAAGATAAAACTGACTCCTACCTTACACCATATACCATAAACTATAAAAAGGTGAGAGACTTAAATTTAAAAATACAAAATAAACAAGTCATACAAGTACTGAAAGAAAACATGGATGAATGTTTTTGTAACTTTAGTGTGGGAAAATGTTTACTCAATGTGACTCAAAATGCATATGAACAACAACAAAAGATTGATAAATTCTGCTACATAAAATTAAGAAAGAATTGCATGGCAAAAAAATAAGCAAAATCAAAAGAAAAATGGCTCACTAGGGGAAAATATTTGCAACATGATGTGTCAGAAATAAATGGCTATCTCCTTAATATATAAAGTACTTTTAAAAATTGAGAAAAAAACCCAAATCACCAAGCTCCACAAAAATATAGGGAAATGATCCTTAAACACATGAAAAATGCTCAAAAATGTTGGTGCAGCTGTGGAGAAATTAGCTGTATTAGTTTGCTCAGCCTGCCATAACAAAATTCCACCGACTGGGTGGCTTCAACAACAGAAATTTATTTTTTCACAGTTCTGGAAGCTGGAGGTCCAAGATCAAATTGTTGGTGGGTTGTATTTCTTCTGAGGCCTCTCTCCTTTGCTTGCAGATGGCTGCCTTCTCACTGTACCCTCATGAGGACTTTCCTCTGTGCAGGCACATCCCTGGTATCTCATTGTGTGTCCAAATTTCCTCTTCTTATGACATCAGTCAGATTGGATTAGGATTTACCTTAATGACATTATTTTAAATTAACCACCTCGTTAAAAGCCCTATCTCCAAATATAATCACATTTTCTGGGATACTGTGGGTTAGGGCTTCAATATATAAATTTGGAGTGATAAAATTCAGCCTATAACACAGGCACATATGTTGCCGGTAGATATTTAAATGGTATAATCTATTTGGAGGGAAATACATCTAAGTATCTAAAAATTATCTGTGCAACATTTATCCTTTGACCAAGCAATAGGACCCTGAAGCTAACCCTCAAAAACAAACAAACAAACAAACAAAAACCATATGCACAAGGTTATTCATCATACTATGATTTATAGGAGTAAAGTAACAGAAACAACCTGAATACAATATATAAAATATTGGTTAAATAAGCTATGGTATATCCACACATCAGAGCAACTATTAAACTATAAAAAGAATGGGGGAGATCTCTATTAATTGTTCAGAGTCACTTCTAGGATCTGTTTCAAGTAAAAAACACAAAGTGAAAAAGTTTACAAATAGTAGGCTACTTTTATGTAAGAAAGGGGAGTAAATAAGAAAGAAGAACACACACACACACACACTTACTGTTGTAAAAAGAAACATGGAGAGAATAAACCAGAAGCTACTGAAATGGTTGCCTGCATAACAGGTATAGGTCAGGAATGAGAAAAGGATAGAGAGGATGAGGAAGCCGTGACAACTTTGAATATAGTTTTGACTTTTAAATCATGAAAAAGTTATGCATATTTAAAAATAAAATTAAATAAACAAGGGCACACCACTAATTTGAACAAAAAGAGAAGCAAATGAACCCTACTGTACAACTAGTTGATAACAGAACCCCACAAAAAGAAAGAATTAACCCAACTAACTGAACACAGAAATCTGCTGTACATGCTCAGTGGGATATAGTCTAAGGGCAAAAATGAATGGGAAAGAAATGTACACTTTACTTGGTAGATTTGTTGTTGGTTGTGGTATTGTTGTACCAATTCCCACACTACTTTGTGCAAATTGTATGACAGAGCAAATGAGGCAATATTTGGTGTTTTTTATTATGAGAGAAAGGAGCTAGAAATAAGGAATGGGAGGAGATGAAAAGCTCTCTGTATTAGATTTGAAGGTATCAGAATGAGCTCATGATTTAAACACATGTTTATTAGCTCTGTTCAATGAGGTATGAGGAAAGAATAATTCAAATTGAATCTGGAGTATTTTAATGTCTCAGAAAGCAAGAAAATGGGAACATGTCAAATGAACACAAGAGACGCTTAAAGATGTTCCCACTGGCCAGATTAGGGAAAACTTAAGCATTGAAAGAATAATGAGGGCTTCCCTGGTGGTGCAGTGATTAAGAGTCCACCTGCCGATGCAGGGGGCACAGGTTCGTGCCCCGGTCCGGGAAGATCCCACATGCCGCCGAGCGGCTGGGCCCGTGAGCCATGGCTGCTGAGCCTGCACGTCCGGAGCCTGTGCTCCGCAATGGGAGAGGCCACAACAGTGAGAGGCCCGTGTACCGAAAAAAAAAAATAATAATATTCAAAAACAAACAAAACAAAATGAGGTAGGAGGGTAAAGAAGAGGTTTTTTTACAGAAGGATGCTAGTAGAGTGTGGAAGGAATAGTAGAATTAGAAAATAACCAGTTTGTCTCCATTGACATAATGGTTCATTCAGACAAGTAGCAACAGTAGATACTAAAATAATTTGGGGGAATGTTCTTGAGTAACAAGATATTTGTATAGTTTTAAAGTTTAACCTCACAAATTACTTACTAACTGCAAAAGAGAAAAAGCTATTTCTACTTTGGAAAAAAATCTGTTGGATGTTATCTTAACCAGTAATGGAATATCATTACCCATAATGAAATAATCTGACATTATATGCTTCCTGATGTGATGCACTGAGAAAGACCCAACGCCATTTATGTTATATTCTTGCCAAATATGTCTAATCAGAATTTAAACATGAGTCATATTTATGATACTGGCTACAGAAGAACTTTCTTAGGTGTTGCAAAAATCTCACTGTCATGAAAGACCAAAAAATAAAGCAAGGAATTGTTAATGAAGAATAAAGGGACATGACAAATAACTGTAATCTATGACACTAGATTTGAACTTTGGTTGGAAAAATTAATCATTAAAGATATTATTAGGATAATTGGGAAAATTGACTATTATTGTATTTAGATAACATTATGACATCAGTGTTAAATTTCTTGAGATTGATCATGGTATTTTGGGTACGTTTGAAAATGTCCTACAAAGAAGAAACTGGTAGTAGAAAGGCTATTTAGTAGTAGGAACATAAGATGAGGAAATCAGGGGAATTGAAGACCTCCCCCTCATAAATATTTCTAAAGTATAAGTGGGATTTGAGGTCCGATTGGACAATGAGGAAGAGAGTAGACTTGAAGATAGTGTTGAAGTGTCTAATTTGAATGAGAGGACAGATGGTGGTACCATTCACTAAAACTGCCAAGTGCGCATACTGAGCTATATCTGTAAGACATTCATGGGGAGACTTTCATGTGCCGTTGGAAAGGTTTGTTTAAAACTCAGGAATCTAGTTAGAGACAGAAATCCCTAACTGAGTAGTATATGTAAAGAAGTGATAGCTAAAGCCATTGTGGGCCATGAAATCTCTCAAGGGAGTAGAGAATGGGATGACAATGGGAAAACAGGATATTGGAAAACATCAGTGTTCCTTGAGAATCCTACTGTCCTATCCATTCTCCGTGGTAGCCCATTCCAGAGAATCAGAGCTTCAGAGAACATGGCTTCACAGTCAGCTCTCACCAGGAAACAGAAGTCACTGAGATGGTCTGTGCCTTTAATGAAGGGACTACTTCCAGTGGTGTCAGAAAGCTTAAGGAAACAAAGAAGTTGAGGCTCCCAGAGACTAGCAAGAATGGGGCACCATTACCACTTTTAGACCAAGGGGCAAGGAGAAGAAAAAGTGTTCCTGGAGCCTAGTGTGGGGTGGAGCTATGAAGAAGGGACTGTTTGGTGGGAAATATAGATGTAGAAGAACATGTCTGCTTCCAGAAAGGCTTAACTGAAAAGTAAGAAAGGGGAGAAGAAATATGCCAACCTCCCCACCTCCACATTTAAAAAATCTGAGCTATAATTCACATAAAATTTTACATAACATAAAATTCACCATTTTAAAATGTACAATTCAGTGGTTATAATATAGTCACAGGTTGTGCAACATCACCATTACCCAATTCCAGAATGTCTTCATCGCCCCAAAAAGTAATCTCATACCCATAGGCAGTCACTGCCCATTGTCTTCTTCCTCCACCCCCTGGCAAGTACTAGTCTATTTTCTATCTCTGTGGATTTGTCAATTCTAGACATTTTTTCATAGGAATAGAATCATACAGTATATGGCCTTTTGTGTCTTTTTTCCTTCACTTAGCATAATGTTTTCAAGTTCATCCATATTATAGTATGTATCACTACTTCATTCCTTTTTTTCTTTTTTTTTTCTTTTGCAGTACACGGACCTCTCACTGTTGTGGCCTCTCCCATTGTGGAGCACAGGTTCCGGATGCGCAGGCTCAGAGGCCATGGCTCACGGGTCTAGCTGCTCCATGGCATATGGGATCTTCCCGGACTGGGGCACGAACCTGTGTCCCCTGCATCGGCAGGCGGACTCTCAACCACTGCGCCACCAGGGAAGCCCTACTTCATTCCTTTTTAAGGATGAATAATATTCCAATGTATGGGTATACCACATTTGTTTATCCATTCATCAATTGGTGAGTATTTGGGTTGTTTTCACTGATTTCCTGCTTGTACAGAGCCTCAAGGTCAGCCAGGGCCTTCTCAGGTCTTTTGTAAACATGGGCATAGCCCTGGGCTTAGGCTTGGCCTTCCAGATTTCCAGGACTAAGTTGAAGCCTTTACAAGCCCCTTTAGACAACTCATTGTCTAGCTTTTCTTTTTAATCCTTTTGATTGTCTGTTGTTTTCCCCACATTGCCTTGGACAGTATATTAAAACACTACCAGATACATGATTTAAAAAAAAATGTCCCTATCCCCAGGGGCTTTCAGCACTATGCAAGTTCTGAGACAGGTGAAATAAAGACTTTTGAGTGAAAATGAAGCTTTCTGATTGGATCTACTAGAGAACCATGAGATAGGTCAAATGATTGCTCTTTGGGAATGAGTCTTTGAAAGAGCTCCAGCTTCATTCTGCTCTGTCAGGTGCCAGGAATGCAGGATGTTATTTTTCAAGGCTACCTCTAAGCTGGGGGAGTGGGGATGGGACCAGGGTCAAAGTTGCTGCTTTTACAGAGATTCAGCTGTTTTTCTTGAGTGAAAGCTACTGGATTGCTACAAGTCTTTGATTAATTTCTAGAATTCTGAAAAATTGATTCTGACAGTTGCAATTTTGGGGGTGTTGCTCTTATGGAGGGGAAATTTTTTGGAAGTCCTTACTCTACCATTTTGCTGCCATCACTTCTTGCCCTTACTTTTAAATAACTTGTCAGTGTCTTCCATTGGCTAAACCCAAAACATCTAAAACCAGCTGCCAAGGGAACATGGATAAAGAAATCTGTGGGGATCAGATGACCAGAGAGCAGGACAGGGCATAGATGGCAGAAAATGGAATGGAGCAGGGGTGAGTGGTCAATAATTGGCCCATCCTAGAAGAATAATCAGGCTTCAGTACAGTACCTTGTATTGAAGTGGTCCATGGGAAACTATCTAGGCCTCAATAGAAGAAATCAAGTTTTCTTTTTTGATACATATAAGTCAAACAGAAATAAAGAAATAATTTTGGCCAAGAAAACTTTGAGACTTTGGGAGAATAATATGGCCCTAGTTTCAGCATCTTCTTATAGCCTTTGGACCCACTGTTCAACCCAATATACTTACTATGCTCTAAGGAAAACTTTTTTCAAAAGAGCATTCTTTTCAGGAAGACTGGGTGAAGAGTTTCCTTCTCTTAGTCTTCCATCTCTCATATCATCAGATCTTGAAAGAAACACGAAAGAAAAACACACAACGAAAGTCTGCGTGATAGGCACATTTTCCTTCTCTTGAAGAGCTTTAAGATGGACATTTAAAATATGTTCATTTTGCAGTCATCTTAGAAAACTCCTTTTATCTTCAGCAGGCCTGAAGAATAGCTTGACACCATCTTATGTAAAGCAATTCCTAACAGAATTGAAGGCCATTATGAAATGTGTGGGTCTCCCATTAAATACTTTTCTCATAAAACGAATGTGCCCATAGGTGGAAAACGTCCCGCTTAGCAGGAGGGGAAACTTTGATGTGGTCTGCAAATTTATCAGTTTCCAGAAAATAATCACTAAGGTACCACTTATCCAAACCCTTTAATCTCCCTGTGCTGCTAGAATTCCATTGCCTCCTCTCTGCTTCCTGAGGCAGGTGCGTGTGACAACGCTCATCATTTAGGTAGTAAGGCTCAAGCAGTTATTTTATATTCTGTGACTTGTCAAAGGTTCCTGAGTGGAGACTATATCGCTCTGTATTTGTCGCAAAAGAGAAATACAAAGACCCTGTTTGATAAGGGCTGGGAATGCTGTCTGTTGATCCACAGGTGTCTAGAACTCCTACTGGAGTCCCTGGATCATCCAACCACATATGTTCTGTTCCTACTATATATGCTGCTGTAAGGGATCTTATGAAGAAACTAGGCTCCAGGCAGAGTTGCACAAGAAGGCAAATGATGACGTGGATGAGGTGGTATACTAGTGATGCAAGCACAGGTTGTGGCAGGATTTGATCCTGGGCTCCTAAGCAAAACTATGAAATTTCTCCTTATGCAGAGTTTCTCATCCTTTCTTCCATTTCCCTTTGCTCTGCCTCCCCACTCTCATTTGGCATCCTGACTTCCTGGAATTTCAACAATAAATGCCCACTTGAATTTGCTTTCATAGTGTTCATTTAAACAAGGAGGCCATTGGACTGAGGTGGCTTTATTGCCTTAGTAGCCTGTGTAAGCAAACTGAAGTCTGTAATGCCTCAAGATTATGAAATTGAAGCTTAAGGACAACCAATCACAAGTAGTCAACTAAGCTTTCCCAAATGATGCAACCACTTATGCTACAGCCAATCAAATAATTTCCTTGCTTTGCCACTGTGTCTTCTCTATGAAAGTCTTTCCCTAGCTCCTGCTTTTGGAGCATTTCTAATCACTTCTGGTTGCCCAAACTGAATCAGTTATTGCTCAAATAAACTCTTAAAAATGCAATGTCCTTCAATTTATCATTTAACACCGGCATAACTATGTTCCAAAATTTTCCCCTTTCCTTCTAGCCATTAAAATCTACCTATCTCATGTCCTTATAGCATCAGAAAGCTTGGCTGGCATACTAATATATGTCAAGGTGGCAATCACTGAAAGAGATTATTATTTCTTCTAGGTAACATATTTGATTTTTAATAATAACTTTCGATTTTTAACTTGAAAAGACAACTAATGAAATCTTCCAGAAAAACAGCAAGGTATGCGAGCTAGATATTTTATAACTACCATTCTACTACCTTCCACTCTGTACCAACTCTACACTAGACACTTTAAATAAATAGACCATTCAGTCTTCATGATAACACCGAGGAAGTTATTATTATTCCTAGTTTGTAGGTGATAAACCTTGTTGCTCATAAAGATGAGTGACATAGGTAGTAAAAGGTAGAGGTGTGATTTGGACCCAGGTCAATCTGATTTCAAAGCCTTTAGTACCCCTCCTATGACAGCTCTCCTGGCTGAATTCAGACTAATCAACTCATGTGAGGACAATGTGTTGGGAATTTGTGTACTTGGTGTCATTTTATCTCATTTTCATTCTAGTCAAATGGGTAGTCTCTTCCAACTCAGGAACTTCCTTCTTTAATCTAATTTTTATTTATCTTTCTGGAGTTCAAATTATTATTATTATTTTTTTCCATTTTGGTACTGAATTAGCAAGAGAAACCTCAGCCCTTTCTCTTTTGATGGTGTAAGTTACTCAGAGACCAAGGAGGGATGATAAAAACTACTGTCCTTCTGGAAATTGTACTTTCACGAGTCTTGAAATTAGTGAATGTTTAATAACTTGGTAGCTCAGAGTAGGGTTCTGGATGAAATGAAGGGGCATAAATAACACAGTAGTCTCAGTGGAAAGGTGGAAAAACACCTTCAGGACCTTCTTTTCTCCTCCAGATGTTGTGAGTTGTGGGACTCACGGGAAAGACACGGTGTGCCTTGAGGGATGAGGGGGAAATGTGAGCTCCAGGAACGATGTTTATGAGCACTCTGATTTTAATGAAACACCATATTGGGAATGTCATAGGCACAGGTCAGGAAATTCTAAGGCCTGGCTTATAGTACAGGGAGGAAAGCTAACTCCTGACTACTTGTGAACAGGATATCTGTGAACAGGTCAAGACCACCTGGCTTCTTCTCCTACCATGTATCCAGTTGGGCAAGAAAACAGGGAGAGGTGAGCTAGAAATAAATAGTTCTCTGTCTCTGTCTCTCACATATTAGTGAGATTCAGGCCCAGGCAAAGAAGAGATTACGTGTTTGAATTTACCTGTGATTGTTACAGAGGAATCAAAAGCCAAAGCTGGATAATAATTACTTGCATATTAGTTACTATTCTTCCTTCATCTACTACCAACTGATGTAGATAATTAAGTTAGTCAAAAGTGATCTTAATTTCCACATTACATTTGAAGTAGTCTAAAGATAAAACTCTGGGTGAGCATATGGATTGTATGAACTTCAGTCATATTTCGCAAATGTCCCCATAATTTGTGTCAGTAGTGTATAGGTTATCATACTCTGTTTACCTTTACAGGATTTTATTTCCTGATATTATTCTCTTTTCCATCATTCTCCACTACTCTTTATAAATGAACAGTATCTCCTATACATTTAGACTATAACAGAGGGGAAGAGAACCACTTAGAGATCCAGAGCAGGGAGAGGCTGGCCACTGGTGAGGACATCAGGACCCAGTGCCAGAGACCCACACAGTGCTCAGCGCATAGCTGGAGTTGGCTCTCAGTCCATATTTGTTGACTTTTCAAAAATGGTGGTCCCTGGATTTCAGGTTATTGGCAAAAACTAAATACAAGGCGTGGCAATGTGTTGACCAAAGTTAGAATTTGTTGGCTGTGGCAAAATCTGAGAGCAAAATCGAAATCCCATCTTGCTCTCCCAACTAAAGCCACTGAAAATAGTTCCTCATTGTGGTTTCTGAGATTCAAAGAACAGACGGCTCCAAGTGGTTTATTACACAAGTTTCAGAAGGTTCATGGGCATCCAATGGTTCCCACTAAGCTGGATTTTGATGGGTTAAATGTAAGTGAATCAGGAGCATAAGGATTAAATTTCTTCTCCAATACACATGGGTTTTAAATGAAGGGAAAAAGGTGCTTGGGGCACAATGCATTTATTTGCCAAGCCCCAAACATTCAAAAAATAGTTCAAGATGTCTCAGTAAATCCAACCAGCTGCCCAATCCCCGTCTCCCTTGAGTGCTTGTCTACATATACATGCTGATAGGTACACAGAGAGCAATGCCCAATCCTCTGGAATGCAAGTTTTAGATCTTCTAGTCTCTGGTACGGATAACTCAAAATTTCCAGATGGCCTACTGGTAGAGTTTTAGCATTCTTTTCCCCAAAATATGATACAAAACTTCCCCAATCCATTTCCCCTCATCCAATGTCTGCTCAAACACATGTAGTCAGAGGTGAAAAGAGTTTGTATTTACCAAGAACCAATGTCTTAAATATTTAGATCAAATGTATTTACTTTGTCTCCTGTTTACATGTGGTAGTATACTAATGATTATTTATTGGTCTGAGGTGAGACCAACAAATGGTGAAAACATGGCTCAATTTCCCTGGATCTAAATCTAAATCTAAATCAGTTTAATCACAGAGGTTAAAGCAAGAGGGAGACAGATGGATATAAGTTGGAGGCTACTTCAGGCATCTGGTAGTAAAGAAATGGGAGAGAGGATAAGAACTAGAGGGAAGATGAAGTCCAAGAAAACTGCTGACTCTACATGTCCTGTGACAACCAGATGGGAACAAATGGTTCCACCAATCTAATTTATTTTGGCCAGTTTACATGATGAAAAGTAAGGATGGGAATTTATTGTTCCTTTTCACAGATGGATTGGATTGTCTTAGGTTAAAATTGGTGTATTGCAACAACACACTGATCACTGATCACATTTGAATCTACTGTGGTCATGCCCGGTCACCCACTGTGGTGTTGGCACAGTTTAGCTATACAATGGATACGGGGCAGGGGATGAAGGAGTGAGAAGATGTTTCCAAGTTATAAGCCTGCTATTGGGCAGACTGAGGTGTCATTGCTGAAGAGATGGTGCCTTGAAGACAATATCAGCAGTGCATATTTATTTTGGACTTGTATGAACTCTGGTGCTAGTTTAAAAACTGTTGTAATTTAAATCTTATAAATAGATGATGTTGTCCTAAATCTCTATTCTGCTTTCTAAGAAAAGTGCAGCCTCCTTGTTATGGTTATGTTAGTACAGAGAAAACCCTAGCAAGTTAAAATTTTATGGTCACTTCCATTCCTAACTTCTTACTTCCCCTGTATTCTTATTCCTCTCTGTTCCTTGGGATTTCCTATACCTTTATCCATTCATTGAAACATGGAACTACACTTCTTTCTTTAATTTTAATAACAATGACAAAATATTCATATTAGGTCTTCATTGCTCCCCTCCCCCAAATCCAGAGATTTCCATAAAATCTTCTACATATACAGAGTGTTTGAAGATACTTCTGTGTTGTTAATGTTCAGGTCTAAGTTTTCCTTTACAAGTCAAAGACTCAGTCATCACTTTAAAATGACTACTCGAATAAGAAATGATTGACTTCCTTGATGAGATGCCCTTTTATTCCTGAGTCTCTCTCCAAATAGGGAAAAAAGAGTGAGGTTACCATTGTTCCAGTTATAGAAATTAAAGCAGAGGGATATGTACTGAACCTGAGCAATGCTGTGGTTAATGGGTGAAGTTAAGAAGAGAAACTGGGGAAATTGAAGGATATCAGAGAAAGGAGAAGAGAAATAGGAAAAAGTAATATGAGAGGTTAGGATGGAATAACTTTCAAGTGAGAAACAGGACAGCAGGCATTTTGACTAAAAAATGGCATAAGAAAAAGAGGACTCAGGTCTTAGGTAGGTGTACAAATGGCTGCACAGCTGACAGCACACCTTGCTTTCCAATGAATAGAGGTGTACTTGGGAGAGGCCAAAGCTGGGGGGTGATAAGTGAGCTTCCAGAAAATTCATAGGTGAAAAGTGATTGTTAAAACATCCCTGCATTCCGGATGGTAAACTTGATAGTGAATTTGTTAGGTCAGAGAATGATACCAAACTAAGAGGTTGGAAAAAAGCAAAGGTAACAGGAATAGTTACCTGTTACCCTAATTTCTCCTCTTGCAATCAAAGTGCAATGACAAAGCATTCATGAGGCTGCAAAGCGTGGTGAACATGTGCTAGGACCAGAGGCTATGCCAGGTGCTTTCAAAAGTGGTATTTTATCTCATGCTCAAAACAAGTCAATGAGAAAGGTGTGATGATTTTTTTCAATTGACAGTTGAGGAAGCTGAGGTTTGAAAGGATGTGACTTGCCCAAGATAACACAGGTCATCGGAGCTGGACTTGGAATGTAGAGTTCCAAGTGTTCATTTCATGTTCCTCTACCATGCAGCACTCCCACTATTTCATGGGAAGGACATTTCTGTGGTGCTACTAGAGAAGAATGATCTTTTAAAGGACAGAGAAAGTCAGAGGACTGGTCGTCTGTCCCTTCCTTTAGCTGTTCAGGGCTGTTGATTCTCTCAGGACCATACTTCTGAGTTTTATTACTGGTTCTGATACTGTCCAGCTGTGCAACCATAGACAATCATGTAGCCATTGAGGTGTGAGTCTCCTGGTTTCTAAACTGAAAGAACTGGGTGGTATATTGAGCCCTGGACACTCTGACATTCATGTCTGCAAGGATCTTGGGATTTGCTGCTCATCCACCAGCTTTGAATCTATGGAGTTTCAGAGGCAACAAAAGAGAATGGGAAGGAAAAGAGCACAGACTTCTTCCTGAAATAACTGGGCCGTAAATTGGGTCCTGTCTCTGACCTTATCACCATTCCTTGCTGGCTCTTTGTTTTTTGTCTTTAATTTATTTTATTTTTTAAAGTTTTTTTCTTTTTTTAAAAATGAAGTATAATTGATTTACAATTATATAATTGTAATATATAAATTACAATTATATATTTTGGGTGTATAGCAAAGTGATTCAGAATATATAAAAGAATATATTCTTTTTCAGATTCTTTTCCTTTATAGTTTATTACAAGATATTGAATACAGTTCTTTGTACTATACGGTAGGTCCTTGTTGTTTCTCTACTTTATATCTAGTAGTGTGTATCTGTTAATCCCAAACTCCTAATTTATCCCTCCTCCTCCTTTCCCCTTTGGTAACCATAAGTTTGTTTTCTATGTCTGTGAGTCTATTCCTGTTTTGTAAATAAGTTCATTTGTATCATTTTTTTGGATTCCACATATAAGTGATACCATAAGATGTTTGCCTTTATCTGACTTACTTCACTTAGTATGATAATCTCTAGGTCCATCCATGTTGCTGCAAATGGCCTTATTGCATTATTTTTTATGGCTGAGTAATATTCCATTGTATATATATATACCACATCTTCTTTATCCATTCATCTGTGGATGGACATTTAGGTTGTTTCCATGTCTTGGCTATTGTAAATAGTACTGCTATGAACATTGGGGTGCATGTGTCTTTTCAAATTAGAGTTTTTGTTTTTTTCTGATATATGCCCAGGAGTGGGATTGCTGAATCATATGGTGACTCTATTTTCATTTTTTTAAAGTAACTCCATGCTGGTCCCCATAGTGGCTGCATGAATTTACATTCCTACCAACAGTATAGGAGGATTCCCTTTTCTCCACACCCTCTCCAGCATTTATTATTAGTAGACTTTCTGACAATGGCCATTCCAACTGGTGTGAGGTGATACTTCATTACAGTTTTGAGTTGCATTTCTCTATTAATTAAACTTACTGCCTCTTTGATTCTCCAAATGCCCACTGTGAGTCTATACCCAGAATTCCTCATTGTCAGTGACCACTCAACCAATTGTTTCAAAAGTTTGTCAACATGGGTTTAAATGTTACCTTTTCCCTGGAGTGTTTACTGTTTAATAATTGACTCTAGTAAGTAGAAATTAAAGATTAAAAAAAAGCCAATGGATTTAAAAAGTGCTAGTTTAAAATGCTAGTACTTTCATTACTGTGTTTAATAATGGCATAGAAGAGATGGTTGCAAGAGATGTAGTAACTGGAAAGAGACTGCCATGATCACACCCAAGTCTGAAGCAGAGGAGGAGAAAGGAGCTCAGGAACATGCCTGGAGAAGCTTCCAATGAGCAGTTGGATGGACTACAGCTTTGGGGCCCATGGACTGTTGCTCGTGCCTATCCTGTCTTGTGCATTTCTCTTCTGCTTCAGCACCGGGCAGGTATTTTGAACCAAAAGGTTCAGATCTTAATTGTATGACTTACTATTTGTATAATCTTTGCAAGTTACTTTGCCTCTTTCAGCTTTAGTGCTCTCAAATGTGTCAAATGGGAATTGTTTTGAGGAGTAAGTCAGATGACGTTTTAAAGCTCCCAGCATAGTGTCTGCCATGTTCAAGGCATGCAGGGGAGTGGTTAAGAGCATGAAACCTGGAACTAGACAGTCTGAGTGAGTCTGGGCTCCTTCATTTACTAGCTAAGTGAATGTGAGCAGGTTACTTAACTTTCCCATGCCTCAGTTTCCTAGTCTGCAAAGTGCTGCTGGTAAAGACATCCACCCCACGAAGCTGTCAAGAGTAAATGAGTTAAAATGTGGTTAGGACAGTGCCTGGTTCCTAGTGAGTGGTGGACAAGTGTTTGCTCTCATTGCTGTCCTTTTGCAGTTTTCATCTGCAATCAGAAAAACCACTGGTCAGTTAGTTCTCACTCGTGTCTAACCTACACTCAACCTCTTATAGGCAAAGCCCATTTCATTTGTTCCATTGGTACAACAGAGATGAACAATGACCGGATGACTTGAGGGCTCACGTCTTCACAGTTCCGAGTCAGGAAAAAGGCTCTAAGCTCTTTGCTGGAGTGACTGTGGGTGACTCACAGTGTGTAAGAGCTCAAGTAGTCCCCATCCCCCAGTGCGCCGCAGAGAGGGAAACTCCAGGGGTTCTGCCACACTCTGGGTTTGCAGTTTGCCTCCTCAGAAAGCCCTGTGGATTTAAATTACAGCTCTGCAGCTGGCACACATCTCCTAGGGCATCCTTCAGATACCCGCTGAGCAGTAGGGGGTCTGAGCTGGGAGAACATGGATAAAATCTGCCGGTTACCAGCTTTGAGGAGCCAGACAACACCCAGAGGGGGGCCGGTCTGAAGCCCAGAGACCCTCCCCTCCCCCCCGCCCCCAGGACGCCAAATAGCCAAGTAGTGAATTACTCACAAATATGAGTAGGGGGTGGGAGGCAGAATAAACCACAGTTGAACCTGTAAACCTTCCCTGCCAACCTCCCATCATCACAGAGAACCAAGCAGCGCGGCTGGCTCTGTGCAAGGCGAGCGCGGCACGCGTGTGTGCAGGCATGCACACGCATGCCCACGCGTACGCGCGCACAGTCATCTGTGGTGACCTCCACGGAAAACTCCTTCGCCATCCTTCCCATCCACAGTGTCGGAGCAATTAGGTTGGACTCGGGCAGAATGATTCATGCTTCAACAAATTCAATTTCAACAAAACATAATTATGGTGAGTCACCTAATCGCAGCTGTAATCACGGCCGGCCCCTCCAGAAGTCAAAACAGTTGAGGGCATTCAGCAAGGGCGTCTGTTCCCTCATTACAGCTGAAGCCTCCAGCTTTTGCCAAGCAGCCATATTTGGGACTCCGGTTCCTTTATAATTTTTAAAATTACATTATATTTCAGACTTACGAAAAGGTGCAATGCATACCAGAGTGAATACCCTTATGTGCACCAATCAACCTGAAAAGAAAACGTTACAAATATGCTTGATCCCATCCCCCCGTTTCTCAGTAGAGACAACGGTATTTGGTTTTGGTATTTATCATTCCCATCTCCGCCTTTATATATCCACTCTCCATGTATCCTTAAAGTTATGTTGCATTGTTTTCATATATTAAGTGTTAAAAAAATGGCATCATTTGTGTATCCTTCTGCAACTTGGTTTCTTTGTTTAACTTTTTGATATTTATTTGTATTGAACATATATCTCCTGTACTGTCCTATTAACAGCTGTTTAGATTTCCATATATGTATATATCAAAACATGTTTTTTATCCATGCTCCTCTTGATGGACATTTAGCTTGTTTCCAACATTTTCTGTTACAAATGAAACTTGCATGAACATCCTTATACACATTTCCTGTGAACACACGTGAGTTTCTCTAAACAAATACCTACCAGTGGAGTTACTGGATATCTGCTTTGTCAACTTTACTAGATGCTGTCAAATTGCCTCTAAAGTGTTTGTACCAATTTGCAGATCCACTAGAAGTTTATAAGAATTTCTCTTTTTCATGTATTCTCACCAATATTTATTATTGTTAGGCTTTTAATTTTTGCCTCTTTGATAAATTTGGAATGTTTCCTCATGTAATTTTAATTTATATTTCCTAAAGATCAAGCATCCTAATCATAGGATTAGGAATTGTTCAGATTTTCTCTTTTGTGAATTGTCTGTTAGTGTATTTTGCCACTTGTTGATTGTTTTCCTTTTGGGGTGGTTTTGATGGTTCATCAAATCTATTTCAAACCTGGCAATTCATTAGTTCTGTTTCTGTACCAATTTTAATAAGTTATATTTTTCAAGAAATTATTTCTTTCATCTAAGTTGTAAACTATGATGATACAAAGTTGTTCCAAAATTCACTTATTATTCTTTTAATGTCATAGGATTAGTGGTGATAACCCTTGTTTTATTCCCGACATTGTATTCTCTCTCTCTCTCTCCCTTTCTGTCTGTTTTTTGGATGAGTTTAACTAGGAGTTTGTAATTCTTTTCCCAAAGAACCAGCTTTGACTTTGTTAATTTTATCTATAAACTATCTGTTTCCAATTTCATTGATTTCTGTTCTCATCTTTATTTCATTCCTTCTACTCACTGTGGGCTTCATTTTTCTTTTTAGAGCTTGTTAAGGTAGATTAGGTGATTGTTTTTGGACCTTCTTTTGCACTTAAAATTGTGTTTCCCTTCTTTTTTTTAATTTTAAAATTTAGAAAATTTTTGACTGTGTTGGGTCTTTGTTGCTGCGTGCGGGCTTTCTCTAGTTGCGGTGAACAGGGGCTACTCTTTGTTGCTGTGTGTAATTTTTTCATTGGGGTGGCTTCCCTTGTTGCGGAGCAGGGCTCTAGGCACGCAGGCTTCAGTACTTGTTCCGCGCAGGCTTAGTTGTGGCTCGCAGGCTCTAGAGTGCAGGCTCAGGAGTTGTGGCACATGAGCTTAGTTGCTCCATTGCATGTGGGATTTTTCCAGATGAGGGATCAAACCCGTGTCCCCTGAATTGGCGGGCGGATTCTTAACCACTGCAGTACCAGGGGAGTCCTAAAGCTGTGTTTCCCTTTAAGCACTACTTTAGTGCAATCTTACAAATTTTCATATTGTATTTTCTTTATCATTCAGTTCAAAAGTATTTTCTAATTTCCTTTGTGGTTTTGTCTTTGACCCATAAATTATTTAGAGTATGTCATTTAATTTCTGAATAATTGGATTTTCCTAGATACATTATTGATGAATTCTCTTGTGATTATAGGACACACTCTACATGATTTCAGTTCTTTTGAACTTATTGACACGTCTTATCGTATGGTATATGTTCTATCTTGGTGAATGTACTATGTGTGCTTAAAAAGAATGTGTATTTGGATAGAATTTTATCAATGTCTGGTAGATCAGAAGGGTTAATAGTAATGTTTAGATCTTCTGGTTGTTCTATCATTGATGACAGAGAGGTGTTAAAACCTACTATAATTGTGAAATTGTCCTTTTTTTCCCTCTATTTCTGTCAAGTATTGATTCACGTGCTTCTCCTATTAGGGGCAAACACATTTATAATTATTGTCTTCCTGGTGAGTTGTCCCTTCTAAAAATTATCTTTGGTTATACTCTTTGTCCTGAAGTCTATTTTTAAAATTTGATACTAATATAGTCACTCCAGTCTTATGCTTACTGTTTGCAGGGTATAACTTTTCCAACCATTTACTTTCAAACTACATGTATCTTTATATTTAAAGTGCATCTCTTGGAGGCAGTACACCTGAGTCTTGCTTTTTTAAGATCTATTCTGGCAATCTCTCCCTTTTAACGCTTAGACCACTAACATTTAATGTAATTAGTGATCGGGTGGAATTTAGGTCTACTATTTCTTTATATTACTGTTTGTTTTTTGCTGCTCTGTTATCATGTCCTGCCTTGTTTTTATTTATTTATTTAACATCTCCATGACATATTTATTTTATAACTGGAAGTTTGTACTTTTTGACTTCCTTTACCCATTTTGCCCATCCCCCACCCCCCACCTTTGGCAGCCACCAATCTGTTCTCTGTACTATGAGCTTGTTTTGTTTTTTTAAAACTTTCAGATATGAGTGAGACCATACAGTATTTGTCTTCCTCTGTCTGACTTATTTCACTTAGCAGAATGCCCTCTGGGTCCATCCGTGTTGTCGCAAATTCCTGCCTTGTTTAAGATTGAGTATTTTTAGTATTCTATTTTAATTTATATGTTGGCATAAAACTATACATTATTGTATTATTTTAGTGGTTGTTTAATATATTTGTAAATTATATAAATCCACAGTCTACTAAGAGTATTACCACTCATTTAAAACATAGATACCCACCATCCTTTATATTACAGTTGTCATATGTTTACAAACATTGAAAATTCCACCAATATAAAAATTTTTAGTTTAAGCAACTATATGTATTTTAAAGAGCTTAAGAGGAAAGAAAGTAATGTTTCCTATTTATCCAGATGTAGTGGCTTTTTGGTGTGTCAACTTGGGTGGGTTGATCTACAGTTCCAGCTATTCAGTCAAACACTGATCTAGGTGCTGCTGTGAAGAGATTTTGTAGATGTAACTAAAGTCCTCAATTATTACCAGTTGACTTTAATCAAAAGGAATATAATCCTAGGTTAGACCTTTAAAACAGGGCTTAGGCTTTCCCTGAGCTCAGAGACTCCAAACCTGTGAGGTTCTAACTTACTCATTATCTTCCCTTCTTGATCACCTGCCCTCACCAGACCCCGTAATTGTATAAGCCAATTCTTTGTAATAACCCTTTCTCTCCCTCTTCTCTCTCTCTTTCTTTTATTCTCTCTCTCCCTGTCTATCTCCATCTCCATCTCATCTCTATCTCTGTCTCTATTCTATCTCTCTATCTATATACGTCTCAGGTTGAACCACGAGTTATATACCAGATATTTACATTTACCATTCTGATACTCCATCCTTTCCTGAAGATGCAGTTTTACTCTAGTACCATGTTCTTGCAGCCTGAGGAACTTCCTTCAGCATTTTTTGTTGTGCAGGACTGTTAGCAGTGATTCTTTTAGATTTTCTTTATTTGAAAATGTCTTTATTTTACCTTTACTTCTGAAGAATATTTTGCTGGATATAAAATTCTGGGTTGGTAGCTTTTTTTTTTCTTTCAGCACTTTAAAGAATGTTATTCCACTGTGGTCTCAACCTCCGTGGTTCTTGATGAGAAATCCATTGTCATTTGAATCATTGTTCTCTGGTATGTGATGTGTCATTTTTTTCTAACTGCTTTCAAGATTTGTTCTTTATTCATAGCTTTCAGCAGTTTGATTGCAATGTGTATAGTCAGGGATTTATTTGAGTTTATCAAATTTATGATTGGGGTTTGCTGAGCTGCTTTGTCTTTCACCAAATTTGGGAAGTTTTTGACGACTATTTCTTCGAATATTTATTTTGCCCTACTCTCTGTCTCCTTTCCGTCTGGGACTCTACATGGATGTTAGACATTTTGATGGTCATTTTTCTTTTGCCTAGTAATTTTTGGAGTTCTTTATACACCCTGGATGCTAATCTTCTGTTATATGTTTGCAAATATCTTCTGCCAGTCTATTGTGTATCTTTTTAATATATGTTTTGTATTTGTTTTAATATAGGTGAATTTATCAAGTCTCTTTAAAGTAGTTGCTTAAAATGTTTTTTCGTGTGTATATTATGGATTCAAAAAATTCTTTCCTATTACAGGTTTTAAATGTGCTATACTTTTTTCTAAAAGGTTTCAACTTTTCTTTTTCATATCTTTGTATTTAATCAACATTAAATACAATTTTGTTTAAGGTGAGATGTATGGATTCAATTAAAAGTTTTTTGTATATTAATAGCCAATTATCTCAGCACCTTTTATCCACTGATTTTATACTGTGTTTCTTAATATAGTATTCCTCTTGTTTCATTAGAAAAAACTTCACCATCATCACAGGAAAGAAATTCTCCATTCAAGAAGCATTTCTGGGGCTTCCCTGGTGGCGCAGTGGTTGAGAGTCCACCTGCCGATGCAGGGGACACAGGTTTGTGCCCCAGTCCGGGAAGATCCCACATGCCGCGGAGCGGCTGGGCCCGTGAGCCATGGCCGCTGAGCCTGGGCATCTGGAGCCTGTGCTCCGCAACAGTGAGAGGCCCGCGTACTGCAAAAAAAAAGAAGGATTTCTGGCATCAAATTGATACCAAAAGGGAGGACAAATCAACTGTGTATGATTTTGCTAAGACCACCAGGCACTGAATTGGCCTTCCAGGATGCTCTTTTAATTTATTTCCGATTTTCTTAAGGAAGAAGTTAAGGGAAGGAGAGGACCTGGTCAACTGGTAAATACAGTGTCTCTAGTTGGTGAGCTCTGGGAGGGAATGGATATTAATCCGTTTGTTTTGTAACCCACAAAGACCACTAAGCTTATTAATCAGTTGACCTTGAGAAAGAACTCTTGGCTAAGTCTTTTCCCAACTAGCAAAAGCTATTCTCCACATGAATGCCAATTGTGTCTCAGTGGAAAAGGAGGGATTTAAACGCCCTCAAACCTCAACTAAACTCAAATATCTCAAGCTCAAGTCATGTCTTTGCTCTTGGGAAGAAGGGCTACTTCTCCATCTCTTCTTGGTTATGATTGAAGAGCTACAAGAAGGAAATCTGAAAGCCTGTTTTGGCCATGTTTCTCTATGTTGAGCCACATTCACAGCCAGAAAGCATTTCAAAGGATTGGTTGATACTTGGTGGCTGTGATGATGCACTTAATCCTTCAGCTGTTTTGGCCACATGATAGCTAACCTATTCAGAGGCTGAACTGACTGCAATGATCAGGTACTTTGGGGCTCTACATGTTGCTTAATATTTAACCTAGTTTTTTCTTTCATGTTTCAAGAGAGGGTTAACACAAAATTCTTACTCTGCCCAGGGGTCACTCCCTCTTCAGAGGCTCAAAAGACCATTTTAGGTTCTATATACTTAGTATGAAAAGACTAGTTTGGGAAATCTCTTAAGCAATATACTATTCAACCTTTACTTTTGCTGAATTGACCTCTAAGTTGAACAGCCTCTTGTAAACATACACTTAGATTGGAATCTTTGTTTTTTATTTTCTTGATAGACAACACCCCCATCTTCATATTCTCTGTAAGTCCTGTCTTTGTCTTCTCCAGACCATACTTGAGTTGGAAATGGGCGTACCACCTTGCTTTTCTTTTTTTTTCCTGGATTAAAAGCACTAAGAACCACCCCTCAAACATACACACACACACACACACACACACACACACACACACACACACACCACTCCTCAACATAAAAATGAGCCTGGTTTTCTAAGCCTTCCCATTGGACCCTTCCTTTGCTATTCACTGGGTGTCAGCTGGTTATCTTCCTTAGTGATTCATAGGGCACATCTCTATCAGCATACTGCTGAGCTGACCCAAGGACTGTAAAAAGTGACAGGAAATATGAAAATGGTATTTTTTTGTCTTTTATTATGCGAACTCCTCATTTCCTATCATTTTTTTCTTTAGCTGCCCCAGGTCAGCATGGCTACATCCTGAAAGCAGTGCCCTACAGGAGAGGAGAATTGGACCAAGAGGCACGAGTCCTGGGTTCTAGTTCTTGCCACACCTATAGCTGATGACCTCAGTTAACCTGTTTCCGACTCTCAGTTTTCTTGTCAGCAAAAAAGCAGGGATCACAGACTTAAATGCCTATAGGGGCTAGTCATTTAGGGAAAATGAGACAAGCAGGCCTGGTTGGCTTTTTGATGTACTAGAGTTTATTTTCTCCCTATTACCCCAGTGTAAAGAGGAGTGCCCAGTTGTGATTGTTGCCATAGGAATGAGGGCCACAGTGTTTCCAGATCTTCTGATCTTTTTCTAGAGATGCAACTATATGGATTTTTAAAAAGGAAATATCTAAGCATTGGCAACTAATACAAAAATTCAAAAATTAAACTTTCTGTGACCCTAGTAAAATATGTCTCAATCCCTGGGTCACCAGTTGTAACCTCTAGACTAAGTGGTATTTAAAGTAACTTCCAGTTCTGAAATTTTATACTTTAATTATCCAAATGGTCTGAGTTGAAGAAAGAACAAGTGTTTGAATATGAGGAAGATTTTCCTGGCATGCAGTTCTTATATTTTGAAACAGGTGACCAAGGGGAATTGTGAAATGTCCTTCAAGTGATTTTGAAGAACAAGAGACACCTCCTTTAGTCTGGGATTAGTTAGGAGCAGTTGCTGGGAGGGGGATGGACGAGATGTACTCTTGCAATTCTTCTCAGTGGAGATGTTGTGAAAATGGTATTTTATGAGTTTTGTTTCAAATGTCCTCAGGTCCTTTTAGGGGGGGAAGGTAGTTTGTTTTCTGATTCCCAGGACCTCTCCCGACTCAGTCCCTCCATCCTAGGGAACTCTGCAAACCGAAATTTAAAGTTATAGCTTGTAGCTTCCCGTCTAAGGTTCAGATTAGGTTTTATAACTTGGAACTGAAATCAGGGCAGTAGTTGGTGTGGGGATGAAAATGTCTGTAGCTCCGTTTGTCAGTATGCTAATTAAAACCAAAGAGTGAAATAAATAAAGGTGGAAATGAGTGATGGCAAAGATAAGAGCCTTTTAACCTCACTTCATTTTCACTCTACTTCTCTCCTTAAGAAAATTGATTATGATGACCTCGATCCATCTTCTCATGGATTAAAAACACCTAGGAGTCCCACAAACATCTTTTATACACTAAGTGTGCTCAAGCCGAGAGCCAGCAGGTTCAACAAGCAGGTAGACTTCAGTGTACATACTGATTGTATCAGCATAAATACTAGGTCTCTTATTGCAAAGTAACCGCAGCAAAATAAACACTCCACCTCCCTTAGAAAGAGACAGAAGATAGAGGCAAGAAAGCAGGAGGAACATACATACATTAGGTTATTAATCAATTCTACTTCAATGGTGGCACAAGACATATTACAAGAGAGGAGGTTGATTGAAACCCAGGGAAGGCAAAAGATCTACTTTCACGTATAAATGAATAACATGGGTCACTGACAGTTCCAAGTGCTCTTGATGCCTAGATAGGAAGACAGGGCTGTCTGAGATGGTAATCTTCTCCATCACCAGTGTCATCATCAAAATTTAAGTGCTAATCTGCATAGTCTGATAAAATGGGTGAGGGGTAGAACGATCCAATTAGATACTGTACACGGTGGCCATGTGTTGTCTTGCTTCTCCCGTATCAATTCTCCTTTCTTATAACAGCAAGGTGAATTTCCTTTGGGGTACCACTCCTCCAGAATTGCACGTAGTCTTGGTGGGCCTGTCAGTTTACTGGCAACATGGTCAATGTTTGGTTCTCAATAGTGGCAACAAGATTTGATTCTGAGGAATTTGAATCTTAAGAGGAGTCACACAAAGGAAGTTCAGAGTTTATCCTGATGGAGCATATCCTGAAGAAACAGTCGATTTGTCCCCTAATGCTACTCTGGGCCCTGTCCTTTTCTGAGTCTTGGTAGTTCATTTTTTCCTGTGACTCACAGAACTAACCTGTAGCTTTAAGGTAAACAAATCCTGCTTTAAGTTGGCCAGAGTCACTTTTTCTACTTGCAGCCCAAAGAAATTTAACAAATATATCAAATATCTTCTCTGTGATCTCAGCAGGTGAGAGCTGACTGAGAATCTATAGGTAAATTGTTAGAATTAATAGATGATTTGGTGAAGTTACTGTGTTCAAATTCAATATACAGAAATCAATTGTATTTTTATATACTAACAACAAATAATTTTAAAATAAAATAACATATACCACTTATAATAACATCAAAAATATCAAATCATTGGAGTAAATGGAATGAATCTATATGTATACAACATATATATATATATATATATATATATATATATATAACATTATTGAAATAAAGAATTCCTACATAAGCAGATTGTTATGTAGCAGATTGCTATGCCCACATTAATTTGGGGGGCAGCAATAGGTTTCTGAAACAGAATCTCTGAGCTATGTAGTTGAAGTTCATCTTTTTGCAGATAAAGAAAATAAGACTAGAAGGGTCAAACAGCCTATTCAAGTTAGCCCAGGAAGACCTCTATTAGACCTCTTCTACCACCAGCTTGCTGGCCTTTGCTGCCAATCTGGGCACCTCTACGGTTGGGGCTAGAACAGCACTCCTTTTCTCCCAGGGCCAGTGCTTCGTACTGACCTTTAGCTGGCTCTGTCACTTTTCTCAGAGCATTCTAGCAATGGGGACTCTGCCTTCTTTCTCTCTATCTTTCTTGAATATTCTAGTACCTATGAAAAATCAAGCTGAACTCACTGTCTATGAGATTCTCTGCCTGAACTGGGCATGTAATTCCATGTTGATTTCCAGGGTTGGTAATCTGTAGTTCTTCTGACTCTGAAAGTAGCAGGTCGTTGCTGGGAGACTCACTTGTTACTCATAGCTCAAGGGACCAAGTTCAAACAAGAGGCATCTTTTCATCGCATTTTTCCAGTGTCTAGTCACAGACATTGTATAAACTCCATTTCTTCTATTCCTCTGGAATAACCAGACTTTAGTAACCAAACTCAGACTAAGAACTGCAGTTTACCCCCGACCCCCACCCTCAATTTTCCCTCTGCTGTTTTTTCCTCTCTTCCATGGGTTATTTTTTCCAACTTGGGAGACAAGGAGAATGTGTATCCCAGGTAAAGTGAGGAGGGAAGGGGAGGAGCTATGGCACAGACACATCAAAAGAGCCCTTTGTGCTCAGGGCACATTATTCCTGGAATCCAATCAAGTGCCCCAAAACCCAACCAAGCTTTTCAGACAGCACAGAAACCAGTCATGCAGGCATCTTGGGCTCTGCTTTTTTAAAGCTTTATAGGGTACACTGAATTATTTGGTTGGGTCTTTTCAACCGTGTGACATTTGGGTTTTCAATGGCCCAAATGGAGTTGATCATTAATTATTTGGACGCTTTAATTAAAAAAAAAAAACTTCCCTGTGGATTTATGAGGGTCTGCTGGGGGACAAGGACAAGGGGGCCTTTAATGCTTCTCTCATTTGAATGAGAGGGAGGGTTGGGAAGGTCTAGAAGGGGAGGCTGTAGAATCATCTTCCAGGAAGGTCTTAAACCCAAGTTAGGGTTTATTTGAGGGAGGAGGGCCTTACAATGAAGAAAATGGAAAGGAACGCAAGAGAACAGAATTCTGGAATCTGTCAAATGCATTAGGGGACAGGATGTTTAATAAAAATCAATGCTTTAGCGGGGAGCCATCAGGAGTTTCTGAATCAATACCTTTCACATGAAAACTAGTAAGTCCTATGGGTTGGGAAGGGGGAAGGGCTAGTTTCTGGAACATTTGATTAACTGAACCAGAGAAGGTATCAGGGAGGGGAGGGACTGGATTGATGCCTTCCAGTTTCAAAACAGCGAGGTAGTGAAGGTATAACATCTGCTCTCTTCCTTTCCAGGGCATGTTTTGCAATCTCAGCCTTCTTCTCTAACACGGATGGGTGTCATTCTTAAGTCATATACATTCTCCAGTTCCTGACATCCTGAAAAAGCTCCCATACTCCCAGAGAGTTCTGCTCCTATGTGCCTCTCCACAAAGGTTCATCTCAATGACAAGTGATCTTGGGTAGGGTTGGGGAGCATGGGAAATGAAATAAGCTCTTTTCCAGAGACACCCACAGCTTCTATCTATTCAGCCTCTTGCATCTGGGAGCCTCAGGAAAATAAGACTCAGCACATTTAAAAACTACTGATGAAAAGTGCCTATCTTTGACGTCACGATGCTTAGTGACACCATATGCCAAAAAGAAGGACAGTGATTTGTGTGCACATCTTCACTGATTTCCCCATTTGGATTTTTTAAATCCCCTGCCTCTAGTTGAAGTAATTTAATCTGAAAAAATTCACAAAAAATTGTGGATTCCCTGACATCTTTCCTTATACAATGCACAAAATTGTTTTAGGAATTGTTCCTATGGTACCCGTTGACTGGACTGTATTATTTACCCCATTTTGCAAAGGAGGGAAACTGAGTCTGAAAGAATTCAAGCAACATGCCAAAAGTCATGAAATATTAGTGGACTGGAATTCTGGCCTTCTGGAAAAAGGCATTTTTCACAAAAGACATCACAGTCTTATCCATGGGATTATAGAACTAGGCTCTCCAGATGGTGCTTCAGGAAGAAATCCAGAGCATTTACAAGTCGGTTATTTGTTTTTCCTTACAGCCAATTCCATGCAAAGGTTGGCCTGTATGCATCCTTTTTAGAGAAAAGGAAAAGGAAATTCGACCCAAATTTTGGTAGCAAGTCTATCTGAGATGCAGTGGTGGTGTTTGCTTTGTCTAAAGTTTAGGGCTGGAGGGGTCATGAAAAACTCTGAATATAAACTTAGTTCCAGTTGATATTTGAAAATAATGTGATGGAATTACTGACTAGGAAGCATATGATGGACTCGCTCTACACAAAAGCAAAAATGAGCTTTAATGTCTCCCCCAGCCTCAGAAGATGAAGTTGGGAGGCAAGTGGCTGGGGGGAGAGTCCAAGCTCATGAGAGAGGCATGCATGACAGTTCTCACCCCCACAATGGAGTGGGGAGTGGGCCATTGTCCAAGGAAGTTGTGGGCTCCCAGGGGTGTGCTATCTACCCCAAGCAGTCAGGAAAGACACAGGGACATCACCAGTGGGTTTTAGCAGGTAAAAATACAAAGACATAGCCTGGACAATGTGTTCGTGTATCTCAATTTTCCTCATAGAGAGAATCAGAGGCTCTACTTTGGTGTGGGATTTGTGGGGTTCAGTGATTGAGAGAGGTTAAATATTCCGGGTGGTACTGCCCAGGCTCAAGGCACCCACCAGTTTTCATTCCAAAGTACATGGGTGAAAGTCACTCGTATATTTGCACCTAAATTCAACACACTACATTATGACAAAGTTTTATCATCTTGCTTGTAACTCAGGGCTTTAGGTTTTGAAACATTTCAGGGCTCTCTGGTGATGAAAGAGAAGACATGCTATATAAGTGGCATTTGTCTGGGGACTCATACCCTGAGCCAGAGTCACTGCATGTTATGTCCCTCTACCTGGAACCCTCTTTTCCCTCATCGTTACCTGATAGACCCCTGTTCTCCACTCCTATTTCAGCTCAGTGTCAGACTTCCTCAAAGATACCTCCCCACATCCCTTTGTCTAAACTGGGTCTTCATGGGAGGTCTGTCAAAAACATCTTATACTTTTCCTTCATGAAAAGATAGTGACAAACTGTGATAAGCTATTTAATCCTTCTGTCTTCCACTGGATAGGAAGGTTCTTGAAGATAAGGACCATGTCTGCAGTGCTTGCAACAGACTTCCACTGCCAAGTGATATTTGTTGAATGATATTTGATATTTGAATGAATGGTCTTGTGAGGAAACCTGAGCTTGAGTCTGGGTGCTACCACTATTCACTCGGGTGGTTGTGACTTTTCTGAGGCTTGGTTTCCTCATCTCTTAAATCATGCTGTTAGAATGGTTGATTCTGAGACCCCCTTCTACAAGGCTACTCTGTGACCTGTTGTAACCCCCCTGTGGCTGAGTCCTTCTTTGTCAGCTCCGTCAGCTCTTCAGTTCACTCTCCCATCCCAAATAATCCCAACTCTCCAACACATTAATGAAAAAGAGAGCCTTTACTGTTGATTCCATAGTTTCCTTGGAGGAAACTACAGCTCCCAACTCTTAATACTTCACTCCCCAAATGCCCATTTGATATTTCTTCCTGATTCCCTTTTTGACTCTCTGCTGCTTCCTCTCCCCTCCAGGGCTTCTCTGAATTCTCTGCAGCCCCCAAAAGTTCTCTATTTGATTTAGAGGAATTTCACACTTGCCCAAATACCCTTTCCCTTAAGCTGCCTCAGGGACGTACGGTTGTTGATCCTTAGACTTCCAGCATACTGGCTGCACCAGCTCTACCTTGGCTGCACCAGCTCAACCCTACCGTGCATCTCTTTCCGATTCCATGTTCAGTGACATTGTATTAGTAGCTTAAATCCACCACGGTGGGAGTATTTAAACCAGGGAAATTGGTGAATCCTGTAAATTGGGATTTCTCTTTCAGAGAACCCATTATTACACATTTCCTGGCACACCACTGTCTAAGCTCCTCCAGCCAGGTTATCATCTAGTTTAGGAAGTTGGTTGAACCCAAAGATCCTTCATCATGAACCTATAACATACGTAGTTTTTAATTCCTCATGATTTAGGCTGAGTAGTAGGAGCTGAGAAAGTCTCATATAAAATGGTGGCTGTATTGGTCAAGGTTCAGCCAAGAAAACAGAACCTATCTACGCCAGGTAAGTCAAGGGAGGAAAATGGGAAATGTTAATATGTAAATAGCTACATTTTAAGTTTGATGTAACTAAAAGGGTAAATGGGTGAGCCAAGTGCTAGATGAGCAGGAAGCCATTTCCTGTCTCTAAGGCTGGTGTGAAAAAGAGGAGGTGTTACCAGAATTTAGGAATTAGAATTGCAGAGGGAGCAGCTTCCCAGTGGTTGTGGAGCCCCAGAAGAGACTAAGTTGCTGCTAGAATGCCTCCTACAACATGGAGTGAGGGGAGTACCTGGGCTTTTTCATTCCTCCGGTGTTCTGCTGAGATACTCCCATGGGCTGAACTTAATCAGAATCCAGTTGGAACAGGAGTTTGGGAAAATGTAGCTGGCAGGGGTCAGCTCCTATGATGCAGAACAGGACAGAGAAGGCCTGGCAATGAATCTGATAACAAATAGGCAAATCACCATCCTAGTAACTAATCATATTCCTGATAATAATATTCCTGAAGGGACATCCACTATCTTCAAGGCTATAGCCAGTCCCGTTGATTTCCTAGAGTCCCACAGTTCAGCCTCACTCTACAAACCCAAATAATTCTCTTGAGTTTGGCTCCCCAATCCATTCTACAGTGAAGAGGGATTAAGTTACAAAAACTCATTGTAAGATACTGACAATTCTGATATAGCTTCGTAAAGTTGATTACAAGAACCAGGGACCATCACATTTTGAAGAAAGGAAACTTTCCCATCCATAAATGGTAATGACTAGGGACATTCTTTCTTTGTTTTGTCTTTCATTTATTCATTTGTTTATTATTTTCCAAGACTTCAGGCACTGTGCTAGATGCTGAGGTTACAAAGATGCTTAGAATTTGTCCTCAAAGAGCTGACAGTGTGAATGGGAAGTAGAGGGCATGGGCAATGCAGGATTCACAGACTAATCCTAAAGAAATAAGATCGCTGCTTCTTTCACTTGGGCGGGTTGCAGAGGCAGATCAGGACCGCTGGGGTTCTCCCAATCAGCTTCAGTGTCCCCCAACACTTGGACACTTTTGGGGGTTAATCCCTTTCTTACTTATGTAAGGCCCACCTTCCCCTAAGGATATCTCCATATTGACCTTTCAGGAAATACTCACCCTCCTCCCTTGGCTCTCTGCTCATCTTCCATTAAGGGGATAATGTCAGCATCTTGTCTCTTGAATTGCCAGAGACTATACTCTCGTGTCTCATCAGCTCAGCAAATGTTGGGAGATTTCTTCCCTGTCTTGTGAGTCTTCACTTCAGGCCTAGATAGGGCTGGTCCTAGTGATGTGCTGGAGAACTGTGTCCATGCCCTGGTGTGTTCCCGCCAATGACACACTCCCAGAATTGTGGCCCTGTGTTGTGTCTATCATTACTGCTTGTCAAGGGATACTAGAACTACCCCAGTACTTCCCACTCAACTCACACCTCCAGTCTGTGCCCTCCTAGAGAGTCGGATACAGGGAGCAAGAAGTGAAGCGGGGAGATGGTGAGAGAATGTGGATAGAGTGTAGTGAGGTGTCTGCAGAAGGCATGGTGAGGAGTAGGGGAGGGAGAGGGAGATGGGGAGGGGAGGAAGAGGGGGAGGGGAGGGAGAGGGGGAGGGGAGGGAGGGATAGAAGGAGGAGAGGGAGAAGGGGAGGAAGAGGGACAGAGATAGGGAGAGGGAGGGAAATGGAGGGGGAGATGGAGAAAGAGAGAGAGAGAGAGAGAGAGAGAGAGAGAGAGAGACTCTTTTTAGTTGCCACAAGTGGCACTGGCAATATGTTAAGAGTTTTCAGAGGAAGGTCTCTGTGTTTCTGGATTTTCTAAGGAAAACACTTGTGCTGTTTCTCTAAAGAAACTTAGAAAACAACCCATGTCATTCAATTCTGTGCTTTGGGGAAGCTTTGACTTGTGGAGGTGGGATTCCAAGACACCCACCTGTATTCAGGTTACAGAAGGCCTGTATTTCAGTAATTTTGTTGAATTGCCTGATGTTCAAATTATGATTAACCTTGAACCCCTACAGGAACAGAATGTATGCAGTGATGGACAGAAGCCTAGGTACAACCGGCAACAGGTGTGTTAGCAGCTTCCTTCCCACATGCGCTTGAGCAAGTCACTCATTGACTTCTTGTCACAGTTTTCTCATCTGCACTGGGTGATGATTATCATCTTGCCCAATTTACCCAGAGGTCTGTTGTGAGGTTCACTTGAGCTCAGCCATGTAGAAGCACTTTATAAATTGGAATGTATTACAGTCATGCAAGGAAATATTATTTAAGTGGCCTTTCTTGGTAGGGTTCGGCTGCCTTTCACAAAGTGAGGGTCAACTTACTAATGCCACCCTAGTAGATGAAATGGTCCCAACTCACATCTTTTATTTTTCCTTTTACTAAATTGAAAACAAAGCCCTCAGGGCTTATAATTGGAGATTGCTAAAAGGTGTGTCTAACATAGAAATGCCTACCAAAATTCCACTCAACTTGGTTTACATTGTCTACAGTGTGAAGGAGGAAGCCATAAAGATTTCTCCAGAAGGAAGTGTGTGATCCAGGCCTTGTGGAAGGGCTGCAGGCTCTAGCAGCCATGGCGCCCTCCAAAAAGCAATGACAGCCATACCATTTCTCAGGTTTTCAAGGGAGTGCTCTGCAGCCCAGTTGCTGAGCGTTTGTGTGTATGTGTGTCTCTGTGTGTGCTAGTGCATTTATTAAAGGCTGTAGTAGTGTCTTAGAGCAGGTAGGTTTCCAGGCTTCTCAGAAAGAGAAGAGTTTTCCTTGGCTCCACTGCCAGCTGCTTTATCTGTTTTCATTTGAAAGGTGTGTTTCCAAAACACCATTTCCTGAAATCTTTTGGCTGTAGCCAGGTATGAGATTCCCAGCTGCAAGTCCAGGGAAAAGGTGAGCTGCCAGGGAAAAGTTTACAGTAGGGCGGGTTGCCCGGAGCAGTGCCAGTTGACACCTCACCAGGAAATGGAGAGCGAGCCAGCCATAAGGACCTCCATGGGAAAAGTTTTCCCTCCAGATCCGACTGGAAATTTATGTCTAAGAATATTAGTTTGAATAACCAGTCTGAGTTCTTGTAACTGAGGAGGGGATATCGAACTTCAAATCTAACAGAGTAAGACAAGTTTAAGTGAGTCCTTTCGCATGAAGGCGTTTTGTTAACTCCCTTTATAACGTCTCCCCGTATTTAGTGTCTACTGTGTCTTATCTTGATCACTTTTTAGTGTGCTACTGCCGCTTGGGAAAATACCTTCCTACCCTGCCAGAATTTGATCTCTGAGCTCATGTCAAATTTATCTATAAATTCTCCCATGTCTAACACAGTACCTAGTACACGGAAGGTGATGAATAAATGTTGGTTGTGTAAATGACTGAAAGATGCAAAACTAGAGCTATTAACAAGGTTTTTATTGAAGATTCATTCATTCCACATATATTTATTGAGCACTTGATAGAGGCCAGGCCCTGTTATAGGCAATGGGAAGGGACTGAGAACAAATCATACATGAAGATAATAGCAGTGACCATATAAGTGACTTTTTTTCCCCTGATTTTTTGTATCCTTAGCTGTTGAGAACTCCTTGGCTATGCTCAGGTCCGGGTCTTGTAATTCCCGTATTCCTGGCTGCTCTGCCCTGTCCAAAGCCTATCCCAGGTTTTGGGACTTATCTTCTTAGTCTCCAATAAGGACTTTAAATAGCCCCAGGCCAGTTAGTAAACTGAGTATATATTTCTCCCAGCACTCCTATCACTCAACACTATCTCCAGGATTTTTACCAAATTTCCTCGCTATTAAACTGGTAAGGACAAATACTACAGTTAATCTTAGCTAAAAGGCTGAGAAGCAATCCCAATTTCCTAGGTATCAAAGCTTAAATGCTTGCATTGTAGCCAAGTTCTGGAGATGAAATCCCCATGTTTCTCTCTGAACCAGATGAAACATAGATAATGGAAAGCTGCTGTAAAGGAGAACAGAAGTTGCTGAGGAACACTAGGGGGATGTATGTGAAGATAGGAGGGACAAAGGTAAAGTTCTTCTGTACAGAAAAGCATTGGAGAGGCTTACAGTACCACCAGCAGGATCCTCTGCTTCTCCCCCAATGACTGAAGTATTCTTCACATTTCACTGGTGGATAGCCCTCAAGAGTATGGGCTCAGCAGATGATGCCAGTTCTTACTTCCTCAGATTTGTAAAGGGTGGGAGGGTCCATGAAGTTCAAACTCCTCCAAGTTCAGAGAGAGGATACATCCTACCCAAGGTCACATGGCCTAGTGACATAGCAAAAATTTTATCTTTTAGAGTCAAAATGGGGAAAAATTATCCTTTGTCTCTGATTGAAATGATACCATCAATTCTCCACAGTCGTAAGAAGTACCATCCCAGGTTAGATTAGAAACCATGCTGGATGGAGAACAGCTGAAGGACCCAGGCATGCCTGGTCTATGGAAGACAGGATGGAGGGAGACATGAGAGATGACACCAAGGTTTAAAAACTGGCACAAGGAAGGGAGTTATGTATTTTTCCTGTGTGGCCTCAGAGGACTGAGCTGGGCTCTGTAGGTACAAGTTAGAGAGGTAACTTTTTCTCAGCTCAAGGAAACCTTTCTAATAGAGCTGTCTAACAGTGAAGCAGTCTCAAAACTAACAAGCTCCCAGCTACTGGAAATTCTCAGGGAGAAACTAGATGGAAACCTGGTGGGATGTAGAGGTGGCTTCTATCTGGAATGGCAGGAAGAGTACCGCACTGCTCTGACCACTTAGAATTTGAGATGAACCATGGTTCATGCACTTCTATCTCTGGCAATGGCTCTGGTAAGTAGGCGTCAGGGTAGCTCTTTGTTATCATCCTCAAGATGTCAGAGGAGCTCCACGGCTTCTTTCTAACTTCTGTCTGCCAGGGTCTAAAATTGCCGAGCGTAACCTAATGGATGGCAAGGAGGCTCAACATCCTCCACCAACAGATCAATGATGGCAGCTCCTGGAGGCTGCATTGAGAAGCAATTTGAGGCAGCAGGAAAAGCTCTGATCATTTAGCCAAGTCTTCCAGGGCTGGCAGCCTGCTGGACACACACTTGCCATCCCTGATCATCTGAGTTCTTTTTCTCCTTGCATATCCTAAACAGTAGGCTTTTTGGTCTAATCTTTACTTTTGCTGTAATTCCCACCAGTCTTTTTTTTCTCCTTTTTTCTCTTATAACGATTCTAGACCATGACTGTCTCCCTCATCTATGAAATAGGACTTTCTAGGACCATTTGTTAATAAAAATGGCACATTGTGGCTTAAGGGATGAGCTGAAGGTCTCCAAGAAGTCTATACTTCCCTTTTCCCTTCCTTTCTTCAATTGGCTGTATGGATGTTGAAATCCCAGGGGCCTTGTTAAAATGCAAAGACCACCCCACTCCCAACCAGGAGATAGTCACCCAAATAATGGCTGGACTCTGATTTTTTAGTGCAGATTATTTATTCTGCCTCTTTTCCTCTGAGAGTATGGGGGCCTGGGTGGGGAAACCAAGAAGAAGTGCAGAGGACTCAGGGTCTTATCACAGGGTAGAGAAGGAGCTGTGAGGGCTGGGAGTCTGCAGACCTGAGGACTACCCCATTTGGAAGGGACCTTGGAGGTCTAGTTTGACTTCCTCTCTGTGCATTTGGGGAACCAAGGACCCAGGGTGGGGGAACAGATTTGACCAAAGTCACAGGTGAGAAAAGCACACTCCCACCTTTTCCCAGTTTACCTTTAGGAGTCCTTGAAGCTTTTTGTTTAGGGGTGGTAGTGATTTCCTCAAATTGGAAAATTTGGATAGGTGATGGTCACTGCACTTTTGCAGAAATAAAGAGAACATCATAGAGATGTACCTCAACCACTGAAGCTGAGTCAAAGATAATCAGGACCCCTCTCTGGTTTGTCTGTGTTGGAAAACCAGGAATAGTGATTTCCTCTTTCATAAGAAGCATACAAAAGGATGCTGTTGCGTTTCTATTGCTGAATAGCAGATCTCATATTACACGTCTTCTCTGACCCTTATCTTCAACATTTTTGCCCATGGAATTCCTAGCACAAGGTAGGTACTCTCCAACTATTTGCAAAGTGGGATGAAAATATACCTTTCCCATGTGTGGGAAGTGTGGGGTGGGGAGAAGAGATAAAGAGAGTTAGTTCCAGAAGACATTGCCTAGTATTGTATGAATTCACTATACATCTCATAACAAGACTTATCAGACAAATTACAAACATTGGGACAATTTACTCCCCATTCCAAGGGCTCAGTGGAATAGTATTGAGGTGTCTTTGCTTGTCTAGGGCTCAGATTGTCCTGTATAACCGCATCACTACTGAGCGTTCTCATAATCCCTTTCTCCTTTGGGGGAGGTTGTCAATGTATTTTTTTTCAACACTTTCAAAATCACAGTTGTTTATAGTAACTGGAGATGGCAGAACCTGGCTGAATTGGGAAGGCTGAGATTTATCTAACCTCTAATTTAGTTCTCCTCTTAAGTTAGTCCAAGTTCCTGAGACGCCTTTCCCCTGTAAGTTAAACCATTGTTTGTCAAAGGAAATATAAATTAAGAGCTCTGTTTTCTGAGTTAAATGGAAACTTGGGCTAGGTAAACAGATTCTTGCTGTGCTCCTCAGACCTCCAGTATAATATAGAAATTGGAGTCAGTGTGGGACGTAGATTTGATGAATTCTAGAGGAAGCCCAAACTCAAAGAATGTGGGAGTTACATGGAGCCAGAAACCCAGCCTAAATTTGACTCATCAGAACTCTTAATAATCATGTTGGAAAATCCATGGCATTATGAAAAGAGAAAATCTCGTTTCTCTTTAGACAAAAAGGATTCTGAAACCATCCGTATTCTCTATGGACTCCTGAACGGACGAGCCAAATGCCATGTCCAGATCAAGAACAGTGATGCCATGGTCATCCCCACGTTTATTTTAGAAGGGAAGTTAAACTTCTAGTACTACACGAGTTGTCCAGCTATGGATCTCTAGGTTGTATGATTTGGAAGACACACAATTAAGGGAATAACTCTGGCCAAAACTGAGTTTGTAAAACTGGTATAGAGCCAATGAGAAGTAACACAAACCTCTTGCAATTTCTCTTTGCAGGGCTAGAAATCAAGATCGCAGGCCTTGAGTGTTTACTGTGAAAGACAGACAATTGGAAATCATGATACTTTAATGGAGGACACTCACAAGGCACTAAATTCAATCATTTAGTACCTCCCCGATCTGATGATCAAGCCATCAAGCCAATATTTCCCATGGTTACCTTCATAGACTTCAGAAAACGTGAAGGATAGATGATGAGCAAAGCTAATACCAAATTGAACAACAGCTGTTTAGTTAAATTAGGAAGAGCTGATAATTATAAATTATCTGTCTACACAGTAGGTAGACAGATAATTCAAGGGTAAGTCCCCCTGGTATAGTATTTCTCAAGAGTGGTCAGGGAACGACCACCATTTAAAAAGCCCACTGAGCGTTAAAATCAGATTCCACGACTCTACTTCCAAAACCACTGAATTAGAGTTTCTGGGAGTGGGTCCAGGAATCTGCATTTTAAACAAAAAATTGTCATTGACTGAATGGGTGGTAAACTTTGCACGTATGTGTACTATGAGTTTTAATCGAGTAGCTGCAGTTGTGATTAACAACGCAACTCATATTCAGAGGAGTGCTGAATTTATATAGCTTTGGGATCTGAGGTATTCTCAACCAATAGATATTAATGGTTTATGAAATTTCTTGGCTTTAAAAAATGATATTCACACTTATAAAAAGTTGGGAGCCACACTTTAGAACAAATAACGTGGTTGAGGTACGAGTTACTGATAACAGACTCTTTCTGAGATCCTGATGGATTCAGATGCACAGACATTTATCAGAGGTCTCGCATGTGCCAAGTACCGAGCTTCCCAGAATCATCCAGCTATTGACAGGGCCTGGGCTCCAGTGGAGGCCTTAAAACTTCAAGTTCAGCTTCTGCTTATCGACAGCTATCTTCTGGAAGTGATGCGAGCAGGAATGTTCTGACCTTGTGGGGAGGAGGGATGCCAAGAAGTGGAGTAGGGCAAGGATAATAGTAGAATAGAGCTGGAGACATTTCGATTTAAGGGGGCTCAGCCCTTTACAAAGACTTGCTCTGCCTAGAGATATAAATTACGTGGTACCCAGGGCAGCCCTCGCCCCACAGCTTTGGCCTGTTGTTCTGCACGTTCTAGTAGGAGTCTTGGGTTGTGCTGGGACTAAGGGGGTGGGAGGAGGCCTGGGGCTGGCAGTAGTGGTTAGCTTGAGTGATCTGAGGCCTGGAGGATTATGACTGAGGGATGAGGTGGAAATTGGCACCTTGTGGCTTGGTGAGGCTAGTCTGACTCGTGCCTTTCCCTTTCCAGGTTCCAAGTTGGGAGATTAGCTCTATTGCTCTGGGATGGGACTTGGTGTTTGGAAAACTGGTGACTGCTGAGTGTCACGGTACCACCACACCCTCCTCCCGCTGCTCTTGATGTTGACCACCTGGCCCGTGCACACCACCACCTACTCCTGGGACAGTGATGTGGCCTGGCCTCCAGAGCAGAGGGCTGGGAAGTCCCGTGGGCGGCGCTCCGGAGGTCACTTCAGGACGTGTCTCTTCAATGCCCTCCTGGGGGCTTGCATGAGACAGTCAAGGGTCCTTCCAACGCCAGTTCTACTCCAGTTTACTAAACTCATGGATGAGTCAGAACTCCGCAGGAGCAATTTCAGAGAAATTAAGCATCTATATCACTCAGTTTATCTAATTGTTTTCTAAGAGCTGAAAATGACAATTTTCTACAGTTATTCTATTAATGCTAAGAGTATTGAGAGTTTATCAACTTTTGGGGATACAATTTATAAACATAGTAGGAACGTGTCAGGATATTAACTGACTTTTTCCCTCCAATAGTTTACTCCATCCATCCCCCTGCACCTACGTGCCACATGTGCTCGTGTGAGTGGGAACACACACACACACACACACACACACACACACACACACACACACACCTTTTTCTACCTAGTAGAATGTTCTTGGGGCAAGGTAAGGCCTAGGTAGTGCCAGAGAACAGAAACAAACTATCTGTAGCTCCAGTTTTTTTAAAAAATTTGAGGTATAATTGACATGTAACATTATATTTGTTTCAGTTGTGCACATAATGATTTGATATTTGTATACACTGACAAATGATCACCATGATAAGTCTGGTTGTCCATCACCATACATAGTTATAAAGCCCACTATCTCAGGGAAATAGAGAGGACTCAAAGCACAGTAAAAATGCCTGGGGGAACCATTACTAGAAAATACCCCCCCACCCCAGGCAGAAGTAGAGAAGAAAATGGATGAGATAATGATGAGATTTTACCTTCGGTCGTACAGGAAAGAGAGGCCTTGCTTCCGAGACAGGACCTCAGGTTAGGAATGTCTATATTGTGAGTCTCAGCAGAAGGTGACTTCCTGCTTTTTCCGAGCCTCAGCATGGCACAGAGACAGCAGAATGGGACCTATGTTAGCAAATCTGCTTGGATTGAAAGGGTATGTCTGCAGACACCCATGTGGATAAATGGCCTGAGGTCTGGATGGGCTTTGGTCCTCTGTGAGCCCCTAAACTTTGTCTCTGCTTTGGGGAAGGTGCAGGATTCTTGGAAGGATTGAATGTAAGCACATCAGATAGCACCTCAAACTATACATTTTGTTATTATCCCCTCACGTGGGTCGATTTCCCGTGTACCCTGATGGCAGTTTGCAAGCTGGCACACAATGCATATGAAAGCCTACTAAGACTTGCAGGGCTGGTGGCCACTCAGTCAGTTCTCCTGTCTTTATTAAGCAGCTATGATGCTAAAAGGAGCTCCTTCTAGACTTGGGGCGGGGGGCGGGGCTCCACGGTCACGTGACCGTGGAGCCCTAAGTCCTTTTTTATTGGCGCAGACTTCAGAGTTACGGCCAAGGAGAAAGTATATTAATACTCTCCTAGTCACAATATTTTCTCTCGAATCTACATGATTTGGGAAAATGTGAGCCAGGACAGATGAAAAAGACAGAAAGAAATATAACATCTGAATATCTCTAGGTTCACTCATTCTGCAGTAAAATACTCAGATCCACAAACGAACATTTACTTTAATCCTTTGTCTTTCATTCGGTTCCTCAGATATGTTCTTTCTAAAAAGCAATTTCAAAGGTGGAGAGGGGTAATCAATTTCTGCTATTATAGGGTGGGCATCCTCCCCAGAAGTCTAGGAAATCTCTTGCAGATTTCAAAGGCTTCTTAACCTTTTCTGACATTTAAAAGCAAACAGAAACTCTGCCAGATAAAAGTGAGCTGAAAACAACGGTCAAGTTGACGTCCAACTGGAAGGAGTCTGGTTCCTCCAAATTCCTTCCCTTTTACACACTCTCCATTATGAAACGGGACCAAAGAACACTGATGTTTCTCTCCTAAAGCACACATGCACGTGCGCGCGCACACACACACAAACACACACATTAAAATTGCTTGTCGTGACTAAAGTGAGGCCAGGGCAAGCTGTCAACAGAGCGTGGTCCAGATAATATTTTACCCCTTTTGCTATCATTACGGTTTTAAGGGTGGGATTGAAAACTAGGAGGATTAGAGTTGAGCTGTTGGGAAATTTACAGCTGAGCACAGACGCTCACACTCACTCTCTCTCTCTCCTCCCTCCCCTTCTCTTTAAAAACTTAGCAGCATGTGGCTTGCCCTGGTTCCAGCAGCGATTATTAAAATAAAAAACACCTTTGGCCATAAACAAAAGTGAAAATTGAAACATACTCATGAAAGTTTATTATTTTTCGCTTCAATAACTTCACCCTACATGGAGAACTTTATTTGCCTCAAAGGTCTTTGGGTCGGGTAATGAAAAAGCACAGGGGGTTCGGGGATCCCAAGTCATCAGGGTTGGGAGGCAGCTGAGGGTGGCGTGCATCTTGGCCTCCAGCCTGCAGGGCTGCTCAAGCGTGTGGGCTTTCATGTGCAGGAGCCCCACTCCCTCTCTCTCTCTCTCCTTGGGGCTGCCCTGCCTCCAGGGTCATGTCCAGGATGCTGAGCACTGAGCTGGGTTGAATCCAGTCTGCCCCTCTGCTGGCTTGCTGGTCCCACATTCAAGTCATCTGTCTGATTCTATGGATTTCCTGGAGCTTTGCTTTGACTTAAGGCGCTTTTAGCCTCTGACTGGAATCTTCTACACTCCTAAACTCAAAAATGATATGGGAAGGAGTGGGAAGGCAGATATTGAGGGGACAATGCAGAGACCCAAGGGTGAAAGGAAGCCTACACTTGAAGAGGAGTGATTGAATTGGGATAATTTACTTCTGAGAAAAGAGGTTTGACTATGTTACCTGTTAATGATCTTTATTTTTAGAGAAAGAAGAAAATGATTTAAAATACAGGAGGTGGACTTTGGTTTATGTGAGAGAGAAATAAACCGTTTACATGACAGTTAGTTTAGGTTTTTTGCCACTTGCAGCCAAAACCTGGTCCTAAATATACAGTCACCCATTTCAGGGTATAGGCTGTCTTGCTTGAAGAATAAACAAAAGGTTTGAAGGTAAGCCTTTTAGGACCAGTGTGATAATTCTGCTCCATAACATTCTTGAGGACTAAGCCTCCACTGGGCTCATCACTTCACTGTCCCTGGGATGTGGCTCTTGCCATCATGGCCAAGATGGTACCCTCTATATTTAGGGCAACACACGGAAAAAGGGAGGATAAAGAAGGGATTGAGGGGGCATGCCTGACTTCTAAGGGAGGTTCCCAGGGGCTGCTACATGACACTTGAGTTTATATCCCACCACCAAGAAGTTAGCCCCTTGGTCACACATTGCAAAAGAGTCTGGAAAATTAATCTTTATTATGAGTAGCATATTGCTAAAAATCTTGCTAAAAATCTTATTAAGAAAGAAAGAGAGAGAGAAGAGATATTGGAGAATAATGAGTAGTCTTTGCCACAGGATTAATAAAAACCCAATCCTTACCTGTCTCACTGGCCGGTGTTGGTTTAGTCATCATGTTCCTTCCATTGTTCCATGAATCTATGTTGTCACAGAGAATTTAAGCTCATCACTTCCTCATTTATTTTATCTCTGTGACTTTTTGTCAGTGTCGCTCCTCCATGCTTTCACATGGATTCTTGTTGTTTGTCCCAAGAAAATCTTCCTTGAGTCAACTTTGGATGAAATCTGTGAGCCTCATTCTATAGACACAGAACTCAGAACAAATAACATAAGAGAAAGATATCAACTCTATTGATCTCTTTGGTAGCTTTACCACAATTTTTTTCTAGGATTGGGACACAGGAGTACGTGCCATTTTACATGGCTTATTTTGCACTCATCAATGTGGTATAAACCCAACTAGCTTCTCAAAGCCTTCCTGGAGATGGATTGGGACCAGAATCTCCTTTAGATTCTGTTTGGCTCAAGGATTGCTATTTTGTTTCCTTGGGGTGCTGCCTGGTTTTAGCCCCTCATTCTGAGTAACATGACTCACATCCCATCAAATCTCCTTTTTGCTTGCTTGCTCTCTCCAGGCTGCTTCTCTCTTGCTCCATGTGAGATGTTTCTGGCTGCCTCGCTTTCCAGCATAATCAAATCCAGTAGGCCTTCCAGTTGACCTCATGAGTATGAGCTAAGCCCATTTATGAAATATGAAATGATCCCAAATGCTCATGATCCAGCTTTCCCAGGAGGCTGCGGAGGCGGATCATAAGCTAAGAGCTTCCTGCTGAGATGCTGCAGGAAGGCAGATGTGGCATCCCTAGAGATAAGCAGCGCCTTCCATGGACTGAGTTCTGGTCTCAAGCGGTAGTGATGATTCTCAGTGTTCCCTAAGACACTTCTAAAATCTCCCTGTCCTGCTTCTCTTTCCACTCAAGGGTATTTGCTCTTATTTTGAACAAGTGAGGAAAACCAAGATCATGTCATGTCATACTGGGTTGATGCTTTCTGCTGAACTCTCCATTTTGGTCAGAGGCAATGGAACAATATTGAGTTAAGTGATCTATATGTGCTCAAAGGCATTGCTTTCATGCCTGGGTCATAGGCTTGGGTTTATTCTATGATTCAAAGTTCCCTTGGTCACAGAAGGGAATGGAAGGGAGTATGAATGACTCAAGAAAAATCAGCTCCACTAGGGAAATAGAGTTCAAAGACCCTCTGCACTTGTGGGATAATTAGTACATAGACAGTCCTGCAGTAGATCAGAGACAAGGCCTGGGATTAGTAGACAACACCCATTATTTGACTCTGTGTACTTCTGTAGAGGAGGAGGGACTTCTGTTACATCACCCTGGAGGGAATAGAACTGGAGAAACACTGCTGGCTCCTCCCCCTATAATGCTTACCTACTGCCTGCTCCAGCTTCCAACAAGCAAGGAGGAAGAATGACTCATCTGATTGGTGAGATCATGTCCAAGGTCATTGGTTTTGGTGGCTCTTCTCTCATAATAACTGGCTCAGAGTTTGCTCTGCCTTCTTTACTTTTTGCAAGATAGATCCTTGTATCTGGATTATGGGGGGTGGGGATGGTGGTGGAAAGGAAGTTTCCTGTAGAACTTTTGGAATCAAAGAAGGTTTGAGTCATGTCCTCCAACATAGTAAACAGAGTAAACTAGAGTAAATCAAGCATAGTAAACCAGAACCCCTCTATCTGGGGGCAGGGAAACAAAGTTATTGCTTACTTTGATCCTCATCTGAGTCCTGTCTTCAATTTTGTAGCACCTGGGGGAGGGGGAAAGAAGGCATGACAATAATTGGCTGTATGCCTGGCCCGCAGGCCCACTCCTAAAAGACCCTCCTGGCATAGGGTTCCTGTTGAGCGTTTCTCCTTCATCCCAGGATAGTGCTGCCATCCTCTGTGGCACCTATAAGCAGGTAGGGAGGGCAGCAAAGGGGGTAGTTGAGACCAAGAGATATTTTATAATTTATAATGATATTGTATGACCAAAAGGAGGGGTGCTAAAATGCATGTGAGAATGTGTTGAGGAAGTTGGTACTTCCTGTCTTCTGCCAGTCCTGAGCTTGAATCCCAGTCCTACCTTCTTCTACCTGTGTGGTCTTGCAAACCTTCCCTGATCTTTCTGTGCCTCAATTCTCCAAGCTGTAAAATGGGCAAATTATAGTGCTGACCTCATGGAATTGTTTTGAGGATTAAATAGATTATTCTACAGGGTCAAATACATAGTAAATATTGTGTAAGTATTAGCTAACATGATTGCTGCCATCATATCATCATCACCATCATTACGGC
Source organism: Stenella coeruleoalba (assembly GCF_951394435.1). NCBI lineage: Eukaryota > Metazoa > Chordata > Mammalia > Artiodactyla > Delphinidae > Stenella > Stenella coeruleoalba. The sequence continues at coordinate 108,161,483 of NC_137151.1, read as the reverse complement.
TATCACAAATGTGGCATACCTAGAGACAGGCTTAGGCCTGACATAGGTGGTGAACAAGATTCAGGTTTTACTCATGCTTTGAAGGAGCTTGCAGGTAGTATCAAGGTTCTGGACTGAGAAGTGATATACTTGCGTTCTAGTCCCAGATGTATGTGGCCTTTGTCAGTGACTTCCCTCTCTGAGTCTCAGTTTCCATGGTTATAATAAGGGATTTGGTGTTCAATGGCCCCCAAGTGCTTGTGTGGAGACTGGGGGCTGGGCTAACCATGTGAGGCTTATTTGGAAGCTTGTTACAAATGCAGATTTCCTGGTCCCACCACTCCCAGAGATTCTGATTAGGTGGGTCTGGGATGACTTGGGAGCCTGGGTTTTTATCAGCTTTATGCTGTGCTCTCCATGTACCTCCCTTGCATCTGGGGTACAGCTATCACTTGGGCATCACAGCCCCAGCTCATCTTTGAGGCTTAAGCTCTAAAATGCTCTAGTTGTGTTGCAAGATGTGTGAGAAGGGATGGAAGTACAGGGAGATCTGAAAACCAAGTGACGAAGTGCAAGTTAGTTGGCGGGAATTTATTGAAGGATTATCCTTTACCATTTTTCTCATTCAAAAGCCAAGGGTTTCAGCCCAGATGCATAACAGACCTCCACTCTGCAGTTTACCAGAGCCAGTCTGACCCATTCTTTTCTGTTCTGAGACACAGAGCCAGGAAGCGCCGTCACTGCCAACGCCAGGTCCCCGGAGAAAGAGAAACTGGCCCTGATAAGCAGGAGGAATCTTCTTCCCAAAGCCAGTTCCCAACATTTCCATTTCCCTTGGGCCAAATGCTCATTTGATTAACCAGGATCTTTGGCCACCAAGAGCAGAAAAGAGAATCCATCTTGTCACTCTAACATGGGGTGAGGCTGTTCTCAAACCATCCCATCTCTGAGACTCTTTCCTTGGCAAACAAGATGGCTTTGCTGCAGTCCCACAGTGTTTCTCTCTTTAATCCAAAGAATGAAACAGGAAAACAAAAACAAAACAAAACAAATGGTTCCTTCCACCATATAAATTGGAGCCTCTTTCATCCATTGAATGACATGGTTTCTTTCTTCTTCCCTTCACCATGGGGACAGGGTGGAGTCCACATTCCCTCAAGGAACCCAAGGTCACAATATTCATGGTGAACAAACTGCATCCTCTAGAATGCATTTCCAATTAATACACACAAAACGTTTCCTACTGTCTCTTAAATTATGGTTCTATATTTATCGCTGCCAGCACACCCCTCCCTCCTTTCCCAGCTCCCCCTCCCCCCACCACGATCCCCGCTCTCCCTTTAATCATTTGCAGAAGTGTTTCCATTCTTCTTTTTTCCATTTTCAGAACCAATTTTGTTATAAGAAGAATGTAATTGTTGCTAACATTTTGATTTCCCTGTTCAGTGAGATTTACATGACACTGAGGTTTTGTGATATAATTCCTCATTTGCTTCCAAGTTTTCTGTCGGGCATTTAATCTGTACAGAATTTCATTATTGTCTGATTTACTGTGGCCTCAACATAAGGAAAGGCTTTTCAAGTGTCAACTTTTTTTCTTTTTCCCTTCCTCTTCTCTCTCTTTGTCATCCTTTTACACACACACACACACACACACACACGCACTCTTTCTCTTCTCTCATCTTTCTCTCTCCCTATCTCTTTTCTCTCCATCTCTCTCTCTCTCCCTGTATGTCATCCACCTACACACACACACACACTCATACATGCGTGTGCAGGCACACATGCACTCTTTCCCTCTCTCTCCTCTCTTTCTTTCTGTGTCCTCTTTCCTACTTCTTCTCCACAGTCTCTCTCTCTCTCTCTGTCTTGTATTCTCTCCATCTATCCCCGCTTGCCCCCATTTTCAGATTTCAGTGTTCACATCTGATGACTGACATGTCAGCTTTGTCCTCATTCCAATTCATTCCTCTATATTGGAGCCCGATTCCCCTTCCCTTGAAGATGGGCCAGACATTGTGACTGCAGTGACAATGAATATGGCATATGTTATGCTGTGTGACTTCTAGGCCTGGGCTATATAAAGTGATTTGCTTTGTGCCTGGGTCTCTCTCACCCTAGGAACACAGACTCCATGCTCTGAGTAAGCCACAGGAGGAGGATACATGTAGGGTTCTAACTACAGCCCCATCTGATGTCCCAGCTGACGATCAGCCTCAACTGTTAGTCAAGTGAGTGAACAAGTCTTCAGATAATTCTAACCTTCCAGCTGCCCCACCTGATGTGCAGTGGAGCAGAGATGAGCTGTCCTCACTGAGACCTGTCCACATTTCAGATTCAGAGCAAAATAAGTGTTATTGTTATTATAAGCCACTAAGTTTTGGAGTGGTGTGTTACACATCAGTAGCTGGAACACCTATCCTCTTCACCTCATCCTTCCCAACAGGTAAAATACCTTCATATTTTCTGAAATCCCTGATTCTTTCCTAAGACCCTCCTTCCTGAGTGTTCCAGTGCTAAACTGGCTTGCTTAGGTGAATTGATCCTATGGAACACATCCTCATGTGGAAGGGAATTTACCTGTTCCCACTTGTAATTAGCTTTGCATTACAATGGTAGCCTTGGGAATCAGTTTCCTTAAATGTAAAATGAGGACATTGAGCTAAATAATCCCTAAGGCTTCTTCCAGTTTAGTTTGTCTCTCTTTTCCCATGGATCTGCTCTGGCATCAAGGGTGAGCCTGCTTTATAGAAGTTTAACTGCGAATGACTGATGATGGCTAAGCATCACGTAACCTCCTTTTGTAAGACTCACTGACCATTTAACAGCTGCCTACAGTGCCTTTCTCCAGTGGAAACGGGGTGGGGGTGGTGGCTTAGACACTACAGTGGGCTCAGGGGATGGCTGCTCTGTACTGGATGTAGGGCTTTAGTCTTGATCTAACTACTTCTAGATACTTGGGCATTGGCTTAGTCACTGGTTTTCCTCTTCCTTAGATATAGCCTAAGATAAGTGAATCAAAGTGTTCCCTGTCTAGCCATGGAAGTTCAATGCTCCTGACTACTTCTGGGCCAGAAATGACCTATGAGGACCTGGAGGATGGATGATGTACCTCCATCTGGAGACAACGTAGATCCCTAAAATACCCCAGTGTTCTGGACCTGTTTCTGGTCCCATTCAAAATGGGGGCCTGAGTAGTGTTTCTCCCTTCCTGTAGAAGCAGGATAGAACTTGTAATCAAGTGAGGAAACCCCATGAGCAGTATTTATGTCCAGAGAGCAATCGATCCTTAGTTTCTCCTGAGAAACAATGAACTGGCTCAAAGAGATGGGGAGAAGGCCAAAGTATGTTGTGAAACCAAAAGCAAAAGGAGAATGAAAAAGAGGCTGGGAAAATAATAAAAAGGATTGGAACTCATAAAAGTCCAAACCAACAGTGGTAATTCTGAAAAGTGTAGGATTTGATTACACTGCCTCCTAAGGGGTTTAGTCCCTAACCACACCCTCTCCCCTTTATCGATTGCCCAGGCAGCGGGTCATGGGTGCTGACCAGGCACTTCTAGTCCTGCCTTGAATCTGGGGTCTTTCCCTCACAGTAATGATGCTGAAGGCTATGATTGGTCTGAATTTACTAGCCCTCAAGTGTCAAGAGTTTTAGTCTGAGCCTAGAGACTTCCCTTAGTGAGCAGCTGATCTCATGTTCTTATTACACACACTCCTGCCAAATCCAGGCATACTTTGCCTCCTCTGTGGGGCCTTTTCTGATGTTTCAACCTGTGGAGGTGTCTGAAGTCCTCAAGTTCTTACAAGACTCCTTGGTTCTCTCAATGCTTGTTACCCATGGGTCATTTTTAAATGATCTCAATATTAATAGAAATAATAAAGAATAAATAAATAATAGGAAGAATAAATTCATGTCTATGGTTTAAAAAAGGATATAAAAGGATAAACGTGAGTGTGTGTGTGTGTGTGTGTGTGTGTGTGTGTGTGTGAATCCTTTCAGGTCTATTCTGTGACAGTATACATATGTACACACAGAGAATATGTCTGGAAGTGAGGTTGGGAGAAGTGAATGAGTATGAGTCTTCTTATACACAAATGGTAGCATACTATATTTACCATTTTGCACTTAGCCTATTTTTTATTTAACCATTTATTTTGGAGATCATTTGTTCTCAGCACACTTATAGCTATCTCAGTCTTACAATGGTTGGTTGCATTTTTCTTACTGCATAGAAATATCATTGTTTAGGATATTAGTCTCCATTGCTGGGCTTTTGGGCTCCAGTGACAGTAAATCATAAAGGTGAACCTTGCTCTAGTCCTAGTCTATGAATTTGTTGGAGGTCAGGCCCATGGTTTATTCTTCCTTTATATGGCTCCCAAGCCTGCAACAAAGGTCAGTAGGCATAATAAGACCGCTAGTGTGGGCTCATCACTGAGTATCACTGGTAGTGGTTAAAGAGCTGAACGGTGTTTGCAAATATATATCTGATAAGGGGTTAATAGCCAAAGTGCATAAAGGACTCATGCAACTCAATAGAAAAAACAATCAAACCAGTTAGAAAATGGACAGAGGACCTGAATAGACATTTTCCCAAAGACAAAGAAATGGCCATGAAAAGTACTCACTAATCATCAGCAAAATGCAAATCAAAACCACAATGAGATATCACCTCATACCTGTCAGAATGGCTGTTACCAAAAAGACAACAAATAACAAGTGTTGGCAAGGGAGTGGAGAAAAGGGAACCCTCCTACACTGTTGGTGGGAATGTAAATTGGTGCAGCCACTATGGAAAACAGTATGGAGGTTCCTCAAGAAATTAAAAATAAAGCTACCATATGATCCAGCAATTCCATTTCTGGGTATTTATCTGAAGAAAACGATATCACTGTTTCAAAAAAATGTCTACACCCCTATGTTTGTTACAGCATTATTTACAATAGCCATGGAAACAATCTAAGTGTCCATCAATGGTTGAATGGATAATGAAAATGTGGTGTATATATATATATATATATATATATATATATATATATATATATATACAAAATGGAATACTATTCAGTCATAAAAAGAAGGAAATCCTGCCATTTGTGACAACATGGATGGACCTTGAGGACATCATGCTAAGTGAAATAAGTCAGAGAAAGGCAAATACCATATGATCTCACTTATATGTGGAACCTAAAAAGAACCCCCCAAACAAACAAAAAAACCCTACTCTTAGATATAAGATTTGTGATTGCCAGAGGCAGGGGGTTGGGGTGGGGAAGATGAGTGAAGATGGTCAGAGGGTTAAAAAACCCTGCTCTATCCCTGATGCTGGTTAACCAAAAATCACAATTTGCTGCATATGCAAAATTTACAACACACACTAGGGTTCTCCTACATAATTTGTTGAAATGGAATTTTAAGGGAATTAAAACCTTTGCTAAAAGTAAAATTCCTAGTCTCCAGAGAGGAAAGGAATGGCCGCTCAACCTTTTGGTACTCAATGTGCAAGTGAAAACAAGTGCTTTGGACGCATTTGGAAAGAAAGGACATAGCAAACACATATTATTTTACCTCTCTCTGTCTCAGCTCATGGAAATGTTTGCATGTTGAGTCTGGGTAAGTGGCTTGGGGATTTAGGTGAGTTTCTTTGTGTGGTTAGGAGACTTGAGGTGGAGGATAGTAAAAATAATTGAAGTGTAATGTTGTTGGGCAACAACTTTCCAAGAGCGTTTAGAACACTGCAGTGCACACTCCTCAAGACCAATTCTCTGGGTCTGAGGACAGCCTACCTCAGCCCCCATAGCACCCACTTCCTGTCTCCTATGGTTTCAATCTTTGGGACCTGTGTCAATTATTACCTCTCCATGAGGATGTTCTCAGTGGGGAATAAATCATTCAGAGAAATTGAAAAATGAAAAGTAAAACGAATTTTCCCCACAGTCCTACTCCTCAAAGGTAAACATTTAGAGTGTTTTCTATTTTTAGAGCTTCTGCGGGTTATCTCCATAAATGTAAATTACATGTTTTACCTCTATTTTTTTTTATTTTTTAGCCTTAAATAGCATCTTCTGATACTGTCATAGATGAGAAATTTAGCTTATTTCTAGTAACGCCTCCATTAGGTATATTTATCACTTTAAACAATTTATGAAAACCTCTATTTCTTCATTGAAAAAATTAGGATGTATTTTCATATCCCCCAAATGTACAAGGAATTCAGCATGCAGTCACTTCCTTCCACCTTTCTCTGACCACCCTCCCTACCTTCAAGCATTTGTCAAGTATACCATCCTTCTAAAATTTGCAGATTTTTAGCATTTGCATGCCATTTTGTAGTCATACGACTTAAAAAAAATTTTTTTTCAATGGTTATATGAATACTGAAAACCAATAAACCAGATTTGCAAAATATTATTTCCTCTAGACTTGATAATGTATTTGGACCTACAGAGAAAGAACAGAAGTTGTCTGTCACCACTTAAAAGAAAATACTTCAAGGCTCGAGATCCAATAGATACAGTTTTTAGATTGCACTCGTTATTCAACCTTATGCCACAAATGATGATACAAAGGGAGGAACACAAGTAAAGAATCCTGTAAGATTCTAAGATAGGTAACTGGGATTGAAGGAATATATAGAATAGAAATGGACCACTTGTGTTTGCTCTTCAAGGGACTCTGGGAAAAAGAAATGAAGAAAAAGAGAGAAGAGAAGGGAGATGCTGAGCAGGAGATGGGATGGTAGGTGGGGCAAGGACTTAGGCATCCCAAGTATCTAGATATAATAAAGTTTGAAGGCAGCAAAACATCTCCCCTGTCTTTTGGAGAGGCTCACCTGAAAAGCACCAACCCAGGGGTGGCCACAACAAAATCAAACTGTTGATGCCCCTTAGTTTGGGAGAGAGAAAGCCTGGATTTTGTTCTCTCAAGGTGCCCTGGATTCCTGTGTAACATGAGCAGGATGTGAACCATCAGGCTTGCAAGTGGGAATGAGAAATTGGCTAAGAGGCTGAAAAGGAGCTTACTGAGGGAATGGAAGTGGATTTATGCAACAGGGCTAAAGAGACTTGTAGCTATGGAATGCGTCACCTGAGTCAAAACCAGAGGAAGTTCCAGCTAGACCTCAGCAATATATCCATAGAGACAGCAGGAGCCCAGGTAGGGCCAGGCCAACCAGGGAGGGATTGTGGGATGAAAGATTAAACCATGAGCTCTACCAGCTAATGCCCTGAATAGCCAAAGTCAGCAGATCTCCCAGGATAGAAAATCTTCCTAAAAGGTCCTTTTCTATAGCAATGGTCAACAAGGATTCAGGGGACACCATGTGGATTCAAGAACCTCTTCTCTTCCCACTGATTTTTGGCATAATAAGCCATGCTCATATGCATAAAAACCATACTGGGAAAGGAAAGGACAGGAGAGTAACAAAGTCAAAGTCTGAGATGGACCTAGAGATTATCATACTAAGTGAAATAAGTCAGACAGAGAAAGACAAAGATATCACTTATATGTGAAATCTAAATTATAGTACAAATGAGCTTATTTATAAAACAGAAACAGACTTGCAGACATAGAAAACAAACTTATGGTTACTAAAAAGGAAGGGGGGTGGAGGGATAAATTGGGGGTATGGGATTGACAGATGCACACTACCATATGTAAAATAGATAAATAACAAGGATTTATTGTATAGCACTGGGAGCTATATTCAATATCTTATAATAAACTATAATGGAAAATAATAGAAAAAAGAATACAGATATATACATATATCTGTATAACTGAATCACTGTGCTGTACACCTGAAAATAACACAGTATTGTAAATCAACTACACTTCAATAAAAAAAGTCAAAGTTTGAGAACCTGAGCATTTTACTTAAAAGCATTGTTTAAATTATTGCATTTGACTGAAATGACCCAATTGGATTACATTTACTTTTTTCTTTTCTCAACACACGTGAGCATCTGGGGACGATCATATCGGTTATAGAAACATGAAGAAGCCACACTTTCTCTGCACATCTGGGTGTAGTATGAGCCTTTGACCCCAAGAGGTCTGAGTTGTTATTAGATGTTGATTTTGTAACCACCCAGAGTAGAAATATCTGGCAAACATCCTCTGGCTTAAGAAGGCCTGTATGGTCCTATAACAAATTTGGGATTATACACAGTCATGGGGAACAGGGAGAGGCTGAATCACTGAAGCTTCTAACAATAATTCAAAAATCTCATTTTTGCTGAGTGTTGATCATTGACCAAATTTTCCAGTTTCTAAGAGGTTGCCAAATGGACTGATTTAAACTGTATCTCTTTATTGCCTCTATCAGAGGAGTAAAGAATCTGTGAAATAATTCAACATGATAGTAACTCCCTCTGGTCGCTGGAACTGGGAGTGAGGGTGGGAATTGAGAATGGAGGTTGAAGGCTGGCACTGGGTTGGATATCTGAGTCACTCTAAGATGATACAGGGATTTCTCTCAAGGTACACATGACCTTCCTCAGAGCTCTTCAGTGATTTCTCAGTGCACCTAGAATAAAATCTAAGCTCCTCTCCAGGCTGCCTGCCTTCTGATCTCACTGTGTCACTGTCTACTGCCTCACTCACCAAGAACCAGATGCTCTGTTTTATGTCAACATAATTTTTTATTATACAATTCTTAGAAAACTCCAAACTCTTTTTGTTCCCTTAAAGTTGTTTCTCTGTATGTTTTCTTCTCAAAGTCCTCTTCACTTCTTTCTTTCCAACTATTTCTATCTGCATGTCATCTTCGGTATCTCAGCTTAAATGTCTTCTCTACAGAAAAGCCTTATGTGACCTTCTTGGCCTTCCATGACCTCCCTTGACCTTCCGTGACTTTGACCCCATTATTATCTTTCACAAAACTCTAGTTATTGCCTAGATAAGCACTGACCACAGGTTGTGATGACATTTATTTATGGGTTTACTCCTTCCCCTGTCCCCTGCACAGGGATATAATCTCCCAAAAGACTACGTCTATTCTGTTTGTCACTGTGTCTCCAGCTAGCACAGTGCTGGACATGTACTTTGCTTCCAGTGGACAACTGTTGAATGAATGAAGTGGGCAGACATTGTTTAATTCTCTGAGCTCAGTTCAGACACACGGTAGCCAAAGAGAGGAGGAGGGACAAGTCATCCCCGGTAGTCTGTAAACAAGGGAACACCCCTCAGGGAGACTACCTTGGTTATCCCCAGGGAGATGGATTAAGTGTGGAGGACACGATAGCTTCTCAATGGTAGAGGGAGGGTTAAAGCTGAGGAGAGAGAGAAAAGACAAATGAAGTCTACTCAAAGCAAAGCAGATGTTTCACCTCATATCCACTTTGTTTCCATGAGGGAAAGGGGGAGTGGGAGTGCTGGGAGGAGATGATGCTTATTTGCCTAGATTTCACTTTCTTCTGGGTTTCCCAGTCACTGGAGACCTGAGACCCTTGGCTCCCTCCTCCCTTGATCCCTTCCTGCCTCATAAAATAAGTCATGACCAAAGTGTTTGTGCAAAGCACAAGTGAGTGGCAGAAGGGAAGAGGCTGGAGAATAACTCAGGAGCTGGCTTCTGGAAGGCTCTGAAATCATTCTGACCTCCAGGGGGCAAGTGTGGCTGTCTTCCAGGCCCCAGAGGGAAGCATTGTGCTTGAATGCTGGATGCTGGGCCCCTGAGAACCTGTGGGGCTCTGGGAGAATCAGGACAACTTCTATAAATGGTAAGGTTCCTGGGACATTGGGACCATGAAGAGCAAGAGATCTCCCCTTACCCTGAATGGATAGAAACTTCACCTGAGGCAGGAAAGGGTCAAGGTAACTGGCCTTTGGCAGGATGATTGATTATTGACAGGGAGGGATATTATGAGGTGTAACACTGGAGTGACACACAAATATACTCTGACACAGCTGCTCATATTCAACCAACAAGAACCTACTGTATAGCACAGGGGACTCTGCTCAATATTATGTTAACAACCTAAATGGGAAAAGAATTTGAAAAAGAATGGATACATGTATATTTATAACTGAATCACTTTGCTGTACACCTGAAACTAACACAACATTGTTAATCAACTATACCCCAATATAAACCATTGTTAATCAACTATACCCCAATATAAAAAGAACACTCAAGAAATATTAACTAGGCACCTACTATGTGCCAGGCCTTGATCTTATTATTGAGAATCAGCAGTGAGCAAAATCTGGCCCTTATGATGCTTTTGTTCCAGCGGGCTAATGATTTATGAAGGTTCATGGAATTTATATTCTATGTCCTCATATTTTAGGGGTACTCTAATGCTGAGAGTAAGCTATCCTATTTGGCGCTCTCTAAAAAATTGTGATATTGGTGGCATTCAGTAGTTGGAGTGACAGAGGCAGTGGCGGTTAAGATCTCCGAAGAGAGAAAAGCAGGAGAAATGGCCATTGAAGCCCATCATGGCATGGCAGTCATGACAAGTCATGACAGATGGGCACTGAAGAGCTTCTCATAGCCAGGATGAAACTGGTCCTTGGAGCACAGAGAAGCCCTCGGCAGGAAGGGAGCAGCTGGGTTTGCTTATTCGTTGTCCCTGCATACAGTGAGGTGAATTCTCCCTGATCCTCACTCTTGCTTCCAGACCAGTTATAATTTTGCCACCCTGAGAGGTACCAGCATTCAATTCTGCCAGCCTGCTTTCCTTCTCAGCTTTACATCTGCCAGCTGGGTACCCAACATTCAGGGCAGGCTGTTACTGGTGCCCTTGCTCCTTTATTCTCACCACTTCCCACTTCTTCTTTCTTATTGTTGTAGATGTGATTTGTTGGGTAAGGCAGAAAGAGGGTGTGCTGGGACCAGTCAGGAGGTGGGGTCTCCAGGGGGTGCTGAGAAAGGATCAAGGCCGAGAAGAGTAATCATTAGTGCCCTGTCCCTCTCACTGCACTTCAGCAACCTCTTCTCAAACCACCCTCTGAGTGTTCTTATCTCCCAGAACTCTTCCTCTGATATTGAAACCACTTACTCCCCTTATTGACCACAACTAGTTTTCCTTTGCTCTTGCTCTACTACTTGAGTGGAGTCTTGGATGGCATCACATATCTTTGTTCTCTCAAGTACACTAGTTGATAACCAATCCCCTCTGGCCCAACTTTACTTCTTTCTTACTCAGCATAGACCTTGTGTTAGAACAATTCAGCTCATTGTTATAAGAGAAAAAATAAACCCCTTTTAACTTAAGCTATTGTTGTTACATTATGTTACTTGCAGTCAAATACTTTCCTAACCAATGTATCTGATCTCCCTGCTTCTTTTGGTTTTTGATGTCGCTATGCTGTAGCTGCTAAGAGTTCCCATGTATCTTCTCTAATAATACACCTTCTATATTTTATGAGACTGCCAGAGCTGGAAGAGCCCTTAGAAATCAACTTCCAGTCTCCTAGCTTTAGATACGGTAAACTAAAATGCACAGGGGGAGAGAAACATGGAGAGTTGGTGGGACAGCCAGGCCTGGAGCTCAGAAATCTTAGAAATGAGTTGTGTTCAGTGCCAGCCATCTTTCTATTTCCTTTATTTAAAATAATAACAGTGGTTGAGGGTGTGAAGAGAATCCTTGCTCTCTTCCTTATGGCCACAATGCTACATTGTGGACACACACTGAGTGTAGCCATGTGCCTTGAGGCTCTGACCATCTTGTGGAAAAACAGACCTTGAAAGCATGGGTGGTGATCACCACCTTGGAGAGGGGGAGGCCCCAGGCATTCGCTCACTGTGTTTTTCTCTCCGCTCCTCTAAACTGCTTTCCTGGAGACAGATTCAGCTGGTGCTCAGGGTCTTGGAATTCAGTACCCCAGAGCAGCATTCAAGCGTGAGCTCGGTGACCACAATCTTACAGGCCCCATGAGCCCAAGCTAATTAACTAGGAGAGTTACACACACAGGAAACATGCTGCTCACCGGCTGTCCTGTTCTTTTTGTCTCTCTCTCAATCTTGACTACTGTTAAGTCCCATTTAAGCATTCAATCTTACTTTTCTCTCCTCCATTTCCATCTGTATGTGTAACTTCTTAGACACAGCCTTCACTCTTTGGACACTGAACACTTAGCAGTGACTATCATCTTATTAATTTGATTTCTATAAATCCCAGCCTCAGGTTAAGGCTTTGAGAAGCCTGCTTCTTCTTCCAGGAAGCCTCTCCTTATGTCTTTTGGCTGTTCAGTTAGTGCTATTCCAGTCTCTGCACAAACAGCACCTACTTGGGCAGGACTTTGCCCATGCCCCCAACTCCCATGCTGCCCGCCATTCCTAGCAAGGCCACTTCTTTCCCTGCTCAGTCTAGATGTTTTATTTCCTTCATAGTAATTGGCACCAGTGGAAATGATCTTATTTTTGTATGTTTACTTGTTTAGTTTCCACTTTTCTTGTTAGAATGCAAGCATCTCTTCTAGGGCAGATGTATCCATCCTGGTGCTTCCCAGTACCCAAAACTGTGTCTGGCTTGACATAGACATCAAAAAGTTGCTTGTAGAACTAAAGCAGACTGGAGAAAATGGGATTTTGAAATGAGCTTGTTCCATATCATGGGTTGCCTGTGCTGTGGGTATAGGGCAGCCATCAAACACCAAGGACCAGCCCACACACCAGCTCTTAGTCTTAGGTGCCCAGTACAATAAAGGACGTCATGCAGTGACTTTTCTCTAACCCCCTTCCTTCCCAGTGTTCTCTTCCACACACTTGAGTTATCAGATGTAACTTACAGATGTTAAAGCAAGGCTTTTTATATCCATTCCCATCCAAAGAGTGGTGGTTTTTTTTGGTTCCTTTTCTAGGATTGGGGAGATCTCTTTTAAAATCTTGATTAGAGGTGCATGCTCTCACTTGCTGGCGGCTAATCCCACCTCCGCCTGATTGAGCTCTTTTGAGAAAGCATTTCTCCTTCTCCCCTTGATCTGCCTGCCCTGTAAACCCTCAGACAGAGTCCCCATGATTCTCCTTGAGAAACCATAACTTCTTGCATGCCTCCACAGATGTCTGGGTGGATTTCCAACTTGGCTGCACATGTCCCCTTGTATTAAACCCAGTCTCTTCAGTGTGAGCTCTAAGAGCTGCCTCTCTCCACACCCTTACTTCCCCAGCCCAATTTCACCATGTACCCACCTCTCACCATTTGCAGCTCTCCTAAAATACTTCCTGGTCCTTGTCTGCATGCCTCACCCTCCATGCATTCCACTCACTGCCCATCATAACAACCTGCAGAGAACCATCTTGGCCTCTCCTTATTATGACTTTCCCCCTCATCCACAAATCTGTACTCAAAAATTCATCCTGTGGGAGAGCTTTCTCAATTCTCTCTCTCTGACTCTCCCTGCTTGACTAATTCCAGTGACCTCTCCAACGTATCTGTCTGTCTGCACAGAGCTACCTCAACAGGGTACCAACGTGCCCAGATGTGGGTGGGGACCAGATTTTGGGTCCCCACTTAACCTTCTTATTTGATGACATTTTCTTCTAGGTAAGAGATTTGATTTTCTGAGTCTGGGATGGCAAGATGTCTTTTTTTTTTTTTTTTTTTTTTTTAACTAATCCCCTTTCTCTTTAGTGGACATCAGAGTGGAATATAAATAGGAAGACCGTAAATGAGTAATCATCATAATCCCAGGCTTTATTCCTCGTCATCATTTTTGCCACTGCTGATCCGCTCATCCTCTCCATAGTCCTGTGGCTGACAAGCTGCAACTCAGAGAAATGAACTTGGGTCAGACAGTAACTCTTCTTCTTAAGGCAACCCAGCACAGCTTGGTGGGAGGGGGCAGAAAGGGGAAAGAGCCTCTGCTCTCAGGGATCTTACAGTTTATGAGAAGAGGAATCAGCAAGCAGACAAAGGAAAACACATAAGGGGGCTGTAGGGAATGGCTTGAAACCCGGAATCTTGGCTCTTGGATCTTTGTTTCACCAACCATTGACTCTCCTGGCAACTGTCTAGGAATATTTCAGCGTCACTTGGGTAGAGCCCGAGAATGAATCAAACGTCTCTTTTCATAGACCCACCGGGCTGGGCCGCGAGCTGTGAAGGTCATTCTGTCCATTCCCTTGCTCCTAGGCCAGACCACATCAATTCAGCCTGCCTAGTCAGGGGCATCTCCTGTTTCCAAACCTCACTGGAGGCAGATCCTACCCAGCTCTCTCTGTCTGCTCTTCCTGCCCGGTGGTTTTGAGCCTTGGTAACGAATGACTGAGACAGTTGCATTCCTTGGACAGCCTCATAGATTTGTCAAGCATTCCCGGGGAGGGAACGCAAGGGGATCTAGAGGCAAAGGCCTGGGTGGGTCTGCTGAGCCATACTGAGCTTTTCCATTGGGCCTCTCAACTGTATTCTCTCTGTGCTCCAAAGTGGGGAGGTGGGTCCCATTTGCAAGGAGATGAATGCTTGTGTTTGACTTATTGCTCTGTCAGGGCCTAGAAGCCCTGGCAGAGAATATGCCTCTTTAATTTGGAAAGAAAGAGGACTTTGAATTCCACCTGCTTGCTCAGTCTTCAGCACATCTTCTTCTACCTTACTTCTCTCTTCTCGCATCTCTCAGGTGTCAGAGGAATGAAGGGGCAACACGGGGTTGCAGGACTTACTGATTGCCCTGTCCTTGCTTAGGATGCCGCAGTTTTGATGTCCTACAGGACAGGGTGCTGTCAGCTGATACTGCTTCAGAGGCTCTGAAAGGAAGAAGTGGTCTGGGTGAAGAGGTGACATCAAATGAACAGAGTGTTGATGGAAGGCTAGGATTTATGTATTTTTAAAAACAGACACCTCTGTATAGCACAGGGAACTCTACTCAATACTCTGTAATGACCTATATGGGAAAAGAATCTGAAAAAGAGTGGATATATGTATAACTGATTCACTTTACTGTACACCTGAAAAAAACACAACATTGTAAACCAACGATAGTCTAATACAAAACAAAACAAAACAGATACCTCTGTTGGATACTATATGTCTTTGCTATGGAAAATTACATTCCTTCCAGATCACTTTAGCTTTTCCCATTCCGAAGAGGGACATTGTAGAGCTGGGTGGTCAACTGTATAGCTACTGATGGCAAAAAAGAAGTCATGGCCATCACACATGCTGTTTCTTCTGCTGGGACGTGTTCTTCACCCTCACCCCTCCACCACACCTCTAGCCATGGCTGGCCTCACTGCCTTGGAGCCTTCAGATCTTACAAAGATGCTTTTTCTTCAGCCCAGGTAGCTGCTTCTCCTACGTGCTGCCATTTCAGTCCCATAAAAGAAGGGCTGGGAGAAAGTAGTCACACAGAAACCAAGAGGGGAGGGGACTTTAGGAAAGAAGTGCCTCAATGAAGTCATTAAGAGTTGAGAAGTTTGGATTGAGTTTATAATTCAGCAGGAAATCAGTAATTTCTTTGAGAGAAATTTCAGGGTTTATAAAGTCATAAACTGGACTATAGAAGGTTGAGAGTGAATGTGAATAAATTGTAGACAGTGCATTCAGACAACTCCTTCAAGAAATGACTTGTGAAAGAAAAAGGGCACAAAGGCAGTAGCTAAAGAGGGATACGTGAAAAAGGAAGAAGACTTATTTAGGTATTTTTAAGATGGAGGTGACTTGAGAAACCTGTAGTCTTGGGATAGGCGATATTTTGTATATTCTCTATTTACCACATCCAGATCCACTCTTTACCCTTTTCTACCCTGCTGTGTGCCTTGAGAGGCTGACCTTTTGTGACTATGTTAAGGGGCCTCTTGTGATCTGGCTTCCAGTTGGGTTTGGCCAATGGGACGCACCAACAAGAGATCAGAGACAGGGAGAAGGAGTTTGGGGTATCTGCTCCCTTGCCCCTGTCCTTGCCTGGCTAAGGTTTGGCAGTGCACCATGATTCTCTATTAAAGGACACAACTCTTGCCAAGTAGCTCTCTCCTGTAGCTACAGCTCTAACTTTCTACTAGTTCTGTTAACAGCTTCCTTTCTCTTTGCTTCTTCAAGCCTAGGGTGGTATTGGGTTCCTGTTCTTGCTAGTCTTGGGAGCTTCACCAAGCCCTTCTGATTTTCCTTAACTCTGACCACACCCATGAAAGTAGTCCCTTTATTAAACTCTCCTGAATTACCCCATTTGAGTATGTCATCTGTTTCTTACTGGGGACTTGACTGGAAAAGGTGGGGAGGTGATTAAAGGCTCTGTTTTCATTATAAGGCTCCAGAGAATGCTGAGAACATGGAGCAAACACACTAGAAAAACTGTAACAATAGAGCTTGAAAAACAATAGAAATGGGGGAATTTTATTCAGAATGGTATTGTTGGTTCACATCTTGAGGCCTTCACTCTGCTTGGATACATCACAGTGATCAATAAAATACCAGACATGTAGATGTGGCTGAATCTCCAGCCTGGTGAAGCCACAGGTCAAAAAACAGGCAGAGACAGCTGCATAGTCAATACGGCTAGTGGAATGATGAGTATAAAGAGCCTTATCTCTGCCTTGGTTATCAAGTCATAAAGAGGCTGGAGAAAATTCAGCAACCTGAGTCTATAGCTTATATAAAACTACATGCCTAGGGAAGCAGGAGAAGACAGAACTGAGTTAAGACCTGGGTCAAGACACCTACTGGATTGAAGATTAAATCTGTAATAACCCTAATTTCACACAAAGATGGAAATTCCAAGCTGCCCATATATAACCTGGTTCTGAAATGGGCTCATACAAGGTGAACCTGTAAACTAAAATTCTGAAATACATGAGGAATATTAAGATAAGTACTTAACAAAATAAAAAATAGAAAAATAACTTAACCTCAGGTTAAATTAAAATAATAGAACAATCTGAAATGCTTTAAAAGTCAGTCTGTTTAGGATTGTCAAAGAGATAAAGGAATAATAAAAACAATAAGAAAAAAACTGAAAGATCAAACAAAGAATGATGAAAGAAGCAAAAATTAGATGCATGTAAGATGATATTTAAACAATCGTAAACTGTGATACTAAAAATATAGCATTTTATAATATTGAAAAAAATTACTCAACAAATGGAATAAACTGTAAGCTAGGTACTGTCCAGAAGAGAGTATGTAAATGGGTGTGATGGTTCATTTTATGTGTCCACTTGACTGGGCCATGAGGTGTCCAGATATTTAGTCGAAAGTATTCTGTATGTTTCTGTGAGAGTGATTTTGAATGAGATTAACATTTTAATCAGTAGAAGAAAGCAAATTGTCCCCTCTAATATGGGTGGGCCTTATCTAGTCACTTGAAGGCTTGCATAGAAGAAAAAGTTCAACCCTCTCCCAAGTAAGAGGGAATTCTCCAGCAGACTGTCCCTTGGACTTCCTCTGCACCACTGGCTCTTCTGGGTCTCAAGCCTGCTGGCTCACACTGCAGGTTTGGATTTACCAGTCTCCATAATTGTGTGAACCAAATCCTTATGATCTCTCTTTATCTATCTATCTATCTATCTACATGCTATTGATTCCGTTTCTCTGGAAAATTGACTAATACAATGGAAAAATAAAACTCAGAGAAAAAAACAAAATATAGATAGAATGAGAAATTATACATACATATACAAACATATGACAGACAGTTAAGAGGCATGGAAAATGGATTGAGAAGCTACAACATATGTCTGATTAGGAGTTCCAGGAAAAGAAAAATACAGAGAATGATACAAATTTTGAGAAATAAAGTCATGAATCCTTAGGTTAAAAGTTCACATAAAGTGCAAACAGAACATATAAAAGTGAAATCACATCTATTTATGCAGTAGTGAAACTGTAGAACATAAGAAATAAATACTAAAAGCTGACCTACAAAGGAATACCAATAAGATTGATGAAAGAATGGTCATCAGCCATGCCACATGAGACCTCTATACAAATGAGTTAATATCTTCAAAGCACTAAGGAAAAAAAGTAAACCTAGAATTCCATACCCACCTAAATAATTATTCAACTGTGAGGGCAAAACAAGGACACATTCAGCTACATAAAGAACAACTCATGGGCCCATGTATGTAGTTCAAAAAGGAGAAAAGTGAAATTAGAGAGAAGAATTGGAAACAAGATAGAAAGAGTTGTAAAGTATTTCAGTAAGTCCATTAATTACTAACAGTGTAAAAATAATGTTTGCGTTAAAAACGTGGGGATGTAAGTCTAGATAATAAGCACCAAAGAATGTTGGTGGTGGGAGTGCTGAGCAGTTAGAACACACTGACATCCTTGTCTTGTTTCAGAGGGTGCTAGAGATAATGAGCAAATTTAGATCTTAGAAAGAATGTGTATTAAAAATGTATGAGTGACCATTAGAACAGCAGAAATACAACCTAACTTCTAAACCAGAAACCAAGTGGAGAAAAGGTGGTGGAGGAGGGAAGAATAGCTACCGCTATATTAATACAACTGAAGGCAGGGAAGGAGAAAAAAATGAGGATTTTAAAAAGAAGCATGAAAAGAGCAAATGCAAAATTAGTGAAAATAAACATTGATTTTGAAAAGAGCAAGCTCCAGAATCTTACATACATTCCGATACCACTTACGTTTAAAGTTACCAAACACACAAAATAATAATAAATGTTTTCTACAAAAATGTACTAAAAATATAAAAACCTGTGCAGGTGGGATACGTATATTTAAGAGAGTGGTTACCAAAAAGGAGAAGGTAAGGAGGGAAGGGGGGTTTCAGCTGTACCTTTAATGTTTTATTTATTTTTTAAAAGGCCTGAAATACACAATGATATTAACGTTTAAAAAGTACATGTGATGGTACAAGTGTGTGTATGTTTTATCATTCTTTATGATTTTCTCTATCATGAAATATCTCATGATTTTTTTTTAAGTTGGTTTTTTTTTTTTTTTTTTGCTGCACTGTGTGGCATGTGGGATCTTGGCATGCGGGATATTAGTTCCCTGACCAGGGATAGAACCTGTGCCCCCTGCGGTGGAAGCGCAGAGTCTTAACCATTGGACTGACAGGGAAGTCCCAATATCTCATGATTTTTAAGGAGAAACAAATGAAATGTAGAACTATATGGCTGCAGAAACAGGTTTAAGACCAGTATGGTTTGATGGCAATGGGGGATTTCCTTACACCCGAGAAAAGACTTGCAAAGGATTCCCAAGGTCACAGCCAGGTTGATACGGGCTGAGTCTGTAGATCAAGTAACTTTGTACTCACTGAGGTTTTGCCTCAGTCTGTTAAGAGCTAGGAAAGTATAAGAAGTGAGTTACAGGTAATCTAAGGGTCAGTTTAGAACAAGAAGTAGCACAGGGAGTGGTTTGGTCTAAGGGAAAACCAGTAAGGGGTTATTTAACTCTCTCAACCATACACTTGAGGTGACTGTAGACGTTTTACCTAGTGTTCACTGAGTACTTGTTATGCTCATGTCACTCTGTTAAAGGCTTGACTTGTATTACCTTATTTAATCATGTTCAGTCCATGAATAGGTAAACAGTATTTTTATTGACTGCTTCATTAAGAGGCAGTCAAATGCATAGTTAGGTCATGAACTCTAAAGACTTAGATCACAGCTCTGCTCCTTATGAGCTGTGTGGCTGTGGCAGCTCACTTAACTTTTTTGTGCCTTAGTTTCCTCATTTTAAAGTGAGAAAAATAATAGTACCTACCTCACTGCATTGTGTGTAGATTAAGTGTAGAGACATATGTGAAGGCTTAGAAGACTGGTTGGCATATAATCACTATATAGGGGGTTGTTATTAATTATTGCTATTTTGGATGAGAAAATAAAGGTCCAGAGAGACAAAGTCACCTGCAAAAATTCACAGCTAGTTAGACATCGTGGTATCTGGGTAAGACTGCAGTAGAATCCAGTAGCTTAGTTAGCCCAAGGATGAGAGCATTCAGTGAGGGTTGTAGACCAGAAAGAAGGTAAGAACCAGAACCTTGTTGATGTCACTGAGCTCTGACTTAGCCAATCTTGGAATTTCTCTGCCCAGGGACTTTTATTATGGGAGATAACATGTTTTTTTAATTGTTCAAACCAGCTGAGATGTATTCTTGCAGCTCAAAGCACCCAAATCAATTCAACTACCATATTAAAGTCTTTCTATTTAACATGGGGGAGAGAAAGACATTGTGCCATTGGATCTTTGACCATTGAAGGGCAGCCCCAGATCTATGTTTCTGCCCCTGAGAGTAGGAAGTGGGGTGTGGGAGCACAGGATGACAGTGGAACTTCCTTTCTCACACACCAAACTAGAAAAGGCCATTCCATGAACTGGGTCATGAGCTGCAGGAGAAGCAGAGTCCCCCCAGCTCTTTAAACTGAACAGCTCCTGTAATAACTAAACAAGCAGGAATATGGGGGTTCAGGGGGGATGACAATGCTTCCTACTTAGATTAAGATGCATGAAAGTAATAAAAACCACCCCAAAGGAACTGTGAAAAGAGGCCTTGGGAAGCACATCCAAGAGAGTGAAAAGGAGGGAGAACAGAAGGAACCCGTGGCAAGAAAATCTTCCAGACCAAATGATCGTCCAAAAATAATGAGAGCAAAGTTCAAAGAAGTAACTTAAACCAAATATTGCAGGGGAAGGCTGAGCCAGCAAGGGGCGGGCTCACTCTGCAGGGAGCAGGGAGCAGCAAGGATGGAGCTGAGCAGAGTTCAGCTTAGGACAGCCCATGGGTCAGAACTGAGAAAGGCGCTCATCTGA
Organism: Stenella coeruleoalba; assembly: GCF_951394435.1. Classification (NCBI taxonomy): domain Eukaryota; kingdom Metazoa; phylum Chordata; class Mammalia; order Artiodactyla; family Delphinidae; genus Stenella; species Stenella coeruleoalba. Next base: position 108,140,847 of record NC_137151.1, on the reverse strand, counting down.
TGGCCTGGAGATCCCACAGCGCAGGTTAGTGAAAGGGGCGGGGGTAGATGGTATTCTAGAACATCCCCTGCAGCCAGGGGATTGGGTCACGGTCTCCACACCCACCACGGGCAAGGCTGCTTGAGTTTGCAAAGCTTGTCCCATCTGGGTGGGCTTGCTGTCCTTGCAAGAGAGCCCCTGAGACCAGGCAAATGATGAAACCTTACCTGCTTAGAGCCAAGCTTCTTTTAGGCCCTATTTTACATTTCATTTCAGCAAAGAATTACAGCGATGCCAGGGATGATGGAAGCTGAACTCATTAACTGCCTGCTTAATTTTGGACTCAGGCTCCTGCTGATGCTAGATTCCAGGTAATTTCCCAGCAGCTTAGTGGCAGAGCATACGTCTGGCCCATTTGTGTATTCTGCATGTGGATATGTGTGTGCATGTACACAGTGGAAAACATATTTCTATTTATATCTATTAACCATAGTCCCTATTCCAAATTTAAACTCCATATCTTCTACCACAGCCTTTTTTTTTTTTTTTTGCGGTACGCGGGCCTCTCACTGCTGTGGCCTCTCCCGTTGCAGAGCACAGGCTCCGGACGCGCAGGCTCAGTGGCCATGGCTCACGGGCCCAGCCGCTCCGCGGCCTGTGGGATCTTCCCGGACCGGGGCACGAACCTGTGTTCCCTGTATCAGCAGGCGGGCTCTCAACCACTGCGCCACCAGGGAAGCCCTACCACAGCCTTTTGAGCCATAACATTGAGTTAACACAAACAAACAAAATTAATGTTTTCACAATTATTGAGGATTTAAAGAGGTAATGAAACAAACACGGAGAATTTAAATTCCGAAATAGCCCTATAAGGTCTCCTTTCTATGTGCCTCCCTTGATTAAGATCTCTGATATTTATTCTGTGATAGAGGACAAAACTGAACTATGTATCATGGTTACCAATTGATGCACACTGCGCTCACATATACAAAGGAAATGTGGCTCATGTAGTTTTTCAAATTCTTCTGTGACTGATCTTATATGAGTCCCTATGGCACAGGCTAATGGGAACGCAACCTTGCCACCTAGTGATAGCTCGGTCTCCTCCAGTTAAGTAACACTCATCCCAGAGAGACTCAGAGCTGTTTGGAATTCTCCTCCTTCCACTGCGCCTCTCCAGGGTGGCACCTGGTGGTTAAGGGGAAGTTAAGGAGACTTCATGGGAGAAGAAAAGGAGGGCGTTCTGAGCCAAAATGATATCATGGATTCCCACTACTCTCCACTGTGGTGTAGATGGTCTGGACTTGTTCCTGGATTGGTGACCCTTGGTCTCAAGTGGCCTATGGGGCCAATGTGGCACCTTCTCAACCCTCTTAGCCTTCTCAGCACCTCCTTGGCCTCTCTCTGGAGCATCTGTGAATTTCTGGGTATACTGCTCACCACCAGGGTTCTGGGTAGTGGGAGAAAAAGAATGCTATGGGCTTTCCTACCTAGGCACTTCCCTGCTGCACTGCTAAGCTATTGCCCAGGACACACTGACTCTGGTTTTGTGAGCAGCTCTGCCAAGAGGCTCACATGCTCCCCCAGGCTGTGCTTGGGCAGTGGTGGCCCTGGTCCCCTACCCCAAATGTTCTCAGGTTCCTTCCATACCTACCTAAAAGTTTCCACCGTGTCTCCTCTGGCCTTGGGGTTCATCCCAGGAGTGGAAAATAAGGACATGCGAGTCTGATCTCTTTGCCCTACTTCTGTCTTTCTTTTCTCCCACTTGGGACATGCAGGTAATTTCCCTTCCACTCTGGTCTGCAGGGTACAGTGTGTTTGGAACATTCCTCTACTCTCTTCCCACCTCAGATGTTCTTTGCCCTTTCTTATTTTCTGAGACATAAAGGCAAACACGGTGCAAAGAATGAGAACTTGTTTTCGCGGATAAGTGTACATTACTTTTGAAATATTTAGAAAAATGTAGCAATTACATTAACATATATAGACCCTTGAGGTTGGCTGGATCCCTGTACAGACAAGGAGCTTAATAAAGGCTGCTTTCTGACTGAGAAGGGAAGGGAAGGGGGAGGAGATCAGACTGCATTTAGTAACATCTTTAAGATTTCTTCCAGTTTCTTTTCTCTCTGAAATACAGGACTCTTGACTGCTGGTACTTTCTTTTAATTCCAAAATAGCACACACATCTTCATCTCTTACTCTCCCTCATGGTACTATAGGAGGTTCCCAGGATCAATCACCCCATGGATTAATTTCTAGGCATCACATGTGCAGGGTGGCATGAATGAAGATGCCTGCAGGAAAGACTCTGCTTTTTTTTTTTTTTTTAAATTCAGAAAAGTTAAGAGGTAATATAATATACACATACATCTACCCACTCATATTTGAAATGTTTACTTGCTGTCACTTTGCCTTCAGATAGTTTTTAAATATGTGTGTGTATAAATGATCTTACAGTTAAAGTTGAAAACTACTGGACTTTATTCTTCTTTCCCATCCCAGTCCCCTCCCTTTCTCTCCAGAGACAGTCGCTATCAAGAATTTGATGTGTATAAATCAACTATACTCCAATAAAAAAAAGGAATCTGATGTGTATCATTCTGGTCCATGTTTGTATTAGCTTATTACAGGTTTACATATCAGACAATAGACAGCATTGCTTTATATGTTTAAAAATTTTCCCTAAATGATTCAGATCATGTGCATTGTTGTACAACTCATTTTTTTTCAGTTAACAATGTTTTTGAAATTTATTCTTTTTATGCATGTATGCCCAGTTCATTCTTTTTAAACTTGCAAGTATTTAATTTGTGAATCTATCACATATTATTTATTAATTTTCCACTGAAAATATGAGGTTTTATCCATCTTTTCTCCTGGTATTTTATTTAAATAATAGGAACTACTGGCTCATCCTAATGCTTTCATTTCAGGCCAAAATCGGCCAGAAGACTTTGTTATCTAATCGTCCACCGAGCTACTGTCAGCCAGCAGGTATTTGAGCATCCACATGGGCTCCACACAGTTATAGACTGCATATCCCCGAACCTCTCTCTGACTCAGTTCTCTCATCTGGAAAATGGGATAATTGTTTCTATCTACTTGAGCTGTTGTGAATCTTGTGTTAATGATAGAGTATACAGTAATTAATACCTGGTGTAGAACTAGAAGTCAGGCACCTCCTGACACCCTGGCCGATTTTCTTTCAGAGACATTCTCTGCCTGTGTTATCATGGTAGGTAAAACCCTGTCTCAAATAGTTTATGGTCTGTGAGGACACAAGTCCAAACCATGGGAGGCAGGGGCAACAGGCAGAGGCAGTAGGCTGCCGTGGTAAGTGCTGGGCTAACAACGCCAAATGCTATGAGGACTCACAACTGCTGTCAGCCAGCCCCTGTACTCTGGATCGCTCTGAAGCACAGCCTCGCAGGGCCTGCTTGGACCTGCTCCAGTTCAGCTGCCTGCAGGAGCGAGGACTCACAGCCCTTGCTCAGGGCCTATTTGCACAGCTCTAGCCAATCAGAGCTCTGTTGCTACGCGGCCCCTGCAGGCAGCGCCTTCTCTCCAGCTCTGCTCACAGGCATCCTACTGGCCACAGACATCCCTTTGCTGTTTTTGTTCGCACTGATTTTTTTAAAAGCACCTGATACATACTTTTCATTGTTTTCCTCTTTTTCTTATTCCATTCAACCCCCACTGAAAGCCCTACTACACACACACACACACACACAGAGACACACACACACACACACACACACACACACACACAGAGACACACACACACACACACAGACACACACACACACACACACACACACACACACACACACACACACACACAGGAATCAAACTCAGAATCATTAACAAAGAAACCTTGGTCTAACACAGAAAACAATCTCTAAATAGACTCTTACTCCAAGCTTGTCAATGTGGGGAAAATCTACTCTTTCTGTTATTTGGGGACACTAATTAAAAGGTTACCCCATTACCACATATTTAACTTCCCACTCTTTCTGCCCCCAGGAGTAGAGAAGTCAACAAAAGAGAGATGATAAGGTTTCAGACAGCCCACCTCCCACCCTTTATTACCACCTCTCCCAAGAGTCCAGCCACAAAGCTAGTGCGACTAGATACAACTCACCAGCATGGCGGGGTTTAGGACTCTGCCTCTCTCCTCTTGTGAGAGGACATTTAGATGTTGTCTGCTCTTCTCCCCTCCCTTCTCTCTCTGATAAGAGAAAGGGCAAGCACATTCTTGAGAAAGAAGGGGCTGCATGCAGCAGGGGTCATGACAACACCTGAGCCCCCTGGTAAGGGAGAAATGGCGGAGAGAGGATTGAGAGACAAAGATGGTGGGATCAAGTGGTGTGGATGAAAGGGAAAGTTCTCCTGAGGTTGGAAAGCACGAGGGTCAGGGAGTTTGAGATGGTAAAGAACAGGAGAAGATGAGGACTTTAAAAACAATCTTCCTTTATATTCTTAAACCTCCTGAAATATTAAGAGAGAGAGAGATGTGAGTAAAGGTTGGAAGACCTGTGTAGCTGTGGTGTTTTGAACTCAGTACTGCTCTGGCACTGAACGCTTTTTAGCTTACTTACTCTGACACCTACCTACTCCAGTTTTTAGGTAATTTTATACAAACATACATACATAAATAAATGTCAATAAAATAAGGGTTAATATTTTAATATTAACATGGCTATACGTGGTACAGGGCAGGTTTTTTGTGAGGAGACTAATTTTCTAGAAACCTGGCTAAAGCAAGTTATTAGACTGTTATTACTAAAAGAAAAGGGGAATTAGGCAGAAAGCCAGACTACCTTCCTTCCATTGGGTTTTCTCCAGAGATCTAATCCTTCTAGTCTCTTCCTTACACTTTTCTCTTACTGGGTAGCTCTCTGCCAGGGGAGTTTTAGTGCTGCTTACACAGCAAGCACAATGCAAAAGCTTCAAAGCAGAAATGTAAATAATAGTTAAAACACTTGGTGAGTTCTGATTTTATTTTTAAAGAACATAGCTTAAAGACACATGTAAAATACAAGCTCTAGCCTGAAAAGCCACAGTCTAAAATAAATAAAAGTTTTAAAAGATACTAATTCTCATATCATAAAGTTTAGCAACTCCTTTCTCCCACCCCTCTAAACAAAGAGGGTTCTTTTAGGAATTAATGTCTTATGTGGAAAAGAAACATTCTTCTGCTATTCAGCAATTCCTTAAGTTTCATAATAGCCTTTTTCTTCTTCTACATTCAAGCAAAATTAATCCTTTTGATTTTTTAAAAGTAAAAAGTAATAAGATCTCATTTTTAAAAAATTATACTTATCTCCATACACTGAGAGGAATGATTCTTACCTAATATTGATAAGGGCTATTTTAATGATGAAATACTAAGGAGGCTTTTTTTTTTTTTACTTCTTTTGTACTTTTCAGTGTTGTGTGATTTTAAAAATAAAGACTGTGTATTCTTTTCTATAATAGTAACATAATTTTCTTAAAAAGGAAGAAGAAATTAGTGTCTTGAGAAGTAATTGAAAGTCAATGACTTTTCCCTGTAGATTTCATAAGGGTTTGTGTGTGTGTGTGTGTGTGTGTGTGTGTGTGTGTGTGTGTGTGGTGGGGAGAGCAGTGTTTCAGTGCATTTGTTCCCAGGAGACACTGTGGTGTCAGAGTTCAATGGAATGAGGGCCTGACAAAGGGGGCAGAAGTACTGAAAGTGAGGAAAAATGGGGACCAGGAAGGTTAGCCATGACTAGCAAAGACACACAATGAAATTTTCAGAAAGGTCAAGGCCTCAGAAATTACAAAGTTATCCATCCCCTTGTTTCTGAATTGAATGATCCTGGCCCTGGCAAATTTAGGTGGGCACTCCAGCCTAGGCTGAGTAAGCTTTGAGAGGGGGTGGGAGAGGAGACTGGAGCAGCAGGTGAGTGGGTTCCCTACTGTCAAGGTGCAAACAGGGAACAAACAGCCTTCCTATACCTAGGTTGAACCAGAGGAGGACCAGAGGCCTGGAGGTGCTTCTCAATAGCCAGCATTTCTCAGAAACACAGCGGAAGTCTCCCAGACAGGACAGACAAGCTGGCATCCCTTTCTGAGAATCAGAAGGAGGGGAAAGAGTGAGGCAGGCCTAGCCAACATACCAGGGACAGTGGTGAAATCTTGGGAATCTGGGGGGTCTGCCAGCCATGCTTTCCACAGCCACTTGGACAGCAGCTCTCAATGTCCTCACCTGGAGAACCCGCATGAACTTGGCTGCCAGACCATAAAGGGAAGTCTCTGGACTGAAGGACCAACTGCCCCTTGTAAATTCCCTTACTGGTGCCAGCTCCTAATTGTAGGGATCTATGCAGGTCTGGACCCCTCTGCAGGGGTCCTAGGACCCTTAGGAGGGTCCATTCTTTTCCCTGTCATCCTATGTTACCCTCTCTTCTTTGTCTGTTCCTCCTTTCTTGCCAGACACACTCTTCTTCACCCATCAATACCCAAATCACACTTGTATCTGGTGTAGCTAAGTGCTCAGACTCATAACTGAAATCCAGTTCCCTCAAGGTCTCTAGATCACCAGTCTTCCTCTTTTACCCCAACTCCTCATAACCTACAAAGAAGAAAACAAACAACACATGCAAACAAAAAATCAACAAAGAACAGAAGGGAGATTTCCTGGCCTTGGGCTGGAGGCACAGCAGGAAGTTGTAGCCACACAAACTATGCTCTGTGGCCAGAGTCATGCGTCATGACCTTTAGGTTGAGCAACCCAAATGTAGCATGGGGGTGTTGAGGTGCTGAAATACACTCTCTTGCCCTCTAGTAGGTCAGTCCTTGGCTGTAATATAATTTAGTATAGTTTTATAGATAGAAAATTCCAGAGAGTAGCAATCTTCTCTGTGTTATGCAGCCAGGAGTAAGTAAAACAAGGAGAAGTGACGTATGCCTAGACCCAATTATTTGACATCTCAAGACTTTTCCTTTATGGTTTGTGGTGGCTTAGCTGGGATGAAGGTCCAGCAATGGGGAACTAGACTGAAAGACCCTATTCTCTTCAACTGTCTTATTAAGTTACATTAAATTTTCCTAGCTCATTACCTGAGTTTGGGATGTAAAGTAGAAAAAACACATTTTCTTGGAATTATACCTGAAACAGAAAGTAGAAATCCATGTTATGTTTGTGTTTCCCTGGTCTCAGGGTATCTGACCTGATTTCTTCTGCACCTAGTCTCTAATTCAGGACCATTTCCCTTTTCCTAGGCATGAAGTAACAACCCAGCCTATTCGTGTATCTTACTGGTAATTTAATGGACACTCCAGTTGATTCATTTTGCTCTATCACAAAATGAGCTTCCCACCAAGACAGAAGAGGAGATCATATAAATGTATATAAATTTACAAAAATAAAAAGAATACGTAAGGGTGATATAGTAGCATCTTCGAAGTAGCAGGACTTGCCATGACGTCATGGCAGCTTCTACCCACAGCCCAGACACAGAAAGGCCACTCATAAGGTATGAAAGCAAAGTAGCACCCAGTCTCTTGGTCACCACCTAAGTGATCCACTAATGGGTGTTCTCTCTTCACTACAGGTGAATGTAGCTCAGGATAAGAAGCTTCAAAGACTTACCCAAATTCCTTATTGGTACTACTACATTTCACTCTGTAGTGTTATATAAAAATATTTAGCCAAACTCTTGCTTCATACATTCCAAGTGCCTAGCCAAGGACTCAAAGTTTGATTAGATGCCATGTACCCCCAAATAAATTTTATTTGATGTGCAGTTATATACTGAAATATGTTGTGTTCTATAGAAGTGAGAAATGTGAGAGAAAGAAGATGCAGAAGGATTGTGCTGTATACCTTGGATCAAATCAGTTTAGGAGTCATTTAGATGGATCAGAGTGCCCTAAACTAGATAAACAAATCAACCTATAAAACTCAGTCAAGAGTCTGTTAATAGAGAACTCTATTGATCATGATTTCCACATCAGTGCTGCTTAAACTTTCACTATTCCTCTCCTGGCCTCATCAAACTGGGGTGATATATGTGGGTCTTACTCTAAATTTACCCATGTGGAAGGAGAGACCTTAGAGGCTGGTGTATAAGGAAGTCTCCAATCTGGTGACGAGTGGAAACAGACCAACATCCTACTTTCCCATCCTCTTTTTCTCTTGACCTTGCTGCCCTACAATGAGATATCCCAAGAACCCATTGTCATCTCCTCTTTGTGGGACAAGCATGAGTCTATCTTGGCCCAGTACTCCCAAGGAAAGCAGAATATAAAAAAAACATTTCCTCTGTCTCGCCAGATGGCTTCAGGATAAAATTCTTCCCCGAACTAAATGTTAGAGTTCAGTTGAATGTTTCAGGGAGGGCAAGAAGAAACAAGGAGAAGTATTTAATCCTCCTCTTCCCCTAACACACCACTGCATCCAAGCTTGATGTGAGCAGGTCCTGCCAGGGCAGGCAAGATTGTTGAGCTGAAATCAAGAGGATGGGTCCTTGACAGAGTAGACCCTTTTAAGGATGAAGATTGGATGTGGGGGAAATACACAGTCCACAGACCTGAGGTTCCAGGCTGGATGTTCTCATTTTCCGTACTTGCTGAGGAGGTGGCAGGGCAAAATATGGAATAAACTGAAGAATACTGAGCCCCATCCAACCCGTCTGGGAACCCACGGTGTAAAGTAATGGGGAAAATTACATTGGGACAGTCCAGACTTCTTGAGATCAATGCATACCTCTGCGCTTGCCTGCATACTTTGTACAACTTTTCATTTTGAAATAATGAACAGTTAGCATCAAGAATGGCTACTCATTCTTAAAATGTGTTGGAGAAACCAGAACTTGAAGCAGCCAATGCAGGTGAGGGTGTGGATAATCAAGGAGAATAGCCTCCCAAGAGAAGCATGAAGGAACCGGATGTTTGGTCTCAAACTTTGTTATACCAAACACTTGGGTATTTATGCTTGGTTTTTGTAGTAGAGTTAACATTAAGTCCCTTGAGTTTGTTCATTCATAGGACATGCATTATGCTCCTATTTGACACCAAACACTGGGAAGGTCAAAAACGAGTAAGACATGACTTTTGCACTTAAGGAATGCTAAAAATATTAACTTAGTCTCTGATCAAATGAGACTGAATTGCTGAATAATATTGAGAAACATTCAAGTACTTAAAAAGTAACAACACATACACGCAATTAGTGGCAAAATCTCCTTTTAGCACCTTTATCCAATGCAGCATTTACCTCTCCTGAGAATTTCCTGTTAGTTCTTGATTTGCCTACATCTAGTTAAGTTTATAAGTAGGATGTTAGAACAGACTGGAGACCTAGGATACTAGGTGCTACAATCCTCCCTTAGGTGATTCATGTAGTTGACAGAAGAGAGGCTCATAGAAAAGTGGATGAAACAGCTTCCTGAATGGCCTTTCAGATTCAGTGTCTCCCACTTCATGGGTTAACAGTATCTCCCACTTCATGGGTTAGCGGTTTCTAGGATAACTTGATTTTCATAAGGCAAAACTTCAATTGTAAAAATCTCACAAGTAACAGAAGACCTTCAATGGATCCCCAGTCCTATCTTGATCAAATGAAAATTGTCTAGTGAAAATGGATCCTTAGGGTTTCCTCACACGTCTTTATGCTTCCTCTGCTCTGTGCTTTCTCTCCTGAAATTGTTGTTGCCTAAAATAGTTATATTAACTACCCACTCTGAAGATCGTATTTACTTTTCAAAACCTAATTTTCTTTTCCTGGGATTCAAATCTTTACTCCCTTTTCTTGATTCCCAATAGTATTATGTGCTTGCTTTGACATCAAAGAGCTTCATCTCAATAGGGATGATGTCTTATGTGTCATTGCTTGTTGTGGCATCTGACATAGAGCTTTGATCATCTATTTGCTCAGGAAATATTTCTTGAACAGAGATATCCATAGGCCCACAGCTCATTGGTGGCAGGACCAAATTTAGAACTTAGGTATCTTTACTCTTACCCTTGTGCTTTCTCCTACATCCATTGACTCCTAGTTCATCGATTTGTAGGGCTCATTTGAAGTCCTGACCTATTCATCCCATTGTCTATATTTCTTGATTTGAGAAACCTACTAGTTTAAGATTCTTTGGAAATAAGTATTTCCTGTTTCAAACTGAGTTGAGGGGACATAGTGGAAGCTTACTGCCTATTTGCTAATGACACTTTGCAGAATTCAGAGAGAAACTGAGTCCTTGAAAGCACAGACTTCTATTTAAATGTTGGTTTTAACTGTTGTTTTCTTGCTCTTTTTATCCATTTTCCCTACTCTTTCTCTTCTCCCTTTTTCCTCTCATCTTTTCTGCAAATCTCTATCTATGTCTGCTAAACAGGAGACAGTCTAGGTGGTTGCGATTTCACAGATATTGATGGAGCATCTACCTGGCCTGAAGATACACATCTGCACACCAGACCCTCCGTGTAGGACACCTAAAGTGGGGTCAGTGGGGCATTCAGGGAAACCTCTGTGTGGAGGCTGAGTCTAGAGGCACCCACCCTGAGTTACATCTAGGAACTGTGGATTGCATCAGGATTCTCACAACTTCATCATACCAGGAAGTCTAGGAGGACAAAACACAGCAAATGGATCGAAGATTTTCCTGCCTCATTCTGACCAGGAAAGGACAGACAGACTAGGAAAGAACAAAAGTTCCCAGAGCCTGGCCATGCACACATGGGCCCAACAATCCTTGGATGCTGGAGTGAGCTGCTTTCAGCTCTCCCACTGCCACTCCAGGTTCTCCCCTACCCCTCTGGCATCTCCTGTTTTCTCATTTCTTTTCTTCTCTCTCTGCCTCCCAAGCACCAGTGCTCTTCAAGTGCTGTGTTCTGCTCCCCCTTTCACAAATTTGTTCTCAAAGAACTCATCCACTCCTGTGACTTCCATTACATGCTGTTGTCCCTCAAATCTGAACCTCTCCAGAGCTCTAAGCCTAACTGACTAATGGACATTGCAACTGAATTTCCCTCTCAAATAGGAAACAGAGTCTCATATTCCTGACCTGTTCCCTCTCCTGTGTCTCCCATCTTATTAAGTCACACAGTTGATGCACTCAGTCTCTAAGCCAGCAATCTACCAACATCCTAGATTCCAACCTTACTGTACTCCCCCTTAATAGTTACTAAATACGGTTGCTCACTGTTTGTAGAAACCAGTTGAAGCCAGCACCTTGACTTGGTTCTCACTTGTTTCTTGTATTCTTCAGACCCTTGCAGTCCTGTCTGCAACTCTAACAATAGCTTCCTTACCTGATCTTCCCACTACCATGACTATGAATGAATCCTTTAACCTCTTTGCCATTTCTTCATCTAAAACACGAGGGCATTGGATTACATCTCTGAGAGCTTTCTTAGTGCTGATATTCATTTATTTGTCAGCTTGAAAATATCACAGGCTCCAAAGTAAAAATCTGAATTTTCTGCCCTTTCACTCATTCCCCACCTCCCAATAACCTTTTTCTTCTTCTTCCTCCTCCATCCTGCTAAAGGAGATTTTGATTGCGGTGTGGCAGCCCTAGGACTCAAACCTTTAGCCAGGATGTGATTTCCCAGACATTCCCAAGGGAGATGGTCTCGTGTCCTTTCCTTCTGCTGTCACAGCAGGGAAGGGAGTTGCCTGGAGCCAAGGCTTACAAAGAGTGGCCATTGTTTTTATTTTATCGACACATTGTTTTGGGGTGCCACTCTTCCACTCAGCAGAGGCAGATAACATTGACAGGAGATTTTAAAACACTTTTTTTTTCCTGCTGCAGATTAACTAGATGGTGAATATCAATTTCTTGTTCTCATCCCACGTTCATCACCATCTCTTCAACCAGAATGCCAGGCTCAATGAGGTGACTCCTGAGGCTTGGTATTGCCCCAAGGACCAGGGCTCCTTTTGTCTTAATTTAGAAGCTTCACTAAAGGGACACCAAGGGGAATGGTGTGATGGTACACCTGCTGAATTCACCATCAGTTTTGAAATAACACCCTCCTCTCAACCTGTGAGTAGTTGCATTCTTCTTGGCTCCACTCAGGCTGGGCAGTGATAGGGAATATCTAGGACTTTCATTCTTCAGCGTCCCAATGTTGGCATTTGCCTCATATTGCCTAGTGTCATACAATATGAATGGATGGAGTTTGTCTTCAACATCTCCCATCACCTTTCTCTGTTCTATAAAAATTACGATGAAATGACTTTTTTCCTTTCATAGACTTTGCGTGTTTGTGTGTGTGTGTATGTGTGCATGTGTGTGTGGTCCCATCTTCCTACAGTCTAGAGGCTGCTAGGGAAGGGAGAGAGAAATGCAAGGGCGTCCTGTGCTGATCCTTGTTGAAATTTCTGGTAAGAAGCTGAAAAATACTATTCAAGGGATATTAAGACATCTCTGAACTTTATATGAATTTTAGAACGTGAATAGGAATTTGAACTTATCTATGCTCTCTCCAATTGCACCTGCCATTTTACAGGTATGGAAAATAAGACTTCCAGCAAATTAGCAGTGCAGTACCAATTCTGTGTACTTTCCATTACAATCTGCTTCCTAATTGCATGTGGATTTCCTTATTCCCCAGAGCCAGGCAGCATCAACATTTAGCTTCAGAAATGCTGTTAAATCCTGAATAAACCAAAGTGAATATGCAAGGTAGTGTTCAAGATCTCTTACTCCTAAAGCCAGATGCAATGCTTGTGTTCAACCCTAGGCTCTAGGCTTGCTTCAGTGCTTCCCCAACTTTCTCTTTATAAGTAGGGGAGGAAATGTGGGGCTAACAGAGACATTTTCATGGTCCCTGTCCCCCACCAAGCCCCCTCACTGACGCTTAAAAAATGGGAATGTTTTTGTGTGTATGGAGCAGAGAAAGTCTTTCCTCAATTTTGGTCAGCAGGGTTTGTCTTGGATCTAGAAAGAGTGGACGAGGCCTCAGTTGGAGTGAATTCATAGAGGACTGGGAGGGTTTTTCTTTTTCTTCCCACAAACCACAGTTTAAGTTACATTTCATCAGTAGAATTCCTCTAAGATAAAATATTGGGAAACATACCAGGTTAGGAGTCATAACACCTAGTTTCCAAGCCTGATTTTCCTCCTGTAACTTAAAACCTCATCCACACTTTCATTTATTTAGGAAACAAAATAGTCATTGAGCTGCTATACGTCTAGTGCTATTCTAGGTGCTGAGTTTTCAGTGTAGTATAGTGCAAATTTCCTGTTCCCACAGGTCTTACATTGTAGTGGGTAAGTCAGTAATTGCCACATAAACATGTAATCATATCAAATGTTATGAAGAAAACAAAAATGAATAAGGCAATAGAGAGTACCATACAAGAGGGTATATTTGTGTAAGAGTGTGTTAGGGTGCTTTAAGATATGTCCACAAATTCTTTTTACTCTCTTCTATAGGTGAAGCCTAATTTCCCTCCTCTTGAGTAGGGGCTGGACTTAATGACTCACTTCTAAAAGGTAGAATGAAGTTGAAGTGAGAGGGTATGACTTTGAATAATAAAGTCATTGTGTCTTCCACTGGTTTTTCTTGGATTATTTGCTCTGGGGGGAGTTAGTTGTCATGTTGTGAGGACACTCAAGCAGCTTAAGAAGCTCATGTGGCAAAGACCTGAGGCCTCCTGCCAACAGCCATGTAAAGGAGCCATCTTGGAAACCAATTCTCCAGCCTCAGTCAAACCTTTGGATGACTGCCGTCCCTGCCGACATCCTGACTGCAACTGAATGAGAGACCATAAGCCAGACCACCCAGATAAGCTGCTCCTGGAGTCCTGACTGAGAAAAACTGTGAGATACTAAATATTTGTTGCTTGAAGCCAGAGCTTTTGGGGATGATTTGTTAAATAGCAGTAAATAACTAATGTATGTACTCTAGGGAAGCTCTCTCTGGAAGGTAATAATTGAGTAGAGACCAGAAGGAGAAGAGGAAATAAGCCAGGTAATAATATGTATGAAGAGAGATTGAAGCTGAGGGAATAAAACTGGAAAGGCCTTGTGGTAGGAACACGCTTGGAGTTTTCAAGGGCGTGTCAGGAAAAAATTGTCCAAGATTTGGAAATGGGCAAGATAATACTGAGTATCCTTTCAGCGGAGACCTGGGAATTGTCTAAGGTATTTTCTGGAGATTATCTGATTATACTGAGATATTCCCCTCTGACTGAATTCCTATTGCCCAAGTTATTTTATAATTCTGTAGAGGCAGAATTCAATCTGTAGAAAACTGAGAGTGATGCAAGTGATTCTTTCCAAAGTATAACGAATTTTGTCCAGTACAGATACAACTGAATTCTACCCTATAGAAAAGATGGCCCCAAACAAGCAGCTTTATTGAGATACAATGTTTTATGCCATACAACTCACTCTTTTAAAGTTTACTATTCAATTTTTTTTTTAGTATATTTACAGGGTTGTACAAATATCACTACAATCTAATTTTTGTCCACCTTCTAAAGAAACCCCATTAATAGATATTCTGTATTCCCTTCCGTCATTCCCTTTCCCCCTAGGAGCCCTAAGCAATGACTCATCTACTTTCTGTCTTTATAGATTTGCCTATTCTGCAAATTTCATATAAATGTAATCATACAACTTATGGTTTTTGCAACTACACGTTAGCATAATGTTTTCAAGGTTTATCCATGTTGTATTAATACTTCATTGTTTATCGATAAACAATACTCAACTGTATGGATATAACACATTTTGTTGATCTCTTCATTCGTTGATGGGTATTTGGGTTTTTTTCTACTTTTTGGATAGTATAAGTAATATTTCTATAAACATTCACAAATAAGTTTTTGTGTGAGTGTATGTTTTAATTTCTTTTGGGTGTATACTTAGCAGTGGAATTGCTGGGTCATATGGTAGGTCCATGCTTAATATTTTGAGGCACTATCAAACTGTTTTCAGGATGGTTGTATCATTTTATATTTCCTCAGTGTATGAGGATTCTAATATATCCACATTCTTGTCAACACTTATTATCATCCATCATTTTAAATATAGCCATTTTAGCTGCTGTGAGGTGATATGTCATTGTGATTTTAATTTGTATTTCCCTAAGGATTAATGATGTTGAACATCATTCCATGCACTTAGCCATTTTAATATTTTTACTTGGAGCAATGTCTGTTTAAATCTTTTGCCCATTAAAAATTTTGTCTTTTACTATTGAATTTTAAGAATATATATTCTGACGATCAATTAACCTATGACAAAGAAGGCAATAATATACAATGGAGAAAAGACATGCTCTCCAATAAGTGGTGCTGGGATAACTGGACAGCTACATGTAAAATAATGAAATTAAAACATCAGAGAAATGCAAATTAAAACCACAATGAGATATCACCTCACACCTCTCAGAATGGCTATCATCTGTAATCAAATAACAAATGTTGGCCAGGATATGGAGAAAAGGGAACCCTTGTGCTGTTGGTGGGAATGTAAATTTGTGTGGCCACTGTGGAAAACAATATGGAGGTTGCCTAAAAAACTAAAAATAGAACTAACATATGACCCAGAAATTCTACTCCTGGGTATATGCCCCCAAAAAACAAAAACACTAATTAAAAAACTTACATGCACGCCAATGTTCAGAGCAGCATTATTTATAATTGCCAAGATATGGAAGCCACCTAAGTGTCCAAGATAAAGAAGATGTGGTATATATATATATATATATATATACACACAATGGAATAATACACAGCCATAAAAAAGAATGAAAATTTTGCCATTTGGAACAACATGGACAATCTACTATGTATAAAATAAATAAGCTACAAAGATATATTGTACAACGTAGAGACTATAGCCAACATTTTAAATTGAAATATAGCCTTTAAAATTGTGGATCGTTATATTGTACACCTGAAACTTATAATATTGTACATCAACTATACTTCAATTTAAAAGAAGAATGTATGTGTATATATTCTGGAAAAAAAGTCCCTTATCAAATATATGAGTTACAACTATGTTCTCCCATTATGAGAATTATCTTTCACTTTCTTGATGGTATTTTTTGCAGAATAAAACTTTTTAATTTTAAGTTTAATTTATCTATTTTTTTTTTTGTTCTTTGTGTTTTGGGTGTTATTTCAAAGAAACCATTGTCTGACCCAAGACCATGAAGGTTTACTCTTATGGTTTCTTCTAAGAGTTTTAGTATTTTAGCTCTTACCTTTAGATATAAGATCCATTTTGAGTTAATTTTGTGTATGTTGTGTGGTAAAGGTCCAAATTCATTGTTTTGCTTATGGATATTCAGCAGGCCCTCCACCAATTGTTAAAAAGACTGTTTTTTCACCACAGAATTGTTTTTCCATCATTGTTGAGCATCAATTGATCATAAATTTATGGGTTTATTTATGGAACTCAGGCCTATTTCATGGATCAATATGTCTATTCTTGTTCCATTCTCATACTTTCTTGGTTATTATAGCTTTAGAGTATGTTTTGAAATTGGAAAATGAGTTATCTAATTTTGTCGTTCTTTTTCAAGATTGTTTTAACTTTTTTGGGTTCCTTGCATTTCTATATGAATTTGAGGACTGGCTTGTCAATTTTTGTAAAAAGGCATCTGTTATCTTGATAGTAATAATTTCAAATATGTAGATCAAACCGGGGAGTAAAGTCATCTTAACAATAGTACATTGTCTGATGGGTGACCAAGGAATATCTTCCCACTTATTTACATGTTCCTCAATCTCTTTCAATGATATTTTGTAATTTTCCATGTATGTCTTTTGTTTTTGTTTCTTGTGGTACGCGGGCCTCTCACTGTTGTGGCCTCTCCCTTTGCAGAGCACAGGCTCCGGACAGGCAGGCTCAGCGGCCATGGCTCACGGTCCCAGCCACTCTGCAGCCTGTGGGATCTTCCCAGACCACGGCACAAACCCGTGTCCCCTGCATCGGCAGGCCGACTCTCAACCACTGCGCCACCAGGGAAGCCCGTCTTGTTTTTATTAAATTTATTATTTTTGATACTATTGTAAATAGAATTGAATTCTTAATTTCATTTTCAAAATTTTCACTGTTACTGTATAGAAGTACGAGAATTTTGTATATTGATCTTGTACCCTGCAACCTACTGAACTCATTTACCAGTTTTAATAGTTTTTAGTGGATTTCTTAAGAGTTTCTCTACACAATATCATGCTATATGCAAGGAGAGAGACTTTTACATCTTCCTTTCCAATCTGGGTGCCTTCCCCCAGCCCCGCCCTGTTTTTCTTGTCTAATTTCCCTGGCTAGAACTTTCATTATGATGTTGGAGAAGTTGTAGGATTGGACCTTCTTGTCTTGTTCCTGATTTTATGGTGAAAGCATTCAGTCTTTTAATATTAAATATGATAGCTGTGGGTTTTCCATAGGTGGTCATTATCACATTGAGAGAGTTCCTTTCTTTATGGTTTGCTGAGTATTTTTAATCATGTAGAATGTTAAATTTTCATCAGATACTTTTTTCTGTGTCCACTGAGATGAACATATGGCTTTGTCCTTTATTCTATTAATATGGTATGCATTACAATAAGTGATTTTCAGATGTTAAACTAATCTTGCATTTCTGAGATAAGTCCCTCTTGGTCTTGGTGTATGTTTTTTATGTTACTGTCAGAAATATTGAAGTAAATTTATTAATAGATGCAAAACTGGCTAATATTGTATGAGACAAAAAAGTATAATGTTTGAATCAATGAAGTTGACATGCATTTATGGAGAGTACTCAGATTGCTAAAATCAGGAATGAAAGAAGAGACATCACTACAAATCTTATATAAATAAAAAGATTTATAAGGGAATATTTTTTATGTTACTTGATTTGATTTGCCAGTGTTTTGTTGAGTTGCTGTTGTTGTTATTTTTGGTGTCAATATTCATAAGGGATATTTGGCTGTTGTTTTATTTTCTTATGGTGTCTTCATGTGTGAAGACCTAGTAATAATGGACTCAAATGTTGAATTGAGAAATGTTCTCTATTTTAGTATTTTTTGGAAGGGTTCTGAAGGATTGCTATTAATTCTTTGAATATTTGGTAAGTTTTAAAATTACTATTTCAATTGTTTTTCTTGTTATAGATCTATTCATATTTTCTGTATCTCTTGAGGAAGTTTCTTTAACTTGTGTATTTCTAGGGATTTATCCATTCCATGTAAGTTATCTAGTTTGTTGGTATACAGTTGTTCATAGTATTTCCTTATAAATCTTTTTATTTCTATAGGATTTGTAGTGATGTCTCTTCTTTCATTCCTGATTTTAGCAATCTGAGTACTCTCCTGGATAAATGCATGTCAACTTTATTGATTCAAACATTACACTTTATTGTCTCATACAATATTAGCCAGTTTTGCATCCATTAACAAATTCACTTCAATATTTCTGACAGTATATGTATACATATATCTCTGTTCTTAAAATTCTCTTTTGAACCAATCCTAAGAGCTTACTGATTCTCTCATTAATTAGTGAGTTGAATAAAATATTTGATATCTTGATTTTATATATTTATTAGAATGACATTTTTAAACTTTGGAAAATTATGTGTTAACAGAAAGTATAAAAAATCAATGAAGAGTCAGAGAGTGGTGGGAAATGAGGTTGGAGAGAAAGATATAGGACAGATCACATAGGCCCTTGAAGGCCATGCTGAGGACATTGGTTTTTACTCTGAGATGGAAAGCTATTGACATCACCTTAGACAATTCCTTTTTCACCTGGGGCCACAGCTATCTGTAATATGTCTCTATGCTACCTCATAGGATGACTGTGAGAATTGTATGAGATTACAGAGTTGAAAACTGCATTGTTATTCTTAGAACTCTGTCAAGTTATGAGGTTACTTTTCAGGCACTCATGACTAGGTCTAAATTTTTTTTCAAATTCTTACCTATTGACAGATTCCTGAGGAAGAAAAACATAGGGACTTCCACAGAACTGGACCCTGCATCCTGGGAAAGGCAGTCTTGTCCATGAAGATGCTGGGGATTCATACATTAATATAAGGTAGGTCATTAAATCCCCAAAACAACAGGAGATTAGGGCTGGGGAAATTTGAGGGCTCAGAAAGCAGGCTTGGCTTACCTCATCATCTCTGGTTGGGGCTGGTTCTAGGTGATTGAGGGCTAAGATGGTGGAGAGGCAAGTCTGAGACATGGACAGACAGGTCAAAAGAGAGAAGCTGGGGTGTATTAAATAAGGATGACAGAAAGCCTCAGATTTCAAAGGTCAGAAGTTGAGCTTGAAAAGGAAAGCAAATGTTAGAAAGTGACTAATCTACAAAACATGTTTAGGACATGAGGGTAGTTCTTCGGACTGAAAGACAAAATCCAAAAGGAAGGACAGCATAGAGAACCAGAGGGAAAAAACATCCCTTCAGAATATTTGCCTTGCACAAACTCTCTCCTTAGCCTGCATGCCAGGTTATTCATAGATGGGAAAATGAATTAGATGAGTATCTCTGTCATTTGATTTATTTTTATTTTTATTTTATTCTATCCCTGGCTTGACCTAAATCTTAAACTATTCATGGAGATTTAAAACTCTATTCTAGCACTCAAAATCTTCCTTGGCAAACTTTGGCCAATTGTATAACTTAAATTGCTGTTGTCATGCTAATTCCTGTTTTCTCTTGTCTTTTCCTCAATAGTTCTGCAGCCTACCTATTCAGAATCCAGCTAACATCCTGAGAACTAGATGAATTTCAAAGCAGGTCTAGCAGGCTGAAACAAGTGAGCCTTCAGGAGAGGAGAATACTCTCTGGAAATGATCTGACCACACAATCCTGGTTGCTTGAGGTGGTGGATACCTGGGTACAGGGAGCTATAAAATGTGTTCTTCAAAGATTTTCTTTTCTTCCTCTTTCTCTATTTTCAATTAAAAGTAGAAATCCCCAGGAAAAAAAATCATATAAACATAAGGGTAGAATTAAGATAACTGCATTCCTTTTGCCTAGGAAATTTTCCATGACGAATGAAGAGCTCTCTAGGCCTTAGTGAGCAAGGTCAAGAGCTGAGTCTTTAAGGAAGACCTGCTTTTCCAGAGCTGAGATTGGGGTTTAGAGCTAAGAACCTTGAGATAGAAAACCTGTTTCTAGAAAAGGGAAACCACTGGTCAGTGCTGATTTCTCCCAAGAGGTTTGCTGCTCCTTGGAGGTTTCAGAGCTGCTAGTGGATGTTGTATGATTGATTTGGGGCCTCTCTCCCAGTGGCCCTCTAAGGGTGACCTGACCATTAGTAGCTGCAGCTTTGAGGACTGAGAACACTTTGAATAAAGGGTACAATGCTCATCCCAGATGGAAACAAAGCTTGTATTTCTCCATTTGCATTCAAGAGTGAGCAAGCATCTAAGTAATGTAATTTGGAAGTCTTCATGGAAGAAAGGTATCAGAAAGCTTGGGTCCCAGATCTGGCTCTGTCACTCTCACTTAGAGAGTGCAAATGGTGTCCAGGCTTACCTGGCTAGCTCCACAACCAGTGAAACTGGCAGGAGTCAAACCATAATTTCAAGTTCTTTCCAAATTCTAATATTCTGTGTCTGAGGGTCATGGAGACCCCTGGAATGTTCCTGAATATTCACTTGCTTTCTCTAATTTACCTTTTATGTTCCTTCTCCTGTAGCAAGCTCGTTAGAGGGCTTGTTCTAACAAAGTTAGGAAGCCACTGATTAGCAGATAAAATAAACATTACCTGAGGAATCTTACTCCGTTTTATTTATGGCATACTCTTAGTTTTGAAATAAAGTAGGGATAGAAAAACCTAAAACACAGGATGTTTGATACCTAGGTATGTCAGGTCCAAAGGGCATACTAGAATGAAATCTTACATAGTAGAAAAACCATGTGTCTGGAGATGAGATAAGTAGAGGAAAAGTGGTGAAGTCCATCTTTATAGCTGTGCTCATTGCATGCTAATGCAGAGATTCTAGTCATCAAGGAAAGAGATACAAATGGAAGCATAGCTGGTTTGTATGGTTTCTGTATGGTTTTTCAGGACCTTTGGCCATCACTCTAAGAGGTGAACCTCCATTTGGGCTACACTGCTGCCAAGAAGCAAATGGAATCCTGAACCCATAGTTGAGATGTTTGACCACTGCAGTCTGGAAAGTTAATGGGAGTGGATTACAGTGCCATATACATTATTAAAATGAAAATAAAAAAGAGAAAGAAGAGGAAAAAGAATCATTCTATCAAAATGGGGTAGTTCTTTATCAACCCTTCAGAAACTTTGTTTCATCTTTTAAATAAACAACTTTATACCCCTTGATATTTTTCTCACCAATTCTTAAATGCTGTTAATCATTCCTGAATATAGCCAAGGTCTTAGTACCATATTTGTTTAAAATATTCCTTTCTACTCACACTGAACCCTTTCTTGAAGTCCAACTTCTTAGAAACTTGTCTGTTTCCCTGAAACTTTTGGCTATATTTCCATAAAAATAATTTCAAAAATTTTCAAATATTTGGCAGTGGTAACCCAGAAGGAGTCCAGCGATGGGCAAAGCTGGAGAGTCATGACTAAACTTTTTTAGGACTCTTGGTTTCCAAACAGTCCAGGAAGGCAGAAAAAGAGAAGCTAGCATCCTGCCTTCCCCACTTATTTCTTTGTTTTCTTTTCTTTGCTCCTCTTCACTCACTTCCTTCTTCAATAAGTATGTGGCACTAATACAAATTGCTATGTTGGCATTACTGAAATGTCATAGGACTATCTAGTATTTCTGATTCCTCAGGGGTTAATTGACTCTCTCTGAGATGCCAACAGGATGCATTCAAATCCTTCTCCCATTCACTTAGGCTATGGCTCCTGGCCCAGAAATTCCCACTGTCACTTTCCCTAAGGCAACGATGCCAGTGAGTTGAATTAGATGGAGGTGATAGGGACTGGAGACTGCTAGGAGAGGAGTTTGGAGACAGATGACCTAGCCAATGATAACCCTTTTAAGAATATGTACTTTACATGCAGCTGTTTGGACTGGAAGAAGTATAAAGAATTCCTGTGTGTAAGCTGGTTCTAAGAATTCTCCAATCCCTATGGGTGTGCAACTCCTGCAACTCAGGTAGACCTGAGAGAGAGGTTGCAGAGCAGCATGGAAGACTCAGGACCACTGATGGGTGGCTGGATCCCCTCATTAGAATGTGACAGATGGAACAGGAGATGTTGACCATAAAGGCAGACCACAGAATAGATTCCCCTGGGATGGATTTAATTGGGGGTTTTAACCAGAAAATTAGTCATAAAATTAAGTAGAAGATTAAAAAATATAATTATAAGTCAATCCTGGTTTTAGAAGCTATGAGGAAAACAACCCATAGGCCAAACTGTAGGGGTAAGGCAGAAGCATAATGTAGAGCATAAGGTGAACATGTGTTTCACCTGTCATATACCTACCCCATTTGTCCACACTGGGCAAGAGCAGCTCTCCATGATTCAAATTCTCAGGAAAGAGTAAGGGAGATGAATGAGTCAGGATATAGGACAAGGCTATGTTTCTGGAGAATTTGACCTTCGAGGTTTCTGGCATGAGTACTCTCTTGGGGATCATCTTATATGATTAAGTTTTTCCCACTTCCAGCTAGAAACATCATTGTTGCAACTCAAGGGTAGTATCACAGAATGTCTAATCTTCCCAGAGCATGGGTCTAGCAGCTCACAAGTTCTGAGTTACAACTCTGGAGATTGCCTTGTGATGGCAGTGGTAGAAGCGGTGGGAGGTGTCCAAAGAAATGTCAGTTACCCAAGTGATGGCAAATAAAAGGATGTGATCTCAAAATGCACACCAGAAAATAAGCTAGTGTCTGCAGGCATAATCAAGTGGTATGGGTTCTGACATCTTCTACGTGTTTCATACCATAGGTATAAATGACAAACAAAAATTATTTCTGAATCCTATTGGCTGGTTGGGGTAGAACACTGGATATTCTTTGACCTTATTGTTGCATCTTTTTTGAGGAGTTTGGTTTCTTTCACTCAGAACGATTATATTGAGATTCATCTATGTCATGGATTATATTGATAATTAATTCTTTTTTATTACCATTATATGTACAAGACATATCACATTTTGTTTAACCATTAACCCAATGAAGGACATCTGGATCATTTCCAGTTTGGGACAATTATAAAACAAGCTGCCATGTATAGGTTTTTTGTGTAAAGATTGCTGGGTTTTATGATAAGTGTATATTTAACCTTTTAAGAAACTCTTAAATTGTTTTCCAAAGTGGATATACCATTTTGCATTACTACCGACAATATATGAAAGTTACATTGCCTCAGATCCTATCCACTACTTGGTATGAGTCAATGTATTAAATGTTAGTGATTCCAGTAAATGTGCAATAGTATCTCATTGTCACTCAACTTGCATGGTCCTAATAAACAATGATGTAAGCATCTTTTCATGTGCTTATTTGCCAGTCATACATTTTCTGTAGTGAGTGTCTGTTTAAACCTTTTGCCTGTTTTTATTGTTGTTGTTGGGGTTTTTTTTGTTTGTTTTTTTGCTTTCTTATTATTGAATTTTGAGAGTTCATTATAAATTCTGGACACAACTTCTTTATCAGATATATTTTTCGCAAATATTTCCTCCCAGGCTATGTTTGTCTTTTCATTCTCTTAACAGTGATGTTTGAAGAGCAGTTTTTGATGAAGTTCAATGTATTAATATTTTTCTTTTATGTATTGTGATTTAGGTGTAGTAACAGAGACATTTTTGCCTAATCCAAGTTCACAGAAATTTTCTCCTATGTTGTCTTCTAAAGGTTTTATGGTATAAGTTCTACATTCTACGGTCCATTTTAAGTTAATATTTGCATATGGTGTGAGATATGAATTGAAGATCATCCTTTGGCATATCGATATCTTTGGTTATTCCAGCATATTTTTTTGATGCTTACCCTTTCTATATTAAATCAGCTCTGCACCTTGGTAAAGAAAAGAAAATCAAATGTCCATGTCTCTCTGGGTCTATTTTTGAACTCTTTCTTCTTTTCCCTTGATTTGTTTATTGATCTAGATGCCAGTATTATGTTGTCTTTATTACTGTAGTTCTTATAATAAGTTTTAAAGTCTAGTAGTGACAGACACCCAACTTTGCTTTTATTTTTCAAACTTGCTTTTATTGTTCTAGGTTTTTTGAATTTTCATATGAATTTTAGAATCAGCTTGTCATATTGTCAAATAAAAAATCTGCTGAAATTTTGATCAGTATTGCATTGAATATATAGATCAGTCTGAGGAAAATTGATATCTTAACAATATATGTTCCAATCCATGAACAAAATATATCTCTCCATTTCTTTAGGTCTTCTTTAATTTTTCTCAGCAATGTTTTGTTGTTTTCAGGGCATAGGTATTTCACATCTTTTGTCAGAATTATGCATAACTATTTGATTTTTCAAAATTGTGAGTAATATTGTTTTTAATATCAATTTCCAATTGTTCCTTGCTAGGATATAGAAATACAATGGATTTTTTTGTAGATTTCATCTGATTTTATACCCAGACAATCATGGAATCTGTAAGTGAAGTAAGTTTTACTTCTTTTTAATATAGAAATTTTTTTCTTGTTTTTGCCAAATTTTCCTGACTGGAAGCTGCAGTACAACATTAAATAGAAATGGTGAGAGCAGATACAATTTGCTTGTACCTGATCTTTGGGGGAAAATATTTATTCTTCCACCATTAAGTATGATTGAGGCCGTTCTCTTCTATTCTTAGCTTGCCAAAAGGTGTGTGGGTGTTTTAATTTTAAGTTTTGGGCAGAACCGGATATTGGATTTTGTCAAATGCTTTATTGTATCTATTAGGATGATCATTTTTTTCTTTTGGCTTTCTAATATAGAGAATTACATTGATTTATTATCAAATGTTTATCAAAACTTGTATTCCTGGAATAAACCCTGTTTGGTCATGTGCCATATTCTTTATATATATTGTTGGACTTGGTTTACTAAAATGTTGTCTAGAAGCTTTGCATCTATGTTCATGATGGCTGTTAGTCTGGCGTTTTCTTCTCCTATAATGTCTTTGTATGGTTTTTGTATCAGGGTAATTCCGGC
This sequence comes from Stenella coeruleoalba, assembly GCF_951394435.1. Classification (NCBI taxonomy): domain Eukaryota; kingdom Metazoa; phylum Chordata; class Mammalia; order Artiodactyla; family Delphinidae; genus Stenella; species Stenella coeruleoalba. The sequence continues at coordinate 108,115,803 of NC_137151.1, read as the reverse complement.
TTCATAGAAAGAGTTGGAAAACAGTCTCTCCTGTTTAAGTTTCTGGGATTGTTTGTATAGAATTGGTAACTTTTTTTTTTAGCTGAGGTGCGAGGCATGTGGGATCTTAGTTCCCCAACCAGAGATCTAACCTACTCCCCCTGCAGTGGAAGCGCAGAGTCTTAACCACTGGACCGCCAGGGAAGTCCCTAGAATTGGTATTATTTCTTCCTAAAATTAATTCACCAATGATGGCATCTAAACCTGGAGTTTTCTTTGTGGGAAGATTTTTAACTACAAATTCAATTTCTTTATTAGATATAGGGCTATACCTGTTAATGTGACCTGTTTTCTCTTGAGTGAACATTGATAGTTTGTGTCTTTCAAGAAATTTATCCATGTCATTTAGGTTGTCAAATTATTGGCATAAAGTTGTACATAATATTTCCCTATTATTCTTTTCATTTTTGTAGAATCTGTAATAATGCCATCTCTCATTCCTGATATTGATAATTCATACCTTCTCTCTCTCTTTCTCTCTCTGATTTTTCCTGATCTGGTTGGAGAATGATCAATTCTATTGATGTTTTTAAAGAACTACCTATTATTTCATCAGTTCATTTATTTTTCTAATAATTTACTCCTTTCCATTTCATTGATTTCTTCTTTGATCTTTATTATTTCCACTCTTTTACTTATTTTGGGTTTAATTTGCTCTTCTTTTTACAATTTCTTATGGTGGAAACTGAAGTAATTTATTTGAGATTTTATTTTATTTCTCTAATGTAGATGTTTGGCACTATATATTTCCTCCTAAGAACTACTTTAGTGACATAACACAAATTTTGATTTTCATGCAGTTCAAAATACTTTCTAATTTCCCTTTTAAGTTCCTATTTAATGATCTGTTAATTATAAAAATGTGATAATTTGATAATTATTATGATGTAAATAAACAGAGCAATGGGATAGAAAATAATAGGAGATCATCTTTACTTTAGATGAGGCCATAAGGGGAGACTTCCTGGAGAAGGTGACATTCTACCCAAGACCAGAAGGGTAAGAAGGTAACAGCCAAATAAAGTTGAAGCAAGAGCACTGTAGGCATAGGGACAACAAGTACAAAAGCTGTGAAGCAGGAGAGAAGAAAAAAGAATCTGAGAAGAGGCAAGAGATGAAAGAAAAACTGGCCTAAATTTTATCATTGAAGCATGCTATTCCAAATACTACAAAGTCCAGGAACAAGTAATAGCCATAAGGACTGGGGACTTCCATATTTGGCTTGACTATTAGAGTCAGGGTAAAGGGCAAAATAACCTCTGGAGAAAGCTTGCTTTCCCAGTAATTCTATCCCTATTAAGTTGTTGAGATATTGCTCCATCCTTAGAATGTGCTGCTGTACATCCTTAATAAATTAAATTCTTTATTCTTGAAAGTTTGCCATGAGAGATCACCAGATTATTATTCTTTATTTCTTTGAAATGTTGGGTTTTTATTTACTCTAAAGAAACTTTCCAGATTGACCTCAGATAACTGATTCATATCAAATCAAATATTTCTTTGCCTTTTCCTTTGCTCTAGCGTCCCTGAATGGGGCTCTTTGATTCTTGGTGACAAGACTAAAATGATAAATCATGGACAGTCTGGTGCCATCCATTTTCAACTTTATTCTTTTTCACCACAAAGGATCTGTGATGGAAAATGTTCCCTATTCAGCCACAGCTGGCTCCAGGACCACAGTGAGTTAGTAAACATCTGTTAAAGACAGACTGAAGATGTGCTTCCTTTAAATTGTTTTTTCCAAGCTGGCTCACTGAGAAATTGTTCTCTGTATCTCTGGAAATCTTTTCCTGTAAGTTTTTCTCCCCCCTGCATTCTCTGAGCTTTCATCGGTTCTTCCAATGCTGTCCTCAAGTGAATGATTCACATTTTGTATATTTCTCTCATGTCAGTCTTGGGAAAGTCTAGATAACATTCTGTCTTTCCCCCTAACGGTGAGGACCCTGCTCTCAGGCTCTATATCACAGGTGCCTTAGACCATCACTTCACCTTCGAGAAGAAGATCAGGGAGAACTCGGCTTTCATAATTTTTGTCCATCTCTCAGGACCAACCAAGAAGACTGTAAGATGGGATCAATCAGAGAAATCTCACCATGAATGCATTTCAAGAGGGGAAATTAGGAATTTTGTTCCACTTGATATGTCTCTGTTCTCAAGTGCAGAATGATATGGTTCTCTCCTAGTCTTTAAATATTCTGAGGAAAGTTCTTTCTAAAGTTTCTTTTTCTGGTTGTTTCTGTTTTCTCCATTCCTTCAGTTAGAAAATCCTTCTGATAGCTGAGAGAAGAAATTATTTTATTCCTCTCCCCACGTTTGCTCTTTGTCTCTTAGAGAAGGAATATAATACTTCTGTCTTATCCCTCCAACTGCCTATTTGCTCTTCCCTAAAGGGGATGGGGGTGGATAGTGAAGTTGACTGGTGAGGGCTTGACCTTTACTGAACCACATTTACTAGTGGGTGGAGTGACTGTGTTAAATGTTGCCCACAGTTTACACATGGTATTGTTTCTGTGTTTTCTCCTGGGAATTGAGGGCTCATGGTCTTGGGTCTTCTCCTTGTGGTAAACTCCATGTGGTAAATTCCCCTGAGCAAAGTGCCCCAGTAAGGTGGGGGAAAAGAGGCTCTCCATCCTTTCTCTGTTTTCTAGCTGTGCCAGGGTGTAGAGACAAGCCTGTTGTCCTTGAAACTAGCTGGAAGGTGGATTCAGGTCAGACTCACAGATCAGCTCTTTAAACAGATGGCTCCTAGGACCAAGATTTGGGTAGCTGGAATAAGAAGCCCCACTAAGCTTAAGGTCTAAGTTCTATTCTCCAAAGTTGTCCACAAATCCTACTTTCAGAGAGTGATTGGGTACATCCTTCTTCACCAATAAACAGTCTGGTCCTTTGATGCTCATTTGGGTCTCATGAACCTTGTATCTTTTCTCTCAATGGGGCGGAGTCTAGAGGAAGAGTCTGTAGCCCCTATTCCAGCCTCCATCTAAATGTTTTATGTTAAATGTAGCCTTTTAAAATGAAAGTGTTTTTAAAGTTGTGCCAATTGATTGTCTCTCAGAGCTCCAAATATTCTTGTTGTGTATATATGTGTGTTTTACTACCTTTGGTGTTCGTGACTGAAAAACTCAGAAGCAAAAGGTTCATGCATCCAAAGAAATGGAGACCCAGAGAGGTCAGCTGCCTTGTGTAGAGTCATAGACACATTGTGAAGCCCTTTCTCTTCACATCATTCTTATGGTATCTTAGTTGGCACAATGTATTGACATTTTGTCTCCTTAATGCCAATAAATAAAGATGCCATAATAAAGAGGTCAAAATTGCCTCAATTCCTTCTTTATGCTTATAAACCACACTCTTGACTTTCCTTAGAGTTCCATGCCCCAAATCTTGGATAATAGTCCCAGGAACAAAATAAGCTCCACAGGTCCTAGAGAAAATAGATTAAACCACTAGCTACATCATCAGCCAGTGTTGATGATCCAGTGTCTTTTCTCTCTGTGGTTATCACCGTTGATGTATACTCTGCAGATGGAATGGTGATTCCAGTCACAGGGGAAAAGACTTGGATGTGCTTAATTTCCTGCCACTCTCTGTGACAAAGAGCTAATTTCATGTCTTGTGATCAAATAACTGTAACTTTGCAAAAGCAAAATGTATTGGAATAGAGATACTCAGGGTCTTTGTGTGGCTTGGAATATTGCCAGGGCAGCTATGGGGTCTGAGTGAGTGTTTTTATTTTATTCCTGTTTTATTGCCCTGCCTAATTCTCCCATTTCAAAATGTTGTGGAGTAGGCTGGTGTCATTTGTTTTCATAAATTAATGTCGATTGCAATTTATAGCCAGATGGGCCCTGAAAAATAAGAGGCTTGTGTGTCTTTTGGAAGGTTTAAAGAAAAGCAGTGGGCATGCTTGGGGTAAACTTTTGCACTTCAATGCTTCATTCTGCAGAGAGAGTAAATACTTGTGAAAAACCCTGTTTTATAACAGCTGGGCACAAAGGACTCCTTATTAGGATTAGCTTTTGTTACTGCTTCTAATTCCTGTAACCACTACAAAAAATATAAATATTATAATTCTTCTTACTGGGAAGCCATGTGTATGTTGGGGAACAACTACACTTTGCCTGGAAATCAGAGGTCTAGCGTTTGAATCCCCCAGATATTTCCACAGCCATCTGATGTGGGGTGGCAGGAAGTGGGGTACATATTGTATCATAGCACATGAAAGCTCTGACCCAGTATGTGTATCTCTTTTTGCTACTTCTTCATAGGTCAGTGGGAAGAACTGGATCAGTAAGAGGCACAGAGGAAAGAAAAAAAAAAAAAAACACTAGAGAATTTGATGAGTCTATGATTCTAAGAAATAATGGTTTGTGGGAAGCTGGAATCCAAGGTCGGCTTGGCAGCAGCCAAAGAGGAAGCTGCCTGACTGCTGTAAGCATTCAGAGACCACGTGCAGCTGGATGGTGCTTCCTCTCACAAGGGCACATGTCTGGGGATATGTGAGAGACAGCTCTAGAAGACCCCTTTTCTTAGCCTTGTTGGTATAGAGCTAAGTGACAAGTCATAGATTCTCAGTTAATTTACTTTCCACTAAAACAAAGTATCTAGACAAGACAAGCTCCAGGGTCCCCTTGTTTCATGAAATGATAGTGGGATCAGAGTATTAATTCTCTTACTCAAGTAATTGGCACTTACGTTCCTCTTAATAAACATAACATTATCTAATGATCTTTACCCATCCAGTGTCCTTGCCATATTTTTGTAGACCTTTACAATGTGAAAAATCTTTTCGTACATAAAGCTTTGTGAGGTAGATAATACAGGAACAACAATTTGTCCCAGACCTGATAACTGAACTGGGATCTAAACCCAGTCCCTGGAAATATTGTTGCTCTATCATTCAACAAAATCACCCAAATATATTTTTGAACACATACTAGATGCAAAGTACTTTTTTTAAGCAAAAGAAATGCATCAATGAACAAGGCAGGTACAATCCATATCCTCAGGTTGCTCATATCTTGTAGGGTAAAACAACACTGAATTATAATAAAACGTGATGTGTGTGATGGAAGAGGATGGGGACATCCAGCAGAAAAATTTAGTCCAGAGTGAAGGTCAGTAAAGATCTTTTTGGAGAAGTGAAATTTAATTCTGCTCAAGAATGGAGTTGCTTTAGCCAGGCCAAAAGGAGAGTTAGGGAAAAATGTTCCAGGCAGTGGGAATAATATGTCCTTTGGATTAAGACAGGATTTCTCTAATAACATGTGTATGGGTTGGAAGAAGGAATGTAAGGAGAAGAAAAAGAGAGACCCAAGATAAACAAGGGGCAACTAGAAGATTATTTCCCACTGTGTTTACATATAAAATAACCTTCGAGATTTATGATCTACCTGAATAATTGCAGCTACCTCACATCAAAATTGGTAAATTTTGAACAATTTAATAAGATATCAAATCAATATGTGTACAGGGCAGTCCATGAAACTCTGAACGCCTGCCATACCCATAGCCCTCATCGATGGAAAGAGTCTGCAATGGATATTCCCTTTCCTAGAGGTCAATAAGGTATATACCAGGTGACCCTCAGAACAATGGAGACATCCGATTGGACCAGGGGTGGATGTCTGAGCCAATGATAGTCAGAGAGGTGGCCCAGGGGCAGAACTCTGCTACACAGAAGTGCACCAGACTGGATAATGACTGAGGGACCCAGTCAGTGTATTTGAAGGTAAAACAGAAAGACAAGGAGGCCGAGAGACACTATTGCTCCTGAAAGCTATAGAAGCCATGAGTAAGAAGAAACCATGCAGAGTGTGCAGGAGATTAGAGAAAGAACAAGAGCAGGTAGCTGCAGTGCAAAGGAGCAGGGTTGGGGCAGGTGGAGGATTAAAGCAGGAGCAGCACCTGAAAGAAGCAGAATTGTGGAAATTGGAGAATGACTGAGAAGCCATTTATTCAAAGTTAGAAAGCTGCAAGATGCCAATGATTTGGAGTGGATTTATGCACTGCTGTTGAGGATGCTGCCAGAAACAGAGCAAATCTGACAAAACTTAGTCAAATTAAAATGAATGCTACTCATATTTCCCAAGAGTTCACATAGGCCCATAAGGGGATGTGTGCAGAGATATTCATTACAGTGTTGTTTGTAGTGATTGGCAGTTGGCAGCAATCTGGGAATGCACCAGCGGAGATTAGATAGGCAACGTATGGTCGGTATATATCGGAGAGATAAGCAACGTGAGATGAACAGCCCAGAGGAACTTCTAATAATATGGATGAACTTATAAATAGTGAAGGGTGAAAAAAATAAGAAATGGAAAGAGATATATAACAAAGTAGCATTTTTCAAGATGAAAAGTACATGCATTAAAAAAATGCATGTTTTACAAGAACAGGTACAAACCAAAAGATACACGCTAAATGCAAATCAGAGTGGTTGCTTAAGGGGTGGAGGAAAAAAGACAAGGATGCAGGAAAGGGGATAAAGTAAATAAATAATATAGAGAATAACCATGGCCTGATGAACACACTTTATTCAACTGACAAAAAAGGAGGAAAAAATGGAAAGGAGAAAAAGTGAGGAGCATGCAATAAAGTTGGCGACAAGCAGACAAACAGTGTTTGGTCATATGACCCGTTATGGCTGCAATAGCCTAAAAGGTGAAGACTGATTTCCCAGATCTCTGAGGCCTGATCATGCAGCTGTGGAGTTTCCTGGTCTTAGTTTATGCCACATATCTTTATAATAAACACCAGTTCTCTGAGGTCATCTGAACAGGTCTCCATTCTTTGAAACCTTAAAGTGCCTAACGAAAGTTGTAAAATGGGATATAAATGACACATCAAGTTACTTTTGTAGGACAATTATTATGTACCTAGTCCCTCTCCTAGGCTTTTTTATACGTAAAACAGCATTTAATCCTAACAACAGCTGCATGTGTAGGTACAATTATTATCTTCATCATACAAATGAGGAAACTGAAGCGCAGAGAGGTGAAGTCATTACGCAAGGTCACACAGCCAGTAGGTAGTAAGATGGGATTCAAAACCAGGCAATTTACTTTCAGAGCCTGCACTTGTAACCACAAAGCATTATCACAAGGTGTTCTTGAGTAAACTCCATTTGAGTGGCTAGTTTTGCCCAATGTCAGGCTTGACTAACTTCTCGAAATTCTTAGATTTTTTTTTTACTCTATAACCCCAGTAGTGGCAGTTAATAACACAGACTGACTGTGAAGTACTCAGATTTGGAGAAAGGAAGTTATCTCTGGCATGCCATAACCATTTCCAAAACCATGATCTTCCTATTCCGTCCTGAGAGTTAACTCCTAGAACACTGGATTTGGAGTCAATGGTTTGTCTCTCCCGGTCATCTGACTTTGGGTGAGTCATCAGGTTTTCTTAGCCTCAGTTTTCTCATTTGAAAAGCTGGGACTAATAACAGCTCTCACATCTTGTTATGGGCATCAAATGAAGTGATATATAGTAAAGAACTTTGAACATTGCACAGCCCGTGTTTGGTGCCTGGGACATAACATTTGAGGTGGTCCTTCAGGATCTTCTCTTCCCACACTGTGCCTTTTGTTGCATCTCAATAGCAGGTAGGATCCTGGGCAACCTGCTGCATGAGCTTCTACCTGAAAGTCAGGTTTGTGGTCACCACTACGTCCATGGTACTGCTGTACTTGGTAATAAACATACATGGTGATTGAGTTTGGCCTCAGTGTTGCCTGTTTTCCAACCCTGCATGGGATAACTTGGCCTTCCTGGGTCTGTTTTCAACTTGATTGGCAATTGGAGCATCACAGGACTGTATTTCCCACTCTTACTCTCTCGTTTCTGCCATGCTTCTGCTTGTTGAAAACTGTGCCCATCCCAAATGACAAAATTTCTTGATCAGGTCTTCCCCGAGTCTCCTCCCCATGCTGGGATCTGATTTGTCCTTCCTTGGAAGTCCTTTAAAACTAGACTTGTCTCTTTCTTAGGAAGTACCCAATCATAGCCTTTGTTCTAGTGGTGAGTGTTCTTGTCTTTACTGTGCCCTGCTTAGAGTAGGAACTCTAAAGTAATTCTTTGCATGTTTTACCTTTATGTCTTCCCCAGCATGTAGCCTGGTGTCCTCCATGTATGGGACACATAAAAGATGCCCAGTGAATCAAAGAGCACAGATGTGTGCTCCAGCCTGGGCAAGCAAGAGCACTTGTATTGTCTAGGCTACCAACCCAACCTTCAGGTCACCCAGACTGCATTAAGTGGGGAGCCTTTGATGAGTTGCAGGTTCTACTGGTATAAAGAAAGCTTCAGGGGACCAGCAGAAGCATCTGAATCAGCTTTCAAGATTTCCATTGCTTTTTCTAGACTAGTCATGAACTTAGCAATACTTCACTGGTTCTGACACATGGGACTTTCAGTTACTACTATTCATTGTTATGAATCCATTCAGGAAACATTTACAAAAAAAACATTTAAAAATTACCTATTACAATAGGTAGTACCTATTTGTATCAGACTGAGGACCTGAGACTAAGAAGACTAAAATGTGACTCTTTCCTGTGAGAGGCCATGGTCTGATACAAAACATAAATGGAGGCAAAAAACTAAAATGCAGTAGGAAAAAGAGATGTGACAGTAGGATGTGAGCAGATGGGAGCAAGTGGAGCATAGTGGAGTCAGAATGATTCAAACCCAGGTTCTAACGCTTAATAGGTTGCAGAACATTAGTCTCCAACTCTCAGTTTCCTCATCTGGAATAATATTTACCTTATATGGTTGTTGTAAGGATTAAATTAGATAATGGATGACAAGCACTTGGCATGGCCCATGGTCCATAGAAAGCATTAAATAAATGTTGGCTGCAGCCATTGTTCTCTATAATTCAGTTCCTCTCATCTGTAAAATGAGTGTGGTAATTGCACCTGCCTCATATGATTACCAATAGAATCAAATTATGTAATGCACAGAAGGTGCTTGGCACAGTGCCTGACAGTAAATACTCAATAATTGTTAACTGTGATTCTTATTTTGCATAAAGTAAAAAGGAGGGGAACACGGAAGTGTTACAGGCGTAATGTGATAACGGTTACAACTTACTTTGAAGTGCACCAAAAAACTAGATAGATCAGGTAGATGAATAAAGGTATGAAGAGATAGATATGATTAAAAAAAACAGCAAAATCTTCATTGTAGAATCTAGATGGTGGGTACATACATGGGTGTATGTACATGGGTGTTTCATGCTTGAAATTTTCCATAATAAAGTGTTGGGAGAGAAAAGGGAGTGATTGAATGTTTGGATGATCTTTGAAGTAGAATTTGAGTAAGGAAAGGCATGGAAGGAACTAGAGACCTGGAATGACCTGTTCTTTGCTCCACTTCTCTGCCTTTTGAGAGAACTGCAAACGCTAAGTCTCAGGAACATGAGAGAGAAGGTATTCTTTGGGAGATGATGAGTACTTCCGTGCGGAGATGAGAGCGCTTGAAAGAGGGGCAGAAGTTGTAGGCTAAGAGCACAAACATCCTAGATTCGAATTCCAGCTCTGCACTCACTAGCTCTGTTACCTGGGAGAAGTTGCTTAAGTTCTTTTTGCTTTGATTCTTTATAAGAATAGAGATAACATTATCTACCTTATAAGACTGCTTTCAATGTTAGATGAGCTAATATCATCATCTTCTTCTTAGGAAAGAGTCTCCTCTCAACTCCTCAAAGCTTAGAGTCTTCTCCATGGTTCCACCTCACCTCTTGTTGAATAAGAAGTTTCTAGAAAGACTCAGCTGGAGGAGGGAGGGAAGGGTGAGAGGAAGGATCATAGTGGGTGAAGTTTGGGTAAGAAACTGAATGAGAGTCTGGGGCCCAAGGAACAAAGATGAAAACTCAGGTGCTGGTTAGATAGATGAACACAAGAGGCCCCGGAGGTGTGGCTTTCCTCAGTGTCATGCACGTGGCTTCTCATGATATATTTCAAATGTTGGTGAAATTATAATCCTGTTATAGTTCCTTTGGAGGCTCGTCCATCAACCTGGGCAGTGTGTGTGGCTGGCAGGTAGCCAGCATCATCCCCTGATTCCCGCCCCATATGATTCAGCACAAATCAGACACTTTAATAGCTTCTGATTCCAAGTTTGAACTTGCTCCCAAAGGAAAGCCTGCCTCCCCCATCCACTTTCCTCCCACCTTCACAACCCACACCCCACTTCTAATTTATCAGCTAGTAAATTCTGAGTTGAACTTGGAGCCAGAGTTTCATTTAGTTTTGGCAAAGAATCAACTTCTTCCAAGAAAAGCCAAAAAAAAAAAAAAAAAAAAAAAGAGGAGGAGGAGAGGTGGAAGGGAAGGTTTAAAAAAAGCCCAGCTAAACAAAAAGGGCTCATGGAAACAGCTCCACAACATTAACTCAGTGCAGAGAGAGCAGTGCTTTTTGATGCATTAAGTGTGAATGAATTTGAAACAGTGTTGGAAATGTTCTGAACATGCAGCTGAGGTTACCAACCAAGCACAGATGGGTTCCTGGTTTGGAAAGATTTGGGGGTCACCAGTCATTAGCCGGTGACTTAAAAGCTGGAGAGAGGGTTTGGAGGTGACCATGGCACCCACACTCAGTTTCATTCTGGATTGTGTGGTCATTGGCCATGTGACATCCTTGTAGATAGCAGAAGACCTGTTGATCTAAGACGCTGTCCTGTTAGGTCTGTCAACCCCCTGAGGATCAAAAGACATTTCTGGTGTGAACAGTATCCTGAGTTACAGAAAAAGACAAAGGAATAGCTCAACCCCACTCATCACAGAAAAATGTAACCCCAAGTATCAGACTGGAAACAAATTTAGGTTTAATAATAACCATCAGCTTGGAAAAATTACTCTAAAATTCAATAACATCCACTACTGGAAATGGTATGGAAAAATGGCCACTCTCTTATACTGTGGATTTTAACGTAAACGCTATTACTTTTTGGAAGGGATTTTGACAATATTTTTCTTTACATCCCGCTATGTCCCTACCTTCATTCATTCATTCCTCTCTCTGCCCGCACACCAAATTTCCGTAGGCAATCATTCCTCATGTGTTTAATGTGTATTATTTGTATATATTCTTGCAAAATGTGAAACATTGTTTTTTCACCCTCTATTTTTATTTTATTTTTTTAATTGAAGTATGGTTGATTTACAATATTATATTAGTTTCAAGTGTATAGCATAGTGATTCAGTATTTTTACAGATTGTACTCCATTAACATTTATTAGGAGATAATGGCTATGATTTCCTGTGCTATACAGTATATCCCTGTTGCTTATCTGTTTTGTATGCACCAATTTGTATCTCTTAATCCCATACCCATAACTTGCCCCTTCCCCCTCCCGTCTCCCCTCTGGTAACCACTAGTTTCTTTTCTGTGAGACTGTTTCTGCTTTGCTATATACATTCGTGTGTATTATTTTATAGATTCCACATATAGTGATATCATACAGTATTTATCTTTCTTTGCCTGACTTATTTCACTAAGCATAATATTCTCTAGGTCCACCCAGTCCATCCATGTTGCTGCAAATGGAAGAATTTCATTCTTTTTAGGGCTGAGTAATTTTCCATTATATATATATATATATATACACACACACACACACACACACATATAATGTATATATACATATACACACCACATCTTTTTTATACATTCATCTCTTGATGGACACAGGAACTTGGGAGGGTTAAATGAGATGAGCAGAGCCTGGCACCTCAGTAATCACTCAATATATGGTAGCAGTTATTTACTGTTAAAAGTGACAGTCCAAGCCAGCTTTTCCTAGTGAAGAATTTTGTTTTATTCCAACCCAGGATTTGTTTTATTCTCTCTAACTTGTCTATCAGGAATTTCCCCTGAATGGGTGGAAGTGGACATATTTAGACGTGCATCCCTATAGAATGCCATGCTCTCTTCTAACTTCAGTCTTCCCATTAGACCAATAAGAAACACAATGTCCATGGAAATTCAGTGACTTGTCCTAGTTCATAAGGCTGGGACTATAAAGCCAGGTTTCTTGACTTCAGCAAGCTACCCTTAAAGTATTTAGAGCCCCATCCATGCATAACCATCTGTGACTATTGGTAAAGGAGGGGCAGAATGGTACCCATGAGAAATTCTCTGGGTGGAAGAGCTATAAAATGTCACCTGATCTGTTGCCCTTCCCCCACGCCTCGTCTCCTTCAGTGGCACTCCCTCAAGGGCCAGTGGCCAGGATCAGGGCCAGCTTTCAGCATGTAGGATGGAGCAGACCTGAGCAGGCCATAGCTATGCCCTGGGTGCCCCCTTACATCCTCCTCACAAATAAGCTAATGCTTCTCCTTATGGCAGAATCCCACTCTTCAACTCAACACACTTTGCAGATTCTTTGAAATTGAAATCACTACTCCTCGTTACTCTTTTTGTCTTGTTTCCCAAAAGACTGGACATTTTTAGTGTCCTCTGTGCTAGCTGGGCACCAAGTCCTACCACCACCCTGAAGGGAGTTCTCCCAATAGAAGGGAGGTGTCATCTGAACTATTGTGACCATTGCAGAGACTTTGGCAGACCAAAAGCCCTGGGCATCAGCTCAAGCTAAGTAACTTAAAAAAAAAAGTCCCTGCCTTCTTGATCTGGGCATGTTTTTGGTTCACTTTTAAGGAATTTCTCATCATTAGAGCTGTTTGAAATGAAATAGTAAGTTTCTCATCTCTGAAAGTGTTTAATCAGAGACTAGCAAACCACTTGATAAAAATATTGTAGAGGTGTTAGATGACCTCAGAGTCCCTCATTCTAGGGCAAGGCCTTATCTTTTTCCTTAATCACCAAAAAGGGAGTAAATAAAGGGAATCCTATACAGGGTAAGGGAGAACTTAATCAGATTTCCCATACTAAAAAGTATTTCTGTGAAGGAAAACCAATGTGATGTATAGGATGTAACCTTGGACTTGGAGTTAGGACATCGGCCAGGGTCTATCAACCTGCTGAATTGCTTTCTCTTTTTCTGCTCTCTGGGTCCCTGTATCCTTACCTAGAAAATGAAATGGTGGGATTAGAGCATCTCTAAGTTTTCTTGTGCTGGGAGCTTTGTTTGGGAGCTCATAATTGATCAGAAAATAAAGTTCCAACATCTGTATGCAGATAAACATATGGCAGATCCATGGTGAAAGAGTAAAACCCACAGAACTTTCCACAGTATACATGTCATTATTCATTTGTGTTCTTGGCTAAGAAAAGTGCATATTGGGGAAGGAAGTAGGAGGAGTCTTAATACCTTCTGCATCAATAGTGCTCAACCTGGTCATGGAAGCCTGTCCACCAGATGTGGCTCTTTTATAGCAGCTTGTGCTTCAGGTCATAATAAAGAGAGGGTCTGTGTTTTAAGTTCCCAGAAACCCTGGCTTCTGTGGGCTAGGAAGATACTCCTGCTTCCTTTCATGCTAGGGCTGCCATAACAGAGTACTACAGATTGAGTTCCTTAAACAACAGAAATTGATTTTCTCACAGTTCTAAAGTCTAGAAATCCAAGATCAAGGTGTCTGCAAGATCGGTTCCTTCTGAGGGCTGTATGGGAAGAATCTGTTCCCAATTTCTCTCCTTGGCTTGTAGATGGCCATCTTTTTTCTGTGTCTCTTCACACTGTCTTCCCTTTATGTGTGTTTCTGTGTCCAAATTTCCCCTTTTTGTAAAGGACACCTGTCATATCGGATTGGGGCCCACCCTAATAACCACATTTTAACTTGATTGCTTTTGTAAAGACCCTATCCTCAAATAAGGTCACATACTGGGGTGTTTCAGCTTCATGCAGTGAAGCTTTATAATTATACATGAGTGAAGCAGAAGCAGGTTGTTTTGAAGAGGCAAGAACTCATGCAGGAAAGGCTTCAGTGACTCAGTAGAGAAAGATGAAGCCTTTAAATTCTGACTCCTAGATCCCAGGTGAGAGCTCATTCCAGCAGAATACCCCATTGTCCAACCTGACCCAATGCTATAAAACTGCTGGTTGAACATTCTAAAGGCCATCATGAGCAACAGAGCCCAATGTCAACTTCTCAGATCTGTCAGCCATGAAAACACTGGACCTTCCCCAGTTTTCGGACTGGAGAGAAATTTCTTATCCTAATGTGATGCAAGTCTGACTAGAGAATGCTAGTACATAACAACATGAGTTTTACCTTCACCTGGAAACAAGCAAAGAAAATAAGCAAATTGAAGGGCAAGGAGAGGTCAAGAAAACTCAGGATTCTCCATCCTCTGAAGATCCTTGAGAGTGTGATAGAAAATGGACCACATTGCCTACCAATTTCAAAGTGTTAACAGTAATAAAAGGTGAAATTTATCAAGCATGTATTATATACCAGGCATTATGCTAGGTGCTTATACATTTTCCCATTGAATCCTTATAAAACTCTTCAAGTTTGTTCCTACACAATTTCTAGAGTGGTGAGGATCAAATGAACTAATGCACGTAAAAGTGCTTAGAAATGGTGAAGTGTTATAAAGCCTCAAAGATTCAATGCGTGATAGTATTTTATTAAATGACCCCTGAAATTCCTTTTAGCCTAAGACTTACGTAGTGAAATAATAGATGCCTAAAAGTTATGTGATATAGCCCTCTCATATACCACAAAGCATCACTCAGAGAAGTGACATCAGCTTGTTAGAAAGGGACAGAAATGCTGTACAACCTGCTTAGGGAACTACAGTCATGTAGAAACTTCCTTCAGTAACCAGGAGGGCACTCAGGGCAAATAGGTTGGCCATCGACCAAGACACACATGTTGTCAACACCCAGACCAGGTGGAAAAGAAGCCAGGTTTTTCATTGCCTTCTGCATCTTGGTTAGTGGCTCTGATCAGGGATATAGAATATACAAGGTTGGATCTCTACTGGACTCAGTTTTCATATCAACAGAATGGGGGTAATATTTTGCATGTCTCTACTAATGTGTTAAATGAGCTTATGTGTTTGAAAACATCCATCGAAATGCTGACACACAGGAAGTAATAAAAATAATAATTAAACACCCACTGTTTCAGCCTGGTTGGGAAATAAAGTCTCAGAATTTGTGGGGCTCATGCAGGGCGACACATTTTATATAATGGGTGGTGTTTGAAAGGAACTGAGTCTGCAGGCCTTGGAACTAGTGGAGTATAAATGCCCTTTGGGCAAGAGCTTTGTTCCTTCTTATTCACACAACGCCACCCACCTTGTCATTGAATCACTCCCTCCTCGTTGGCAGTTGTCTTTTCTGGGAGTGTGGAGGCATGTGAAGGAGTTTGTGTTGGGACACTGTGGAGTTGTTTTTAATCTCATTTAGACATGTTAAACTAGAGAGCCAGAACTAAAGCTGAGGGCATTAGATCGGCTGTCAGGGTGAGCTAACCAGGTACATAGCTTGGGGGATATATAGCTGCACTGGTGAAACAGAGGCTTTGGAATCTGATAGATGTATGTATTTGTGGGCAAATTTCTGAACTTATCTGAGCCTCAGCTTCAAGAATTAGATATGATAATTCATATAAAGCATTTGATCAGTATGTAATAGATGTTCCATATTTTTATTGTTAAGGCACTTTTATATACACCATCCTAAATGATTTCATTTTTAAGTGAGGTAAACAGGATAGGGACTAGAGACAGAGACTTCCAGATGAATGAGTTTCTTAATACTTCCAGCTCTGTGTTCTAGTTCTTGTTCTGAAAACTGCACAGTCAAGCAGCTGTTGGTCTGCCCTTTGCTCTCTGATGGAATTAGACTAAATCATTTTCAAGTGATGTAGTTTAAAGATGACTGTACACCCACATGTGTTCCAGAAGTGTCACATGAACTCTGTCCATATTTGGAAATTGAGGGTGTGAGGGCAGAGGGAGTGGAGGGGTGAAGGTCAAACCACGTGGTTGCCATTCAGTCATAGGTTCTTTTTAAAGATTGGCTGATGAGTTCTGAAAGGCAGATCATCTCTAGCACTTAGTTCTCAGAGTTGTGGAGGCAGAGCCCCAGATGAAGGAATTTTTGGCTCTTTCCCATAGACTGACCGTCCTGCACAAGGTCTGTGGGAGTGTTGGCAGCAGTGAGATGAAGGGAATAAATGGAGTCATAACTCTGGATAGATCTGGTAACCGCTGGTGACTGAGCTCTTGTTGGCTACAGCTCATCACATCTAAGACCCCAGATTGGATACTCACAGGCTGGTTCTGGTCTGAGACCCCTGGAAGTCTCCTTACAGACAGTTTCCCCCATTTAAACTTGGTGGAAGGTGAGTCTGATCTACAATGCCACTGCGTTCTGAGGGCTTCTGGTGCCAGTCCCAAAGCCTGTCTCAGCAATTTAACTGTATATCAGAGGGTGAGTGGGCAGGTTACACAGTGATGAAGGGTCACATCAGGAGAAGCACCTGGGACGAGCTTGTCTGTTGATCTGATCAAACCTTCTCATTACACTCATTCTCAGAAAATATTGCTTGTCTTGTCCCCTATGTGCTCAGTGGGAAAACACAGAAGATTTAGCTGCAGGTAGCCAAACATAGCCATTGGTGATGGCAGGTCACAGTGAGCCAGGGTGGGAAAGTCAAAGTGGTCTTCTGAAAGCCCAGCGTCTTCTGTCCCAGAGGGGTGGCAATGGAAAGTTGATGCTGCCATCCAGCCATTCTCCACATTCATACCCAATATATGGTCATGGTGAATTATGTAATAGAAGATATTTTTTCACTTTGTGTACTTAACGTGTGTATTCTGTGTGTCTGTTACTTGATTGTTTAAGATAGTGTTATACCTCAAATAAAATTCTTCTAGCAGCAAGGACCCTATCCTTCAGAATTATTCTCCATAACTTGCCATTGTTCCATAGGTAAACAGCCCATCTCAAGGTTATTACTCAAAATATATTTCTTTTTGGCAGGGGGTAGAGGAGGGCGTAGGCAGAGTGACAAATTCTAATTTCAGGGCCTCTGAAAAGCTTTTATTCTTTTCCACAGAATGGTCTGAGATTTTCTCCTAGAAATCTCAACCTCTAGAAATTATTTTCTTAAACTTCAGGCTTTGTCTCCTAGCAACATGCTAGAAAAGTTCTGTAGGAAAGGACACTCGTTAATGCTTATCTCTCAGTTACACTTGATTAGGGACAAGTATGAGATTTTACATAAAACCAATTTTTCCAGGGAAGGGATGAGGGTTGTTTGAATGGGTTAGCAGGGAGAGGAATGAGGAGAATGAGAGGGCTAGGAATCAGGCTCACCTTAAGAGGATAAGGGTGCAGAAAATACTATGTAATGATGCAGAAGCAAAGCTTTTATTTTTTTCAAAAGTTTGAGAAAAATCTGCCTTGATGGTATCTTGTAACACAGATGCATTGTGTCCTGTGCTTTCTCTTTAGCCAAGTCATTGTTAAAGAGTAAAGTTACAATTCTCGGACATTATAAAAGGAACACATATCAAAGATCTTATATCCCTCAATAATTAATGAGGGAACCAGCAAGAAGTTATAACTGGTTTGAAGGAGAATTCAAAGAACCACACAAATACAGGCTATGCGGAATACCAAAATCAATAATAAATGGTGGTATTTCCTGAACTTGCCCAAACTTGAATGAAACACCCTATTGATAAAACCTTTAGTGCCCTCTTTATTAATTGTGGGGTTCGATATTATCTCCATCAGTACAACTTTTAGTTTTTGAAAACAATAACAAAAACTTGATTCTGTTGTAGTTAATTGTAGAGAATTGTTATAAACTGGGTTCCCCATTGTTGACATGTAAGCTACCATGTTGATTACTGGAGAGGAGAAGGTCCTGCCTTGGGAATGACGGCATAGATGCAAAGATCTTTCTTCCTCTGCACTGATGTCCTGTGTGATCTAAGGGGATCCACATCTGTTTCCTGTTCCCCTAATTATGATACTAGTTTTGACTTATTTTTCCAAAAAGCGGTGCAAGAAAATCAGAAAAAATATTGTCAAGTGAATTAAAATGCCCACCAAGCCCAGCACCCCAATACAGAAGTCGCTTAATTAAGGCACTGGCTAACACAGCAGAAATGCAAGTAAAGAAGGGGGAGATCTTCAGTGGCCCTGCCCAGCCTGGTCGGTGCAAACCTCCTGAACTCACAAACACCCTTGTCATTTCTCCTGGCAGCCTTCCCCATGCTGTTTGTTTGCAGCGACTTGACACGCTGGCGCCCAGAGACAGGGCAGGGCAGGGAAGGCTTTGGAATCTGCACAGCTCATTGCCCTCCCCCACCCCCAAAAGCTCTCTCCTCAAGCTCTGTCTCTGGGGCCCTCGGATCAGATTGCTTGCTTCCAGGTGCCAGAGAGACACTTTTCTGTTTGCTCTCCCACCCAGACTGCCCTCAGTTTGTCTTTCCCCCAGGTGGTGATGGCAAGTGACAGGGGCTGTTTTGAAAAGAATCTTTCTTCTTCCCCCTCTCTCTTTCTTCCTCCTCTCAAACTGCAAGAACATATTGGCTTCTTTCCATCACTTGGGGCTTGTGTTGGAGATTTGAGTCTGCTCTTTTCCCCTGTAGATAGCCCAGAAGTTAAGGTAGGGGTACAGTCTTTGGAGGTGAAGTGTTTTTTGGAGGACAAGCAGGAATGCTCAGAACTGATTACACTGGTGATGGTAACACACTTTTGATCGCAGCCCATGAAGCCTATAGTCCTAGGCTATGTGGTCTTTCACTGGCTTATTTTCTACTACCCCCAGGCATAAGGTATTACCCAATCTGAGTACATTTCATGTCCTAAACAGCTGGCAAAAATTTCTTGTCCTGCTGTTAATCTCTCTGGTCTATGACTCTTTCCTAAGAATATTTTCTTTTTGAAAAGGACACCTATGGGTCTTTAAAATAGCAGAACTTTTACATTAGTGAGGAAAATTTATGTTGCAACCCAGCTCGAACTAATTTAAGCAAAAACAAGAAGGTAATGCTTCACATAGCTGAGAAGTTCAGAGGTGTAGAGTAATGGAGAGGTTCAAAATTGGTCACCAAGATCCAGGCTTCCTGCCGCTCGGGTTGTCATATTTAGTAAATAAAAATACAGGACACCTAGTTAGATTTGATTTTAGAGACAGAAAAAAAGCCACAAGTTTTTTAATATAAGTTTGTCCCATATTGCTTCCTATATTTTATCTCTACCTGACACCCTATGTCAGCTTTCTTCTGCTTCTCATGTTAGGATTACTCTCTTGCAGGCTCTAGCCATGAGGTGACGGAATGACTATTGGAGGCCCTAGGCTCACATCTCAGAGCCAAGAACCATGGAAGAAGAGCCCTTTTGTCTCAAGAGTTCTAGCAATAGTCCCAGGGCTGCATATCAATGACCTCGCTTGGGTCTTGTGGGCAACTCACAAGTAAACACTCTGCCCAAGGGGATGAAATGCTGGCTAGATCTGGGCCATGTTTCTACCTCTACAACTGAGTTGTGGAGTTAGCACCATCTAAACCACGTGGATTAAGTGTGGGTAGGCATGTTCCCAAAGGCAAACCAGAGTGCTGTTACCAGAAGAAAGATGAATGCTAGCCAGACATCAACTCCGTGGTCTAGTAGTAGACATTCTCTAGGGCAGGGCTCTCTGGAACTCCTCACATCACACAGTGGCTTCTTGGAGTCTGACATGGATCACAGAGAAGTGGACCATTGTTTTGCTCCTAAAGGATAAGTTTGGAGAATGTATGGCAATCTAGGTAGCCCCTAAATCAATAGCAATAACAGTATCAAATGTTTATTTTATTCTCTGTGTGGCCTTTGGTACCTAGATTGAGTCCTACATAAACATAGAAAGGAAGACGTTGTTGATGTTCATGAACTTACATTTTAGTGAGAGATAGCACATTGTACTTTGTTCTAAAGTCTCATCATACTTCCTTTGTTTCTGCATACAAGTAATTATGAGTATACAAAGAAGGGACGAATTAATTCCAGATAAGGCCTGCTGGGGGAGATGCATTTGAGCTGGATCTTAAAGGATAGATAGAGTTTAGACAGGCAGATATGGAGGCCAGAAAGAGAAGAGTTCCAAATGGAGGAAGTAGAAGAAGCAAACCTTTGACTTCAGGTTGCTGCCACCTGCATGGGAAGGCCTTGTCTTTCAAGGAGATGGATCTTGATGTGGAACCTTGACTTCATTCAGGATTGAAAAGACATTAAGGAATCCTGGGAAAATGGATAAATTGATTAGGTCCTCTGAGTGAGATAATAATTTGGTACTCCTTCCAATGCTGTTCACAGTTCATTTAAAGAAAAGACTGAGTGCTGTGTGGGTAGGGGGGAGTTGGAGAAGAGGGACCCCAGGTGGGGGCATACAAACCCTTTCTCTTGTCCATGGTAATTCCACTCTAGACCCAGACTTTCATATTCCACTCAACAAATCAAAGACCTGAAGTTAAATGGACTCATCTTCCTTACTTAGCAAGTATCTAGGGTTCCTTAAGCCTAACCCTTGGAGGAAGGAAGATCTCACCTCCTTGCCCCTAAGTGCCTTAATATACCTTCTAAGCACATACAGTATTCTTCCTGAGGTGAGCCCTGATAAATTCTGTTTCCTCACACTGCCAGGATATTTGATTTCACTGATAATGTTTGGTGTGATGGCCTGCCTCTTCCTCCAAATTTGACACTACTCTGAAGGGGTGAAGGTTGGAAACATTTTGCCCCTTTAGTCCATGGCTTCCTGAGCATGTTGTTCAGAGGAGATCTGAGTGTGTGTCACTGGCTCACTTAGGCAAAGACCCTTTGGAGAGTGAGATTTTTTCCTGGAGTGACCATCAAAGACTGTAGTAGAGGTTGAGGGCATGAGTGGTGGTGCTACCAGTCGGGTCAGATTCCTGGATCTTCCATTTAACTGACACTGAGTGACCCAGAAGTTCAGAAGAATAGTTATTAGTTCGTGGTTAACCGATGGCCTTTTCTTGAGGACTGCTGTCTTCAAGGATGGACAGTAGTTTGGTGGTAGGACAGGTGTCCACAGCTCTTCTTATTCACAGGCTGTACTAATCTCCAGCCCAAAGGTCTCCTTCACCTATGTCTTCTATCAACATTGGCCTGATCAGGATTCTCTGACATGAAAAACCCCAAATTAAATTTTGCTTAAGAAAATGTTACTATTATTTCAGGTTTGTGTCTTTAGGATACATTTAAGACAGATCCCTCTGTGTTACAGTGAGCATCCTCTAATGAAATGAGCTACAGTATGTTATTCTAGAAAAAGATATCAATGGACAAAAAAACTGTCTAGAAAAGTAAATAAATCAGTTTGACTCATGGTAGAGCCAAGTTATCCTCCTGAGTCAACGATTGAAAAGTGAATTAAACTAGACAAGAAAAAAACAACATAATAGAGTAATAACTCTAAATGGTATCGTCTCATATTCCTGCCCCCAGGAGAAATTGTACCTACCATCTTGTTGGACAACTGGGTTATATTCTTTGTGGACAAACTCAAGGTTCCCCTGCTCTCCAGCCCTATTTTCCCATGGTGTGTACTGTGTTTATTTGTGCTCATACCCTTCACCTCATGCCAACGTTACTCCTTTTATCCTAGGATCTCCTCTTCCAGAGTGAGTTTGTCCTGTATGTCTCTCAGATACTGGGAGCCAAAAACAATAGCACAGCCTAAAATTTTCCTTTTATTTATTCTCATGCTCCTCATCTCTCTTGAAAGGTACTATTTTCTTGATCTTTTAAAAAAGAGACCTCCTGGAGGAACCGTTAAGTACTTATGGTTAAGTGAAAGAAGCCAGTCTGAAAAGGCTACAAACTGTACGATTCCAACTATATGACATTTCAGAAAAGGCAAAACTGTAGAGATAGTAAAAAGATCAGTGGTTTTGGAGTAGAGGAAGAGGAGAAGAATGAATAGGTGGCTCACAGGGAATGTTTAAGACAGTGAAACTATTCTGTATCCTATTGTATTAGAGGAAAAGGACATGTGCATTTGTCAAAACACATAGAACTGTACAGCACAGGATGAACCTTAATGTAAGCTATGGACTTTAGTTACAAATAGTGTACTAATATTTTCAAATGTACCACACTAATGCAAAGGTGTTAAAACTAGAGGGAGGGCAGGACTATATGGGAACTCTGTACTTTCTGTTCAACTTTTTATAAACTTAAAACTTTTCTGAAAACTAAAGGTTATTAATTAAAAAAGGAAAGCTCTTGTTACCCCAAGTATTTTTCCCTATTTCCTCTATCTCCTTTCAGGAATGTTTGAGTTAAAATGACTTAGACTTGCTGAGGGTCAAATTTAGATCACCAAATATTCCTGCATCATCAGTATTTCAAATTATTTTAAAAAAAACATATAAATTTATGTTTCTGTGCTAATCGTAAGTAATTGGCACATGTTCACTCAAACCATGAAGCAGAGCCGCAGGCCGACTTCAAGTTAACAAGATGTTCTCGTTTCCTCCAATTCTGTCCTTTCAGATCATACGTCTTGTCTTTCTCCTCCTCCCTGTGCCTTCTTACTGACCTAAACACTGTCTGTCAGAAATTTATGCAAGGAACTGGTGGGTAGGAATCTTGCATGTAACTCTACAAGGGTCCCTTTCTCTTGGTCTCGTTGGGAAGAACTTCATTGCATCCCTTGCCGACCCCTCTTGACCATCCTTCAGTGACTCATAAAAGCTGAATTGGGAATCCACTGAGTTTGACTCAAGAGTGTGGTTCATTATCTTAAAAACCCCGGTCACACATATCTGAGATGATCCCTAAAGACTCTCCAGATATTTATTTAATGAGAACAGCAAACCCAAACAGAGAGCTGTGTGGTTACAAAAAGAATTTTAAACAAAGTCCCTGAGTAGTGTTCTAGCCCTCTCTTCTATAAACAGGCCCTCTCTGTCATCATGCTGGCTATTCTGCAGGGACCAGAGTTATCTGTCTTGAGACACTGAAATCACAGAGTACTGCACTGCCTCAAGGCAGAGAAAATAGCCCCAGGCCTCGGGGAAGGAGGTTTACAAGCAGATCTTTCAGCAAGACTATTGCTATTTAGAAGCCAGAATATTGTCATTTTCCCACTTTCGGCCCCAAAGGTAGGCTTCTGGGCTGAGAAGTAGGGAAGGAAGACTCTGTGTCCTCCTACAACATGTCAGTCAACACGTTAGGCACTTTATACAAGCCAGTCCACTTAACCCTTGGAAATGGGTATCAGGATTCCTCAGTTTACAGTTAAGGAAAAAGATGGGCGGGGAGAGAAAGCAACACATCCAAGTAAAGTGGCGAGATCATCCCTCTAGCTTGGCACTTTCCACTGGTATTAATACAATGCAAGGCACAAATATGAGACAATTTTATGATTTCAAAATTTCTAGTAGCAATATTTTTAAAAAAGTAAAATAAGCAGGTAAAATTAATTTTAATCATATATTTTATTTAACCCAATACATCCAAAATATCTTTTCAACACATAGTTAATATTAAAAATGTTGAGATCTTTTTTCCCTTATTTGCTGTATAAAGGCTTCAGAATTTGGTGTGTATTTTATGCTTATGGCCCATTTCAATTCAGACCAGTCATATTTCAAGTCACGTATGGATCATAGCCTCTGTATCAGACATTCTAGTTCTTTTGTTTTTATCCTTGGGTTCAGTGGCACCACCCAAGGTCTGTTTTGCCCTAACCCTTCAATGAATTGTGTTTTAACAGGCTGCCCTTGACTTTTGGTGAAGAACACAGCCATACGAAGTGTCACAGCCAGCAGAGGCAAGAGTGAGAAGGTTACTGACTATTGCCGAATCGTTCACTGCTCCTCGCAGCCTCGCACTATTTAAAGGAGGTATTTACTGTCGTTCCAAAATGATATGCCTCCTTCTTTGTCATAATTAATATTTTGTAGCCAATTCTGTGTTTGTTTTGCATTGGCTATCAGGAGGCTTGGGACCAAATTGGACTCAGTTTTAACTATGGATAGAGTAGTGATTTAATGGAGGAATATGATAACATATTTTGTTAGATGGTCTGGACTACATGAATATGCATAATCTGCTCAGGGTAAAGTTTTCTTTCTGGTAAAGGGCTATATCTATTTCCCTTCCTAGGCAAAAGGTGCTATATATAATTTAATATGGTGAACAGCTCTGGGAAATCTGCTGTTATGAGACTAGCGTGGATAAATTTTTTACTTTAATTTACTTTTGAGGCTTTCAGTAGGTTTTTCTTTCTTGAAAACTCTTAAACTGTGCTTCAGAATTAAGTAAACCATAGAGTACTATTCTCTCTTTTCTTTGGTGAACTATAAAGAAATACAGAAAAGAGTGTAATATTTTCCCAAATGAAAGCAAGAATAAGAGTTTCCTCCATCTGCAGAAATGATATATAAATATAGATCCTTTTACTTAATTGGGTTGTGTGTTTATTTATTTATTTATTTTTAATTTATTTTTGGCTGTGTTCGGTCTTCGTTGCTGCACGCGAGCTTTATCTAGTTGCAGCTTACGAGGGCTACACTTCGTTGTGGTGCACGGGCTTCTCCTTGTGGTGTCTTCTCTTGTTGCTGAGCATGGGCTCTAGGTGCACGGGCTTTAGTAGTTGTGGCATGTAGGCTCAGTAGTCGTGGCGCACGGGCTTTGTTGCGCTGCGGTATGTGGGATCTTCCTGGGCCAGGTATCAAACCCTTGTCCCCTGAATTGGCAGGCAGCTTCTTCTTCCCACCAGGGAAGTCCAATATAGACCCTTTTCTGCTTCTCCCTAACTTCTGTTATTTTTTACAGAAAGGTCTGGTGCTATTCAGTCTACTGCATGAAACCTTACCAGAGAAGTCTCCAGAGCTGGTGCTGTTGTATTGCTGGTTCTCTGGAAGACATTTGCAAATAAAGGTAGATGTGATGGATCTGAGAGGAGCCTTTCAAGTCTTTGGGATTATCCAACCCCTTCATTTTACAGTTGAGGAAACCATCATCACATCCACCCACAGGGATGGTAACATTTGTGATGGTCTCATCTATCAGAGTTGCAAAAAGCTGGTGGAAACTTCAAGTGCAACGGGAGGCCATCTCAGAGACAAGGGAATTCGTGGTCTACATCTTTTTATCCAGACTCCATACTTGATCATTGAGCTCATTTCCTTTTAATTCCTTATTGGTATCACCCTGCCAACTCAAGCCAAGTCCTCATGATTTAGAGAATCTTTATTTCTATCTAAAGTGTATTATGTTATTGATTCATCTTGTCTTTGATTATTTGGGCCACCTTCTAGAATTCGAGAGAGAGAGAGAGAGTAGAAGAAGGAGGAGAAGGAGAAGAAGAAGGGGGGGTGGGGAGTAAGATAAAGGGGAAGGGGGTGAGTGAGAGGTTAAACACTGAGATAAATGACAAAAATAGTAGCATATCTGTGCTTTTCAATTCCTCAGGCATGCACTAAGCACCCACCAAGGTCATGCTGGTGAACATACAGATAAATAAGACCAGCTCATATTCCCTGTTTTTAAGTACACAGTGGAATCCCTCTTTTACCTTATTTTTTTCACTCTATTACCAAATCTTTTCCTCTTAGTCTCCTCCATCTTAGTAAAAGATACCATTCTATAATTAGGTACATTAGCTAAAACTCAGAATCATCCTTGATTCCAAATTCTCCCTCACTCCCATTCCAGACTCTCATCCAGTCATCATTCTTGTGTCTCTATCTCCAAAATACAGCTTACTTTTCTCCATCCACACTGCCATCAAGCAGGGTGGATGCTATTACTTCTATCTGAACCTCTAGAATGTTCTGGTTCTACTCTCCCTCCTCTATGGCCCATTCTACCCAAAGCACCAGCATGAGCTCTTAAAAACCAAATCAGATTATGTTACCTCTTTGTTTAAAATCCTTCAGTGCAGTTTGAAATAAATGCAAATTATTTAAGGTAGCTTATGAGGTTTAGCCCCTTCCCACTCCAGCAGCCTGATCTCGATCTACTCCCCTCTTTGCTAGCAAAACTTGAGCCATACTGGGTGCCTGTCATGCCATCTGTTTCGTTGTCTCTAGTTAACTTTCCGTATAAACTGTGTGATGTACATGTTAACTGACCGTGCAGCTTAGCTTCCATCTACACTCTAGGGGGCAGTTAGGCAATATTTAAATCACCCTAATAAAAATGCCATGCTCTAGAAATGGCCTCAACAATTGCTTTAAATATCAATTTCTAAATCTGCATTAAAGGATATATTCATTATTATAAACAATGTTGCAAATAACTTTTCAGTGATGAAATGAGTGGTGTTCAAGATATGTGATTGGCTGGAAGGTTGTATAGCACCTCCACCTTTGCATAAATTATAAGAACCTAGCAAGCCTAGTAACCAGCACTTTCTAAATGACCTCCTTGTTCTAGAACTCCATTTAGCCTGTGTGCCTCCACTTAGGGGAAGACCTCGACAGAAAATTCTTGCTGTCAGAATATGCCTCTACCTCAGGGTTCACATTTCAGACAAGGTATTTGTGGGGTGCCCCGAAGGACAGAGCAAGTTGTGTGGCTATCTTTCAGTGTTCTCAATAATAAATGTTTGGGCATCTGGCGGAATTTGGTTTGAGGCTTGTTTCCTTTGCAATATGCCACCTGGCACATGGTTGTGGAAGAGCAGCCATATGGCTAACCTCCTACTCTGATTGTCTAGAGAATGCTATAGCAGTGAACAGCCAGATTGGCCTTAGGTGAGGCTCCACTACCCACAAAAAGGCAGAGTTCTTTACCACTTCAGGAACTTTCCATTGCAGTTCCCTTTGCTGGGAATGCTCTCCTCCCTTGGTAGTCATCTTCTGATTTAGCTTGTTTCAACTTAAATTTTGGCTTCTCCAAGTAGCTTACTTGACTTCTCTTTCTAGTATGAGAGAGAGGGAGAAGCCAGGGTACTTTTCTCTCTCGTGCTCTATCTTGGTTGGCATCTCTAATAGATAAGCCCTCATTTCAAGTCCTGATTCCCATGGGCAGCACCCCTTCTATGCTTCTAACTTGCATGTAGTCCTGGCTTCCAGGCTCTGGTATTACCACCACTTCCCCTTGCCCCTCCAGCCCTGGGGGTGGCAGTGAACTTCCTATGTTGCTAATGTCTGATGACTTTCATTGTCCTCTCTTCTTTCCATCATGTGTACAACAACTCCTTGTATTAAATCCCCTCTGTTTATGATACCTGGATGACTTCTGTTTCCTGATTAAACGCTGTTCTACTATACCCTATAGTAGCATATTACACCCCCTTGCTTTTTTCCCCCGATAGTTTCTCTCAAAAGTTGTAATTATTTACTTGTTTATTTGCTTACTAGCATCTTGTCTATTTCCCACATCAAACTGTGATCTCCATAAAAAGGGATACCACCTATGTTTGGTCACCATCAGATCATCAATGTCTTCAGAGTCCCAGGTACTCAATAATAATTAATTAAAAGAATAAATTAACCTAGTACCTGGGTTTTCAAATCCTGGATCCATGAACAACTCAGGAACACATGGATGAGCTTCAGGACATAAATAAACCTTTTGAAATTAAATACAAATGTTTGTATGAATTTGTGTATGTATGTTTTTCCCCTCACGGGCAAAAGTCCATAACTTTCATTAGAGTTTCAGCATATTAAGACCTGAAAATTAAGAGTCAGTGCACCTAGTGGGAGAGATACACACATGAACAACTGTTATTAGAGTTTTATAATATTGATGTTAATAAAAGTACTTGGGACGCAGAGGAAGGATGAGTCTCTCCAGTTGTTCAAGCCAAAAACTGAGAAGTTATCCTTGACATCTCATTTTTTCATATTCTTCACATCTAAATCCATCAGCAATTATATCAGTTGGCCCTACCTTCAAAACATATCCAGAATTCAATCTCTACCATCATCACCCTGGTCTAAGCCAACATTATCTTTTCTGGATGAATGAAAAAAGACTCTTGTCCTGCTGCTTCAGCTCTTCCCCTTAAATAGTCTATTCTCAACAGAGCAGCTCAAAGTCTGACAGGAGTCAGATCGTGTCACTTATTTGCTAAAAACTCTCCAGTGGTTCCCGTCTCACCCAGAGTTAAAGTCAAAGGCCTCCCAGGGCCCTCTGTCAGCCAGCTTTTTGCTGTCTTCTCTCTCCTCATTTCCTACCTCTCTCCACCATGGCCCAACCAATCTGCCTTGCTGCTGTTTCCTCTTCTACCACAGGGCCTTTGCTCTGGCAGGTTCCTCTGCTGGAAGGCTCCTCTCTCATTACAGCCTCTTTGTTCCTTCATCTCTTTCAGGTCTCTGCTCACACAACAAATAATGCCCCTGCTCCACACTCTCTCTATCCTGCTCATCTTGCTTTATTTTTATCCATAGCATGGTTCACCACCTGACCTACTATTTATTATATTTATGCGTTTATTCTTTATCCCTTCCATCCGAACATGAACTCCAACAAGGCAAGGACATTGTTTAATTCAAGCCTGGAACAGTGCCTGACACATGGTAGATTTTCAATATATATTTGTTGAGTGAGTGTGGTGGTGGTGACCTTCAGAGAATCTTAAAAGATGAGTAGGGTTTGGAGGGACAAAGATGGATGGGTGATAGCAAGGGAGAAAGGTAAGTGAGAAGTATCCGTCAAGGCTGGATTGGGATAGAGTTTTTTCCTCCTGAGTATGTTTTAGTTTCAGAATTTTATATTCACCCATCACCTATTTCCCCTGCACAAAGGTCTATCCTAGATAAGTTCATAACTGGATAGAGATTCTGCCTCACACACAGAATTGGCTCTATATTATTATTTGCTTAGTCCATGGGTGTACGTGGCAGAATTCAACTACTGGGCTAAAAGGATTTAGAGTTTAGTTAGCTATTGCTGTTTCAGGGTGAGTTCTTGACATACCTGATGAATAACGCAACAGGTGATTGGCTTGGGGGGACAGGAATTGATAGTGGAAATAGAGCAATGTTAGTGAGAGGGAAGGGGAGAGAGGAGAGAGAGAAAGAGAGAGACAGAGACAGACAGACAGACTGAGGCATAACAGAAACTTACTGAGGAATTTGAGGAGTTCCAGGTCATCCAATAAGTCTTTTCCAGACTCTCCCATCTGTCATCCTGAAATGCTGGTGAGATTGACTTCAAGGAACACAGTCATCTTTTGTTTTTGGAGACTGCAGGGTAAATATTACAGATCTGGAACTGTTGGCTCAAGACTTCAAAGCCTTGAATAAAGCTGCTGTATGATTTGGAAGCCACCTGGCAGGAAATCTAACTTTTGCAGTTTTTTTCCTTCCCATTCCTTAATTCCAACCTGCCTTCCCTTTCTTCCTCAACACGAAATTAGCTATTTGGATGCCATAGATGCAGTTTAGACTTGGGTACCAGCCAAGGTCATGGGGCTCAGTGTATAAGAAGTGAATGCCAGCTGTATTTCAGACAGAATTTCCAAGGCCAGAGAGGTGGAAGGAGGGGGGTATGGGCTTCCTGATCCTGGATTTTCTTCTCTCTTCTACACACACACACACACACACACACACACACACACGCACACAATCCCTTTCTACTTCTAATTTTCTGCTTCCAGAAAGAATGATGTGAAAACTTTCTGTCCCTTTTCTGTCTGGATTCAGTCCTGTCTTGGTCCCCTTCCCCATGGATGCACTAACTCTGCACATGAAAGTGTAAAAATAGAGAATAGTCAGTAAGGAGTCAAAGAAAAAAAATAATAGCTAGACCAGAGAAGTCTCCAAAAGTTAACAAGAGCTTTTGAAACCTAAATCCACACTCTGGAGGGGGGCAGTAAGTGTAATAATCTGTGAGAACCCCATTCAAACAAATATGTGATTATAATGGTCAGGAATTATATAAACATGTTTCTGATTCATGAGTTTGCTAATTATTGTCACTGTTTCCAATGTTAAAACTAAGTTCAAGGCTTTCCTCTGTATTATATGTAACAATAAACTGTATCTACCTACCTATCTATATCTATATAATAGATACAGATATAGTCTATTTATATAATGGCTCAGTGTTTGCACTCTTTGTCAATGTACATTCGACATGCCTGCACCTTGGTGTGACCTACAATCAGTCTTAATTTCTGCCTTCTAAATGCTTAAATTTCGTTCTGTTCTTTATGGTGTTGAACATTATACCACGGTACTCCAAAACATGATCCCAATAAAAATATGCCTAGTAAGAAAAACTAAAATGAAAACAAAGAATAGACTTAATATATTCATCCTAATTAGTTTAATGGAGACCCTCCTTGTGAATCATTGTAAATATCATATTTGACCTAGGGTGCCTGGTCCATGTATCTTAGTCCCTTTAAAGCCTTAAAAACATTTAAGTAGTGGATTTATAAACATGAATCATTCACTCACCAAGTACTTTCTGAGTATCTGCTATGTACCAGGAACGATGTCAGACTCTGAAGATACAGAGTAAAAGAAATGCAGTCTTTGCCTCAAGGAAGTCAAACTGCTAAGAGGAATCTAGCAACAGCAGTCTGAGGAGATGGGTGCTGTGAGTAGCAGGCTCAGGATATGGCGGGAGCCTCCAGGAAGTGTTCCTGACCTCCAAGACATTCTCTGGGGAAGGTATCCTGGAGGAGGTGATGAAGTTTTTAAAGATTAGCAGGACTTAGCTGGGTAGAGGGGATGGAGTGGGAGGTCTGAGAAAGTGTATTCAGAGTGGTTTTCAGTCTCCCCAGGAAGACTTGTGCTACTGAGATTCTGTGCTTGGAATCTCCAGGGTGAGGGTGCATAGAGTAGCAAGATGGTAAAAAACAAGATCTTAAAAGGTTAAAAAAAAAAAAAAACAGGTATGTTGTAAGCTAGAGGTTACTATGATCAAGACTGCATTTTGGAAAGATCTTTTCTTCTTTAACTCCAACTCATCATCATCTCAAGAACTGGGCTCACGTTTTACCAGTTAACATTCATAGCTCCTGAAGAAATGACTTTAATAAGTCATTAATTTAATAGATTCTTTAGAATAATGAGCACCAATGTAAAAAAGAACCCAGACCAAATAGAACTGTTGGGCACAACTCATCTTAATCTTCAGAGGTAGAACCAATGTTATCACTACCAGATGTCAATTGACTCATTAGAGTTGGTGAACATTTTTTAAAAATTAATTTTTATTGGAGTGTAGTTGATTTACAATGTTGCCTCAGTTTCTGCTGTACAGCAAAGTGGATCAGCTACACATATGGGTTGGTGAACTTTTAAGGGCTGACAGGGTTTTAAAGTCCTTGGTAATGTAATGCTAAGAGATGGTGGTCCGCAGGGATTTTGACAAGCTCTAGAGTAGATGGTCATCTTTGGCTCGCCCCTTGGAGGGGGGATAGCAGATGGAAGAAGAAGAGGAAGAAACCTTACCAGAATGACCTCAGGAAGAGGCCATGTGCCATGTTGGGGTGGAGAACCTTGTTTGGATCCAGGCTGGAGGCTTGGCTTTGTGTTAAGTGGAGGCCTCTGGAGTGAAGGACAGAAACCCAGTTCCTTTACTTGCTAGCCAAGAGTCTTTCTCTGTGCCTCTGTCTCCTCATCTGTAAAATGATGATATTTACCCAGCCTGCCACTTGGGTCTATGTGAGAATTAAATATAAGTTAGTATGTATCCAACACTTAGACCCATGCCTGCACCTAGTAGGCTTTCCATAAATGTTAGCTATTGTCATGCTGTGTTTTTCCCATCATAAGTTAAGTGAAACACCTGGCATATAATTAAATGTAGTAAGCATTCATTTCCTGTCTCATTCAATATGAAGAACATAGATACAGGGTGAGAGGTATGATGGAAAGAAAGTGGTCCAGGAGGTAGGGGGTTGGGCTGGACAGCCTATTGATGACCCGCTCAGTTCTGAATCTGTGACTCTCTAAGCAGAAATAGAGGCTTGTCCGTGGTATGTGAGTCTTCATTTATTACTCTGTGGGGCCCCAGCCCAGCCTGTGGGAGACACACGAGTTGAAACTCTGCCTCCTGGAAAATTGCACCCTTGCCAAGGCTGAGAAATTGCTCTGTGCCACCCTGTTTCCCGTTGGCCTGAGACCTTCTTCTTCAATCCAAATGCATTTGCATTTTTCTCCAAGGCTTACTGAGGCTAGAGGGGATTCTGTGTAATCCCTGAGCTGATTTCCTCTGATTTGAAACACACGCACACATGCACACGCATGCATGCACTTCATTCTCACCAGAGTCCCAGGAGGTGAAAAGTCCATTTTAGTACGTGCCAGGTTTAGGCTCCAAGGAGCCCTGAGATTTCTCCGTTAACACAATGGCCTGATTGTGCAGGCTTGTTTCAGTCCAGTGGCAGGTCGGCAGGCCAGCTGAAAGCTCATCTTGAACAACCACCTCAAACCTTAAACCAAAACACCATGGCTGCCCTCCTGGAACCAGGTCTGTTTTCCTAGAATATCTGGTTACAGTATTGTAGAAATGAGCAAACTTATTATCAATAGTGTTTCTGAGAACCCGGCATTCTTTCAGAAAATGCTACCTCTCCAGGGTTGGCAAGAGCTGCAAAGCAGACACATTCTCTCACCTGCCACCCTCTCCCTCAGGCATCACCCAGCTGAATCCAAAAGCCCAGCTTAACAGAAATGAACACCAAGACTCAATATCTCCTAAGGAGCTGGGATCCTGGGTGATGGAAGGAGGGAGTGGCATCTCTTTCCCTGAAAGTCTTGAAGAATAAGGGAGTTTTTACTAGTGCTGAGTTAGCATCACAGTATTAATGAGAACATTAGATGACACCCTAGGTTTTATTTCTCAGTTTTAGCCTTGTGCTCATTGTGTAATCTTCAACAAAGTATTAAAAATTTCCAAGCCTCAGTTTCTTCACCTGTAAAATAGTGTTAATTATTGTGAGGGTCAAATGAAATAATGTATGGGGAAATGTCTTGCAAATCAGAAAGTCTTCAACGTTTAAAAAGAATTGTCTATTCCTCTTAATATGATCTTTCTTAATGTCTATGTATGGGAATACTTGGAACTTCCTTATCCCTCTTCAACTAGATTACAAACACTTGAGAGTTTTTGAGGACAAAATTTAATTTGAAATAAATTAAAAACACTGCTCTTGACACAATGTTGAGCACAGAATGGGCATAAAATACACGTATGAAGGAAAGTTTAAACTATGTTGTTCATTATCTATTTAAGAAGGTAGGGAACTATGTACTGAGTTTTAAAACATTCCAGGGCTTCCCTGGCGGAGCGGTGGTTGAGAGTCCGCCTGCCGATGCAGGGGACACGGGTTCGTGCCCCGGTCTGGGAAGATCCCACGTGCCGCGGAGCGGCTGGGCCTGTGAGCCATGGCTGCTGAGCCTGCGCGTCCGGAGCCTGTGCTCCGCAACAGAAGAGGCCACAACAGTGAGAGGCCCGCGTAGCGCAAAAAAAAAAAAAAAAAAAAAAACAAAGAAAACTAAATATTTCTATATATCTCTATTCTCATGTATCTATATGCCATCTATCTATCTATCCATCTATCTATCATCTATCTTTCATGCATGTTTCTTTATCTGCAAAGTACCAGTATCAGCTCCCAAGTATCAGCTCCTTTCTTGTTGTAAGGCAGCTCAGTGGTTTGTAAAGAGATGGGGACTCTTCACTAAAGTACCATTCAAGAGTCCAGCTCCTTTCTAGCTGTGATGTAGTCATATTACCTAACTTCTCTGAGCTTCAGCTATGACATCAGTAAGTTTGGGTCAATGTTTACCTTACCAGTTTGTGGTGAGGATGGAATGAGATAGCATATGCAAAGCATACATTATCATTCCTGACACTTATTACACATTCAATACAAGTTTGCCCTTCTACCAACATGATAAATGGGAAAGGAGGAGGGAAGGAAGTGACAGACATATGTGGGGATGACACATGCAGCAGGAGTCCAAGGGTGAAGGGAATGTCCTTTAATGGTCCTTCTAGAATATAGACCAGCCCAATGCTGAGGTAAGCCTAAGGGTACAAAGAGGATGAAATCTGAGCTTTGAGACTGAGTATATACTCCCATTTCAATGAGATACCTGTGGTCACTCAAGATTGACTTCTTGAGTGAAGAAGACCCATTCAAGAGATACCAATCAGCCTGTCCAAGGAAACAGTTGAGGTTCTGACTTCAGGCAGGTTAGGAACTGAGATAAGCAATGGGAAACATGATAAAAATCTTTTCTTTCTCCACTTTCTCCCTAGGTGGTATCACCAAGTCTCAGAGCTTTAAATATCATCTGTATGCTGATGACCCCCAAATTTGTATCTCCACCCCAGACATGGTTCCCAAACTTTAAGCTTATAAATTCATTTGTCTACTCTATATTTATCCTTGTATATGTATTTTATATCTATACCTACACCTATATCTATATCTGGATCTGGATCTAGATCTAGATAACGACTTTAAAAAGTGCAAAGCTCAATTTCTGGTCTTCCTCCCTCTCTTCGTGTATCGCTTTCTCCTAACATCTTTTGAATCTTATAATTGGTTCCATGTATTATTATATAATTTTTTAAAGGAAGCATTAATATAGAAATAAATGAAATCTCAAGGACTATGCTAAGTACTGGGAAAATAGAATAAAATAAAGGATAGTCCCTGCCCTCAAAGGGCTCACTAAGTAGTAGGGGAGACAGTACATTGTCCTGAAGGTATTTTTTCACACATCTAATGTATGCTGTAGGACAGAGAGGACTGGGAGATGTCCTCAGAGTGATACTGAGGAGATGACATTTTGAGCTGCTTCCTGAAGGATGATGAAGAGGTTGCTCGTTATTGTAGTGTTGCTGTTCTCCATTAGTTAATGTCGACCTATTTGAGAGGGTTACGCATACCCACCCCACAGATTAACTTTGGCCATGTGACTTGCATTTGCCACGTGGAATGTGAGCAGAAATGTAGGCTACCTTTGAGCAGAAGCCTTAAAAGGCATCACCAGGGTCCGTTGCTCTTTTCCTTCTTTTGCAAGAATAATACGTTCCAGGGAGGGGCTTCTCCTTCAGCCAGGATCTCAGAATTAAAAAGATCCATGGAAAAGAGCTACAGCTGCCACGAAGGTCAGTGAGAAATAAGACTTCGTTGTTGTAAGCTACTGAGATTTTTGGGTAGTTTATTGCTGCAACATAAAGGACTAAAGCTGGCTAATAAAAATATTGGTACCAGAACCGGAGTGCAACAGCAAACCTACAATGTACACCTTTGGCTTCCAGGTTAAGTGTTACACAGCTAGGAAACTTCTTGGTGACTCTCTTATTCAGTGGAGAAACATTTGGTAAAACTGTTACTTGCAGTATCTTGGAGGGTGGCAGATTATGTTCCTGTATAAGATACCTGTATCTATATCTCTGTATGTCTCTCTCTATCTCTCTATCTTATACAAAAATGTGTGTGTGTGGATATGTATATACACACACATGCATATGTATATATATTCTGTGTGACAAACCACCCCGAGGCTCAGTGGTATACAAAAGTAAGCATTTATTTCTTATTCATGTGTCTGCAAGTTGTCTGGGGATCATTTGATCTAAATTGGGCTTGGCGCCAGCTATATGTTAATTTTGTCTACTCTGTGTTTCTCCAGATCCTCAGAACAGTGGCTAAGTGAGGCATGTTCTTCTTGGGATGAAAAGTAGGAGCAGAGAGATATACTCCTCCCATGGAATGGGTAGGGGAGGCAGTAGGTATAAGCTAAACCATGCTACGATCTACCTGTGTACCTAGTGAACTTGTGGCTTTGGGTGAAAAAGAGCATGGAAATTATAGTCAAATATGCTGTTTTATTTGTGGCCCAACACTTAGTAGATGCATGCCTCGGGCAGGTCACAATTTTTCTAAATTTCAGTTTCCCCATTTGAAAAAATAGTGAAAAACAAACCAGTATTTTTTGCAAAGAATGGAAATTCCAGCTAGCTCAAATAAAGGTAGTGAATGGTTGATGGTGTTTCTCATCAGAAACATTTTGTGGTGTCCAACGGAAACTCAACTCTAACTAGGACTTAGAACTGAGGAATCGGAGCCCCGGGGACCCTCTGTGCCCTGCAGACCTTTAGTCATTTATTCTGTCATTAATGTGCCTCAGCTGACCCCCGTGTGTCTGTTTTGCTTCTATTGAAATTTAGTTACATGTGTATTTGTGTATAGACACACATGTATTACAATCTCATTACACACACTCTCTCTCAACCCTTTTTCTGATGATAAGAATAGAATTCATTTTGTTCCTTGGAAAGAGGAGGAAGCAGAGATAAAAAGAGAACAGTTCAACACCCAAGTCTTCAGTAGGATTGACTAAAAATAAGATGTTTGGGCTTCCCTGGTGGCGCAGTGGTTGGGAGTCCGCCTGCCGATGCAGGGGACGGGGGTTCGTGCCCCGGTCCGCGAAGATCCCACATGCCGCGGAGCAGCTGGGCCCGTGAGCCATGGCCGCTGAGCCTGCGCGTCCGGAGCCTGTGCTCCGCAACGGGAGAGGCCACAACAGTGAGAGGCCCGCGTACGGCAAAAAAAAAAAAAAAAAAAAAAGATGTTTGACATGAGAATATTTTTTCCTAAAAATGTGTCAAGTGGTGGCATTTCAAATTTGGGTTAGTGTGAGGCGAAACAGAAGTAGTACTTGCCAGGAGATGAGGCAGAGCAGGGGACCACGAATACATAAACCCGGAGAAAATGACATGTTATGCTGGGAGCTTTGGGCTTTGGGGGAGTTTAAGTGAAGTGTTCCTAAATTTGATTAGCACTAGCCCAGGTGGAGGCAGCCAGGTTCCCTCTTCTGGGCTCTGCAGTTCAGAGGCCCCCTTTCTGGCTCTCCTCCAGCGGTGCCCCTCCCTGTGGAGTAAGCAGTTTGCAGAGTTGGGGATATGCACATCTGGAACCCATACCTTTCTGGATTCGTGGGACCTGGAATCCCCTATCCTACTCGTCCCAAGCTGGCTTCCTAACCAGCTTGCCCAGGTCCCTCTGGAGAGTAGATCACCTCACCAGTGTGTATATTTCTGGGCCAGAGGAGTGGCCAAGGAATTTGGTTTGCAAGGATGTGGATGGAAGTTGGGTGTTAGACCCTAGGATGTCCATATTCACACGTGTGAGCCCCTCCTGGTGCTGGATGGAGCTTGGGATGAAAGAGAAAAGGATTAGTCCAGGAGCCTCCATTGGTACTCTTACCCTAGTTCCTGAAAATCTGAGAAGAAAGCTTATCTCTGCAGGACAGGGTGCCCCAAGCTGACATTCCATGTATCATAAGGTATGCCTTGGGTAACCCTGTCCTGAGGATTAACCACAAACCTCCTCCCTAACTGATATAGTAATGAAGCAGCAAGAAAAATTCACCTACAGTTTTAATTTTCAAAACTCATTATGCATTACGATCTTGTAAGAAAAATATTTCATACGCAGCCACCTGTAAAGTGAAATAGGCTCAAGGCTTGGTTCTCACACAGGCAATAATTTCTCCATTTGGAATGTTAGCAACGTCCTCTCCTCAGAAAGTTTATAGAGCTTATATCCTGCCTGTTCTCCTTTAATAAAGAAATGTTAAATATTTGAAAATAAACTTTCTTTAATGAGCCAGAAATACATGTCCTCCAGGTCTTTTGCTTCTCTAAACATCCTGGGCTATAAAATCCTCTGGGTTGGACTGAATGCCATGTCAGGAGTGTGCCCGACTTGCTTGGTTTGGGGGGTTCTCTCTGGTTTGCAGGGCATAGCTGGGGTGGGGAGAAGATTCCAGGTATCGCTGTTCCTTTATTTGTGTCTGTTGTCTATCTACATTTTTTCCTGATGCTTGACGGAATAAACTGAATGATTTCTGACTTCTGTGCTTACTTTTCTTTGCCTTGAGAGCCTTAAACTCCCCACCATGTGTCCACTGTTCACGTAGGACTCTTTAAGTACAAAGTAGTTTTAAACCTCATGTCCCCACTATCCCTCGCCCCTCAGGAGGAATGCACTCCTAGCCTGCAGAGAGGAAAGGGCACTGAATCCAGATGGCTGGATTGCAAGTCCACAGCCCTTCATCTACTAACTGGGTAATGCTGAGAAAGTCAGTCAAAAATGCTCCTATTAAAAAGAAGCCAGACATTTACTTAATCCTTCAAAAATTACTTACCCGAGACAATTATGTGTTAGGCAGCATGAGAGGCACCAGGAAACAAAGATGAAATGCCCAGGTAAACAGAGAGTGAGCAATTACTTTGTGACTTCTATACTTGAATAGATTAGTAACACCTGCCTTTTCTCCCTCCCAGGCAAGTTGTGAGGGTCAAATGTGCAGATGTTCTAGCTGTGCCCTATAGACAGAAGCAATCAATTGTTGGGGAATAGGAGAGTGCTGGAAAAAGACCTTATTTCAGAGGTTGACACATAGTTGGTATGCAATAATGCTCTGAGTTGAGTGTATCTGCCTTTTCAGTATTTATGATTGCTTATTTTTTGCAATCACTTCACAACTTCCTTTAAAAATATATGCAGGAGAAAACCAAGGTTGAAGTGAATTTCAACAAAGTTGGTTCTGCTAATTTGAAAATGGGATCCCCCTGGGGTATTGCAAAACTGGGCTTGGGACCTCGGTCTTGGAATAAGTGGATGATCTTTCACATTCAGAGGAGAGGAAAGCAACAGGAGATCTCCAGTCTAACAACAGAGATCATTGTACACTGGTGGAGCAACTGGGTCAAGAGTTAAAATCAGAATAATCTGAATACACATCATAAACTAGAAAAAGGAAATCTTCCATCGCTCCAAACTCCTTGAGCCATTGATTGGAATTACAGATACTGCTGTTCTCGCAGCAGAAATGTATTAAGACCATATGTAAAGATAAATATTCTGGTTGGAGCAAAGGTAGGAAAACAGAAAGCAAAGAGCAAATCCGTGGGATACCTCATGCACTGCTGTGTTTTCACCCACACTAAAGAATACTCAGAACCATAGGAGGTTTAGATCCTGTTCACCCTTTCATTTGCTCATTTATTCAATAAATATTTATTGAGTGCCTGGTGTGGGCTGGGACTTCAGAAGGAAGCAAAATCTGGCATAGTTCCTGCCTTCATGTGTGCTAATAAATGGCACAGACATTAATCAAATAGTCACACAAACTCATCCACAGTTGTGTTGGTGATTGCTGTGAAGAAGAAGTGTATGGTACAAAGGGAGGCTGTATGAAAAGATTTGACCTCGTAAAGGAAGACACAGCAAGGTCCCCAGAGGAAATAATGCTTGACCTCCGCTTCCATCATCATATCTCCTTCTCTGTCTCTTCTGCCCTTCTCTCCCATCTTTAAGGGTCCCTTGTGATTACATTAGACCCACCCGAATCACCCATGATAATCTTACCATCTCAAGGTCCTTAATTGAATCACATTGGCAAAGTCTCTTTTGATACGTAAGGTCATGTATTCACAGGTTTTGGGGGATGTGGACATCTTTGGGGAGTCATTATTCTACTGGTAATACCAGAGCATCTGTATTTAAACCTGAGGAGGAATTAGAGAAACAGTGGTGTATGAAAAGACATTGGCAGCCTCGGGCAACTGGAGATTTGTAGCATAACTGTATCAGACTTGACCAAAGAGAGTGGATGGAAGGTAAGCTCTCAGCAGGAGCAGTGCTGAGGAAATGAGAGGCAGTGCCCAAAACTTTATGCCTGAATGAAATGTTTATGGTGTATAAGGCTGGTCCACTCCAAAGGCAAATAAAATTCCTGATAATCCAAGGGAGTTGTGAATTTGAAAGTACATGGATTCCGGCACTATGCCTTGCTGTGTCTGTAGCAGGGCTGCCTATGACAATCCCGGGGTGTTGTTTCTCTAAATGCATCACCCCTGTCCTTGGAAAGAGTCTGGTTTCCTGCTCTTTTGGAGGCTCCAAGTATGTGCTGTTTATTAGCATCACCATCCACCCCCTCACACTCACCTCTTCCCCAAAGAATCTAAAGTGCTTTAATCATATTGTACGTTTCCCTAGTAGAATTTTTCCAATTCCAGTTTTTCCACTTTGCTTTTATGGTCATATATTTTTTTCTTCCCTCTTCACTTTCCTTAGGCATAAAACATAACCACCCCACCTCTGGTACTGGATACATACTAGGAAAACTCAGGGGCCTTTAGTAACAGAAATCAAGGGAGAGTAGAGAGAAGAGATACCGCCCCCACCTCTCAGGCCTGTTAGGCTAAGTGGACAGCTGCTGTTGGCAGTACTCTGCACATATAGACACAAGACCACCTCTCTGCCACTCTACCGCCCACAGAGTTCAAATTCTCTCCAGTTCCATGCATAATACCTTCCCAAGGATTCAGAGTCATGAGAAGATGGGGTAAATGTAGAAGATTCCATGAATCGCCTGGGGCTTTTCCTGGAAGTCTTCCTAAACCAAACAGAGACATCACAGTAAAGAAGCACGGAGAGGGATTCAAACCATCATCATCAGGATCTTCCCAAATTCATTGTGGAACCATAGGTCTAATTTTTTTTTTTTCTTCTAAAAGTCATGGTTTTTTTTCTTTCCCTTTGGAGCTTCTATACTTTAGCATGAACTGATTTATCCTTTGGGAAGAAGGGAAAATCTGAACACCTGAATAGGAGCTGAAATCCTCTGAGAGTCTGTTTTCTCACTTGTAGAGACTGAGTTTAGACCTTGGAAGAGGTTGAGGTTTCTTCTCTTTGCCACCCCTTTGCAGGGCATGAGAGAGAGAGAGACCCCTCCCATTCTCATGGTCTGTAAGAGTCAGATAATCATGCCCTATCTCAAGAGAGATGATGTATGATAATGTATTAAAGCACTTATAAGATACTTGGCATCCAAAAAGCTTTTAATAAATGTCCAGTAAGAGGCAGGAAAATGATGATGATGATGATGACAACGATGACTCTTCAGTTGTTCTAACCTGTCCTTCTCATTGGGTTCTCAAGCTTTAAAAAGATGAGGACACTTAGAAAAACTCCTAGTCTTTTTCCCAAACTTTGCTCTACTAATAAATAAAATCCTAGCAACTTACACTGTCCCTTACTAAACTGGCCTACATACAACATTTTTCTCAAGTTCAACTTCAGTTCTCTGTTACATCTTTGCTGGTCTCTATCAGTCATCATCTCTAAGTGACTATCTGGCTGCTCTGGGGGTTGTTACTTGTAGAGTATGATACCCTGGGTAGTAACTCTAGAGACTTAGAGAATTCTCTAACTTATACTTCTTTAGATCCCACCACATTCCTCCCAAAGCACTCCTTTCAAAATGTGAGCTGTTAAATATGTTGAGAAGTTCTGGCTTAAATCATCAGGTCACACATTTCCCTTCCCCTCATAGGCTGGACAGTTCAGAGTGGGCTGTGAAGATGATCTGCTAAATGTTCTCCTGCTCCCTGAATGACCAAGTTGATTAGAGACAGACCAGTGTCTCAGATTTCCCTGAAGGCCTCTTCATGACCCTTCTGCTTTTTCATGGCTTGTCCCCAAAGAGGCCTTTCCCATTTTTTCCAGAGGGTCTAAATGCTCATTTACAAGACTCACAGAGGGAAGGAAGAAAAAGAACACCGAGAAGACGGTTCATTGCTCAATGCATCCCCTGACAACAGATCCCCAGCTTCCCCCTCTGTGTAGCCCATAAACTGCTCTGTAAAAATTAAAAAGCGTGAATTTACAGGGGCCAAAAAGAGCCAGAAGGTGAAGACCCATCTCCAACCAACAGGTCAGGCATACTGATGAAGCAGGAATATAAGGCCTTGCCAATTTCTGACCAATAAAATATCTTCTTTGCCTTTCCAGATCCTTGACCATCTCTTTCCCACACAAAACTAAGTTGGGGCACAAATGAGGGGGAAGTTCAACAAAAAAGAAGCAACACAAAGTAAAATACCCAGTGTGCACTGGCCTTTTAGGGGAACATTTGGGTGACAACGGCCTCCCTCCTGGGCCCTTTATTTCTCTGTGGATCCCTTGACCATCTTGTGTGCTTAAGCTTAACCTCCTGATTTTTCATTTCAGGGAAGCTTGAGCTGGTTACTAGCAAAGACTGTTGCCAAAATAGTTTCAGCTGGAAATGGAAGCCCAAGGCCCTGCAGAAACTGGGATGACTGGGTGAATCCTGTGGGTAATAGAAAAGATACAGGAGGGGGTTTGGGGGACAAGGCTGGGGTATGCTGGCTTTGTGACTTTGACAGGTCACTTTAACCTCTCTGAATCTCAGCTGCCTCATCCCTAAGAGGAAGAGACTGAGGCTGAAATGGATCTTGAGATTTTTTTGTCTGATATTCTCTAGTTCTTAAGTAGGTCTGAGACTCAGGGAAGAAAAGGATGGATTGGTAGGACAAGCATCATGGGACAATAGGGGACTGAAGTTATCTAGGCTCGACCTTCTGAATGACCAAATGTTACCTGAATTTTGTTCATTTATCTAACTCTGGCCAAGAGATAGATAAATGGACAAATTTATCCTTCTAATTTTTTAGAAGGATAATTCTAAAAAATTGGAAATCCTTCTAATTTTTTGAGTTTGAGACAAAAAGTGTGAACAAGAGCCAGAGAGAGATGAGAGAGAGAGAGAGAGAGAGAGAGAGAGAGAGAGAGAGAGAGAGAGAGAGAGAGGGAGATTGATTTTAAGAATGAATACATCTCGGTTGGGTAAGAAGAATAACTATGGTGGAGATATCAAATACTGGGGCAGACAGAATTATGATAACATTCCTTGGTTTCTTGTTTGAGGATAAAAAGTGTCTTCTCTATACCTTAAGGATGTAGCCACACAAACCTCCCAAAGAGGCAATGTATCTGATTTACCATC
This sequence comes from Stenella coeruleoalba, assembly GCF_951394435.1. Classification (NCBI taxonomy): domain Eukaryota; kingdom Metazoa; phylum Chordata; class Mammalia; order Artiodactyla; family Delphinidae; genus Stenella; species Stenella coeruleoalba. The sequence continues at coordinate 108,073,068 of NC_137151.1, read as the reverse complement.
AATCATTGTGTGGCATGTCGCATCTATGGGGCTGAGAGGTAGAGGGAGTTCAGATGAGTAATTGTTTGGGTAGTGAGTTGCTGCAGAGTCATCTGCCAGTAACCTGGATTTGGCAAAAACAGGTATGTCATCCCCTAGGTTAGAGCCCCTGAAACCAGAGAAAGTTGGACTAGATAATCTCTGAGGCCCAGAAAATAGAAGTAATTTTTCTAAGGTCACACAACTTGTTAGTTGGTGGTCTGGAATTCATACCCAAGTTACTTCGCTCGTTTTCCAATAGATGTCAAATGTACCATATTCTGGGCTGAATGCTGTGTGCTTTGGTCTCTTGACACCCTGCCTAATTGTCTTCCCAACAGGTCATGACAACTTGATTCCTACTGAATGCACAAAATCGGCAAAGCCATACATTTCCTTCATTGCCAAACTTTCCCTCCTTTTGTTAAGATAATAGGATGGAGGAAAAAGCATAGATGATAGATCTTTTCTATTTGGAATGAGAGTAGAGATCGTGGGTTTGGATGCAATCTCTATAAATATTCTATAAATACTCCCAAGTAGCCTGAGTTGCTTCATCTAAGCCCACTTTACCAACAAAGCAGCCTGACGTGCTTGGCAGACAAGTTGTGGGGTGTGGTCTTAGAGCCTGGGGAACATATTCAGAGGGGATATGCTAGTCTGAGCCTTGGAGAAGTGATTCAGAAAGAGTAAACCTTTGCACTAATGCCCAGTAAGTCAAAGATGTTCTATATATAATATTTGTTTCACCATCGTGCAGTCTTGAGTTTAGAGCTTATATATTTTCTTGCTCTTATTCAGTTTCTTCCTTGGTTATATATGACTTCTCCACCCAGAAAGGGCTTTTGAGATTCCAATATATACATCTGGAGGGTGGTTGGGTATATGTATGTGAGTCTGTTGAGGGGAGGGTGTCCTAGCCTTGTTATTTAGGGTAGATGGGGCTGGATGAGGTCAGCTGGGTTTTTGAGAGTTCAGGTCAAGGCTCCAGCTGGCAGGGAGCAGTCACATCCTCCAAGCTTACCAGCCAAGTTCATGCTCTTCTGCAAGTCACTGAGCTGAAGATAAACATGGAACCCATAAGAGCTTTTTCACTTGATGTCCTTTATTACATGTTCCACACTTTAAATTCCTTTGCTTCACTTCTGTATTCTTCTGGATCACTCAGAACAAACATGGAAGTAGAAAAAATAAAAGCAAACTGCCCTCTTCTATCCTTCCCATCCTTTCTGAGTGACTCACTTCTATTGGAATAATTAATCTTAATCAGGATGGTATGATAGCAGAAAAAAGACATCCACAGTGAAGTCCTTTGGTGCCAAAGACGTGGTGAGGTAAACAGCTCCTTCCTCTGGGCTGCAGTGAGGGCAATGTGGAACAATTTGGTTGTTTTAAAAATAGCATTTTGCAAAATTAGAGCTGCCTTTATCTGCAGGATAGGCAGCAGGTCAGGGGTTGTGAAATGACTGTGCTAACCACCAAGTGTTAGAAGGCACTTTTAACAGTGTTGGCTGGAAGGTGATACAGGCCACCAGGCCCAAACAATCAATGCTACCTTCTCCAGCGGAGATTGAGGACAAACAATTCCTCATGTTTGCCCTGGTGTCTTTCTCCGTAGAACTCAAAGCTTCCGCTGATGTATGCTTAACTGTTACCCTCGCTTTTTGACAGGTGCAGTTATTCAGCTCCTCTCCTCTGCCCATCTCCTGTTTTGTTTTTCTCTGCATGGGCCACACTTTCCAGCAAGAAACAGCTACACCTGGTACAGTAGAAAGGCTGTGGTCAACAGAGTGTACTTCTTGGAGATGGCTTAGCAAGTCGTGCAATGACCAGGAGGAACCACTTCATCACCTAAAGAATGTGGTCACATCTTTTAATTTGCAATTAACTGGTTGAGTCCTCATTAGCAGGAAGACTTCTCTCTTGAGATACAAGAACTCCAGGGACATAGTCCAAAGTGCACAGTCCTGTTTCCAGATACAGGTCTGAGAGAGAACTTGAGTGTACAGTCCGTTCAATTGTGGATGCATGTTGTTTCAGCTCCTTCCATGAGTGCTTTTGTTAAAAGCTTCCCTGATACAGACTACTAAGGCTGTGGCCATACCCTTGTGGACCCAGATATGAACACTGCCAGTAATTTCAAGGCCACACATGGACACCCAGGTTCTAGCCACAATGATCCACAATGTGAGGTGGTGAGGTCATTGTGGTGGTGGTGTTGGGGGAGGGGTTGGTAGAAGGGCTTCCAGTTCATTCAGGGTGAATTCTGTCTTTTGGGGTTATGATCTCCTTTCATTCTAGAAGATCTTAGTTGGGACCATCCCAATCCTCCTGATGTTCTGTGTTGGTCTGTTCAGGCCATTATAACAGAATACCGTGTCCGTGTGGCTTAAACAACAGATATTTATTTCTTGCAGTTCTGGAGGTAGAGAAGTCCAAGATCAAGACACTGGCAGGTCCAGTGTCTGATGAGGGCTGTCTTTGCATTGTATCCTCACGGGTGGAGAGCTGAGATAGATGAAGCTGTCTGTGTCTCTTCTAAAGGCACTAATCCCATTTATGATGGGATCACCTAATAAGCTAATTACTTCCCCAAAGCCCCACCTCCTAATACCATCACTTTGGGGGTTAGAATTTCAATACATGAATTTGGGGGGCATACAATATTCAGTCCATAATATGTTGTAATAAGGTCTCTCTCCCAAGGAGCTCTTCAGCCCTTTGTGAATTTGCCTTTCTCCTCTGCACATACTGTGAAATGTATTAGACTGTCTTTTTCTTTTTTTTTTTAACATCTTTATTGGAGTATAATTGCTTTGCAATGTTGTGTTAGTTTCTGCTGTATAACAAAGTGAATCAGCTATATGTATACATATATCCCCATATCCCGTCCCTCTTGTGCCTCCCTCCCACCCTCCCTATCCCACCCCTCTAGGTGGTCACAAAACACAGAGTTGATCTCCCTGTGCTATGCACCTGCTTCCCACTAGCTAACTATTTTACATTCGGTAGCATATATATGTCAGTGCTACTCATTGGGAGGAAGTGAGAAATTATTAGACTGTTTTTACATTCTTTCCCCAAAGCCATGGGTGCCTGCTGGCCTTACATTCACAAAACTAAGGGAAGTCACTCCAGTTGCTCTCCCTATGTGCCTTGCTACCTTATCTTCCAGAAAAAGAATCTAATTATTTTCTGTGTTCTATCTCATTGGGCACACTCTTCTACTGGGATAAGAAAGAAAATATTCCTTGATCAAATGTGCTCCAGTGCATCCAACAGCCCTTGATTGTATTAACGAGTCATTGGCATGAGAACAGAAGTCATAATATAAGAACAAACATCCCTCTGTAATGGGTGTGCCATTCAGGGTCTTCATGTTTCTGTTGACAATACATTTCCCGAAGTCTGTTGTCATTCATAACTCAGACATGTTTTTTAAACCATTTTAAAAAATTGAAGAATAGTTAATTTACAATATTGTGTTAATTTCAGGTGTACGGCAAAGTGATTCTGTTCCATTAAATATATACATATATACAATGGAACTGAATCACTTATATATTATAAAATTACATAATATATAACTTTTCAGATTCTATTCCATTATAGGTTGTTACAAGATATTGAATATAGTTCCCTGTGCTCTACAGTAGGTCTTTGTTGTTTACCTATTTTGTATATAGCAGTATGTTTATGTTAATCTCAAACTCCTAATTTATGCCCCCTCATCCCCTTTGGGATAAGTCTGTTTTCTATGTCTGTGAGGCTATTTCTGTTTTGTAAATAAGTTCATTTGTCTCATTTATTTAGATTCCACATATAAGTGATATCATATAACATTTGTCTTTGTCTGACCTACTTCACTTAATATGATAATCTCTAGGTCTGTCTTTGTCTGACTTACTTCACTTAATATGATAAGCTCTAGGTCTGTCTTTGTCTGACTTACTTCACTTAATATGATAAGCTCTAGGTCTGTCTTTGTCTGACTTACTTCACTTAATATGATAAGCTCTAGGTTTATCCATGTTGCTATGTTGCTGCAAATGGAAGTATTTCATTATTTCATTCTTTTTATGGTTGAGTAATAGTCCATTGTGTGTGTATGTATGTGTGTGTGTGTGTGTGTGTGTGTATATATATATATATATATATATCTTCTTTACCCATTCATCTGTCGACAATTAGGTTGCTTCCATGTCTTGGCTACTGTAAATAGTGCTGCTGTGAACATTGGGGTGCATGTATCTTTTCGAATTAGAGTTTTCTCCAGATATATGCCCAGGAGCAGGATTACTGGATCATATGGCTGAACTAATTCACATTCTCACCAACAGTGTAAGAGGGTTCCTTTTTCTCCACACCCTCTCCAAGATTTATGATCTGTAGACTTTTTAACGATGGTCATTCTGACTGGTGTGAGGTGGTACCTCATTGTATTGATAGTTTTGATTTGCATTTCTCTAATAATTAGTGATCTTGAGCATCTTTTCATTTGCCTGTTGGCCATCTGTATATCTTCTTTGGAGAAATGTCTATTTAGTACAACACTGACATTTCTTGAGCACCAATACTATTCCAGGCACTTATCTGAGATACTGTAGTACATGGATGGAAAATACATAATCTACCTACAATAATTATGTCATCAAGTAAGGGAGGGCCAAGGTGCATGCATAAGGATCTGTATTATAAAGTAAAAAGTGATAGGTTTGTGTATCCTAGAAAACAGAACCAGAAACCACAAAAAGTATTATGCTACCTTTTTACCAGAGAGTGAGAACCTAGGAAAGGAGGAATGAGGATGCGGAAGGAAAGGATAACAATTACAAGGGAATGTTTACCAAGCTGGACACTACTGGGTAATAAGTGTCTCTAATTTCTCAGTCTCATAGGACTGTCTTCCTAGATACCTGTGAACTATTGGGTCTCAGGGAAGTGCATGGTAGATGGGGAAGTTATTCACTTGCTCCTGTTTCCCATTGGTCAAAGCTTCATGTATATCCCACTGGGTTTAATGCTTCAGAAGCGACAAGGATATGTCAAAATGGAAAGCAAGAGGTTCAGAACACGGACCTGAAAAAAGTCACTGTCATTTTGTACTCATATGCATTTGACCCAAGACCACACAGAGCTGCTTGCTTCAGTGGCAGCTGGGTCAACAAGGGCCCATGAAGCACCTCAGTGTTGTGTGTGTGTGTGTGTGTGTCGGTGGGGGGAAGCGGGGATGGAGAGTGGGGGACAATCTCAGGTGATGCATAAGGGGAACTTAATCTAGTAACATAAGTCAGGTCCAAATTAAGTGCTTTGGGGATTCAGAGAAGGAGTTGTTCCTCAAAAGTGGTGTTGGGGACAGGAAGTTGAGGGATGACTTTTGGAGAAGCTGGAGCTTATGTGAGACTTTGCAGATGGGTGGGATTGTGGGGTATATAGATATGGGGTGGGGCTGGATGGAAAGGGCATCCCACAGAAAGGAGATCCTGATTGTAGGGACCTAGAAGGACAGTACTGAGGATACATGGAGAAAAGTGCAGGGCTCGGTCTGGCCAGGGGGATAGAAAATGTGAAGGGATGTTGAGGGATAAGGCTGAAAATGTAGATGGGCCGCCGGTAGAGCCAGGTGGAGGAGTTTTGATTGGAATCCTTTGACAATTGGAGCCATTGCAATAAAGTTTTAATTCAGGAATTTGTTTCTCTTCTTCACTAATTCTGTTCTATATAATCATCTGCTGTGCACATAATGGCATTTTGAGCAAGAGTATGGTGGACATATCTTCTGGGATTTCAGACATCCATGGAATATTTTTACAAGCTCAGTATACTGAGCTTTTAAATTTTTCGGATGAAGATGTTAAAACTTGAAACACACAGTAGTTGAGATTCTTATTTTTACTGGTTTATTTACTGAGCCCAGGTGTGGACCTGGCTCAGGCATGGGCTGAAGTTGGAGCTCAGATGATGTGCTCAGGACTCTGCACTCTGCCTCAGGACTGTCCATTCTCCCATTTGGGATTCAGTTTCAGAAAAGTGCCCCAATGGTGGTGATAAGAGTCATCAGTGGCTCCTGGGGAAATAGAATGTTCCATAAAAAAAGAGGGATTCTGGCTAGAAGATGTGAAAATGGAAAAAGGACAGATCCATCCCTTGTATCAGAAATATATTGTCTCTTTTGTAATTAGAGCTTGGTTCTTGGAGTTTGTGATGTAGAGCACAGGGGTAGAAAATAGCCATTATTATTTGTTTTTTTAAGCTGCCTGGGACAAGAGAGCTTAGATTTAATGTCTGAACTCACTGAAAGAAGTCCTTTGATTCTTGTCAAAAAAGGGAATCATAGCCTCACCCTACATTCAGTGATGAGCTGTCAACATGTTTCAGCTCTTCATCTTCTACAGAATTGAAGTGGGAAGCTTTCCCCCTCAGTATTCCACGATGAGTACCCAGGACTGGAACATGGCCTTGATTACCCAGGGTTCTGAAAGGGATCTTAAGCTCTTGTATCAAAACAGTAGACTTAAAAAAAGAATTCTCCTAGAGAATGAAAGATGGCATCTCAGCATTTTGGGTTTTTGTTTCTCTCTTTCTCTCTCCTACTTGAATTAACATGAATTCAAAACCAGATCTCAGAGTGGAATTGGCTGCCACATAATTTAGACATGTTTGCATAACATTCAGAAAATAATTCAATAAGAATAGGTTTTTCTTGGAATTTATCACTGCCTGGTAAATTAGAGCCCAAACACAACAACTTCATGTTAAAAAGGCATGAGACCCAGCAAATGGAAATGACAGAGGCAGAGAGAAAGGAAACCCAAGCAGCCAGTCGCCTTTCATTATCATGATGGTGTGAAGAAGAAATAGAAAACACGAGGCAGAAGCAGGGACAAACACAGCTTGCGTTTCAGACTCCCCATTTTCTCCAGGACTCAGCAACAGCTGACAGGCCAAGGTGGCAAGAGAAGGGCATCTTAGGTCTCAAGAAAGGTTCTGAGAAATTCTCTCATGCTGTATTTTTCCATGTCTTCAGCTGAAGGTTTTTTCTTTTTCTCTTATGGGTTCTAATGGAGAGGACCCACAGGTTCAGAAAATAATAAACTAACATAAACATATAAGAGCAATAAATAGTAACTTACAAGGACAGTGTTAGAGCAGTAAGCCTAAATCACAAGACCCAGAATGACTTCAGTCTCTACCATTTTCACTGGGACAAACCAAGTAATTTCTGTGAATGTAATTTCTCTACTTTTAAGACGGGGGAGAATAGTAGTTAGCCTGAATCAGTGAACATTGTTATCAGTGTAGCACTTCATAGCTGCAGGGCATTTAAAATCCACATGATGTATACAGGAGACCACAGGTCTAACTCAGACCTTTTCATAGATGTCAGTTCCTTAGGGCAGTGGTCCCCAACCTCTGGGCCGCAGACCACCACCGGTCTGCACAGCAGGAGGTGAGCAGCGGGTGAGTGATTGAAGCTTGAACTGCCGCTCCCCATCGCTCCCCATCCGTCACATTACCACCTGAACCAACCTCCCCCACCCCCACCATGGAAAAATTGTCTTTCATGCAACTGGTCCCTGGTGCCAAAAAAGTTGGGGACCGCTGCCTTAGGATACCATTGTTGTTAGGCTAGAAGCTAAAGTTCTTGTGGGGCAGAATTATGTACTTAGGTTACCTGCCGGTGGCTCAGTGATCTTTGGACTCTTCCTCACTCTGGACCTTAGTGACTGTGAACATGTTGGGCAAAGCTGTCTCTGCTCCCTTAAATGTTGGTGTCACTAAGGTTCTTCTCTTCTCACCCTTCCCCACCTCCCTGGTCACCTCATACATGCTATGACTGTACATTCCTCCTGTAGGGGTATGGCCCAGAATCCATATCTTTAGCCTAGACCTCTCATATGACCCCTGATGTCTACTCAACCACTTGGACATCTGGCAACCCCTCATCCGCACCTGCTCCTGTCTGAAATTGGAGTTGTTCTACCTTCTCTTCCCTGTCACAGTGTCTTAGTCAGTTCAGGCTGCTATAATAGAATACTCTTGACTGGGTGGCTTAAACAACAGACATTTATTTCTCAAAGTTCTGGAGGCTAAAAGTCCACGATCAAGGTGCTGGCAGATTCAGTGTTTGGTGAGAGTCCATTTCCTGGCTTGCAGACGGCCACCTTGTTGCTATGTCTTCACATGGTGGTGAGAGGAAGCACTGGTGTCTCATCCTTTACTTATTAGGGTACTAAGCCCACCATGACCTCATCTAAACTTAGTTACTTCGCAAAGAGCCCATCTCTGAATACCACTACATTGGGGGTCAGGAATTCAACATATGGATTTGGAGGGAACACAAACATTCAGTCCATAGCACATAGTGAATGATTCTATCATCACTCTAGGTGCTCAAGCCAGTAGACACCCAGTAAGCAGCCTTGACTTCTCTCTCTCCTTCACCATCTAAATACTTGAAATCTATCAAGGTCATTCTGGCATCTGACATCAACATCTCTTGAATGTTTCTACTTTACTGTATACTCACTACCACCACCCTAATTCAGGTTCCTGTTCTCTTTTCCTGGGCAATGGCCACAGTTGTCAAATTAGTCTCCAATATACCTCCAATCTGTTCCCTTCCAGTTCCTTCACCAAGTTGTAGCCAGAATATTTCTCAAAAGCGAATCAAACGTATATTTCCTCTGCTTCACACTCATCATTGGCTTCCTCTTGACCTCGGGATAAACTCTAAATTCTTTAACATTATTTATAAACCTTACTTCCTTAGCCTGCCCCACATCTGCCTTCACCCCTCTTTAGTACCTTACATGTGCTGTGTTCTCTGTGCTTCAGAGATCTGAACCTTCATACAAGATGTTCTTTCATAAAACAATCCTTTCTACACCTTTGCCAGGCACTTTCCATTCTTCAGTTGACCTTGCCTTCCTATGAGAAGACTGCCTGGATTCTTACTCTTTAACTCCAGAGAAAGAGAAATTTCCTAGTTCCAGAAGTAGAACTATGGGACTTCCCTGGTGATCCAATGGTTAAGACTCTGTGCTTCCATTGCAGGGGGCATGGGTTCGATCCCTGGTTGGGGAAATAAGATCCTGCATGCCACACAGTGCGGCCAAAAGAAAAACAAAACAAAACCGGAAGTAGAACTAATAGCAGGTTCTTTTCCTCTACCTGTGCATCTTTTCTACAGAGGGGACAGACTTACCAGCTCTAAACAAAACAAAAGCAAGCTTTATTGTTGTCTCTCACCTCTGGTGGACCTAGTGCAGAGGGAATGGAAAGTCCTTAGCCAATGGGAAAGGAAATTTAGTTCTCTAGGCATAATGCACCCACTCAGAGGGAAGGGCATATGACATCCCAGTACCTGTAGGTCACCATAGGGTCTCAGGTTCACCTTGCCTGGTTGGGGGAAGTTCAGCAGGTTCACCAACAGGTCCTATCGGTGATAATAGCAATGACATGAACAGTGAGTGCTTATCCTCCTTGACAGGAACAGATGCTCCTCTCAGATGCTGAACTCTTCCAGTGCAGCTAGGATTCACGAGCTAAGTCATCATTCACAAATAACCACAAACATTCTCATATATTATATTGCTAAATCCAAGCACACTCTAATGAATTCAAAGTTAGTGTTTGGGCCACTGCACTTTAAGAGAGATACATCATCTTGTTTATAACTGCAGGCTATAGTTTCAATTGTTTTAGAGAATGTTATGGTGATCAGAAATAGGAAGTCTCATTGTAAGGTGGCATTTTCCTGGGACAAAAGTCCTAAAAAGGAGGATTTTCGAAGGACCCTATGTAGTCACCCTACTGAGTAGAGTTAAATGCACCTTCCTTTTCTGGGGTCACATATATCCCCATACTTATCATATCCCTTAACTCTATGTCAAGGTGGTTTTAATACTTCTCACTCCCATCAGACCCTGAACTGTGAGGGTATGGACCTTAAGTGACTTTTTCAGTGCTGTGTCTATAGCTCCTGAGGCAAAATATATGCTCAGGAAATACTAGTTGAAGATATATATTCCCTTTTCCTGCTGCTCAGGACACTGGTATGAATGAAGAATAAGGTCTCTGTAAGTGCACTGTATTCCTTCTGAATTGGATTTATCTGCTGCTTTTATTCCAAATTGAGTATTCTGTCAGGGCAGCCACCATTTCCTTGGGTTAAGAATATCAAATCGAAAGAAGCTCATCATTTTACCAACCGTAAACAGGTGAAGAGGAAACACATAGAGAAGTGAGATTAGAAACACATAAAGAAAGTAGAACCTTGTGTTTGGGGTCAGAGGAGCTAGAAGCAGGTCAGCAGACACTTGATCAGTTTCTTCCGTGTCACTTTAAGTTTCACAAGCAAATAGGCTGATGGAATATGTTACAAATCCAAACACTTCATTTCCCTGAGGCCCTGGTGGCCTTGATGAATAGCCTCCATTGTGAGGCAGGCTAAAGGCACTGTCCTGTCTAAATATAAATCTTGCCTTCTCTCCCCCCATCCATTTCACCCATCTCACCCCCAGCCCCAACTCTTTCACTCCCATTTGCTCCACAAAATATGAGGAAGACATTAAGTAAATCATCCCAGCAAGAATAGAACTGCAGGAGAAACACCTCATCCATAACCAACTCACCACTCATTTTGCCAAAACTACGGTGAAATGAAGACTCTAGTATCCTTTAGAAAACTTTAGTATCTGGAACACATGTGCTAGGAAAGACTATGGTCCTTCATCTTCCAATCTTAGATGAGGTGGATGACCACTGCATGAATGGGCAGGGTGTAGAATTGGAGAAACCATGAATTGGTGCTTTCACATGGCACTCCTGAATATCTCTAGGATGGACCATGGTGTTTTGAGGGTATGAGTAGGAAAAGGAGCCACCAGTGAACTAAGACACATCTTAAGATCCTAGATGTGGACCTGAAGCTAGACTGCCAAAGTTTGAATCCCACTTGCACCACTTCCTAGCTATATAATCCTGGGCAAGTTTCTCAACTTCTGTAAGCCTTTGCTTTTATTTTTCCTGTAAAATGGGGATAATAATTATGTCCAAGTCAAGGGCAATTGGGAATATAAAATGAACTGATGCAAGAAAAGGACTTAGCATTAGGAATAACACTAAAAATATCCTCAATAGATATTATCAATATCAATTCTTGGTAAACCATTTGAAGTGGTATGGTTAAATGAAAATAACTATTAAAACATTTACAGAAATATTAAAAGAAAATATGACTTCAAGGAAATTTCCTGATTGTATAAGAATACCCATGGTTTCTGGGTACACAGTTCATTTATCTATGATATTTGGGAGCTTACTTGGAAATTTTATGAAGGCTTGAGTAATATCCCCTCCCTATCCTTCCTATCTATCTTTCTCTCTCTCTATCTATCTATCATCTATCTATCTATCTATCTAGCCGTCTCTAGCTAATAAAAGTGAAGTCTAAGAAAATACTGTGAATTTTGAAACTAAAATCAAAACCTAGAATGCAAAATTTCTGTTCTCTTATTCATTAGTGAATTCCTAATTCATAATTGTTTATGCTGATACTATTCACGGTGAACTTTTGAGGCACTTATGAAGGGCTTTCTCTATGCCATTTGTACTCCTCACCCTGAAAAGTGGGCACAATCATTTGCATTCTGCAGTGGAGGAGCTGGAAGCTTGGGTAAATAAACTGACTTGACCAGAAGATCATGCTGCTGTGATTCTTCCACCAGTTGAAGACATTGGGTATATAAGATGCGTTAAAAAGTCCAAGTAACCTTGCATTCTAACAAGGGAAGGGAGGATGAAAGCAACAAGAGGGCAGGGATCTTTGATGGTCTGTCCACAGATATATCCCAAATGTCTAGAAGAGTGCCTAGCACTTAACAAATGGTCCATAAATATTTATTGAAAAGTTCTAAACGAATAAGAAAATGAATACTGAACATAGTAATAAGCCCAGTGAAATGTTCTTTTTCAAGTTTTAAAACTCATCAGTCATTGACATTACCAGTTTGCCTCCATTAGTATGTTACACTAGTTACCTACTCTTTAAAAGTAGAACTTATTGCTTTTACTACTTACAGAAGTAATAAAAATTGGTAAAAACCAAAAGGTATAAGAAAAATTCCACTCACTCTGTATCTCAGAGATAATAATATATTCATCTTTTCAATCTAGAAAGTCTCTCCTCTTTTGGATTTCTGTGATATCAGCATTCACATGATTCTGAAAATTATCCCCAAATTTCTGGTCCACAGTCATCTCTCTCTGCATTCTCTCCCTTGGCAGATTCATTCATTGTCATGATTTCCACTACGTCCTATGTGGGGAGAACACTTAAGTCTTCAGTTTTAGTCCTACCCTTTCTCCTAAGCTCTGATTCATCAGTTTTGACAGTGTGCTTGACATTTTTGCCTTGATGACTTTTGTGCTGATCCAAAATGAAAGAAATTCTCTTCTCTTCTCCTGGCATGACTATTTCAGTTAAAGACCTCCACATCTTCCCAGGCAACCCATCCAGAAACCTCTGTCATCAGCGACTTTCTTTCTCCTTGGCTCAGCATATCCAATTAGTCATAAGATCCTGGGAATTATACCTCCTCATTTCTGTCCCTCTCTGCCCCTTTCTGAGACTAGTGCCATCACCTCTATTATCCTGAAGTTCAACTTGATCCATCTCTCTCCATTGTCCATGATTTCATATCACCTGAAAAATAATTGGAGCACCTAAGCCTGGCATTCAAGACTCATTACTTGACCTAAACTAACTTTTTGTTAAGTTCATCTGCTTTCATACTCTGGTGCAAGCATTTCTGAACACATCAAGGTTTTCAAGACATGCCCAGCCCTTCTTTGACTCTGTGTTTTGTTCATGCTGTTCCCTCTGCCAGGATGCTTCCTTTTTTGTTCCTCTTCCTCCTTCAGTTTTTGAGATGGAATAGAAAAGGTGGGTACAATATGCAAACACTGCTTCCCTGATGCCTACCCAAATACACAGAGCAGGAGTTATTTCTGTCCTCTGAGCCCCATAAGATGCCATACTTTTCGCGTGTTTCTTGTGATATCCAAAGGTGTGTAACCCTTATAAGTGAGTATACTGTGTCTAGCCTACTAGCCGTGAGTCCTTTGAGATCTACACCTGGTAAATGTTATGGAGGAGTCCAACGCCAGACATAATACCTTGCACTTGAGAGAGAATATAAGTTTTACCCCATCTTCTCATTTTTTCCCCCACTTTCCTCCTTCCTGAAGGTGGTGTTTGACAAGATTTAGTAGCCGTTAACGTAGTAGTTCATCAAAATTATCTTATTAGAGGCAGGGTTGATCAACCTAAGGGATAATTTTAATAGTTCAGCACTGGGGGAGGGTGGGGTTGGGCACTGTAACATGGAGCTCAAAAAGAAAGGAAATTAAGAGGTTCTATTGGGAAATAAAAACACTTCAAGGGAGGTCTAGTGACTGTGATGCCATCAGCATAATTTCTAACAGCATGCACTGGTGGATGTTTTCCCCAAGGATGGTGGAAATCACCTAATGATGGGATATTTCTCCTGACTCTTATGAGTTGTAGACTTTGGGCAACCATTGCAGACTGACTTGCATGCTGGTAAAGCTGGAACTAGGATTTTCTTTATTCTTCGAATCATTCAGAAGTGTGTTTACTTACAAAGTCACAGAAATTCTATGCCGTTTAAAGATATAAATATTTACTTTTCTCACATAGCAAGAAACCTAGAACTAGGCATACCATGCATCTGAGATCCATCACAAACACAGACTCTTCCTCTGTTTCAGCTCCTCCATTTTTAGCACATGCCTTTGCCTTCCTGGTCATAGGGTGGTTGTTACAACTCCCAACTCCACATCTGTGCTTTAGGCTTGAAGAAGGCTGAGGGCCAAAAGGTTTTACTTGAGACTTTATTTATTCAGACATTCATTTGTACTGTGTTGGCTAGATTTGTGTCACATAGATAATCCAGGCTGGAGGATGACTAAGAAAATCAAGTAGTTGGCTTCCTTGGTGGTGCAGTGGTTGAGAGTCCGCCTGCCGATGCAGGGGACATGGGTTCTAGCCCTGGTCCGGGAAGATCCCACATGCCGCGGAGCGGCTAGGCCCGTGAGCCATGGCCACTGAGCCTGCGCGTCCGGAGCCTGTGCTCCGCAGAGGGAGAGGCCACAACAGTGAGAGGCCCGCGTACCGAAAAGAAAAAAAGAGAGGAAAAAAAAAAAAAGAAAATCAAGTAGTTAGCTATCTAGCTTCTCTTACAAAGGAAGAGAAGTGAGAAGTTAGAAATTATTTTTAAGTGAGCCAAACTGTTCTGACTACTATAACTTCTGCCCCTCCTCTGCTGCTACTATGGTCTTTGGAAGCGGTAACATGCTTCTCAATTGTAGTTAAAACTGGGTTCTGGGAAATGTATGTATGTATGTATATGTGTATGCATGCATATATGTATGTATTTGCATACCTGTTCTAGAAGTAGTTTTGTTTGTAAGTCCATTGGTATATGCTATGATAATTCCACTTCTATTAATTCTTCTTAACATGTTTAAAAGTGGGATATTTAAGAATTGGCTAATTAATCCAAGACCCTAAAGAAACCACCCCCATTCCAGTGAGAGGCCGCAGATGTGAAGGAACACTCTATTAAGGAATCTGAGAATCCTGCCGTGTGTGACAAAGCAACATTTTTTTTTCACAAATGGAGAAGATATTATTTAGACTTCAATTTCTGCAGTCTTTAATTTAAGAATGTCGGCCTTTAATTTGTTTGGATTATAATGTAAAGGAGGATTTGAATTTGGGACTTTAATTGCTCCCCAGGAGTTTAATACTGGGAGGCAGTTCAAATTCAAGTTTGAGTCACTCTTATTCTGCTGACATCGTATTTTGGATTGTATTGCTGTTCCTTGTACTTGCTGTATAACTTCTGATGAAGTATATTGGGCATATCTTGGCTAGTGACAACTTGAGATGGGATAAAGAATAGACAATGGATTTCCAGCCTAGGGTGTTTAACTCATTTCAGAGCCCACCAGAGCTAAGTTTAAATTCTCTATTATGATCCAGAGAACCTACCCAAAGGACAGGACATTGACATGAGGAGAGAGACTTCACCAAGTTGGAAGCAGGACCACTATGAGAGAGCTTGAGGGAACAGGCTAACCCCTGGGTGACCATGAGTTCAATTACAACCCAATGGTTTAAGAGAACAAAATCTTGAGGGTGTTAGAGAAGACATTCTCCACTCCTCATGTTTTCAAAAAGGGGAAAACATTTCCACTACACTACTCAGAAAGGAAAAATAGGGAAGAACTCTCCTCCCCTTCTCCACCCTTGTCTTAAGTGATTGTGTAATTGGATTTTAGGACTTAGAAACATGTGGCTCAGTCCCTCTGAGTTTTCTTTTTCATGGCTCTGCCTCTGCCCTTTCTCTCCTATTGAGCTCATGAGGGTCAGAGGCCGGGTGTGACTAACTACTAGAGGCTGTCCAGAGGACAGACTTTCTTTCCTGACATTTGGGACCTAATGGGTGTGAGAGAGCGAGACTGGGTAAAGGACTTCTCTTTGCAGACCCTCACACTCCATTGAGAATAGGTCCTAAGGTCTAGATCTGAGAATTAAGAAGTTTTGAGAAGCTCATTTGTGACCATGGATCCAGGCCATATTTTCCAAGGTAGTTTTATTAGCCATCAAGCTGATATTTTTCTCTCCCCATCACCTGACTCCTGCATCGAAGTTTCAGTTGGTTCTAAAGTGAAGTGGGAGAAATGAGATTCATGATCACCTCTACATTCCAACAAATATTAGCAAGAGTAATTTTGTTGGTTCAGTAGAAGATTCTCCCGAAAGGATCTGACCAACCACACTTCCAGGGTGAAGCCAGGGGATGGACAGAGTCACTGAAAGGACTGAGGGGTCCTTAGGGAAAGGAAGAAGGAGGGACACCCAAAAGAAATGGAATTTCAGGATGTCCCCTGGGGGAGGACTCTATGGACTCATAGGTAACTCAACGAGAAAAGAAGAGAAATGTTTTGTACCACAGTCTGGAGCTAACTGTTATCTGTGGATGTCTCATAATAACATTTTTTCTTCTGGTAATATCCTGAAACTTCACAGTTTCCCAAATGTCATGGAAATTACAAAAAGGATGCATATATATGAGACTTTTAAGAAACATCTATTGAATACATTAAATGAAGGTGAGGATTTCTATTTCATAGAGTTAATAAGAAATCCAGCACACCAAAGGGGCACATTAAGAAAAAAAGAAAACCAAAACCAAAATCCTATCTCTCCAGTCTAAAACTTCTAGGTGGGACTCACATAAGCACTTAGCAAGAATAATCAGGGGTGGAAGGAGGTGAAAAGAAATATGCTATTAAGTAGAAATATTTATAGAAGTAATATTATAGATAAAAATAATTATATAGAAATAATATTTCTATTAAGTAGCAATATTATGCTATATCAAGCTGACCTGACACCTTCATCTTAAATGGTACTTTCATATTAAAGTCTTTGTTGTAAATTGTTTCATCATCATTTGAAACAAGCCTGGGGACAATACCCTAGAATAACCCTAGGTGAGACTGCAAATAAAGGAAAATAAAAAGTATTTCCATTGTGTTAAATGGAAAATTGTTAGGGTCACAGATGCCAGGTTGAAAGACCAAAAAGAGAAAAAAGTCTAATCAGGAAATGCGAAAGCTAAGATTTTAGCGAATTAACTCACCCTGATGATTCATCCCAGATGTATTAAGTTTTCACATTTAACAGCCTCTTCATTGAAATATACTAAATACCATCTGTCTCCAGCAGATGAGTTAATGCGAGTCTTAAAGCCTTAAAGTTCACATTTCCTAATTCTTTTGTTCGAAAATAAATAACTTTTATGTTGCAGCAGCATGGTCTTGGGAATGCAATTTCTTTGCCCAGTTGAGAGGAAGAAATACAAAAATTCCAGAACTGAGCTCTCTGGTTGTGAAATGTTCTGTGGGTCAAAGAAGGTTGGTTCTGTGCACAAGCTGCTTCAACTGGATCCATCCCTGGGATGCTTGTTAAGATTACGTTACTTGCCTTTTTAGCCAAATCTCAATTCTTCATTAAAGTTGAGCCCACATGCGATGCTAGAAATGGGAGTTACCTGTCTGGCCCAATCATGATTCTCTGAAAGTGCCTCCAAAGGGCAAACACCACTCTTCCATTTATTCCTACCTTCTTTTCTCAACAACATTTTTTTTTTTTAGGTTGGAAAATGCTATTTGGTTTGTACAAGAACACTTGGCCTTGCACATTTCGGGTGCTAAGTAAGACTGAGGGAGGTAATAAAGAAGATTTATCAGCAATCTTCTTTATGTAAGCATAAGAAAGATAATAAAGGATAACTGAAGGGAGAAAAGGTGAGCTGTGTTTTGGTGTCCCAGGGACCCAAGTATATACACAAAGTTAGACTGTGATTTTAATGGGGCTAAAGACTGGATCTCATGCTTAGATTATGGTTCCAGCCCAGTCACTGACTTGCCGGTGACCATGGGCAAATGACCTCATCCCACGAGCCCTAGTTTTCCCTTCTTCAAATGATGGGGTAGGACTAAGGCAATATACAGATCACACTGATGCTGAATGCTTGAATAAAAAGGGAATTAATTTATGTATGAACACGTGATTCTTGGTGAGCTGGGTTGGCAGCTCCAAGACAAATACTCTGAGATCATTTACTGTTTTGCTTTGTCCCAGGCCCTGTGCACTTCAATTCTTAGCATTCCAGATCTCCCAAAATTGAGTTTCATCTCACCTTTCCAATTTCTATTGATATTTCTTCCCTATGCATGGGCTTTTACTTTTCTGCAAATATCTGCTATACTCCTTCCCCTGCTATGTTTATGCTCCTGTCTCTACTATACTCTGCCTTCTACCTCTGCTTATGAAAATTCCACTTCATCTCTTAATCAAAAATGTATTTTTCAGTATGTCCTTTCTGACATCTCCCTGCTTATCTCTCCCTAAAAATTCGATATGATGTGCCTCCCTTTAACTCAGGGTTTCTTAAACTCATCACTATAGACATTTTGGACCAGGTTCTTTTTGTTGTAACTGTCCTGTTCATTGTAAGATGTCAGTAGCATTCCTGTCCTTCACCCACTAGATGCCAGTATTACCCTCCCACCTCTCCCCCACCTCTCCCAAGTTAATGACAATTGAAAGTCTCCAGACATTGCCAAATGTCCCCTAGAGATGCAACTCTCCCTTGGTTGAGAATCACTGCTCTAACCCTCCATCCGACTCATGGTACCATGTGACTAGTGTTGGCCAATGAGCTGTGAATATTAGTGACGTGTCACTTCCATGTAAAGCATTTGATTGCTGGTATGAAACCATTCAGAGCTCTCTTTCCCTCTGCCACAGGGACCCGAAATACCCTTGATGGTAGTTGCTTCATTGAGCTGAATCCCGCAGTGAGGATTATATGGGACAGAACCTATAGCCAAGCCACGAGGGATATGTAGCATGAATTAGAAATAATCTTCGTTGTTTTAGGCTACTGATATTTGTGTGGGGGGTGGGGTGGGGGGGAAGGATCGTTATCACAGCACAACCTCACTCATACCGAATGATGCATATGATGTATGTGTAGGTCTAATATTGCCTGAGCACCTTCTATGTACTATGTTAAGCTTGCAGAGAAAGACATGAAATTATCAATTACAGAATTTACAACATAGCCACCTCTTCCATTCCAATGAAAGCCCCAGAATAGCTCCAAATTCTGTAAAGCATAATTCAAAATCTTTTATTTTTACCCTCCCATCTACTTCTAGTTTCTGCTGACCACACAGTAGTTGTCTAGAAAAGAGTCTGGAAGATCTTTTATTCTCAGTGTACAGCTATCCTAATATATCCACATGCAAGAGAGCATGTGTGTAAAGATGGAGTGTATCCAGACCGCTGGTATCAGGAACCTCATATTATACCTCGATTTGCATAATGATACCTTACTGGGGCACAGTGCTTTTATTGACTTCAAGGCACTGTCACATAAATTATCTCATTCAACAGGCTGGTAGTTTTAATCTGACTGGTTCAGTTTTTGTTACAAAGGGAAATGTCCCATAGCTCGTTGGTGGTCAAGAGCTAGAATCCTTCTAGGTCTTTTTGCGCTTGACATGGTTTCAAGCCCTTGTTATAATTCGGGGTGCTGGACAGAGACGCCAGCTATCACAACCCAGGAACCTAGTTAGCACCACCTCCCCTCAGTATTTGGAGGTCCTTGGTGTTGTGCAGTCATCCTAAAGCTGACCCTTAACCCTCTCCTTCTAACCAGGGTAGTACAATCTGTTCTCTTATCCAATTTATGGCCCAAATGGCAATACACACACTTTTGTCACAAAAATGAAGATCTCACTTAAGGTAGTCATAATGCTAGAATTCCGAGTTATTCTCATTCAATATCTTCTAAATCCTGGCCCACGTGTTGTAAGAGCAATGTCTTCTTCCTTCTTACATCCTTCCTGGCTTCCTCACTCTGTTCCCCAGTGACTGCTCATCTCTTTCTTTCTCTGCCTCTCTCCTCCTCTTCATTCCTGTCATCCATGTTATGGACTATAAATAGTTTTCTGGGCCACAGCATGATTTGGATTTAGAAACACAAGTGGAGCCAATCTCCCACTTAGCAGAGGGTCCCTTTCAAAGAATTTTTGACAAAATGATTTGGTCTCTGTTTACACTGTTCAATGCTCCTTGGTTCCCAGAGGAGCCCATTCTAATGACTGATAGTTTTAGTAATGATATAGTTTTCCAGTTTTTAACATTAGCAAGATAGGAAAAAGTAGACTGGCTGTTCTGTATGAGACTGTCTCTGCCCAGTAACTTTATTATGTTACTTTCCAGGAGTTGATGGGCAGGGCGAATAGCTCATGCATCTCTCCCTTCCAAGTAACGATTCTCTGATTTTTAGAAACCACAAGGGCTTAGTGTCTGGGACAACTCTTCAGGGCGTTACTATGCATTTTGAGTTTCAAGAAACTAATGTGAAGTGGGCCCCAAATTGAGTGTGGTATTCGAGAGGGCAAGATTCAAAACCCTAAGAGAGGGACAGCTGTTCTCTGAAATTCTCTGCTTCACCTAAGAGTGAAGTGACCAGCTTTTCAGTGACCTATGGCCTCCATCCACTTCTGCTCCTAGGCCTGCAAATACCCCTGGCCTCTCCTGCATCTGTGCTTTTGCTTACACTGTTCCCTTTCAAAGCGTCTCCCGAGTTACCTACCTGGGCTTCTCCCTTCTATTAAAATAATTGATATTCTTGTCCCCACTTCCTACCAATCCCCTAGTAAAACTCAATTCTTATCAACATGAGGGCAAGAATTACACACGACTTATTTTTCTAAGTCCTCACTCAGCACCTAGCACAGTGTCTTGGGCTCAGAATGGGTCTGCAGTACCAGAAAAAGAGTCAGTGCAATTTACGACCTAGTTCCTGCAAAGGTGAGGTCACTCAGCCAGGAATTTCACACAACAGAAGTAAGTCCAGTCCATCACTCCCTGTGACTGAAAACTGCAGCTGACGGATCAGCCCGAGCAGGTTGTCCTTCCAGAACAGAAATGTTTAAGCAAAGAGGACAAGCTGTTTCCTGGAGGAGGAGAAGAGAGTGCTACTGAGCGGTGGCGAGGAAGAAGCTATTGTATGAACTTCCTTGAATTGCTTAGGTCACTGACTTGCCAACAAATTGGTTTAAATAGAAAAGCGAACATGCCCAAGCCTAAATGTGATCTCTCCCCAAGATAGACAGGTACACCGGGCTGCAAGCCAGGCCCATACTGTGCCCTCTGGTGTGACCGTAGAGGGTAGGGCCAGGAAAAAAAATCCTGGTTAGGGGAAACCACGGTGTGTAAACAGGTCACCTCCAGTCGCTGGTGACGCTGTGTGACATAGTTTAAGGGTGACATTCACCTTCCTCTGCTGGCCGTGCAGAAAGCCAGGGAGAAACACAGGACATGGAGGAGAGGAATGGGAGTTAGCACATGGCTGCAGGATGCTGTCAGGGTGGGTGTGGGCTTGGTGCCATTGCCTGGACAATGCAGGCTGTTCCAGCCCTACTGGCCCTTACAGGATCCCTGCTAATCGTGGAGGAAACTCCCTGGAGCCACATGCAAAGATGAAGTGGATAAGAAACTGTCAACATCCCTGCAGAATGCCATTTTGCCATGGAAGGAGTTTTTCTTTTCTCCCACAATTGTCTAGTTAAATGGTTCCTTGGAAAAGAAGGATGGGCAGGGATGTAGAGCCCAGGAAATTTTACCTGACGGTGGGAGGACGGAGTAAATATGTGTATGCACATCTACCACTCCCAACACATGGGTCCCGAGTCCAGCTTCATCACCTCTCATTTTCCTTTGCAGAAAGTTGTCAACCCACAAATAGCACATTATGGTATATTACCTTATTGTATAACTGTCTGTAATTACATAATTCACATAATAGTCTAATCTTTTTGTAGTTCAGGATAAGCCTTTTTCTCTCTAAACAGTTGTCAGTGTCTGGAAGGCTTTAGAGTGTTTTCTCGTTCTTTTTGTGCCTTACCACGGTTGGCATAGTTCTGGGCACACGGGCCTTTCCCAATGGATATATGTGAATGTGCTCATTAATCAGCTTTACTATCTGATGTCAATAGAATTTTATAATTTTCACTACACTATGACATTAAAATGTCTCCTAACGGCTTATAGCCAAATTGGGAGAGAATATAGACATCAGCCATTATCCATGTAATTCTATCTATGCATATAAATGGACAGACAAGGTGGTCCTGTTAAACAGATGCACATGAGTGGCTCAGTGGACTGACTGGTGATTTTTCTATTAAGCGCTCAACCCATTTGTCTAACTCCTAAGTGGGTGGCATATGTTTAATGTAAGCATAATATTAATAAGAACTAACATTTATTGAGCACTTACTATGTGCCAGACATGTCCTAAGCCCTTTACATGTTTTAACTCATTTAATCCTCACAACAAACCCTGTAATTATCCCTGTGTTAAAGATAAGAAAGGCTGAGGGAAGTTGAGCAGCTGGCTTTTTTGAGTGGCGGGTCTGTCTTTGAACCCAGACAGCCTGGATTCCAAACCCATGCTTTTAATCACTGGGCTGTACAAGAAAAATACGTTCACTTACATTTATACCCTATCTCTTGATCTGTTTTAAAATAGATACAAAAAATGTTTTCATTTCATTGCCAGGTGGTAAGGTTTTCTTATACTTTGCATTCTAAACTATAAAGTTAGGCTGAGCACAGGGCTGAAGTGGGTAATCTGCTTGGCATATAGAGCTATTAGATCCAGGCTGCAGAGAACATCCTTGGAAAGGGATATTCTGATTAAAGACGAAATGAAGCTAATATACTGCTCTTGGGAAAAGATTAAATGTGCTCACAATGAAACAGCAGACATGACCATAATTAATGAAGTAATAATCACTTTTGGGCTTAAGTAAAGCCTGATTCTTTGATTACAAGTATTTCCATTTGAAGCGAGCTGGAAGGACTCTTTGGTCTCTTGTAAATATCAGTAAAACTGTTTCATCTTAGGGTTGCAGTTATGCTTGATCAATTTATCTGTCATTTCCAAAGAGCTTCTGAGGTTTTCTTCTTCCTGTCTTTGTGCTTTCAATTGGTTTTAATCAGAGGTAAGATGCTGATTCAGCTTCTAGTCTGAATTTATTCAGCTGGTGCAAAGATTCAGTGGCAGGGTTGCATTTACATTTTATCGCTCTCTCTTGAACCTGAATAATTTATCATGTTCTTTCCAACCCCTCACCCCCATCGTTTTACAGAACCAGAGCAAAATTCTTGCTTTTGTCATCAAACATAGTTTGGATACGCCCGCCATTTCTTATGGACTTCTGACACCCTCTTATCTGTCAGGGTGAAGTTTGGGGGGAAAGTTCTTTTTTCCTACTGACTGATTCATTTTTGTTAGATTTATCAGAGATTTCTTTGTATGCCTTGCCTTTCAAAGTGTGTGAATTCTGCAACAAATTAACTGGCTACTAAATTAAAGATTTCTGGCTAAGAATTTGATATGTTCCTTATAAATGCATTTTTTAAAAATGAAGAGATCAAAAAGTGGCAGTGAACTCCAGAGAGATAATCTTATAGACTTTTGCAAGGGGGTTCCTTTCTTGGAAAATTCACTGTTCAAAGTCGAAATGATAGTCCTGACGTAATCAACAAATTCTCTTCATGGACACTATTGCCTATATATATACACATGCATACAACATACTAGTGTCTTAGACCTGAATGAAATCATTTCATCCTTTTGTCAGTTAAGAAACAAGAATGAATAAACACAAGTCCATGCACACACAGAGCCCAAGTCAAGACTTTTTAGTGTATGACATTAGAAACACATGACTGTTTCCTCAAACTAAAATATCACTACTTAATTTATCATTTTATGAAAAAATTCATCTTCAAGTTCATTAAAAAGCAAACTCCTTTGTATTTAAAATGGGTGTCGAATCACCAAAACCTTAAGAATTCTTCGATCTCTTTCAGCGACCTGATTTAGGGCTAGGATTTATGGCTCTAGGACTGTATTAAAATATGCAACTAAATTTAGTGGTAGCCTGGTTAACTTAATCTGTCAACTTGGCTAGGCTACGGTACTTAGTTTTTGGTCAAACACCAGTTTATATGTGGATGGATATGATTAATGTTTATATTAATAGGCTTTTGAGTAAAGCAGATTACCCTCCATAACGTGGGTGGGCCTTATCCACTCAGTTGAAGACTTTAAGAGAAAAGACTGAGGTTTCCCAAAGAAGAGAAAATTCTGCCTCAAGACTGTAAAGTAGAAACTCTGCCTGAGTTTCCCCACCTGCTGAGTCTTGTGGAATTCAGACTCAAGACGGCAATATCAACTTTTACTTGCATTTCCAGCCTGTTGAAATTCCTCCCCCCCCAACAGATTTTGTATTTGCCAATCACCATTATTATGTGAGCAATTCCTTAAAATTTTCCTTCTTTCTCCGTCTCACTTTCTCTCTCTCTCTCTTTCTCTCCCTCTCTCTCATTGGTTCTATTTCTTGGGAGAACACTGACTAATACGAATAGCAATCAGTCCTCCTACTTCCCTAAGGAAATGACTCAGCCCAACACACTCTGTCATTCCTTTTAACTTAAAATTTTAGTGCTCTTTTCTGTTGTTAGATGCAAACTTCCATTTGTAGCAGTTGATTTGTAGTGGTAAATTATGGGATTTCTGTCATTTCCTAGAACAAATCTCAAGTCCTGACATCCCTGGATCCAGCTCATATGCCATCTCTTCCATGAAGCCTTCCCTGAGACCCTCCCCATCACACTCCCAAGGCTGCATTAGGTTTCCCTCTTACAGCAGCCTCTGCATGCATTTCTTCTTCACTGTGTTTAGCACACTGCATTGTAATTTTTTAAATATATTTTTCTCTCACTAATCTAAGATCTGTCAGGCTGGGATCAGATTTTATTTATCTTTGCACCCTTGGTGGATACCATAGTATCTGCATAGAGTAGGTGTGCATATATTTTGTTAGATGAATGAATGAATGAATGAAAGGACAGTGTAATGTTAACAGTTCCACATCATCTCTGGAGAATTATCTTTATACCCTTAGGGTACATTGGAAGGAGTATAGACATTTGAGTCAGACAATTCTCTCCTCTGTTCCAGTTCCCTCACCTTCTAATCTTGGGCTAGTCTTTCAGCATCTTTCACATTCCTTTCCTAATCTGTAAAACAGAAACGATACACTATACCTCCTTTATTGGGTTATCATGAGGATTAAATGATATAAATGTATGATATTTCAGTAAATAAAAGGTGTCATTTTTTCCCCCTTTATTACTAAACACTTGTTCCAACACACTCTAGTTTCTTTGAAGTTGAATCTTCAGAACACACCTGTAGTCTCTGGCTGTCCCCTCAGTTCCCTCATCTCCTTTTTCTTGCTAAGAAGAGGGCATGGGCATACCGGGCCTGACACTCAGCTCTGGTGCAGGATAATCTCTCACTCCAGCTAAAGACCCCTCCCTGGGGTTTCTTGCTCAGTCTAACCAACTCAGTGCAGGCAGTGTCTAATTTTAGAGACAGACAAATTATTTTATATTTGCTCTCTGAGATCCTCTAAATTAGTGATTCTCAACTAAAGGTGATTTTAGGGGACTAAAGGGGACATTTGGCAATGTCTGGACATTTTTTTTTTCCCCCACCACATGGCTTGTGGGATCTTAGTTCCCTGACCAGGGATTGAACCTGGGACCACAGCAGTGAAAATACCGAGCCCTAACCATTGGGCAGCCAGGGAATTCCCAAAGATAGTTTTGATTACCACAACTGAGATGGCTGGAATGCTATTGGCATATTGTTGATAGAGGCCAGAGATGCTGCTCAATATCCTTCAATGCAGAGGATGTTACTAAACAACAGAATTATCTGGTCCAAAATGTCAATAGCACTAGAATTGAGAAACCCTATTCTAAGTAATAGAGAATGGACACTTCCCTCTTCAATACATAAAGGAACACACAACAAGTCACAACTGTACGTCAGAGAAGGTTCTCCTGAATTCTGATGCTAATAAATTTCTCTATCTATCTCACTTCATTTCCAGACTGCACCACTATTTATTCTCACTCTACAATAACATTATTCTATGCAAGTGTATATTCATATAAATACTATTCTCAGATGGAGGGCTGGGCAGCAACAGAAATTTATTAGCATTGGATAGTTATAAAAATAAAGTGAGATGCACCAACACTCTTACCACATCTTCTAGTTTTATTGGCAGATGAAGACATAGCAGCATAGCCTGTGGTTAAGAGCATCATCTCTCCACTCAATCTGCTCTGGTGTCATTCTCTGCTCGGCCACATATTTAGCTGTGTGATGTTGCATAAGTTACCTAACTTCTCTGTGCTTTGGTTTCCTCACTGTACAATGAGACCAGCATCCGCTTCACAGAGTTGTTGTAAAGATAAGTAATATAAAACAAGAAAGCGGCTGTCTTTACTCTAGCTCTGCAGTTTTTCAGTTGTGTGACCCTGGGCAAGTAACTGAAGATTTTTAGGCTTGAAGTGCCTTACCTATAAGATGGAAATCCTAATAGTACCTATTTCATAGAGATGTTGTATGCATTAAATGAGATAATATATGGAAAATGCTTTTGTACCCGGTAAAACTTTGAAAAACTATAATAGTTTCTACCCCTTGAACAACTGCCATATAGGATCAAAAGGAAAGATAAAGTATGGTGATCGCTCACTGGGTGAAAGGTATGGATTGATGAAAGGGGACTCAGTGATTGTCTATGGATGTCACTGTCTGGACTTGCTCTCATTCCTTCTGGGTCCAACACAGTGAGGAAGAGTCATTCGTAGAAAATGGGATGTAGTCAGGTAAAGAGAAACTTCAGTACAGTGCTTTCTTAAAGGGCTGTGGAGAAATGTAGGCTGTGGAGAAAAGAATTCCTTCTCTCATTCCCGTCACCAGCAGCACAGTCACATTCTCTTATTCTGATGATTCTACAAGTCCAGCTTGGGAGATCACTTGAGTAACAGAGTCAACATGGTGGTAGTTCGGAAAAAAAACAAAAACAAACAAAAAAAACTTTTTCAATTGTCAATAATCACTTCTAAGTTAAACCCCTGGGGCCTTGGGTCCTGTCACTGAGTGGGGCTGATTGATGTTCCCTTGGGCTTCTGGATAAGATCTGAGCTACAGCATAACGCAGTAACGTGAATGGTGCCTAATCGATGGGGTGGAGAGCAAGGAGCCATCAATCTGTCTTTGGGCTTAGGCTTGCCCAAGGGCAATTATGGGCAAATTAAAGAATAATTCTGTAGATAAATGACATCAGGAGAATAGTCCACTTGCCTGGTAACTAGTTGCTAATAATACCTACTCTGTAACAAGGAGGAAGAAAAATGGGATGAGCTCCAGCACTTTATTAAAGGATTGTTATTAGTGCTAATAATAATTCACAGAGAGTCACACCTTATGTTATGTTTGGGATGTGTAAAAACTGGGGTGGTGAAAATTAATCAGAAAGCATCTAAATTACTTGAAAGAAAAGGAGATCTTATAAATAGGTCCTATTTTAGAGACAAATTATATCCTCCATACCCCATGCAAAAATCCAGTTTTCTTTATTGGACATCTCAAACAGAATAAACAAACAAAAAGAGATGATAAAGATGACCAGACAGATTTGGAAAAGATACAAATAGAACATTAAAAAAAAAAACTCATTTCTAAACTATCAATAAAAAAATCAGTCTACGTTGGTAGAAGAACTAACATTTTTTCTGTTTTAATTCTCTTTATAGAAAATGATTTACAAATGGCCATCACAGGAAGATGCAATCAGTAAGTCTTCAGCCAACATTTTCAGGGTAAAAGTATTATAAAAGTAGTGTTGGGCTTCTCTGGTGGTGCAATGGTTGAGAGTCCGCCTGCCGATGCAGGGGACACGGGTTCGTGCCCCGGTCCGGGAAGATCCCACATGCCGCAGAGCGGCTGGGCCCGTGAGCCATGGCCACTGAGCCTGTGCGTCCGGAGCCTGTGCTCCACAACGAGAAAGGCCACAGCAGTGAGAGGCCACCGTACCGCAAAAAAAAATAAATAAATAAAAATAAAATAGTAGTGTTAATCTGTTAATGAATATAAATATTGCTTTAATTCCTCATTTTTTTGTGATATTTGTGGTCTCAATCAGCTTTTAGTAAGTTGTGCTTTATTTTGACTTCTCTTATTCTCCATAAATAACCACATTGCACCAAAAAAATTAAAAAAATAAATAAAATTGCCAAAATTAAATGCTCATTATATGGGAAAACAACATATGAGGCACAAACTGAGAGAGTGTTACTGAACTGGAATATATGTATGAACAAATTACCCACAGTGAAAAACAAAGGGACAAGGAGAATAAGAAAGTGTGTTAAGAGATATGAAGACAGAATGAGAATGTGGTGAAAGGGTGAAGAGAAAAATAAAAGTATAAAAAAGTGAACAAATAAGTAGTAAAAAGAAGATGGTAGAAACAAATGCAAACATACTAATAATCTCAATAATCTGACTGGACTAAACCCAACTGTTAAAAGGCAAAGAGTTTAATTATTGGAGTTTAAAAAATATTTAAGAATACTTTTTGAAGAAACTCATCTGAAACATAAGGAGATGAAATGCCTGAAAGTGAAAGAATGGAAAAAAACATGGCAGAAAAAAATACTAAAATTTTTTGATAGCCATCTGAAAACAAAAGGTATTGTTACCTTTTGAGAAATAATCATTTAAAAATGTTATGTTGTTGAATTTATCAATCTTTGTGTGTGTGTGTCTTTTTTAAAACAACTTTATTGAGATATCTTTAACATGTAAAAATTGTGCATATTTTATTTTATTTTATTTTATTTATTTATTTTTTTAACATCTTTATTGGGGTATAATTGCTTTACAATGGTGTGTTACTTTCTGCTTTATAACAAAGTGAATCAGTCATACATAAACATATGTTCCCATATGTCTTCCCTCTTGTGTCTCCCTCCCTCCCACCCTCCCTATCCCACCCCTCCAGGCTGTCACAAAGCACCGAGCCAATATCCCTGTGCCATGCGGCTGCTTATATATATGAGATCACCATAATCAAGCTAGATAACCTATTCGTTACCTCTACATAGTTACCATTTTGTGTGTATGTATGTGAGTTTGTGTATGTGTGTTGAGAAGATTTAACATCTATCCTCAGCAAATTTCAAGTATATACTACAATCTGGTTGACTACTGTCATCATTCTGTACATCAGATCTCCAAAAGGTACCTTTAAAGAAAAGACTTAAGACTAGCCACAGATTTGGAGAAGATGATTTGCCATATATATAACCTCTTTAGAATGGATGGATATATTCAGCTTGAGGAACATAGTCACAATTGGGACAATAGAAAAAAATCTCATTTAAATAACCTCTTCCATAATATTCATAAACATATCTATGTGTTTTCAAAATTTATATAAATGATATCATATCATATTTATCATTCTGCAAATAAAAAGGCATTTTTAATAAAAGAGTTACTACATAATAATAAAAGGTTTAATTCCATAAGAATTGTTAAATAACAATTATAAACTTGTAAACATCTAGTTAGCTATACTTAAAATAAATAAAATAAAATAAGATACATCTACAGGGAGAAAAGTACAAATCTACTGTCTTCACAAGTGATTTCAACACACATTTCTCAGTTATTAATAGGTCAAGAAGTAAAATAATATTATTAATAGTGATGGTTATCATATTAAAAATATAGAATATTAAATCAACAAGCTTGATTTAAAAACATAGAAGACATTTTCAAAAAGTAGCAATATACATTCATGCACATTTGAAACATTTATAAAAACTGACAGTATTCTAGGCAATATAAGAAGTCTCAAGAGATGTCTAATACATAGATATCTACAGGGCATGTTCTCTGATCAGAGTGAAGCTAAGATAGGAGTCATTAACAAAAGATAAATTCAAATACATCCATATTTGTTAATTTTATAAGTTCTAAATATCTTATGGGTCAAAAAAGAAGTAACAATAATATTTTAAAAATCCTTACAGCTAAATGAGAATGAAAATACATTTACAATTTTAAACATCTAGTGGAAAGGGTACTAAGAAGGAAAGTTACAGCCTAGCATAATTATATCACAAAAGAAGATGAAAAGTTACTTTTTAGTAACTTTAGTAGCTGAAAATTAATGAGCTAAGAATCAATTTAAGACATTAAAAAAGAAAACAGAATAAATCACAGGAAGTAGAAGAAAGGAAATAATAAAGATGAAAATAGAAATTAATGAAATGGAAAACAAATGAAATAAATAAATGAAACAGACCAACAAAGCACAACTTCTTTTATTAATGGTTTCCGAGAAAAAGCTGTGCCAAGATTGACTGAGAAAGAGAGGACACAAGTAAAAATGTTGGAAATAAAAAAGGAACATAAGTATAGACAAAGCAGAGGTATATAAAATGAGAAAATAGCATGAAACATTTTGTGGCAATATATTTGTAAACTTAGATGCAACAAATAAATTTTTCTGAAAACTCAGAATTGACTCAATAAGAAATAGAAAGCCTCAAGGGTTCTATAAAAATTAATAAAATTCAGTCTGTAGTAAATAATAATCCTGTGAAGAAAACAACATACCCAAATTATTTTACAGGCTAGTTTTGCAAGGCATAATTTAAAATCATTAACAATGAGTATAGTATGTGTCTCAAACAATCATGTTCAATGCCAGTCATAAACATTCGGTATAGGCATGCTGATGTGTACTTACTGAATGTCAGTCCTAGTTTTAAAAAGTATTAAAGAAAATGATTGTTCCAATAATATGAAAACTCTTTTAGAGATAAAATAAGAGAAAATTCTCCTCAATTCAGTATGAGGTCAGTATACTCTTGATTTCAAAATCAGACAAGGAGACAAAGAAAAAGGAAAATTCAAGTTAATTTCACAAATATGGTTGCAGAATTGTTTAAACAAACCATTAACAAAATAAATTGAATGGTATATAAAACTATGATGCATCATAATAAAATTAAGTTTATTCCACAAAACAACAGTGGTTGCACACTAGATTATCTATAAATGTAACTGACCACATGAACTGAGCATAGGAAACATATATATATAATTATCTCAATAGATGCCAGAAAAGCATTTGATGAAATCCAACACATATTCCATAGAGTTTAATGTATGTTTATACATGTATATGTCTTATATATACTTATGTATAAATAGATATATATAATTATATGTTATATAAATATCCTTATATAATTGTACAAGTATATTCTTAAACATATTGACATATATAATTTATGTGTATGTGATATATACTTATATAAATGCATAGATTTAGATATAGTCTATATATACATATAACAATGTGTATATATATGATATATACATATCTGTCATATATATGTATTTGGGTATAGATACCTATCATTATATTGGTATGTAAATATGCATATAGATGATGGTAGGGTAAGTTCAATTATTGTATGCTTTTATTTTGGAGTGTCTTGGTTAATCATAGCTCTTTGTTCTTGCATATAAATTTTAGAATAAGCTTGCAAAGTTTCTAAAGAGTCATTTAGGACTTTTTTAAAATGTGCATTACACTGAACCTATAAATCACCAAAGATGAAAATAGTGACATCTTTATGATATTTAGGCTCTTCATTCATTTATACCTTTTTTCAGTTAAAAACCTGAAAATATAAAAGAAAATATCTTTGTTTTCTCTATTCTTTGAGCTAGGAAAAGATTTCTTAAATGTGACACAGAAAGGCTAAGCACAAATAAATGACTGATATATTTGACTACAATAAAAATAAACACTTCTCTTTATTAAAGGATATTATAAAGAAAGTAAAAAACAAGTCATGTATTATGAGAAGATATTTTATTGACACAGGAATTAACAAATATTTAGCCCTGGAATATATGAAGACCTGCTACAAATCAGTAAGCAAAATATAAACAATAGAAAAACAGGCCAATTATTTGAACCAGACTTTCACAGAAGAAATTGTAAATGGCCAATAAGCATATAAAATTCTTAGTCTTATTAATACCCAAGACAATACAAACTAAAGTTATACCCTTTAAAGCTTCTCAACTGGCAATATCAAGAAGTCTTGAAACGCCAAGTGTTGGTGGGGTTAAAGTAGATTAAAGGGTGCTCATAAGTTGAGTCTACATTAATACAACTACTTTGGAAAACAATTTGTTGTTCTTTGTAAAGTTGAATATTTGCAGTCCGTAAGACCCAGTAATTTTAATTTTAGGTGTATATTCCAGCAATATTCTTACATAAGGATAGTGGAAGACATGTAAGAATGTTCACAACAGCATTATTCCTGATTGTAAGAACTGGAGAGAACTTAATGTATAATTGATAAAAAATGAATATTTATTTGTGCCATCTTTGCACAGCACAACAGAATAGTTTGAGTGGAAATGATTGATCTACAGCTACGTGAAGCAACAGAAATCAATCTCAAAAACAGAATGTTCGGTGGAAAAATCCAGCTGCAAAAAACTCTGTGGTATATCTTGCCATTTTTATAACGTTCAGAATTTAGCAAAAGTGCACAAGTTTTTTTTTTGATAAAATTATCAAAAAGTCAAGGAAATTATAACAACTGAATGTAAGAGAGTGATTACCTCTGGTATGGGATAGGAAGAAGTACACAGGTAGATAGAATAGAGTTGGTAATGGTCTAGCTCTTAAATTGGAATGTAGGTACATGAATTCATTTTATTATTGTGCATTAACACTTAAAGATATTCTTTTGCATGCATCAGACATGTAGATATATCTGCATATCTATGTTCTTGACAATTGGAATTGCATGGAGTCCTAACTCATGCTAAGTGAGAACATTGCTCTTCTTTTATTAAATTAGTAACAGATTAGATTTCATTATAATACAGCTAGACAGAAGAATTTGCCAAATATTTAGAATGAGAGTGGGCTCCAGTAATCTGAAACAAATTATTGAAATGAGATCTCCTTGAGGTTTCAAGGTGGAGGATGGAAGACCTACCATAAGGTGACCCCAGGGATCTGCACCTTGTGAATAATCTCCTTGAGTGTGAGCAGGACCCATGACTTGCTTCCAACCAATAGAATATAGCAAAGGTGATGGGATAGCACTCCCATGATTAGGTTACGTTACATGGTAAAGGTACTGGAATGTCATTCCTGTGATTATGTTTCACTATATAAGAATCTGTCTTAGAAAACTATACAAACTATATAGAAAGATTCTCCTTCTCCTTAAGGAAGCAAATAATCGTGTTGTAAACTGCTTATGGAGAGTGCCATGTGATGGGGAACTGTGAACTGTAGGATCTAAGGACCAAAAGCTAGTAAAGAGCTGGGGGCCTCACTATTACAAAGGAAAAGAATCCTTGCAACAACTTAATTGAGCTTGAAGTGGATTCTTCCCTAGCCTAGTTGTCAGATGAGAAAGAAGCCCAGGCAGTACCTTGCCTACAGCCTGGTAGTGGCCTGAGCAGAGGACCCAGAGAAGCTGTGCTGGAACTCCTGACCCACAAAAACTGTGAGATAACAAATGTGTGTTGTTTTAAGCTGTTAGATCCGTGGGAATTTGTTATGCAGCAATAGAACATGAATACATCTATCCCCCTGATAAACCATAGAGAACAGGTAGCCTATGGGGTCACCTTTGTGCTTGCAGAATATCAAGTAAGATGTTTGTACATAGAGGTGTTAAACAAATACTTAAACTAAAGTGCCAAGTTCCCAGAGGAAATATTTCATTCATTCATTCATTCACATCATTGAAGAAATACACTTCCTCGGTGCAGCTCTGACCCTCCAGCAGTGTGCGCTGATGCTCTTAGCACCTCGGAGACCTCATCTTGATGCCCCATCCGCTTTTAGTTTGTCTGTCTCAGAAATCATGGTGATGTCTCACATTCCACATCTGTAGCTTTATCTTGGCCATGCTTGTTCCCATCTCTGAGAATGTTGAACAGAGAACTTCATTCTAATTTCATCAGCTTCTCACCTGTTGCAGGCTTTCTCCCAATGTCTTGGCCAATGGGGTAATTGGTGTCTTTCTAGAAATGCTACTATGCCTGAGTGTCTGGGGATTAATGCTGGCTTTGCTTTTCAGGGGGAGGCTGAAAAGCCCAGTGCAACTGTATAGTTTGACACTGCCAATTCCCCCCCAAAAGCTGTTAATGCACCCTGGAGCTGAAAGTCATAGGCCACAACTGCTCCACACTGAGTGGATAAACAAACCATAAATAACTCCATGGGCACATCGTAAATGTGGGGCCAGCCTGTCTTTTCCAGCCCGTCTGTCTCTAAATGCTACAGGAGTGATGTGAGCTAGGGAACCTCCTTCCCAGGGGCTTTAAGCAACATGAAGAGATCAAAACTGAAACCAGAAGTTTCTCTTGTGGGTGGCGTGCAGCATCTGGACTTCACTCTTCCTAAAGCCAGAGCAAGAGGAAGGGGCTGGTGTAATTGAAGGAGGGGGAAAGTATAGACCAGGGAAAGAAGTGAAAAAACCGAGACTCAATTCTAAGAGAGATGAAAGGTCTCCCTTTGGAAAGCACTTAAAAGTAAATCTTTTTGCCAGTGCATATATATGAACATATATGTGTGTGGCTATATGTAGACACACACACACACACGCACAGACTTCTGGATGACTAGAAGACACTTTCATCTTTACCTGTAAAAGGACATTGTAACCAGGGCTGCAGTTAGGCCTGCATATGTCTTTTCTTTAGTCTACATAGGTTTATAAATATTTTTATATGAAATACCTTTAGAAAAGTGTATGTATTTTGCAATTTGCTCTAGTCTCCACCACTCTCTAATGCCACACCCGATACTTCTCACAGTGTCTGTAACCTGTCTGGCCTCTAGAACTGTGTTTCTCAACCTCAGTACTAATCATTTTTTGCAGTGGGGTTGTCCCGTGAATTGTAGGATGTTTAACAGCATCCCTAACTTCTAGGAATGCCCACTAGATGCTAGTAGCACGCCCCTGCACCAACCAGTTGTGACAACTGAAAATATCCAGTTGTGTCTTGTGAAACAAAATTGCCCCCAGTAGAGAATTCCTGCCCTAGAAATATGGGAATTTAGCAACCATGCTAGAGGTTTTCTGAGAATGACAGAGGTAAAGTGGTTTACTCAAAGTCTCAAAGCTAGTTAGTGTCAGTACCAGGAGTAGTTCTATGATTTTATATTCCTAGCACAGTGCTCTTTCTTCCATTGTGTGTATAGTAAATCTCTAGGTTACCTATTTTCCCATTATATAAGAATTCTCTGAGTCTTATAAGCAGCATTTATCAAAGGTAGTTTACTTGCCATTTTCATATATATTTTGGGTTAATATGGCCAGTTGTGTAATTTTGAGGTGATTACCCCATCTCTGAGCTCAGTTTCCTCACCTATTAAAAGGAGCCATGGTGGTACCTGACATCAAGCCAGTCTGTACTAGATGGCCAGAGTGGCGGTTGAGGCTGGCATTGTCTAACTGGTTGGTAGTTATGACGTACTCATTAAATACTTTGCATATCACCTGCCTGTTTTATTGGGTTGTTGTGAGGATTAAATAAGATGGTGTAAACTGTGATGGACGTGTTCTAAACTTGTGACACTGTTAGCTATTACTTTTATGCCCAAAGTCACAGTCAGATAAAAGAAGGAAGCCCATACCTACCACTTTGACCTTATGTCTTACTCTGCTCCCCTCCTTGGCATATGCCCCAGCCACAGTGGGATAGCCTTTTGTTTTTCTACCTTGGGTTCATTTTTACCTCAGGGCCTCTGCACTTCCTGTATTTTCTGCCTAAAATGCTCTTACTCCAGACCTTTATCTTGCTCCTTCTCTTTATGTATAATTCTGCTCAAATGCCATATCTTTAGGGATTCTTTCCTAACCTTCCTTTATAAAAGAGTACCTATCTATCCAATTCCACATAGCTTTGAGCTATCTGGACTAGTATTATTGATTTATGATGATGATGTTGATGATGTGTCTTCCTTCCTTTTCACAAATAAGGAACTTTGTCTTGTGTGCACTCTAGCTCCAGCATCCTACCATGTCATGGTAGTAGAAGCAGAGAGCCCAGGTTACCACCCAGATGCTCAATGAATACTTGTGGGAAGAATAAATAAAGGAGAAACCCTGGCTCTGATTCCAAATCTAGTGCTCTTTCCACTCCATTAGCTATAACACTATGCAGGAAAAGATGAACAGTATTCATTCATTCTTTGTTCATTCATTCCTTGATTTATTCATTCATTCATCTGTTCATTCCTTTAGCAAACACATGTTAGATACCTTATTGGGAATCTACCTAATCCATGCAGAAAAACTCAATAAATGAATTTCCATTTCTATTATTCTTCATTGTCAGATACAAGTAAGAAAAATAGAGCTCCTCACCTACAAAGAGTACAAAAATGTTTTTCTTTTCTTTTTGCATTAGCATTGCCCCAAATTCTTGAGAGCCTACTGATGTTGAAAAGTTCACACAGAGCCTCTGCTACGTGCCAGGTGGTACACTTGGCACCATATATTCCAAGATGGATGAAGGCTGGTCCCTAGGCTCTAGTTGGTTTTGTATCTTCCTGTCTTCTCGTTCTCTTCTTGTTGCCTTACTCCATTGCTCATTGACTTCAGCCTGGAATATTGCAGAGCTTACTACTGGAAAACACACAGACTTGCCTCTTGCTGGCTGGGACAGTTCAGCTGCTGGAAGGCCTCAGGGATGTAACCTGCTTTACTCTTTTAATTTGGATTTCTTAGTATTCCTACTTTTTCAGGACCATCTGTAAACTAGCACAACCTGCTCCACTCTTTTTTGCTTCTCCTTAAAAAAAATGAAACAAACCAAAAAACTCCAAAACCATATTCCCTCTGCTTATTTTAAGTATTTAAAATCTAAGCATTATATGTAAATAGAGAGGAATAATGTAAGTAATAAACACAGGAAATCTTATGGATGTCTTGTGCATCCTGACTCACTTTGTTAGTTGGTACCTTTAAGGTCCTTTGTCTTTGAATCAGTCTGGTTGTCTCTCTCTACTGGGTGCTAAACAGAGGAGTTTTAATTTTAGGTTAGCAGGTGACTATTTTCTTAGGATTCTCAATGCTTCCCAGAGCTCATATTCCAATCAACTCTCCATATATGTGCTCCTGGAGCTGTGCTCTGACTTTGCTTAAAGATGAAGGGGCTAGTCCCCTTTCACTCCCAGACACTCTTCCTCTATAGTTTGAGCTGTTAGATGACTTTACAGATATTTCCATCACCTTCAGTTCTCACCCCTGAACATATACTTCATCTTTCCAGCTTATTGCCATTGGCCCCACTGCCTGCTCAGGTGATTCAGATTCTGGAGCATAATTTTGATCAAGGTCCAAAAGAATATGTGTGGAAAAAGAGAGCTCAGTGGAGAATCTAGGCTTTGCACATGAAGGAAATATTATCCATCTAGGGCTCTAAACACCAGGATGGCTGGATACCAGAGTGGAAATTCAACATCAGAGCAAATCTTATTATAGGGACTCAATCAGCCACCTACAAGGTGGATGGCCACTCTTCACGTGATAGGAAATTTTAGAGCCAATTCTTATTGCTTCACCCCTGCAGTCCAAACTATGCAGAGTTTATCAAGTACATCATAAGATTATGGCTTTTAAGGTGCTGGGAATATAAGAGTGAATGGGTCATGTTGGCTCTCAGTGGTCAATTCGGCCTCATGAATTACTTTAACACCCATGGACCTTGGTGTTGCTCCAATCTGGTATTTTTATAGAGAGAATTGTTTGGGCCCCAAAGAAAATATTGAAAGTTATGATTTTTTCCAAGACTGTAAGAGGGACACATGATCAGTAATAACACAGACCTTCTGCTTTTACTCCTGCCTGCTCATACACAGCTTTTAACTCCTCAGGTATTTCTTGGGGTACTCACTGGAATTCACTCTTTTGTTCACCTATCTGTCAACTGCAAGTCACTACTTAACCCCATCACTTTCTGTCTCCTGCTCTGCTCCCCTGATCATTGCCTTCAATTTCCAAAGCCACTTAGAGGAATCTTAATTCTGCCATCACTAAGACTGACCTCTTTGTTAATGTCAATGTCTATGCCAAGGGGACCATTACCCTAGGTTGTCAGTCAATAGTAGTGCTATGGCCTTGGCCAAGGTAGGACAATGACACACTCTCCAGTTGTCTGTCACACATTTCCATAAAATTGCACTTACTGAGACCCTTCTGGTGGTAGCTTCCTTGGATTTGCCTCTAACCTGGCTAGCCATGGTCCATGAGGCCAGGTAGTGTACTAGACACCATATCTTCTTCTCCATTATCATCTGCTACTTACACATACCTTCTTCTTTCCTTTTAAACTGGAAACAAAAGCCCCCATGCAATTCATTTACAGCTACACTCACATATGTGTGAATTTCATTTAAGGACAAGACCATCTCGGCTATTGTAGGAAAAAGAACACACATCTTTACCTTTATGGGAAGATGGAACAGAACTGAATAATTAGGCTCATCACCATCTGTCCATGTAGATTTACTTTGTCTAGAACTCTTTCTCCCCATGGCTATCCTCTTTTGCTCTTCAGTTTTCGGCCTGAAACCTGGATTTCCTGGAATTTTTGCATTAATCCACAGCCCAAGTGCAGGAAGAATTAAATGGAAGTCTTGTGTGACTTGGATCTCACTACAGAAACTGGGCAGGTGGGCGTCTAAACAACCCTCTCTCCTTGGACTTGGTTCTGGTTCTGTTGTTAGTCTACCCCTCAACAGAATGAGATCAAATTGACATGCTTCCTAACAAGGGATGGTCAGAAAAGGGAGCACTGTGGGGGCTCTCAGAAGCCCCCTCCATGAGAAAGTACATTGTAACCCCATATGTACATAATGTTTCCTATTTAAATTCTAGCCCCCCTTTCAGAGCCCAGTTAGATGTCATCTATCCTATGTGACTTCCTTCCCTTATCCGAACACTCATCCAAACATTGTAGATTTGCGTTTCTTCTCCAAATGCTCTCAAGCTCTTCATGATCAAATCCAGGCTGTCGAAGTGCCTTATCTCCATTTATATGTGTCACCTCTAATAAAATGCACATTTTGTGAGATTAAGTACAGACTCTTTTAACCATTGACATCATGCCTCATTCTGTGCCTTTCTCCTGGTAGATGCTCCATAATGCTACTGTTCAGTCCATTTCCCAATTTTGTAAGAAAAGGTAATTCTTCAAAATGAGTGTGATAAATTAGTTTTATAGAATCCTTTCACATCATTTGTGTTAGACTTTACCACACTAGAATTCAAAAATAAGGAAAGCAAAAAGAACCAGCCATTGTTTTTCAAACAAAATGTCATTCTTTTTACTAAAATTCTGAATAAATTACTAACTTTCCCTCTTTTATCACAAAAAAGTACTTTGAGTGAATGGTTCAAGTTATTAATATTATGATGTTATAGTTCACAAGTCCCCACAGTGTCACTGCCAGCTTGTTCTTCACAAAGAACCCTGAAATCTTCATATTTCTGAAAATCTTAATTCTAATCACAATAGGCAGCCTAGAAAATGGCAAATCAGGATCATTTTAGGCTCCTGACTATAATTAAAATCCTGATTTTTATGGAACAGAATGGGAACCATTCACTCAAAATATTTTTTTTTTGTGATAAAAGAGGGAAAGTTAGTAATTTATGCAGAATTTTAGTAAAAACAATGACATTTTGTTTGAAAAACAATGGCTGGTTCCTTTTTGCTTTCCTTATTTTTGAATTCTAGTGTGGTAAAGTCTAACACAAATGATGTGAAAGGATTCTATAAACTATTAATAATTTGAACATATAAAGTGTTCTCAGTAAAATGTATAGCATGGGATATGTCTGGTTCAAACTGGGACTGAAAATATTGAGCACATTTAATCATTTATTTATATTCATTTGTGCATTTATTTACTTATTGCTCACCTTGTTCCAAAAATGATTTAGGGCAAGAGATTTAATTTGGATTTGGTTCATGAAATAAAGATCTATGAATTTATTTAACCCACAGATTCAATGTGAACCAAAAGTAATAACTTCGTGGTGACTGCACTGGGCAGATGCCATCTGGAGGGAAGAATTCATCCCTGGGTACGGTACCTTAGGAGGGCAGACAGAAATGGAACACAGAGCAGGTGATAAGACAGTGTAGGGTTTAGAACCTTTATCATATATGGAATCTGGAAGGGCTCAGGGATATGATATTAGTCTTGAGAGGTGAAGAATGGGGATGTATCTGAGAAATGCCTTGAACTATCAAGAACTTTCACATGGAGCAGGCTTAACTGCTTTCTAAGGCTGAACCAGAATTGATGCACAAAACCTACAATGATGCAGATTCTCATGCAATGATAGAAACAATTTCTAAACAAAGATTTCTAACAGAGCACACAGCTGTCTTGTGAGGTAGCATGTTCCCCTGCACCAAAAGCTCAAATGGAGGCTCTGCAGCCACGTTTAGGCATATTGTAGGGAGAGTTTGTCCTCTCTGGTCCTCCAGGGCCAGGGCCAGGGAGGGGTGAGGCCTGGGAACTGAGCCAACCCGAGTGGCACCTGTTACTTGGATAGCAGCCCTAAGAGGTCCTGTGTCAAGAAAAGGGATATAGGCAGTAAAGCCAGGAGTGATGTACAAGGACCAAGAGCAAGGTATGTCCTGAGTGGGTCACCAAAAAGCAAGGACAGAACAGACAGGAAGCAGGATAAATACAATAGAGGTGGATGGAGACAAGAAGAATCTGATTTCATGAACTCAGTGTATCCGTAATGGCATTCTACTAACATAGAAGTTGACTTGATTCACTGACACATGTGGGTATTTTTTAAATTAGACATACACACCTAATAGATTCTTGCTTTAGTAGGAGGTTAGATTTCTAACTAACTCATATTCTAGGAGCTGATATATCAGTATCCTCTTTTGTTTGACTCTTTTATTTCTATCAACCTCACTGTCATCAACAGAGAAACTACAAATGAGCCTATGGCTTCATCCCTAACCCATGGCTTCTTGTATCTGTTCACAAAATAAGCACTAGTTTAGGGAGCTGAATACCGGAGCTCTTCACTTAACTTTCCTGTCTTCAGATTCTTTATCTGTAAGAAGGAGGACCTGCAAGAAGAGAGAAGCTCTAGTTCCAACTCTAAATTACCAGGGAGGGGCTGTATTTGCTAATTCTCTTTTGTCGTTTGCAAATATTTTTCCTTATCCCAGGCATAATACTCCATGACACATATTAGCTAATATTTTTTTCTTGGCTTGCAAATGCATTCCGTTGGTTCCCAATTGATGATACAATCTGGTGAACCATTTAAAACATGATGAAACTACTTCTCTAATGGAAGTGGCTCTAGATGTCATGGAACTCTGGATGATGAAGGGCAGACAAAGCCCAAAGGTAGTGGTAGAAAAAGGGGAAGAACACCAAAACTGTCTACCAATGGTAATATGTCTTCAAGGCCCAGTTTTAAAGAGTTTCATAGAATGAAAACAATGCTTAACTTCAAAAGTCAAATTCTTATTGTGGGTTTTCCCAAAAGCAGAATCTGAGATATGGCAGAAGTGTGAGTGGGGTATTCAGGAATCTGATCCTAAGGTACAGGCATGAGGGACAGGCCATCCAAAATATATCATTGGGTTGGTAAGCACTAGGGGTGACTAGGTACTTGAGCTGTGGGGCTGTCTGAGAAGACTTATAAAATGCATTTTAGAACTCGTCCTCTGGGGGGACAAAAGGACATCTATCAATCAGTTCTTGTTTCCCATTTTCAAGAGTTTCGCCCACAAGTATTAACCCTCCAGATCTTTGGGGCTGTGCATGAGAAATGCTGAGGCATTGCCACAGGCATCCCAAGCTGTGACATCAATGAAGCTTCAGGACATGAAGCAAGGAGGTGAGGAGCCATCAGGTGATTCATGGCTGAAGCTTGATGAAATCTTCAGGGAACTGGTCACCATAGCTATGGGGGAATAAGAGCTGAAATGGATAGGATCTGTAGCAATAGATGAGTTGTCCAATATATATGTGTAACCCATGTTTCTCTAGATTTCATCCCTCAGAGTGTAAAACAATAGTGACCCCAAGTTCACTGCTTTTTGCTACCACCCCAAAACTATAGCTCCCAGTTGATAATTTCATGTGTACCCTTTAACAAGTCTGATGAACTCCCACAGAGCCTCCGCTGAGTACTCCCACTGCTTCTCCAGGGGACAGCTGGTCCCTTTGAGTGCTGCCACCTGTGCTGGGCACCACTTCGGCTCCTACTAAGAATTGCCAGCTCTGCCCTTAAAAACCACGCTGCACTTAAAATCCTTTCTCCCCTGCAATTTCAGGGCTTGGTTATTTGGCCAGACTTCTTACTCCCAACTCATTCGTTTTGATGAATTCATTCATTTACAGGAGACTTCTCAGTCCCTCATGGAAATAGACTTTGGAAGTGGGGTCTCCAGGTAGCCCATTGGTAAGCACAGCTAATATTGGTGCTAAACCTACATCAGTACTAGCTTGAACATCTACTGTAAACATAAAAAAAGTGTCACTTATGAGATCCATTTAGAGGAAGGGTCTAAAATAGTTGGAACTAGGAGTGGAGGATAACAACAGAATGAGAGAGAGGATATTTATGCTCAGCTAGAAGGCAAAAGAAGTGAGCATTTTAAGTCTCCTATATTTTCCCTGTACTAATAACCATGACTACTTCACATCCCTGGACCCATGAAAAGTGATTATATGTTTTGGAAAAAAAGGTATTCTTGTACTGGACTAGATCCTGAAAGTCATCGCTTCCATGCTTCTAAGTCATTGTACTTGAGTTTCTAACATTTTCCAGAGAAGGTATTTTGGTGAATTTCATTATTTACCTAATGCTATTAAATTGCTCACTATCTAGAATTCCTTGCAAATGATTACTCTGAAGCCCACATCGTATGCTGAGCCATTTCTTATTTAAAACCCAATGGAGAGGGAGGAGCTTCAAGATGGCAGAAGAGTAAGATGCAGAGATCACCTTCCTCCCCACAAACACATCAGAAATACATCTACATGTGGAACACCTCCTACAGAACACCTACTGAACACTGGCAGAAGACCTCAGACCTCCCAAATGGCAAGAAACTCCCCACGTACCTGGGTAGGGCAAAAGAAAAAAGAATAAACAGAGACAAAAGGATAGGGACTGGACCTGCACCAGTGGGAGGGAGCTGTGAAGGAGGAAAGGTTTCCACACACTAGAAGCCCCTTCGCGGGCGGAGATGGGGGGTGGTGGAGGGGGGGAGCTTCGGTGCCGCGGAGGAGAGCGCAGCAACAGGGGTGTGGAGGGCAAAGCGGAGAGATTCCTGCACAGAGGATCGGTGCTGACCAGTACTCACCAGCCCGAGAGGCTTGTCTGCTCACCCGCCGGGGCAGGCGGGGGCTGGGAGCTGAGTCTCGGGCTTCGGTCGGATCGCAGGGAGAGGACTGGAGTTGGCGGCGTGAACACAGCCTGAAGGGGGCTGGTGCGCCACAGCTAGCCGGGAGGGAGTCCGGGAAAGTCTGGATCTGCCGAAGAGGCAAGAGACGTTTTCTTCCCTCTTTGTTTCCTGGTGCGCGAGGGGAGGGGATTAAGAGCGCTGCTTAAAGAAGCTACAGAGACTGGCGCAAGCCGTGGCCATCAGTGCGGACCCCAGAGACGGC
Organism: Stenella coeruleoalba; assembly: GCF_951394435.1. Lineage (NCBI taxonomy): Eukaryota > Metazoa > Chordata > Mammalia > Artiodactyla > Delphinidae > Stenella > Stenella coeruleoalba. The sequence continues at coordinate 108,029,691 of NC_137151.1, read as the reverse complement.
CATGAGACGCTAAGGCTGCTGCTGCCACCACCAAGAAGCCTGTGTGCGAGCACAGGTCACTATCCAAACCGCCCCTCCCGGGAGCTAGTGCAGCCCGCCACTGCCAGGGTCCCGTGATCCAGGGACAACTTCCCTGGACCGCAGGCTGGTGCAACGTCACGCCGGCCTCTGCCACTGCAGGATTGCCCTGCGCTCCATACTTCACCCTTCCCCCGGCCTGAGTGAGCCAGAGTCCCCGAATCAGCTGTTCCTTTAACCCCGTCCTGTCTGAGCGAAGAACAGACGCCCTCAGGCGACCTACAGGCAGAGGCGGGGCCAAATCCAAAGCTGAACCCCGGGAGCTGTGAGAACAAAGAGAAGGGGAAATCTCTCCCAGCAGCCTCAGGAGCAGCGGATTAAAGCTCCACGATCAACTTGATGTACCCTGCATCTGTGGAATACATGAATAGACAACGAATCATCCCAATTTGAGGAGGTGGACTTTGGGAGCAAGATATATATATATATATTTCCTTTTTTCTCTTTTTGTGTGTCTGTGCATGTCTGTGTGAGATTTTGTCTGTATAGCTTTGCTTTTACCATTAGTCCTAGGGTTCTGTCCGTCCATTTTTTTTTATTACTTAAAATTTTTTTTCTTAATAATTATTTTTATTTTAATAACTTTATTTTATTCTATTTTCTTCTTTCTTTCTTTTTTTTCTCCCTTTTATTCTGAGCCATGTAGAGGACAGGCTCTTGGTGCTCCAGCCAGGCATCAGGGCTGTGCCACTGAGGTGGGAGAGCCAAGTTCAGGACACTGGTCCACAAGAGACCTCCCATCTCCACGTAATATCAAACAGTGAAAATCTCCCAGAGATCTCCATCTCAACACTGAAACCCAGCTCCACTCAACGACCAGCAAGCTACAGTGCAAGACACCGTATGCCAAACAACTAGCAATACAGGAACACAACTGCATCCATTAGCACAGAGGCTGCCTAAAATCATAATAAGGCCACAGACACCCCAAAACACACCACCAGACATGGACCTGCCCACCAGAAAGACAAGATCCAGCCTCATCCACCAGAACACAGGCACCAGTCCCCTCCACAGGAAGCCTACACAGCCCACTGAACCAACCTTAGCCACTGGGGACAGACACCAAAAACAATGGAAACTATGAACCTGCAGCCTGCAAAAAGGAGACCCCAAACACAGTAAGTTAAGTAAAACGAGAAGACAGAGAAACACACAGCAGATGAAGGAGCAAGGCAAAAACCCACCAGACCTAACAAATGAAGAGGAAATAGGCAGTCTACCTGAAAAAGAATTCAGAATAATGATAGTAGAGATGATCCAAAATCTTGGAAATAGAATGGAGAAAATACAAAAAAAGTTTAACAAGGACCTAGAGAACTAAAGAGCAAACAAACAGAGATGAACAACACAATAAATGAAATTAAAAATTCTCTAGAAATGATCAATAGCAGAATAACTGAGGCAGAAGAATGGATAAGTGACCTGGAAGATAAAATAGTGGAAATAACTACTGCAGAGCAGAATAAAGAAAAAAGAATGAAAAGAATTGAGGACAGTCTCAGAGACCTCTCAAGCAACATTAAACGCACCAACATTCAAATTATAGGGGTCCCAGAAGAATAAGAGAAAAAGAAAGGGACTGAGAAAATACTTGAAGAGATTATAGTTGAAAACTTCCCTAATATGGGAAAGGAAATAGTTAGCCAAGTCCAGGAAGCACAGAGAGCCCCATACAGGATAAATCCAAGGAGAAACATGACAAGACACATATTAATCAAAGTATCAAAAATTAAATACAAAGAAAAAATATTAAAAGCAGCAAGGGAAAATCAACAAGTAACACATAAGGGAATCCCCATAAGGTTAACAGCTGATATTTCAGCAGAAACTCTGCAAGCCAGAAGGGAGTGGTAGGACATATTTAAAGTGATGAAAGAGAGAAACCTACAACCAAGATTACTCTACCCAGCAAGGATCTCATTCAGATTCAACGAGGAAATCAAAAGCTTTACACACAAGCAAAAGCTAAGAGAATTCAGCACCACCAAACCAGCTTTACAACAAATGCTAAAGGAACTTCTCTAGGCAGGAAACACAAGAGAAGGAAAAGACCTACAATGATAAACCCAAAACAATTAAGAAAATGGTAATAGGAACATACATATCAATAATTACCTTAAATTTAAATGGATTAAATGCTCCAACCAAAAGACACAGACTGGCTGAATGGATACAAAAACAAGATCTGTATATATGCTGTCTACGTGAGACCCACTTCAGACCTAGGGACACATACAGACTGAAAGTGAGGGGATGGAAAAAGATATTCCATGCAAATGGAAATCAAAAGAAAGCTGGAGTAGCAATTCTCATATCAGACAAAATAGACTTTTAAACAAAGACTATTACAAGAGACAAAGAAGGACACTACATAATGATCAAGGGATCAATCCAAGAAGAGGATATAACAATTGTAAATATTTATGCACCCAACATAGGAGCACCTCAATACATAAGGCAAATACTAACAGCCATAAAAGGGGAAATCAACAGTAACACAATCATAGTAGGGGACTTAAACACCCTACTGTCACCAAGGGACAGATCATCCAAAATGAAAATAAATAAGGAAACACAAGCTTTAAATGATACGTTAAACTAGATGGACTTAATTGACATTTATAGGACATTCCATCCCAAAAAGCAGAATACAGTTTCTTCTCAAGTGCTCATGGAACATTCTCCAGGATAGATCATATCTTGGGTCACAAATCAAGCCTTGGTAAATTTAAGAAAATTGAAATCATACCAAGTATCTTTTCCGACCACAACGCTATGAGACTAGATATCAATTACAGGAAAAAAATCTGTAAGAAATACAAACACATGGAGGCTAAACAACACACTATTTAATAACCAAGAGACCACTGAAGAAATCAAAGAGGAAATCAAAAAATACCTAGAAACAAATGACAATGAAAACACAACTACCCAAAACCTATGGTATGCAGCAATAACAGTTCTAAGAGAGAAGTTTATAGAAATAAAAGCCTACCTTAAGAAACAAGAAACATCTCAAATAAACAACCTAACCTTACACCTAAAGCGATTAGAGAAAGAAGAACAAAAAAACCCCAAAGTTAGCAGAAGGAAAGAATCATAAAGATCAGAGTGGAAATAAATGAAAAAGAAATGAAGGAAATGATAGCAAAGGTCAATAAAACTTAAAGCTGGTTCTTTGAGAAGATAAACAAACTTGATAAACCATTAGCCAGACTTATCAAGAAAAAAAGGGAGAAGATTCAAATCAACAGAATTAGAAATGAAAAAGGAGAAGTAACAACTGACACTGCAGAAATACAAAGGATCATGAGGGATTACTACAAGCAATGATATGCCAATAAAATGGACAACCTGGTAGTAATGGACAAATTCTTAGAAGTGCACAACGTTCCGAGACTGAACCAGGAAGAAATAGAAAATATGAACAGACCCATCACAAGCACTGAAATTGAAACTGTGATTAAAAATCTTCCAACAGGGCTTCCGTGTTGGCACAGTGGTTGAGAGTCCACCTGCTGATGCAGGGGACATGGGTTCATGCCCCGGTCTGGAAAGATCCCTCATGCTGCGGAGTGTCTGGGCCCATGAGCCATGGCCGCTGAGCCTGCGATTCTGGAACCTGTGCTCTGCAACAGGAGAGGCCACAACAGTGAGAGGCCCATGTACTGCAAAAAAAAAAAAAAAAAAAAAAACTTCCAACAAACAAAAGCCCAGGACCAGATGGCTTCACAGGTGAATTGTATCAAACATTTAGAGAAGAGCTAACACCTATCCTTCTCAAACTCTCCCAAAATATAGCAGAGTGAGGAACATTCTCAAACCCATTCTACAAGTCCACCATCACCCTGATACCAAAACCAGACAAAGATGTCACAAAGAAAGAAAACTACAGGCCAATATCACTGAGGAACATAGATGCAAAAATCCTCAACAAAATACTAGCCAACAGAATCCAACCGCACATTAAAAGGATCATACACCATGATCAAGTGGGGTTTATCCCAGGAATGCAAGGATTCTTCAATATATGCAAATCAATCAATGTGATACACCATATTAACAAATTGAAGGAGAAAAAACATATGATCATCTCAGTAGATGCAGAGAAAGCTTTCAACAAAATTCAACACCCATTTATGATAAAAGCCTTCCAGAAAGTAGGCATAGAGGGAAATTTCCTCAACAAAATAAAGGTCATATATGACAAACCCACAGCCAACATCATCTTCAATGGTGAAAAACTGAAACCATTTTTACTAAGATCAGGAACAAGACAAGGTTGCTTACTCTCACCACTATTATTCAATATAGTTTTGGAAGTTTTAGCCACAGCAATCAGAGAAGAAAAAGAAATAAAAGGAATCCAAATTGGAAAAGAAGAAGTAAAGATGTTACTGTTTGCAGATGACATGATACTATACATAGAGAATCCTAAAGATGCTACCAGAAAATGACTAGATCTAGTCAATGAATTTGGTAAATTATCAGGATACAAAATTAATGCACAGAAGTCTCTTGCATTCCTGTATACTAAATGATGAAAAATCTGAAAGTGAAATTAAGACAACATTTCCATTTACCATTGCAACAAAAAGAATAAAGTATCTAGGAATAAAACTACCTAAGGAGACAAAAGACCTGTATGCAGAAAAGTATAAGACACTGATGAGAGAAATTAAAGATGATACAAATAGATGGAGGGATATACCATGTTCTTGGATTGGAAGAATCAACATTGTGAAAATGACTCTACTACCCAAAGCAATCTACAGATTCAATGCAATCCCTATCAAACTACCACTGGCATTTTTCACAGAACTAGAACAAAAAATTTCACAATTTGTATGGAAACATAAAAGACCCCAAATAGCCAAAGCAATTTGAGAAAGTAAAATGGAGCTGGAGGAATCAGGCTCCCTGACTTCAGACTATACTACAAAGCTACAGTAATCAAGACAGTATGGTACTTGTGCAAAAACAGAAATATAGATCAATGGAACAGGATAGAAAGCCCAGACACATATGGTCACCTTATCTTTGATAAAGTGGGCAAGAATATACAATGGAGAAAAGACAGCCTCTTCAGTAAGTGGTGCTGGAATAAATGGACAGCTACATGTGAAAGAATGAAATTAGAACACTCCCTAACACCATACACAAAAATAAACTCAAAATGGATTAAAGACCTAAATGTAAGGCCAGACAGCATCAAACTCTTAGAGGAAAACATAGGCAGAACACTTTATGACATAAATCACAGCAAGATCCTTTTTGACCCACCTCCTAGAGAAATGGAAATAAAAACAAAAATAAACAAATGGGACCTAATGAAACTTCAAATCTTTTGCACAGCAAAGGAAACCATAAACAAGACGAAAAGATAACCCTCAGAATGGGAGAAAATATTTGCAAATAAAGCAACTGACAACGGATTAATCTCCAAAACATACAAGCAGCTCATGCAGCTCAATATCATAAAAACAAACAACCCAATCCAAAAATGGGCAAAAGACCTAAACAGACATTTCTCCAAAGAAGATATACGGATTGCCAACAAACACATGAAAGAATGCTCAACATCATTAATCATTAGAAACTACAATGTGATATCATCTCACACCAGTCAGAATGGCCATCATCAAAAAATCTACAAACAATAAATGCTGGAGAGGGTGTGGAGAAAAGGGTACCCTCTTGCACTGTTGGTGGGAATGTAAATTGATACAGCCACTATGGAGAACAGTATGGAGGTTCCTTAAAAAACTAGAAATAGAACTACCATATGACCCAGCAATCTGGGTCATCCCACTAGTGGGCATATACCCTTAGAAAACCATAATTCAAAATAGTCATGTATCAAAATGTTCATTGCAGTTCTATTTAAAATAGCCAGGACATGGAAGCAACCTAAGTGTCCATCAACAGATGAATGGATAAAGAAGATGTGGCATATATATACAATGGAACATTACTCAGCCATAAAAAGGAAAGAAACTGAGTTATTTGTAGTGAGGTGGATGGACCTAGAGACTGTCATACAGAGTGAAATAAGTCAGAAAGAGAAAAACAAACACCGTATGCTAACACATATATATGGAATCTAAAAAAAAGAAAAGAAAAGAAAATGGTCAGAAGAACCTAGGGGCAAGACGGGAATAAAGATGCAGACCTTCTAGAGAATGGACTTGAGGATATGGGGAGGGGGCAGGGTAAGCTGGGACAAAGTGAGAGAGTAGCATGGACATATACATACTACCAAACATAAAATAAATAGCTAGTGGGAAGCAGCCTCATGGCACAGGGAGATCAACTCGGTGCTTTGTGACCATCTGGATGGATGGGATAGTGAGTGGGGGAGGGAGGGACATGCAAGAGGGAAGAGATTTGGGGATGTATGTATATGTATAACTGATTCACTTTGTTATAAAGCAGAAACTGACACAGCATTGTAAAGCAATTATACTCTAATAAAGATGTTAAAAAAAAAACAACACCCAATGGAGACAGAGAACAGCTCCTGTATTCTGTGTACCCTATGGACTTTATATGATCTGACCAACCAGGTGGCTACTCTTCCCTGCATCTTAATTTCTTATGTTTTTAAGAGCCAGGGATCAGTTGTTTCTAAACCATTCCTTTCCAGTGTAGCTAATCCCAATTCCAATAGAAAATATAAGGAAGAGCCATTTACCAGTCTTTTAACCTGCAAATGCTTCTCCTGAGTCTGTTCCCATCCTTGCTCAGAGTAACCTAAGGGCAGTGGAGCCTTAATAGGGTTCTTTTCAAAGAAATCTAAACTCTTTTGAGGTTTGAGTTAGCTTATCCTCTCCTCTTGTACTCCTTGGTGGAGAAAGTAGTGAGATAGAGAAAAGGATGGAGGCAGAGAGCCATGAAGAGGAATCTTCAGGATCAGGAAGAAGTTGTCATGGAAAGGATGACAGGATGCAGAATATTGGAGGATGAAATAAGTTTCCTACTCGAGCTCTTTTCCTGTTTCTTTGTAAAAGCACTCACTCTAGTTTAGTCTCTTCGTCTGTCGATCATGGCTCCTGAGCTTGTAGAGACAAAAGGAAAGGGACCTTCCGAGGTTGTTTTATATGGTTTAATATCTTCGGACACAACTTTACTTAACAAACTTTACATAAACATGAAGAAAAGAGGTAGAAATAGAAGGGTTAGAAATGGAAATCTATGTAAGTAATAATAATAGTAACAATTATAACAGTAATAATAGCTGATAATTATTGAACACTACTCTATGACATGCTCTTGCTTATTTGATCCCCAATTAACCCTACTGTATTAATCTGGACCCTTTCAACTGCAAGTGATAAGACCTTAATCAAGCTAGTTTACACATTATTATTTTTGGCTTTAAATGCAGCCATGTTTCAATTTCCAGACACATGTGATTTAAATGATGTAAATAGGACTTAGTCTCACTTTCATTCCTTAGATCCAGTTTTCCCTGGCTTAGCTCTGTTCTCAGACAGGCTCCCTCGTGGTGGCTAGTTGATTACTAGTAGCTTGAGGCTTATGTCCTATGGAAGAAAGGGATTGTTTCCTCACGTAGCTCTGACAGATTTTCAGAACAGAATCTCATTAGCTATCCTTCGGTCTTGAGTGCATCCCCAAGCCAATCAATGGCCATAAGTGTGTGATGTTCAGCTGACCAGGATTGAGTCCCATGCCAGTCCCTGGGGACTGGGACAGGGTAAAGGGATGGTGGTGGAGTGAGCCCCCCTCAAACCTCAAAGGACTGAGAGTCAGAGAGCTAGTTCCCAAAGCAAATTTGCAGTTATAGAAGGAGGAAAGACTATGAGCTATTATTCAATTCATCCAAGGCAGGATACCAAGTTTCCACAAAACCGTTTCCTATGGTACCAGTTTAGAGTTAGCCAAAATGAGGAAGATTCAAGAGGAGAGAATTAAGCAGAAGCCACTCCCCTAAAAGGTTGTCATTTGCCGGACACAGTCATGGATGGACACAGAGGAGCCTGGCTTGTTCTCGATTTGTCCATCTTGTCTTCTCTACTCTTGGTCCTGCTGACAACAGTGGTCCTGGCCTCCACCAAGCACTTAGCTGTGGACCCCCAGACAGTGGTTTCATGGCCCTCTCCTCAAGCCTCCGTTAGTGGTCCCACTTCTGCTGCTGTGTGCACTTTGCTTCTCAGATCCTCCTGCAAGCTCTGACGTGTCCACCCTCACCACTGACTCAGGCAGACCACTTAGTGGCCAAATCTCTAATCGTCCAACACCCCTCTTCACCCCTCGGCTCCTTCTCTATTTATGCAGGCTCTAACTCTTAGTAAAAATTCCTTATTCCTATAACGCTTACAGTAACTCTGTCTTTCTCACTGAACTCTTATTGATACACTGGAAGAGTAAAAGTGACGTATATCCAGAACACTCATTATCCTCATTTTATATAGGAGAAAATAAAACTAAGGATCAGGGAGGTTAACATTTTTTCCCCAGAATCACATGGCTACTGAGTGGGAGGGTCAGGATCAAAATCTAGGCTTTAAACCAGTTTTAAAACTGGTTTAAACTGGGATTAAGCGGTTCCTGAGAACCCTTTGAGCCATGTAATTAGTTAGAGTTGGGAAAACATAGAAAAGGCCAGTATCTGTGTGCGTGTTGGTGGCGTGGGTCCTTGGGGAGGTGGGAAGGAGGGAGTGGCACCTTTGAAAGGCTCTCATCTGTTGTCTCCATCCTGCCCCACGGACTTTCCCTCCTCTCTTCCCCCAAGGTAATGGGCTCTTTCCTTGGCCTCTGCTTTGCCAGTCTCTGAACCCACTCTGCCTGGTGCCTATGTTTCCTGGCATTATGATTGGCAGGCACTGTTGGAGCAGCGTAGAAGGGGCATCTTCGAGAGGAGCAGATGAGGACAGAGGGCACAGACCTCGACATGGTGCAGTGCTGTGCTGGACCAGAGTCAGAGGTCAATGCATGTCCCAGCCAGAGCCAGGACGTGGCAGAGGCAAGCTGATCGAACACCCTAGGTCCCTCTGGACTCCAAACAGCACTGGAAATTTTCACAAATGCTAAATCCACTTGCTACTTTACAGGAGAAGCTGACCCTTGAGCTATCTTTCCTTCAGCTGTTCCAGTTTGTTTTTCCAATGGTCTTCTGCCTTAACCATCATTGCAATCAGCTCTTGGGCATATGGGGCTAAATTGATGATCTCGTTGAGTACCCAGAGACTCACACTCACACACGTACAGGAATGAAATGACATGATCATAAACACCCATAGTCTCCCATAGGCCAAAACACATTTGCATGCTTCCTGGCCTTGCCCCCAAAATAAATTACTGGTCCTTGATATTTAAGAAGAACAAGAAAATTCCAAAGCAGAGCTCCTTGCCTAAATTCAAGCCCCATCCTTATTCTATTTCATCATCATCATCATTATTATTATTTTGTAGCATAAACTCATTACAGTGATGATAAACTCATTTTGACATTTCAGATTTCATGTTCCAAGAAATCCATTCATGGGATGAAATCATCTGGCAGGGACTGGAAAGATATGTAGAAGTACCACTTTCTGGATTATTTCTACTGTTATTTGTGGTTATCAGTAATGAAAAATACAAAAATTGTGGACAAATAAGAGAAATGGCAGAAAGAACGTTAGGCTTGGAAGCAGAAGCCCTGGTTCAAATTCTTATTACTTGCTGTGTGGTCTTAAACAGATAGTATAACCCCTTGTAGCTTCAGTTACTTCCCTCGTAAAACTTAAATAACAAAATCTACCCAAAAAGTTAAAAATGAGGTTTAAAATAAAACATACAGGTAAAAGTACCTGGCACATATGAATATTCAATAATGTTTGAATAAACTATGATTAACCCACACTCATGCAGAGTTAATTAATCTGAAGATTTTGAAAGCCTAACTACGTGTATTTTCCCCCTTGGTCCTGTAGATAACTATTGTCCAAGACAACATCTGTGAGGCATTGCAAGATTTTGGTATGTTCCCTGAATAACCAAATCAAAATGAAACCATATGGTTTTTATGTTAGAGGGTTTACTGATTTTTCAAGAAATTAGCATACAATAAAATAATTTACATGTGAGGCAATGCTCAGATTTCAGATAATGCATGCAGACAATTAACCAGAAGAATCCAGGCTTATTCACACAATCATTTCTATGTAAGGTGCCACACCTGCCAAACTCAGAAAAACAGATCCTTTGTGATTTTTCCTGGTGTTCTAGCATTGAGGAGCTGCCACTGGGAAACAAAATGTCTTCCTCATGTCTCTTTAATTCCTTTGACCCATATTCATCAAGATACTGAACATTTTTAGAAGGGCTGGACTTCCTCCCCTCATCCTCTACCCATTTTTCATTTTGCTACCTTGAAGCTATTGAATGGACATGACGAAGTTCACTTTTCTCTGAGACACCAACTGGGCTTTCCTTTGAATTTGGTGCCCAACAATGTTTGTAGCCTTATTTCTCCCATCTTCTGTTTAAAGTTATAATTTGAAGAATGTCTCGAGAGGGTTTTGTCCTGGCTGCTGAGGCTTTGAACTGGACAGCCAGAGAGGCACATCTTACTCTCCCTGCAGCATGGCTGCCATGAGGGATTGGGCTGTGGCCTGGACAGCTACCAAGTCAGCTGGAAGAATATGTTAGTGGCCTCTTTGTCATTGTAGGGGCAGCTCACACCTGGAAAACTGGGATTGCAATACCCTTCCAAATCAGCAAGAGGCGTTAGTTAAGCCCCCTTCTCAACTTCCTTTCTGCCTCTTGGCTCCCTTTGGAAGACAACCCAGTTCTTACCCCTGGACAGAGCTGGATCTGACCAGGAAACAGTCAAAAAGTGATAGATGTGGGCTTCCCTGGTGGCACAGTGGTTACAAATCTGCCTGCCAATGCAGGGGACATGGGTTCGAGCCCTGGTCCTGGAAGAACCTCCATGCTGCAGAGCAACTAAGCCCGTGTGCCACAACTACTGAGCCTGTGCTCTAGAGCCCGCAAGGCACAACTACTGAGCCCACGTGCCACAATTACTGAAGCCCACGCACCTAGAGCCCATGCTCCGTGACAAAAGAAGCCACCACAATGAGAAGCCCACACACCACAGGGAAGAGTTACCCCTACTCGCCACAACTAGAGAAAGCCGGCGCAACAACAAAGACCCAAGGCAGCCAAAAAAAAAAAGACAGATGAAGCATGGTGAGGGATAGATATCTCCTTTGAGGAAACTCTTTAGTCTTCCTAGATACAAAGGGAGACAGGAAATCCTTTTCTCAGTGTAGTTTTTCAATTTTTTTGAGTTGGCATAAACATGCCTTCCCTTAATGAACATGCATGTAGTAGTTTAGTTTCACAGAAAATAGCATGATTAACCTAAACATTTTGAATTCTTGATTGATTCCTCTGTGTGTAAAACATAATAATACCTGAGATTAGGTTTTAAAGAAATGCAAACAGCCAGATACAGTCAGCATTCTGTGAACTTTTAAACATTTACTAAACCTGGTTCAGATCGATGTCATTTTCCTGGGCTGAGAGATATATTTCACCTCCCGACTTTGTAATCCTAGATCAACTACGTCAAATGTGATGGAACATAGACCCTCCAAGGTTGGAATCCAATAACATCTTTGCTTGTTGTTCTTGTAGTTAAAAAGAAAAATAAAGAACTTGAGAATCCATATTATGTTATCCAGCCTGACAATCTTATTCCTTTATTTGGAGAATATAACCTATTTTAAACGTAATTACTGATATAATTTTTATATCTGCCTTTCTATTATTTGTTTGCTATTTGGCTCACGTGTCCTGTTCCTTTTTTTTTTTTAATCCTTTCTTGACTTATTGGATTAACAAGGTATTTTTATTATTCCATTTTTTAAATTGTGAATATATTCTTTTACTATTTTTTAGTGATTACCCTAGAAATTACAACCTTGATTTATTATGGTCAAAACGGAGTATTATTTTTACCTCTTCCTTGCCATTGCTAGAATCTTTAAATTTTATTTCCTTTTGCAAAGCATTATTTTTGCCATGAATTTTAGTTTTATGTATATTTTTAAATCTACAAAATATTGCAGTTAATGTTTTGAAGAATCAACATTAATTTATATTTGCCTACATATTTATGTTTTCCAGTGTTCTTTATTTTTTCCTGAATTTCCATGTTTTCATCTGGGATGATTTTTCTTTTGCATGAATAACTACTTTTGGTATTTCCTGTAGTGCACACCTGCTACTAACAAAATCTGCTGTTTTTTTAATTTCTGAAAAATATCTTTCTTTCAGTTTCAGAAAAGAGTATTTTCATTGGGTATAAAATTCTGTTTGATATTTACATTCTTTCAGTATTTTAACTCAGTCTCCTATCTCTCAATACATTATATCCTGGTTTTCATCATTTCTATTGAGAAGTCATCTATCATTCTTATTGTTGCTCTCCTGAAGGTACATGTCTTTTTCTCTCTGGATGCTATTAAGATTTTCTCTCTGCTTTTGACTTTCAGCAGTTTGGCTGCCTTGTTCTTGGATATGCTTTGCTTTGTATTTTTCTTGCCTGGGTTTCACTGAGCTTTTTACAACCATGTGTCTGTCATCAGTTTTTGAAAATTCTAAGACATTATTTCTTCCAATATTGCTTCAGGGCCATTTTCTGTCTTTATGCCTTCTGGGATGCCAATCATATATATGTTAAACCTTTTGGCATGTTCCACGTGCCTCCTACAGTTTTTACATTTTTATTCCTCAGCAAAACTCTTGGATCAAAAACATCTTAACTGTCATTAAGCATATTTGTTGAATTCTTAATTTTGAACATTTGAACTTTTAGATTTCAAGAATGTTTATTTGTTGCTTTTTAAAAAATACAGATTCAAGTTACCTGTGGAATTTATACATACTTTCATCTCTTCTGTCCATCTTATCCTCAATTTTCTTGGAAATATTAATTATACTTTTTTTAAAGCCCTTAAATCCCAATTCCAATATCTGAATTATCTCTGGGTCTGTTTCTGGCAAATATCTTGAGGTAGACCTCCCGCTCCATGGGTCTGTTTTCTTCACCACGTGTGAGATTTCACTCTTTCTTTACGAAGATTTCTGCCCAGTTCTCTAGGCTTCCTCATAGACTCTCAATGCAGTAAATGTTCCATGGAGCCATGCCTTTGAAACCTTCTAAGTTTTCTAACAGGTAACTTTGGGTCCATATGACTGCCAAAAATTTGCTTGTTTCTCTTCCCTTCTGCCGATTCACTCTGTCTTGGATAGGCAATTCTCATCCCACAATTAAATTTTTCAAATGCCCCCAGTGGAAAAAAAAAATTACTGATGTTCATCAGCTCACCTTGAAATGGTTTTCTTTCTGTGGATTTTAGTTGATCCAGTCCTCCTGTAGTTCTCTGATCCTTTAAAATTGTGACTTTTTTTTCATAATTTCTGTGGCTTTGTCTGTCTGTGGCAGTGGGAACAATGACATGCTGTGACCTCTACATCCTGCCCAGAAGGTGCAACTATAATTTTCTGAGCCATGCTCTGATTGGCTGACTCTAGTCATTGTCAATCTATTTTATTATAACTAAATGTGGTTATAATAATGTATGAATAAACTCAAAACTGCATCTGCCTATTGTTTCTACCAATCCCCCACTCTCTCAGAATTATAGATCCATTATTTTTGTAGGCATTCAATCCATGCTTAATGCCAGTTTTCTTTCTAACAAACTAAACATCTATTCAATAGCTAAATTAAATTGCAAGATAAATTGGGGTTTTTAATACTTCACAACTAATTATTTTACTTCTAATAACTTGCAGGAAAATCTCTCTAAAATAATATGACTTTGCAACTCTTTTGGACTTTTTATTATGTTTGACCTATAACAGACAACATTATTGGGGCAAACTACATAATTTAGACCTTTATATGGTGTTTTTCATATTGAACCTACATCTCTGTATCTTAACACTACTGTAAAAGTAAGTGTTGGGTAAAACTATCTGACAGATTATAGTGTACTTTTGATGGCTCTAAACTAGACTGTGTTCTGTTTCCTCTTATTTTTAGCCTATAATTTTACTAAATGAAATCATCTTTATGTGAACAAGATACATGTGCTGATGCAATAAAGAATAGAAGGTAAATTATGATTCTATACACTGATAATATGGTTATATTGTCACAAATCAAAGATGATCTTGACAGTAGGATCTAGCCCCTAGTTAGTACAGAAAATCAATTTCAAAACCGAAATTATCATCACTTGTCAAACTTTTCCAAAATTCAGTTAGTTTTTATCAACTTACTCCAAATTGAAGGATGGATTATTTAATTGGGAGGGGAGATTATTTTGCAGTTATTTCAACCTGATAGATTCCCTAGGAGTCAGGACACCCCAAATCAGTCACTCTGTAGGAACATTATTGAAGCCTTAATCATAATTATTATCTTTAACAGGTTGAAAACTGGTTGGAATATTTTTCAGTGTTAAATAATCTTGGCATGGCTTCATAATGGAGTGTTTTGAGAAATCAATTGAGCCCCTCTGTGTGCTGGAATCTGCTCCAAAGTGCTTATTGAGGAAGTGGCAGACGGCAGGCAAAAGACGCACTCAACTTTTCCATCAAGATCTGGAACATATGGATATGCTCTCAAACACTTCTGCAAACGCCCACTGTTCAGTTCTCATCAACAAGCGCAACCTTGAACTGTCTGCTATTCAACATCTAACAAAAGCTTGGCTGACAAAGGAGATTCTAAATTCTATGTTTGGTTCAAGCTCGCTTATCTGAAAGAATGGCCATTTTGAGGCTTTTTGTTTGTTCAGTTAATAAGAGTTATGTCACTTATGCTTTGTGATGCCAAGAAACTCAGGAGGCAATTTGAACTCTTTTGTCCTATTTATGCTAGCCTTTATGGTCTGTATACCTGTTTTCTTCCTTGTCATGGTCTACATTTTCTATTTCTCTTTCCATTTTCCTTTGTTCCTATTTAGTCTTTCTTTCATTGAGTATTGTACTATAAGCTACCTCAAATCTTTTTGAGCATGAGGTGTCATATAAATACATCAGTAATATGAATGTAAATTTCCTTGAATCTGTTTGTGGTATAACCACATCTCCAGGATTCCAGTGAGTTTTGACTGATGTTTGAAATGCTTGGATAAATTCTCCCTTTGAATGATCAAGAAGAGTTCTACAATTTTTATTTTTCCATAATTCTCCCAATGCTTCTTTATTTCTGTTAGAATCTGGAGCCAGGATAGACCTGGTGAACTGAAGTAGAGATTTGGGACTAATCACGCAACCAGGGCTTTATTTGAATAAGGGCCTTTTAAAATGACATTAGAGGGGGAACGAAAAATAAAGATAAAGCTCTAGAACCAGTTAGACTCCAATCTCCTGAGGATCTGTGAGATGAGGACTGACTCAGATATAGAAAGAAAGTATCAGCAGAAACTGAAGATGCTGTTTTGGTTAAGCCATCTTCCGTGTTGGAATCTGGGCCATAAGAAGTGATTCTTGGAAACTGGATGTCAAAATTCACTGCAGAATAAACATGAGAACAAACCTTCCATTTTGTGCAAGGCCCAACAGCAAAGTGAGGGAAGGAGCACCACAGTGGCCTAGAGAGGACCAGAGGAGAAACATTCTCACCAAGGCACCTGCAGTGCTTCCTTGAAAGAACTGTGGGCATCACTTTGCCATGAGGAGGCTGGAACAGGAAAGGACTTGTTTCTGAGTGCAACTGAGACTCCACCAATGCCTCACAGAAACTACTAGGGAAGGCTTTGAGAAGAGGCTGTGGTCAGTAGGTGTAAGAAGTCCATGCAATGCTACTAATGTCATTGGTGAGAGTGAGGGTGAAGGTACCTCATGTCCTCCTTCCCTCCAGGGCTCTGGCCCATCAAATATAAACACAAAGACTTGAGTCAAATGGCATCAAAATATTAATTTTGATATTCAAATGATAAGGCTTCCTAGAAAACCACCTTGGGGATGCAGATTAAGTGGGAGGCCAAAATTGGGATTTTTATTCTCACCTTTTGTAGTGAACTAATTGGCCTCCAGTGTGACATACCTCTCCAACTTCCCTCCCCAAGCACTGGTGGAGAACCAAGAAAAGAGAGAGCAAAGATTATCACCTATCAACTTAGCGTGCAGATATGGCCAGTGCAAGGCGCGTCCACCACAGACCAGGAAAGCATAGAAGCATGAGAATATTTCTTGCATTTGAAGCAAAATCACCTTATGTAGTAGCACAGGCAGTGTGGTCCCCTGGCGATCAGGCCCTCATCAATTAGATAAATCACTCCTTTACTCTAAGAAGAGAGCTAGTAAGGGGTGGAAAGAAGGCTTTAAGAGGTGACAAGAGTTCCTTTCTCTGAGTGCCAAGGCAATCATTTGGCTAGAAAAGGAAGCTTCCTCCTTATACGTGTGCTACCTCATTGAGCTTATTGGCTGGAGAGCCTGGCAACATCTGGCTTATGTGTAGACAAAGGCAAGCCTTTCACACGAATTATCTATAGGCATGTTTATGGGGATAGTGGTTATAAGGTATTTACAAGATCAAGAGGGCAGAGGCTGGCCTAATTGTGAGCAGTGGTGGTGCAGATCTGTCGGCTATAACCAATGTCACAGTGGCCACGGTTGCAAAGTTTGACCTGAGCTTTGCACTTGTTCCCTCTCTTTGAGGTAACCTTTACAGGCTCTGAGTCAGTCCTTGCAGGCGAACTCTCTAAGTTGTCAACACAGCCATCTCATTGAGGTGGCTCTTCAAATTCACCTTATGGGTTTGCTCATGGAGAAAAGCCTTCTGGGGCTACACCATAAGTGCAGACACAGAGGCATAATACAGTGAGCATGGGACTGGGGTAACTATACATACCATAGACTCTGGATGTTTGTAAGGGATACATGGAGGTCTTAAAAAAATCCCGCAATCTAAGTCAATGTAATTGCATCTGACTGTCCCCATAGCTTTTGTAAAAGCCCTACTGAGAAGTACGCACTCCAGAGTCAATTTGAATCACACAGACTGACACTGTGATACTGGGGTACAGGAGGGAGCTCGATGGTGATTCAAATTCCTGCCCCAAACACATTACAAATTACCCTGTGTCTTTCAGGGTCTCTGGCAGGTGGACACAATCAGGGGTTGTAGACATACAAATGACAAGAATAGTCTATAAAATGTTCTTATTATTGGAGAAAAGGAATGAGCCAGAGAGGACAGGAATGACATGAGAGGATCAGCACAAAGAGAGGCACAGCTGACGTCAAGTTATTCTTCTTTTCAGAGGAAGTCTTTACCCCAGAGACAACATGGAGTCAGGAAGGACTTTGAAACAGGGCCTGGACAGGGCTGGGTACATCATCCCATTGGCTGTGTGCTGAACTTGGCAAGGCGGAGGATGCAATAAGATCAAAGTCAAGTGCTTTAGGTATCTTAATGTCCAAAAATATATATTCCGTAATTCTTCTTTCTCTTAAAATATCTACTATTATTATGTAGACTCTTTGCACAACACCAATCACTTACTAGAATTAAAACAACAATTATCAGTTAGTGCTGTTTTGCCAACTTGTAATCCCAAAGATAAATCTGGCTAATGTGCCTCAGAATAGCCCAGGTATTTATTTGGTTGTCCTTGTCATCAGCTGGTTTTGTTTCCTGTTTATTTTTGGGTTTTGCTTGGTTTTGTTTAGTTTGGTTTGATTTGGTTTGACACTGGTGTTCAAGTTTACAGAGCCCACTTCCCTGCTATCCACTCTCTCTCCAAGTGGAATTCATCTTGCTGAGGCCCATCTGAGCTGCCAGTGCAGGCCCCAGAGTCCTGTCCTCTGCATCTCAGAGTATCTGTCTTCTCTTAGGAGAGTTAAGTGTTAACATTGTCCTGACCGCATTTGCCTTTCAAGAAGATTAATGGAGTTCAGACTGCTAAGATAAGCTTGTCTGGGAGGAGCAGGCAAGAGCTAAGCTGTGTCAACACGGCCTAAGGGCAGGAGAGAACCAAATTGCCTAAGGGCAGGAGAGAACCAAATTGATTACTCAGGTTATCTCCACCCTCCCCCTCCCTCCCCCATCCATTTATAATTCTAATACAATTTGATGTCTGTATAAATGTGAAGACAGATAAAGAAGCAGGAACAGCTGCTTAAAGTCCTAGTCCTTACTAGATGCTAAAATGCACTGGAAATGCAGCAAAATGGATAAAATTGAATTTCCCAGGGACAACACTCCTTGGAGTTGGGAAGGCTTGGGGGAGGGGATGTAGGGGCAAATAGACAATGTGAGACCCCTAAGGGGTCTGCTTGAGCACTACTGATTGCTAAAATTTCTTTCCTAGGAGGATGAATCTGTTGATGTGATTCATTTTCCTAAGAGAAAATAATGCAAATTGTTTTGCAAGGGGAGAGGCAGAGGGAATCTGCCATGGATAACCCTCTTTCAACCTTTCCCCAGGTAGCAATGACCTTCATCTTTAAAGGGGAGGGTTGACGTATTATGCTGTTACGGACATCTGCACAGAATTGCATCTCCTGTGTCTCCTCTACATGGGGGCCTTCTTCTGGCTTTAAAGTAGACGGGGGAAGCTTTAGAACGTCCATATAATAAAGGCCTTTGCAAAGTTATGAAACCAATCAGCACCCTGTGGGGCTCCTGGGCACAGAAGCCTTTCTGTCCCCCATTTCTTGACTCTAGCCTCCATGACCTTCCCTGAGTTCCAAAAGGCAGATTCATACAGTTGCTAATCCAGGAAGAGAAGGGATGCAAAGACAAGGGAGGGATACATATAACAATGTCTTTAAGATGTCAGCATTCCTCATATCAGAGAAGGACCACCTGAGGCTACATTAAAGGAACCAGAGAAGCTCATCAAGAAGATTATCCGAGACCAAATTAGAAGAGTGGAGGCCTTGCACACACCTTAATTTTATCAGCAACCCCGCCCTTGAATCCTTGCTATAAAACTCCTCATCAAATCCTCCTGGGCTGGGAAACACAGTTTTCGAAGGGAGGAGACTCTTGTGTCCCCCTTTGCCTGGCAAAGCAATAAAGCTATTTTTTTCTACTTCACCCAAAACTCTGTCTCAGAGATTCGGCACCAGTGTACAGAGGCTGAGCTTCCAGCATCAGGTATCAAGGTTTCAAAAAGCCTCCTTCCCTGAGTTGCCCCTGCTGCTAACAGCTAGAAAGTTTCTTCTCAATATTTCCCTTGAAACTTTCTCCTTTCTCTCAGAAGTATCTCTGTTTAAGTGACCTGGAAGTAGCTGACTTCAGGGAGGCTTTTGGCTCTCTGATTTAATAAAAATGGGAAGAGCCATTTGCTAGCTGTGAGACCTTAAACAAGCCACCTCTTGGCTCTATGTTGTCTTTATAAATGCATTACCATCTCAAGCTATCCATGTAATTCCTTCAATTACCCACTCTTGCAGGACTGTCCTATGAGACTGATAATGTCATGCTATTAAAAAGATGTTAGCTATTGTTAATACTACTGCCACTGCTAATACTGACTGTAATGAGAATAATAGTGGTCATTTTGCCAGCATCATGGGAATTATCAAAATAACCACAGGACAATAACTTAGTAGCCCAAGATACACATCTTCTCCAATCAGAAAATGCTTTCAACCAATTCAAACTGTGGTGTTTGGGCAGGAAATAAATAAACCAGATGAGAGAACTTGATGATAGTATAGAAGATAAACTTCATATTAGATGAACTTGAAGCTGAACAAAGTGTAAACTCCTGCATATCTCTCTGCTTTACATCTCCTTTTAGTATAGCCATTTATGAATGGCTGCTATGGACTGAATGTATCGCTGCCAAATTTCATATGTTGAAACCTTAATCCCCAGTGTGATGATGGTATTTGGACAAGGGACCTTTGGGATGTGGTTAGGTCATGAGGGTAGAGCACTCATGATGGGATTAGTACCCTTACCAGAAGAGACACCAGAGAGCTTGCTTTTGTCTCTGCTGTCCATCTTGTGAAGATATAAGGAAAGAAGACCATCTGCAAACCAGGAAGAGTGCCTTCACCAGACACCGGATCTGCTGGCTCCTTGATCTCTGCCTTCCCAAGCCTCCAGAACCATGAGACATAAATGTCTGCTGTTTAAGCTGTCAAGTCTATGGTTATTTGTTATAGCAGCCCAGACTAACTAAGAGGATGGTTATGTGCTATCAAATGTCATGCAGCAAGGTATTTTGGCTGGTTTTAGGGTCTGTAGCACAAATGCAATGGGCAGAGTCCCTCTCCCAAACTCCCCCTTCTCTACTGTCTGAGATGGATAAATTTTCTTCTGGCGTCCAAGTGGTCCTGGCAAGTGGATTTGGGTGATCTGCCTTCCCCAGGTGTCCATGCAGCCATGGATATGCAAAGGAATGGGGGACACGATTGTGGCCCCACCTCATGTATAATGGGCTGGGATGTCCTACTGAAGACAAGTCACAGGACAGGAGAGTGAGACTCCTGAGAAGGAACTTGCTCCCAGGGAATGGTCAGTCTGGACTTACGAACTAGATGCTGCCCCAAGGTCTAAATCACCAGAAGAAAGTAGGGAAAACGGCACAATGTGTCCCTTGAGCTGGAACTTCCGGATCCAAATGGGCACGTGTGTCCTGTGAACTTGGACCAGGTGAGGAAATGTTATAGCTATAAACACTGCCACATTTGGGGGCTCAAGCAGTGAAGTGAAGCACAGAGGGGCATTGTCTTTCTTACCACACAATGGCCGTGAGAGGGATTTCTGGCTTTGCTGCCCCAGGTTCACCATCATTTGACATGGCAGGTCTCCTGAGTACCTGCCACTCAGCCCTCTAGTTTCATGGTTTGGTCTTAAAGGGAGCGTTTGGGCTCTTCCTTGCTTGTAGGAGATTGGCCAGATTAATTTGCAGTCATAGGTTATTCTCCAGGATAATAGGTCAAAGGAATCCTGGAATAAGCCTGAAATTCCAACTAGTAAGGAAAATGTGTTTTCACAGCATGTTAGCTTGGGCAGAAATATGTGTGAGATGTAAGTAGTCCTTGCCACTTGAGGAATTCTACAACACAGAGAGATCAGTTCCCCAGTGTATCTATGACTGAGGGTTTCCTTAGATAAATAGATAGATAACAGTTATGTGTATATGTGTGTGTGTGTATATATATATATATATGCATCTACCTATGTACATAGGTATAGATACAATAATAAAAGCAATCAGACTATATATGAAACTGTATAACACTCATGTCAGTCTGGGAAGGTTCATCCTACTCTGTCACTTGTCACGTCTTGGACTTTATATATATCAAGAAAGTGTACACCCAAATTCTTGTAGGCTAGTCCAGAGGGGAACCTGCAAAAGGAGATGGACTGTTCGTGAGCCAATTTGGAGAAAGATGGATTCCAAACAGCAAAAAATGGGACTCATTGTGCAAGATCTCTTGCACCTGGAATTGGTCTCCCTGCTTCCACTCCACAACTTTTCTTCCTCTAACCAGGGTATGGCAAAGTGGATTCTTTCCAAAAAAGGAGAAAACAGAGCCCCCAAGTGAAACAGGTCTCCATTCAGGGAAACGAATGCTTTTAAAAATTTTCTACATAGCCCCATTCAGACACTCCCCAAGAGGGGAGTTGATCCTCACTCTTGTGGAAACTATCACTATGAAGGTTTAATGCAGCACCCTAAGAAAAATCCCATTTCCAAATTGAACAGTTTATCTTGTAGGAGGAATTTTGTTTTCTTTTCATGCTGGACCTAAATTTGGCATGTTATGGAAGTTTTATTGCAAAGCATTACCTGAGAGCTCCGCCAAATATCCCAATTCAGGAATGGCAGCTGGGAAAAGTTGAATGAATGAGCTATATACATTTTTTCTTTCTTTCCTTCCCTAATTCAACATGTTTCTCAATTTCTGGCTCATAAATTTAATTAAATAAATATTTTAAAATATGGAAGATGGAGAATGTGAGAACTTAATAAATATGAAACAAGTTTCTAAACCTGTGGACATGGCATTAGTGGACCCATGCCATGTGTGTAAGGAGAAAGGTACTGCAAAGTTTTCATAGTGAAGAGGAGTTAGTATATTTTCTGGAAGAGAAGAAAGATTTTGGTGTCTAAATATGGATGTAGAGAAACCACGGGAATATGGATAGCCCTAGGAGATAACGCTCTTAGTATAAGCTTGCAAGTATGTTTGTGGGAATGAGGATATTTCTACAGTCTATTTGTTGGATTAACTTCAGGGGAAGGGGGAGTAAGCAAACATGCATTGCATATTTACTTGGTATTTTCTAGTACCAGAGCACCAGGAATGAGACTTGAGCTCATTTTGAAGATGTCCAAGAAAAGGCTTCAGGGAAATGTCTCAAAGGGATACCCAGGAGAGGAAATAGGGCTGGTGCTTTAACCTGATGCTAAACAAAGAACTAACTAATATATTCTTTGACTATATGTCCTCAGGCCAAACGATAAAAGAAGTCTAAACAATCATTGTGCTATAGAGTGAAACTTGCTAATCACAGGCATGGGTTAGCAATTCTGAAACTACTCTGTGTGAATTCTAATGATGAATAAATAAGTAAATATATTATAGATAAAGGGAGTCAGTGTTCTCATCTGAAGAAAGGGAGCCATAAACATGGTAAGGAGAAAAGATAGAGTGAATTCAGTGGTGTTGGATTAGAATTGGAACTTTCAGTCTGAACTCATGGCATATATTACATAGATAGAGAAAGAGAGAGAGATCACCAGATGTGCATATAAATATAGAGATGTATATGGTTGTAGATGTGCACGTGCGTGTGTGTGTGTGTATACACATACATCTATTTCCTATCTCTGTCCTCTTAGAGGGCCTAAACCAATGAACCTCAGTAGCAATGACCACACTTGGCTTCCAGATCTTAGTTTCTAAGTACAATTAAAAGAAATTGTGGGGCTTCCCTGGTGGCACAGTGGTTAAGAATCTGCCTCCCAATGCAGGGGACATGAGTTTGAGCCCTGGTCCGGGAAGATCCCACATGCCACGGAGCAACTAAACCCGTGCGCCACAACTACTGAGCCCGCATACCACATCTACTGAAGCCCGCATGCCTAGAACCCGTGCTCTGCAACAAGAGAAGCCACCACAGTGAGAAGCCCATGCACCGCAAGAAGAGTAACCCCCGCTCAACGCAACTAGAGAAAGCCCGTGAGCAGCAATGAAGATCCAACACAGCCAAAAATAAATTAATTTAAAAAAGAAGAAATTATGAATCTTTGATGAAATGGTGATTCCATGGCTAGGAGGAAAGTAGAAGATGAGTCTAGAATATCTTTTTGCTTCATAAAGTAAGAAGGTGCCCAAAGAATGATGAAGAAATTTCAAAGCGTACAGAAGTTGGCTTGTAGGAGCTTCCACTGGGAAGCTGTGGGACAGTTTGGACATCAAAATAAATTATGGTACCAAAGGATAGTAGCTTATTGAATAAAACAGGAGGCCACTAACTACTAAATGAGCAGAAGTGAAAGCTCATCCTTATATTAGAAAGTCACTTAACAAACGTAGAAGGGATGATGAAATTAGAAAATTGTCATTTGGCAACCATGGCAGGCAGAATGGGGTGCATGTCTCTAGACAATAAGCCCTTTTAAACTCATTGGTAGGTCCTCACTGGATTTGATAACTGACCCTTGAAAAGCAAAGTATCTGAATTTTGTAGCACTGATTATATCAACCTAGACAGGGTTGTGTCTCACTATTTAATGGGACTGTGTTAAAAGCCTACCACTTAGGATGATGTGTTGGGTGTGGAATAGGGTCCCTCCCCTTCCAGGGGTACCAGTGACTTCATCCCATGTTTAGACTGGTCTCTTAAGTCGAAGACAAGCAGAAAAGCCCCTCTATAACCTAGCCAAGGCCATTGGCTTGGACGAATACTGCTCTACTCACAGGGCGCAAAACACACCTTTGTATCTCTTACAGAGTTTTGAGTGGTGCAGTACACATGAAGAGACTTAACAAATGTTTGCTGAATGAATGAATGAACAAATGAATGGGTAAAGTTGGAGAATAAGTTTTAAATTAATTGTCAAGGAAACTTAGAAAGGAAAAAATACCTGTTTCAAGAAGATTACGATCTAATTTTACTCCAGTAAAAGAATTTACTCTTTTGGAGTCTGAAGATATTTACAAGTTTTTGCATCCCCGTTCTTCAATTCTAACTCCCCTTGTATTTATGAATGACTGAGAGCATGCTTTATGAAATACAACCTTTGGAACTTCCCTGGTGGCACGGTGGTTAAGAATCCACCTGCCAATGCAGGGGACATGGGTTCGATCCCTGGTCTGGGAAGATCCCACATGCCGCGGAGCAACTAAGGCCATGCGCCGCAACTACTGAGCCTGCGCTCTGGAGCCCACAGGTCACAACTACTGAGCCTGTGTGCCACAACTACTGAAGCTCGTGTGCTTAGATCCCATGCTCTGCAACAAGAGAAGCCACCGCAATGAGAAGCCTGTGCACTGCAATGAAGAGTAGACCCCGCTCGGCGCAACTAGAGAAAACCCGCGCGCAGCAACGAAGACCCAATGCAGCCATAAAATTAATTAATTAATAAAAAGAAATACAACCTTTGTAAATGCTTCCTGAATTTGAACATTATGTTGCTTTGCAATTCCCTCCATTTGGGATTCCAAATGACCCCAAGTGGATTTGCTGGGGGCCTTGGATAGCTGAGGACCCAAAGAGAGAAGGCACACACACACAGCATACACAAGCACACGTATGCCAACAACATAAACAGACACCTAACGAGAAACAGCTGTGCAGAGCTATTTAGTAAAAGTTCGAGTAGCTGAAACCAGCAGGATTGAGTGGGAACGAGTTCAAACTCCCCCCATGAGGCCTTCCTAAGGCTTTGCAGGAGGGCAAGAACAAGGTCTGGGAAGCAGGGAAGTGGAATGGCTCATCCTGTCCTCAGCGACTCAGTCCCTGCTGACTCCCCACTTCTGCTCACCCTTGCAAGATTACATGGTTTTATTTATGTAACATTCAGGCAGAAAGAAGGCTGCAGTGCTCTGGGGGTATTAACTAAGAAGAAATAAAAATCAGATTTGACCAAAGGAAAAAGAAGCCTCAGACATCTGCATGGGAATAAAAAGGATATCATATACTCTTTTAGCTGTCCTCTTTCTGGCTCAGGAAAGTCAATGGATAAATGATAAAATTTATAGTACATGGAGGGTTGAGAAGCAAGACTTGCAGCATTCAAGCCTGAATTTCTGGCATGAATGTGATGTTTATATTCCCCCCAAAACCCTTGTTTCCAACGCAATCTTGTTCATTGCTAAATAGCATCTCCTCAGTCTCTTCCAGGTTCTGAAGTGGGGTAGCAGCAAAGGCACATCTTTATTTTGAAGGTGAGAGATCTACCTTATTTGTAGTTAAAATGTTCTCTTCTGAGGGACAATATATAGTAGAATCACAGATTCTAGAACTGGAAGGACCTTAGAAACTACATAGTCTAAGTCTCTTATACACAGGAGAAAACAGAAACATGGAAGGAGGAGCAAATTTTCCTAATGTTTTAGGAAGACTAAGCAGAATTGGCACTGCTAAAAAATCCCTATTTCAACTCTAAAAAAATTAGGTGGTACACAGCGCTATTTACACAACTGAATCTGCTTTCTTTCTTATGCTCTTCAGTTGTCGTCCAAAAATATCCAGCTTGATTGCTCATTTTAGTCATCTGGTATATCTGAGCCAAATCGAATTCCTGTTCAGCAGCCACAGGAAGCAATGCCTATTCTGTCCAGTTGCCTTAGTGTTGTCAAGACCCTGTGGATTTGACAAGAGGAATGCCAGTGGAGTTTTGAACAATGGTGACATTGTTGGGAGAGGCATGTAATTCCCAAGTGCGTGAGTTCTGATTGTGTGTTGTGGTGGTTTACATTTGGAGCTTGAATATTGGCTCTGCTACTTTATAGCACAGTGAATTTGGATAAAATCCTTTACTGCCTACCTTGTAGGATTAAATGAGATAATGTGTAGAGAGCACTTAGCATAGTTCCTAATGCATTAAAATAACCACCATTTACTAAAAATGTAGTAATACTGTTTTACCACTTATGTTTCTAGAATAAGTCTAAGTCAATATCTTGGTAACTATTAAATGCCATTATGCCTGGGAGCTTGTCCTCTAGCATCAAGGTCATGTGAAGCAACTTGGGCTAGTCTGCTGGAGGACAAGAGACATGTTGTCCCATGGACCCCATTGTCATGACTTGGTGCTCAGTAACTGCCAGACCATGTGAGTGGGGCCACCCTAGATCATCTCGCCCCCAGATGACTCTCCAGCTGATTGCAGATGCGTACGTAAGCCCAGGAAGGATTAATGGGCTGGCCTAGACCAGAAGAACTGCGCAGCTGACCCAGGGAATTGTGAGTTTAAATAAATGGTTGTTGATTTAAGCCATTAGTTGTTTTCTTTTGTTGTTGTTGTTTTATTGCGGTACGCGGGCCTCTCACTGCTGTGGCCTCTCCCGTCGCGGAGCACAGGTTCCGGACGTGCAGGCCCAGCGGCCATGGCTCACGGGCCCAGCCGCTCCACGGCATGTGGGATCCTCCCGGACCAGGTCACGAACCCACGTCCCCTGCATCGGCAGAAGGACTCTCAACCACTGCACCACCAGGGAAGCCCAAGCCATTAGTTTTTGAGATGGTTTGTTATGCAGCCCAAACTAACTGATACAGTGTCACTATGTGATCATGCCCCAAATGAAGGAGACATGATAAAGAGAAGATGCCATGGTTTTGCATGCAGTTATCCCCATCTTCTTTCTTGGCCCCTCCTTTTCTGGTGAAGAGTACAATCTGTGACCCCAGAATGGAGATGGCTGGTTGGGTGTGGTGGGGGACCAGGATATGGCCTGGCCTCATTAACACCACGCTCTGACCAGCTGAGCCAATTGTCCTGTCTCTGTCCTCCTGGAAAATTTTACCACCAACTGTCTCCCAGACTACAGCACCCCACACATCAGTCTTCCCTGAGAAACAAAAATGCATGCGAGCACGCAGTGGAAATCCCAGGCAATGACACTGGGCAGATGCTTGCTTTCCAGCACTCTGTGTTGGGGCTCCATGAGGGCAGAAATGCCACACTGGAGTCACAGGTGCTAGGAAGTCCTCACTCCCGGCTACAACAATCTTCTGTGAGGGTGTCTCTATAAAGAGAAACTCCATTTACTCCAGAAAATCATTCTCACCTTCCCAATCCTCTCCAGGAAAAGGGTTTTACTCATGTGGTAATTTTAATCTTTCTTTATTTCAATTCCAGGCCATATCAGGTACCAATTTCACTAGCATTTAATATTTCATAGAATAATATCTGTTGATTTGAACATGTCAGTCAAACTCTCTAATCTCCTTTTTACCAGCATGTCAAGGTAAGGGGAGAATTAACAATCATGTCCTCAGATAGGTCAGTTAGTTTTACATGGTTTTATTCACTGTTGCCTGTTCCACTTCATTCTACCCTTGTTTCTCATGGGCTCCTCAGCTCTTGGGCTCTTAAAGGAAATGGGATATACCAGAGGGTGAGTTGGGCAACTGCTCCAGGACCCACGTTCTCTGCCCTCATATGCCCGTGGCTCATTACACTTGTCTTCAACTCTTCAAAGCGAGACACTCTGGTTGCCATTCGATGAGCCTGCCAACTGCCTCAGTTTTCTCACCTAGTTTTGGTCTCTGTTTATTCATTGCTCCGATTTTAGCATTGACCCCTGAGTAGGTGATAAACCCCTGCTCTTGCATTTAGTCTCATGGAGTATCACCCCAATAGGCCAGGCCCTACCCACCCACAATTTGTGGTACTTGCGACAGTCCCTACTGTCTAGTCCTCCAATCAGTCCGCCTTCTCCAAAATCAATGTCTCTAAACTATTATTAATGCTTGAATTTCCACCATGAGAGGATCTCTGCTTTAATTCAGGAGCCAGAAAACTTTTTCCATTAAGGCTCAGATAATAAATATTTCAGGCTTCACATGCCACTTACGGTCTCTGTCACATATTATTCTTTGTTTTTTTTGACCATTTAAAAATGTATACACCATGCTTTTCTTGATGGCTGTACACAAAATGGTGTGAGCTGGGTTTGGCCTTTGGACCATGGTTTGCCAACCCCTCTTTTAAATTAAAGCATTCTATTTTTAAAACACAAGTATCCCTGGATATTATGAGTAATTAACAATTCAGTGTGAATTTGATCATTCTCCTTCTTTCTAGTTCCAACTGGATGTAACCATGTTTTGAACAAGGAAGGTGGGAGATACGGATGCTTCAGGCCAGGCTGGCTGTGCAGTGAACAGGAAGAGTGGAAATCTTGGGAGGCTTGGGCAAAGAGGAGAACAAAAATGGTGCTGAGTCAAAGTGTTCTACTATGTGTTAATATAGTGGGATGATATTCAAAGTACATAACAACTGGTAAGACATAGGCACTGATCAAAGGAAAAGGACATCAGGCAGCCTTTATCAGGGAATGGAGATTCCTCTTGGATCAGGCATTTATGCTTTCGCTGTTGGATCATGGACAGGTTCAGACTCATCTTGGAGTAGGCATGGGAAGTGAGAAGGAGTATGTATTGTGAGGCCCACTCTGCAAGGAGGAAACTGTCAGGCTCCCAACCCATTATGACTACAATTCTTGCATTATTGGGAGTGAGAGAAAATAATATGGAAATGGTAAGGTCATCATGGAATCTCAGTATCAGAAAGGAACTCACCAATGCAGTCCCTTCATTGTACAAATAAGGATACTGAGCCCAGGGAGGGGAAGTGATTTGTACAAGGTCATAATGGGGAAAAGATGCTGGAGAGAGAAACAGCAGGGAGAAAACAGATAGGGAGAAGGCAGGTATGAAAAAGCATGATAGGAAAGTTGTTAATTGTTGTTTATGGTCACCCAAGAATGGGGAAGTAAAATAAGAAAAAGCAAATCTGTCCACTGCTTGGCTTCTGGCACCACTGAGAAGTAATTGTTTCAGTAAAAACAAATGGAAGTTGCAAATAAAAGACACTGCTATCATTGTTGTTGTTGGTCAAATTTTCAGATGTACTTGTGGTAACTTCTTTGACATCGTTGCCGACTCTGTGAGAAAGGCAGGATACAACTCTTTGATTTTTATTAACCCTCCAACATCATACATTCTAGGACTTTCCCAAGTCACACAGCAGAGACGTTCTGACTCCAGGTCCCTTATAAGGTTAATAACTTCTTTCAAGGAGGGGAAACTTAATCCCTGTTGGGTAGATCTCACTCTTTAAATCAGTAGGTTGCTTGTTTCAGTAAAATTCAGAGGCTTTTACTGAAGGGAGATGCTGGATTCCAAGTGAAGGCAGGCATCATGCAGAGCACTCCTGAAAAAAGTTAGAAGACATCCACTACTTTTGGAAATATACACTGGTGCCACCTCCTTGAAGGGCAATTGGCAATATCTATCAAAAGGACAGACACACATTCTTCTGATCCAGCAATTCATCATCCAGGAATTCATCTGACAATATACCAACATACATATCATGTTACTCATCACTGTATTACTTCTAATAGCAAATGACTGAACATAACCTAAATGTTCATTAATAAGTGATTAGTTAGCCAAATGACTGATCAATAGCATTCTCTGCGGCTCTGAGTTAAATGAGAAATATTTTAATGGGGATGGTTTCTAAAATAGATTATTAAATTAAAAAGTAAAAAGCAAACTAAAGAAGTGCTCAAAAAAACCCCACAGTGATGGAATGGTATCAAAGGGACACAAGAGACAACTGAAAAAGCTCTCAATGGTCAAAACTGGAATAATTTATTGAAAAAAAGTAAAGTAGTATTGGATTATGTCTCAGCCTGAATTGTGTCCCTTCCAAATTCATGTGTTGGAGCCCTAAACCCCAATATGACTGTATTTGGAAATAGGATCTTTAGGGAGTAATTAAGGTTAATGAGGTCATAAGAGTAGGGCCCTGATCTAATAGGATTAGTGTCCTCATAAGAAGAGACTTGAGATAGCTCACTCTCTCTCTGCCATGAGGACACAGTGAGAAATTAGATATCTACTAGCCAGGAACTGAGCTCTCACCAGAATCCAAATCAGCCAGCACCTTGATCTTGAACTTCCCAACTTCCAGAACCGTGAGAAAATAAATTTTTGTTGTTTAAGCTACCAGTCTATAGTATTTTATTATGGCAGCCTGAGCAGTCTAATATAAATTATAACACAATGTATACAATAAATATCCATGGATTCATACTGCTATAAATAAATGACTGAATAAATAAGTACATTGGGGAAAAGTGACAAATCTCCTGTGCAGAAAAATTCCAAATAATTTATGTAGATACTTTGCCTTCAAAAATCCTAAAATTTATATGGAACCAAAAAAAAGACCCTAATTGCCAAAGCAATCTTGACAAAAAAGAACAAAGCTAAAAGTATCATGCTCCCTGACCTCAGACTATACTATATAGCTACAGTAATCAAAACAGTGTGGTACTGGTACAAAACAGACACATAGATCAATGGAATAGAATATGGTTAATTAATCTACAACACACTTATGGTTAATTAATCTGCAACAAAGGAGGCAAGAATATGCAATGGAGAAAACACAGCCTCTTCAGCAAGTGTTACTGGGAAAACTGGACAGCTACATGTAAAGCAATGACATTAGAACATTCTCCAACACCATATATAAAAATCAACACAAAATGGATTAAAGACCTAAATGTAAGGTTGGAAACCATAAAACTCCTACGAGAAAATATAGGCAGAACACTCTTTGACATAAATTGTAGCAATATTTTCTTTGATCAGCCTCCTAAGGCAAAAGAAATAAAAGCAAAAATAAATAAATGTGACAAAATGAAAAGACAACAGAATGGAAGAATTTATTTGCAAATAGTGTGACCAAAGAGAGGTTAATATCCAAAATATACAAAGAGCTAATACAACTCAATATCAAAAAAACACCAAACAACCCAATCAAAAACTGGGTCCTCACCTGTTTTTAAGCTTCCTCATGCTCCTGGCCCCAGGAAGTGATGTTACAAGAGTGCTAATTGGAAGTAAGGACTTGGGTGTAGGTAAAGAAAATGTCCTCAACCTTTGCCCAGACCATAACCTGGAGCTCTGGGAGGCAGTGAGAAAGTTTCATGAGCTTCTTTTGTTCATTATTTTAGATATGCATAAATATTTTTGTTCTTTATGCATTATTATTCCTTTTGTTGAACTAGTTTTCTGACATTTTCTGACTGACATTGGAAGGTCAAGTTCATGTAGAGCTTTCAGACTCCTCAGAAGACCTTGCAACAATATGGTGGCTTGTGGTGAGCAGGCCCTCAGCCCCAATCCCTAATCCCTGGATTACCCCCTTTCTGCTTCCTGCCCAGGCACCTTCTCACACCTGGTAGGCATGTGCGTATACACCCCAGCTCATGGTTCCAAGCTCTGTTCCTGCTCCTAGAAATAGCTGCTTCTTGGCTACCCCCTGAATGAGAGGTATGGTATTTCTTTGGGAAGGCAACTCTGCAGTCTCAAGCACCCAGAACATGGTATAGAAGGTGGAGCAGCAGCTCTGGGTGGGCATGAACTCATGATCTTGCAGATCTTCATGCTCTTCGGAGAGATGCAAGCAGAGGAGGGCTAGAGTGATGCCTCTAAATTGTGGGGCCCAGAGCAGCACTCCTCTTGTCTGTTGTTATGAACTAAATTGTGTGCCCCCCAGATTCATTCAAAATTGGTTGAAGGTCTCATCTCCAATGTGACTGTATTTGGAGATAGGTCCCTCAAGGAGGTAACTAAAATTAAATGAGGTCCTTAGGGTGGGCCCCTGATCTGATAGGACTGGTGTCCTTATAAGAAGAGGAAGGGACACCAGATCTCTTTCTCTGTGTGTCTCTATGTCTGTCTCTGTCTTTCTGCATGCTCACACAAGAAAGGCCATGTGAGGACACAATGAAAAATGTGGCCATCTAAAATCCAAGGAGTTTTCACCAGAACTCAACCCTGCTGGCACCTTTATCTTGGACTTCTGACCTCCAGAACTATGAGAAAATAAAATTCTTTTGTTTAAGTTACCAGTTTGACAGCCTGAGTACACTCATACACCTGGGAATGAGTGCAGTCCTGTGCAGTCACCCAATCTTAGACGTGCTCTTCCAAGTGGTCTGAAGAGGGAGGCTTAGATTAAGTTAAGGGAGGTTGCGGGAGGGCTGGTGGGACGTAGAAGAAAGAACGTTGATAAATCCAAAGCAGAAGCATTACTGGGAAGTTTGGACCCCATGGAGCATTGTTCCTCCATTATCATATTCACTTAGCAAATTATGTGTTGAATTCCCACTTGTACCACGCATTGTGCTAGGCAGTGGAACAAGATAGAAAAGGTCCCTGCTCTAAATGGACCTACTTCTAGTGGGGCCACTGGGTGGTGGTGTCAGAATGGCCCCTTAAATCCCAAACGGATGGGGCTTCCCTGGTTGCGCAGTGGTTGAAAGTCCGCCTGCCGATGCAGGGGACACGGGTTTGTGCCCCGGTCCGGGAAGATCCCACATGCCGTGGAGTGGCTGGGCCCGTGAGCCATGGCCGCTGAGCCTGCGCGTCCGGAGCCTGTGCTCCGCAACGGGAGAGGCCACAGCAGTGAGAGGCCCGCGTAACGCAAAAAAAATTCCTAAAGGGATGGATGAGCAGCATGCTTTTGGAAAAGCTTGCTGACCCAGGGGATCCCTCAGCCTCAGTCTCCACATGTTCCTCATCTGAGAGTGTGACCCAAGAGGAGGGGGGTCCCTCTGTTGCCTTGACGAACCTCTCTCCCCTGACACCTCTGGCAATTAGAGGAGGATGGGTGTGATAAACCCGTCTAGCATTGTAGCTCAGCTGGGCCCCAGATGTGGCTCTGGGGGACCAGCTTGGATCAGGAGGTTGACGAGAGGTAAGCTCAAGCAGGCGCTCTAATTCCTGGCTCTCTGTATAAAAAGGTCAGGTCAATGCAGTGACTTCAAGGTTTCAATCCTTTATTTCTCAAAAAGTCACTGGACTAGAAATTTCCTGGACTCCCTGGCTACTTAATCCACCTGCAATTAACCTCAATATTCACCAGCCTAAGAGGGGTGTATTAAGACTTTCTTGCTTTTTTTCCAAATGAAAACAAGGCTTCCCTCCTCCTCTTCCTCATGCACTGTGTGCCCCTTCCCCAGCAGACCTTGGTTCTAACTTCTCAGGCTCAGCTCAGCATTCCACAAATGGCATTACTTGGAGTCAAGATTTCAGATAATATGTGGTTCTCCAGGCCTTGAAATAAAGCCAATCTGATTAGCATTGATCACCTAATTTTTTTTAAAAAAGAGACCTGTTTATTTTCTCAGGGAGAAATTTTCTTTATTTCCTCCATCTCATCTCTTCACTGTCAGCTCTTTTCAAAACTACTAAGCACAGGTTGGTCCCATACCAGATCATGCCTGTGGGTTTTAGAAATTAGGGGGAAAAAAGGCTAAAAACGCTCAACTGCAACTTCCCAGTGAGAGAATGAAAGAATCCCATGTTCTCCTCATACCTTGACCATGAGACTAGCTTTCAAAAGGTTCTTGATATTGATTTGAACTTCTCTTGCTCTCTCTCTGGAAATTTTAAGCCAGCAAATCTCCAAATTAAAATGATTTGAGGGCTTCCCTGGTGGCGCAGTGGTTGAGAGTCCGCCTGCCGATGCAGGGGACACGGGTTCGTGCCCCAGTCCGGGAAGATCCCACATGCCGTGGAGCGGCTGGGCCCCTGAGCCATGGCCGCTGAGCCTGCGCGTCCGGAGCCTGTGCTCCGCAACGGGAGAGGCCACAACAGTGAGAGGCCTGCGTACCGCAAAAAATAAAAAAAATAACAACTTCAAAATACTAAAAGAAGGGCAAAACCTCCTATCTTTACAGTCGGTTTTAACTCTGGAAGGGTGAGCAGTAACTGGTCATTAATAGTATGACCAGTCACTCGTGCTCATTTTTATTGTCTGTCTTCCTCAATTCTTGGGGTCTATCAAGTTACAGGAACCCTTCAGTACTAAAAGGATCAGTTTAAAAGGGTTATGCAGACAGAGCCAGTTCTGCTTTGGAAACGGAGGAGAAGATTAGATTGGAGGGAGATGATACGTCTATTTTCTAGACAGAAAAGACATCTTCTGCTTTATGCAGGAGACTTTCACACATCTATGCCTATCACTGACTCCCCCATTTATGCCCACTCCAGGGGACCTACAAGGTCTTCCTCTCACATATTCTTGGAGAATCTTAGGCCCTGGCATTCAGCCTTGAATCCTCAGTGGCCCCCATTCAACATCTCCACCCTGAAACTTCATCCCCATCCAGTCCCCAGATCTAAAATTAGTCCAATTCCTGGTGTCCATCAGCCTGGTCTCCCTGGCTCTTTGCTCATTCATTCATTGGGTTGGGTTCCTGGCTAGCTAGCAATGCAAGAACAGGGCAGAAGAAGCAATCACACCAAGCAGGCTTCTATGCTTCTCCAGGTCACCAAGGAACCCATGACCTGGCCCAAGTATCCAGTGACCAGGGGCTATTGTTACCATGATATTGCCATATCCTAACTTAGCTCAGGGATCCTGGCCCTGTGCCCCCTTTCCAGCCCTCAACAACTCCTGAGATTTCTCCTTCTCCACAGAGCCTCACAGAAGAACCAAAGGGAAAATGAATATGGGACCCCCATCATTTAAATATGCTCATTCTCAAAATACATGGCATGTATCATTGTGGGTTACCTACTTATTTGGTAGAACTGAACATGTGCTACAGGTACCAGCTAAGCAGGAAATAGACAGAAAACAGAAAAGTTCATTTCTAATGACCTTTTTGGCAGGATTTTGCAAGCAAAATATCTAAGGAGAATAAAACTATTTTCACTTCAGTAAAACTTGTAGTCCTTGTCTTTTTATATTTGGTGTTTATTTTGAACAACACATTAGTTTGCTTTTCATACCTACACTTTCTTAGTGTCTTATTCTGACCCTAAATCTTGTGGAAACAGCACAGGGTCAGGGGTCACTGCAGAGGAGACGCTAGAACCGAAGTGTTCTAACTGGTTGTATGACCTTGGTCAAACTCTGTAACTTCTCTGGACCTTAGTTTCTTTAAGCATCAAACAAAAATGTATCTCAATGTTTAAAATCCTTTTTAAAGGTCCCTGGTGCTATAACTTGACAGTAATTTATGTCCCTGCACACAAACCAGCTGAGGTTTAAAAGTTATAATCAACTGATTACTGCCATCATGGCAGTAACCCTTGGAAGCCATAGTTGCTTATAGAGCAGAGACGATGCTTTGGCATGTGCCTTTCATGGTTGCTCCTTTGGGACATGGCACATGACTCTGTGGCTTGTAGTGGGATGGAAAATGCACTCTCCGTGAGACAAAGGCCTCTTTCGGGTCTGGATGCTCTATGCAAACTGAAAAACCAGAAGACACCACCACGTTTCAATGAAAGATGCTGATGGAAAACAGATGCTGGGCCCAGGCCCACAGTTGCACAATTCCCGGTGATGCCCAGCTCCTGCTCAGCTCACTGCTCTGCTCTGTTGGTAACTGAGAAAATGGAAAGGACCTTGCTTTTGATCTCTTTAAATAGACCTAGGCCTCATTTCCAGACCTAATCTACCCGCTCCCCAGGGGAATCCTGATCAGAGCCTGCCTGGGCAATGACCTCTTGGGGAATGTAGTCAATCCTACTCAGTAGGTAATCTTTAAGGAGCCTTCAGGCTTTGGTGCCTTGTGACTCAAAACCTGGGGTCTTAGGGATAGGGGGTTGATTTCCAGGGAATTAACCACAGCCCTATCTGCAACCCCGTTTCTCAGCCATCAGCTCTGCCTGGGCTGGGAAAGGCCGGCAGTCCAGAGTCGATGCAAGCAACAGCTAAAGAACAGCAACTTCACAGCACTGACATTTTGTATGTGATTGGGGGTAAGGAATACACAGTTTCTGTAGAGATAATCTGAGAAGGCTTCTTAGAGGAAGTGGGAGGCTGGGGGTGTTTTAAAGAAGGGGGAGGAAGACAGCTTGGCAAATTTGAGATTAAAGAGGAAGCTCTCCACAGGCAAAACCAAGCTGATTAGCTGCCTGAATGCTAGAAGTTGTGAACTCTGTGTACCCACTCAGTGGGTGGTCTGTGCTATTGTGCAAATTACCTAAGGACCCCCAGAAAGTTGTAGGCTGTGCTGCCCAGGTTGGGCTGCTGTTACAGCTCCCTTTAGCCTGAGCAGGAGACAGCCGTAGTCCTGACAAGGAGTCGAGGCAGAGGTGAAGAGGAAAAAGTGGTGATGGACTTGGAGGACAGTGGCAGTCAGGTCAGGCCAGGCAAACAGGTTGTCCAGAAGCCTCCACTGTCCACTCATCTCCCCTTCGTCATCTTGCTCTACCCTCACAAGGCCCTCCAGCATGAGCTCCTTTCCCACCAGATGTTTTGAATCTCCTTTCCAGGCCTAATTGAAGACAGCTTTTCTTTCTGCTTGAGAGGAAAGGGGAGAAATGTGCCCTGCAGCCTTTTCCCTCCTCTCCTCCCCTCTCCTTCCTCTGGGGTGGAGACGCTCTTCATTTCCAAGCAAAAGGTGGGGTTAGATGGTTCACCCCGCCCTTTCGCAGCAGAAAGCAGGTCTCCCAAGGAAGCCAGCTCCTTTTTCCCATAGGAGGAATGTGTTCCTCACCACCATTCCCCCCACCCCTCTCCCCTACAGACACTCACCTCAGTAAGATAGCTGCAAACCCCATCCCCTCCAGAGGAGTTGCACTTTCCAACTGTCAGTGGAGGAACAAAACCTCTTTGCCCTAGATCAGATGTTTTTCCCTGGAGAGGACTATGTCCAGTTAGAGAAATTATTCACTTTTCTCTCCAAGTAGCACTGGGACCCACTATATTAGGGATAACCATAGTTCAATACCACTTATTCCTGAGAGTGAAATCATTTCAAGATTCACCAGTGGGCCTGTATAGTCATCTGCCAGCCCTAGTGCTTTTATCAATCACATTTGATATTCTGTGATTCTGGGAATCATAAGGCAAAGTGAAATGATCCATATAGAGCATTGTGGAGTAGCATCCTTTCATTTAATCAGTAACCTACATTTTTCGGACCACCAAGCCTCAGGATAAAAATACGATCCCAAGAGTAAACATAGAACTTCTCCAGGAGACTACACTTGTGTTCTGAAAAAATTAAGCTCCCTCTCAAATTTCTTCCAAGTAGTCCTGGGTTCCTGTCTCTCATGGTATCCATCAGTAGCCTCAGAGCAGAGAGTGTTCATTATATGCTCTGCAAGCCGGTCCTCTGGGCTACTATGTGATATCTGGTGTTTTATCTCTTCCCATGCTGGCTTATTTGGGGTAATGACTCCCATTCCTTCTGAAACTCTGTCACTGATGTCTGCTGAAGACATTTAGCTCCAGCCAGTGCCTAATGTCAAGATCTTTGATGTCTATGGTAGGGCAACCTCACCAGTTACTACTGAAGATACTGGCATCAATTCTGCAGATGTCCTGCATGCTAGTATCCCAGCCCTTTTGTTTTAACTTTGCTCTTTTACTGGTTCCAAAAAATCACAGTGACTGGTATCAGGGAAAGGGAATCTTCCCTTTCCTCTAGAATCAGTGGACCATATCCTCGAAGTGAACACATGCACCCTGACAATAAACTCATTTCATGATTTCTTGTATAAATAAATACCTGGAAGATTCACCTCATCAGTCTTCAACATATGTCATATCTTCTGAATCCTAGCACCTGGGTAGTTCAAGCTGAGACAGGTTCAGAATTACTATGACTTTGGTAATTAAGAGCTTAGGTTTGAATCCTGACTCTATCACTTACTACTTCTGAGCCTTAGTTTCCTCATCTGTAACATATGGATAACAATAATTCTTATTAGGTTGTGTTAAAGACAATGCATGCAACTTATGTAACCTAGTGCTTAGAATGTGATCAATAAAAGTTGACTATTATAATTACTGTTATTATTACTTAATTTTTTTCTTAAAGAAGAAGGAGCTGAGGTTGAGGTAGGTGAGGAGAATTGTCCAAGATTACACAGCCAGTGTGTGGCGAAGACAAGACAATGTACTTCCAGGCATTTGACTCAGGGTTCAGTCTTCTTGAATAACATCATCTTTCCATAGCCCACGGGTGAGTTTCTAAATGAACTGTATTTTCTTGGCTGTATTTCCTATTTAATTTCATTGATGAGCCCATGCAGAGAGAACTCAGTACCCAGAGCCAAAGGAAGGCATGGAAGGAGATGAAGAGGGACCAGACTATAAATACTGGTGAAGCAGAGGAAATAGTGCATTAGTCATGCAATTATGTCCAATGTCTTCAGCTCCTTGTTTTATTGAGGAAGTTAGAAGACAAAGCCAACGCAGAGGAAGAACATGAAGCTTGGAGGCTAGTCAATCTATGTTCAAATCCCAACACATTGACCAGCTGTTAGTTGGAGTGTCTTACTAGTGCATTGACTAGCATATGTGAAAGAACAAGGAGGAATCTTTTATAGTTGGTCCCTTATTTAAAGAGATCAAATTTGACATCTACAAAGAGAAAAGGACTTCGCCAATGTGACACATTCAGATCTGGGCGTAGCTGGAACTAGAACTCAGGTCTCATGCTTGATTTAATGTGGTTCAAATCTAGGATGCTTCCCCAAACCCTCCAGAGTCAAACCTTGAGAAGGGACACATTTTCCCACATGTCAGTCTCATGTAGGGTGCTCTAGCTGAGTAACCCAGGTTTACCAGGCTGCAGACCAGACACAGGCAGCAATGGGAAGGCAGAAAGCACTCCCTCTTCTATTCTTCTTGCTACTGAATCTCAAGTGCCAATGCCTTGGTAGAAAAAATTTTCTTCCAAAGGCTAGTTTTACCTTTTAATAAAATAGGTAGCTGCTTTCATGATGGTGAGTTCAGGGAGCCAGGTTAAGTTTCTCTACTAGCTATCCATTGTTGCATAACAAATCACTCCAAAACTTAGTGGCTTAAAACAACAAAATTTGATCTGAATTTCTGTGTGTCAGGAATTTGAGAGTGGCTTGGTGTCCTTTATAAAGCTTCAGATGTCAGCTGGGTCTGCAGTCAACTGAAGGCTCGACTGGGCCTGGGGGACCTGTTTCCAACATGGTGTCCTCACAAAGCTGGAGGCTGGAGGCCTCAGTTCCTCACCACATAGAAGTGAAAGGTCAGCTGATGTCCCCAGAGAGAGTGATCAAGAGAGAGACCAAGGAGGAAGCTGTAATGCCTTTTATAACCCAGTCTCAGAAGCCACATGCTGTCATTTCTTCCATATTCTAATATTTAGGAGTGAGTTACTAAGTCCAGTTCACGCTTAATGGAAGGGGATTTAAGCTCCAACTCTTGAAGGGAGAAATATCAAGAATTTGTGGACATGTGTTAAAATCATCACATGCTCTATCAGCTGGAGCACTATTCATCTGTTTGAAATTCAGCCATTAGTAAACCCAAGAGAGATAAGAACATAACTCATTTTCAGTTTGCAAACAATTTAAATCTGTGCTAACTGTGAGTGAGTGTCTGGGATGGAACTGCCCAGGAGTTGGAGCCTCAGGTTCTCTTTTACACACTGCCCCTGGCATGCCACAGTCCTTGGACATATCACTTCTTCTGGGCCTCGGTTTCTTCCTTTGTAAAGTGAGATGCATGGATTGGAAGATTTTTATTGTCCCTTTGGGCTCTGATATCCTCTCCTCGAATATTATCTAAAAGATTTTAAAGTCCATTTATGAGAGTATCTCTTGTGTGTGCTATCTATCAATCTATACATACATACATGCATATATGTATGTATAAATATTTAACATGGTTTTATATGTGTCTCTATATTTCAAAAGCCTATTTAAATAAATCTTTTATGACCCTTTAGTTTTAGAGGGAAGGTGAGGCTGTTTATGTTACAAGAACATATTTTATTTGCCCACAGCCGCCAAGCACAGCACGCCATTTCTATAAATGGGGCATGATGGTGTTTTGTTATGAAATGCCTTTTGATGTAGGACAGCCACAGTCCAGTGACTTCTAAATATATTTCAGCCCACTGTAAGGAAGAAAATGTTAGATCTTCTCATGGCCACGGGGTCTCTGCACACATTTCCAGGAACTTGAGGCCACTTACTAAATCCAAACAGAGAAACATTGTTTTAATGATTATAGATGTGTCCACTCAGCTTTAAACAAGCCCTCCTTCTTCCCAGCCTAGCCCCTTGTGTCCGAAGCCCAGCATGAATCAGTCAGCCTGGATCACAAAAGAAGCGACATAACGGAGCATCTTTTCAAGACAAGATATCAACCCTCCACGTTGTTCCAAAGACCACCCCTGACTCTTCCTTGGCCCACCATCTCACATCTAAATGGCTCACCACTAATAAGAGGGTCTCTTTATTTCCCCCAAGGGCTATCCACCTTTAGAACAAAATGCTTAGGGGAAAATGTTTTTTAAAAGAAGTGAGAAAAATTTAGGAATTGAATAAAGTTGAGAGTGTTGTTCCAAGTGCTTCTGTAGTCTCTGGGTCTTCCCCAGTAGTCCCATTGTGCATGTACACCCTAAGGAAATGTCCACACAGGTCCAGAGTGGGAGTCTTGCTCAAAGTATTCACTGCAGTGGTGTCTGCAGTAGTGGAAGTTAGATTCAGTCAGGTGTCTATCTGCAGGGAACAGACAAGTACATGTGGTAGAAGCAGGCTATGGATACCGTGCGATTGTTAGGAATGAATCAGTTACCTATTGCTGTGTAAAAGGTTACCCCAAATATAGCATCGTAAAACAACAAACATTTACCATCTCTGTGGGTCAGGAACCAGTAAGTTCTAGCTGGTTCCTTTGGCTCAGGGTCTTTCACAAGGGGGCAATCAAGTGTTATCCAGACCTGCAGTCAGTCATCTCGAGGTGTAAACAGACTGGGGGGAGATTTGCTTCCAAACTCACTCACAAGGCTGTTGACAGGATTCAGTTCCTCACACTGTTGGACTGAGGATCTCAAATGCTTGCTGGCAAAATATATTGCAATCCAACTCATAGTCAAGGTGAGGTGATTCTACAGGGCACGAAAACCAAGAGACTGTAGTCATCTTAGGAGCTGCCTATCACAAGAAGCAAGAAATTTAAAAACCACACAGCATTAAATATAATACTTAACAGAAAAAGGTAGGAGTTAGAATGAAATGTGCAGCAGAATACAAAGTGTATAAATTAAAATACAGAGGAAACAAGGGTACATGTTTTATAAGGATGCAGACAAACTCAAGGATATTTAACAATCACATCATGATGTTTGCCTGTTGGGCATGGAGAGTGAAGGAAAAGTGAAAATGAATAACTATATAAGTCCAGAGTGCGGTCTTGCAGACACAGAAGAAAACGATGCACTAGAAACTCAGGATCAAGTTCAACTCTGCACTAGAGGTTCAAAAGAAAGGAAAAGGAAAGTAACAAAACAAACAGCCTAGGTCTTCCCATACTCAAGCCCTCACAGAAGGCTCTCACCAAGATCCATGTCTGTGGGAGCTCCCCCACCCCAATGTCACACTCCATTAAAGTCACCTCAAGGGCTCAGAGACTTCTACCAAGTAAAAGTGGCATCTGTTAGTGTGGTATACCTTGGAGTCTGTAAGATAGCTCTAAAAATTCAATGTTTATAAGATGTGACCACGGGGTGACCAACCATCCCAAGATGGAGGGAGTTCTAGTATGTGACACTTTGAATACTAGAACCAGGACAGTCCAGGGAAAACTAGGATGAGTTGGTCACCCAGGGAGTTTGTTGAAAATGCAAATTGCAGCGCCTTCACAAGAGTTTTTGATTCTGTCTGCCAGAGCTGGACCAGGAATCTGCATTTTATGCAGTGCCAGAAGCCCTTCTAATGTAGATGGTCCACAGATCACTCTTTGAGAAACACTATCACGGAAGGATAACTTTGAAAGGTACTGCTGGTAGCACAAAGGTTGTAGCTAATCTCGATTTGTAATCACAGATTTTATGCAGCCACCCAAGAGTAAGCCACCATTACCTGTTGATAATCCTATGGCTCTGGTTCACAGTTCACTGATTCTAGAACTTGTCTTTCACATAAGGCAGACCCCAAGATTAGGAGGCAAAGTTCGGGGAGGGGTCAGGCCAGGAGTTTGGGGAGGAAGACTTCCCTGACTGGCTGTTACAAGAAACCACGCCCAAGTCTGGATTAGCCACTTATAGAAAAGTCTCTCAAAAGTCACCCACTCCACAGTGAGATCTGAGGAATGTGCTAATAAGATTAAAGTGAGAAACTTTAGGTCTTCAGGAAGGAGCCTGCCTAAAATGTAATCCCTGTAAAATATTTTCCATATTTGGAAAATACAAAAGTTTACACAAGTATATTGATGGGAGAAAAGGTAATAAGGTAATGACGAATGCCTCATGGGATCTAGTTGAAGGAGGGTGGGGAGTAAGAAGGATAAGAAGTCACAGGGAGGGGATCTTGAGTGGCTGCATGTGTACGTAGGTAGATCCATCCTTATGAGAAATGGTGTGTCAGACCACAAAAGTTAGCCAAATACTCCTAGTGACCACTAAACCGTTCTTGCTCTATTTTTATATTCACTAAGTAAGTTTTTTATTTCCCTTTATTCTTTTTTCTCCAAATACAGACTGAATAACTTCTGTGTGAGGGGCACATAAAGTTTTAGAGTTTTTTATATTCTAGTCTTAATTTTTCTATTGAATTTCAAGTCTAATGAGGGTAGACTGATTCCCAGAAGACTAATGCAAATGAAGTATGTTGATGGTTTCGGAAGTCATCTCTAATGATTAGAGCTGTCATGGTTTCATTTTATTTTAATTAATTTATTTATTTACTTTTGGCTGTGTTGGGTCTTCGTTGCTGTGCGCGGGCTTTCTCTAGTTGCAGTGAGCTGGGGCTACTCTTCGTTGTGGTGCGTGGGCTTCTCATTGCAGTGGCTTCTCTTGTTGTAGAGCATGGGCTCTAGGTGCGTGGGCTTCAGTAGTTGCAGCGCGTGGGCTCTAGAGTACAGGTTCAGTAGTTGTGACGCACAGGCTTAGTTGCTCCGTGGCATGTGGGATCTTCCTGGACCAGGGCTCAAACCCATGTCCCCTGCATTGGCAGGCAGATTCTTAACCACTGCACCATGAAGAAAGCCTGCTGTCATGGTTTTAGATTCTTCCTGAAGCTTATCCTGAAACAAGAATTCAAGTACAAGTCGTTTATTTATGAGGTGATCCCAGGAAACACATGTAGAAGAGTGAATAGTAAATCAGGAAAGGGAAAGAAGCTGATAAAAGACACATATCAAACCAGTTACCATTAAGGGCAAGTGGTGTTAGAGCCTGCTTGGGAACACTGGAGACAGCAGAGATTCTATACTGTCCATATATAGAATATACTTCAGAGTTTTTCCAAACAAGGGGTATTCATCCACTAACTCTCCAACTGTCATTAGTTGAGGGGTGCTTCCTGAGGGATTACACCTCAGACACTTCTGGTCTGTCCTACATGGGAGCTAAGCACACTCTCATGACTATGCAGAGTCACAAATGTTTTCCATAAGCAGCCTTGAGACGGTAGAGATGAATACCAAGGGGAAGTGGGTGGGCTCTCAACAGCATCTGTTAGAATAGCTCAAACTTGCTGCATGTTTACAAGATTCCATGCACCAGATTAAATGTGTATCACTTCATTTAATATCTGATTAATACTCCTCCTTTCTCAGATTGGGAAACAGATGCAAAGTAAAAGTGACTTGTTCATGGTCATCCAGTCAGCTAATAGTATAGCTGGAATTTGAACCATATGGTTGGTCTTTAGAATCCAAGCTTGTGGCCACTGCACTCTACTGGATCCCAAAAGAGTTTA
This sequence comes from Stenella coeruleoalba, assembly GCF_951394435.1. Classification (NCBI taxonomy): domain Eukaryota; kingdom Metazoa; phylum Chordata; class Mammalia; order Artiodactyla; family Delphinidae; genus Stenella; species Stenella coeruleoalba. Next base: position 107,985,689 of record NC_137151.1, on the reverse strand, counting down.
TATCTAGTTGAGGGAATAGAAATAGATTTTATATGGGTGTAAAACACAGCTGCTTCACAAAGTATGGATAAGATTTCAGTTTGGGATACAGCACTGGTATTGAAGTGTGGACACATGGGTGGAGTTCAAGAACCATCCAGGGTCCTATTTGTCTGAAATACAAATCACAGGTAGTTGAGGGTAAGCTATACTGGGGGGGGATTTTGAAGGTCAAGATAAGGAGTTTACACACAGTGACTGGGCAATAAGGAAATATTGGGGCTTTTTGAGAAAGAGCGTGGCAGGAGGTATGCTTGAATAACAGTAAAGAGTGTTAATAATATAAACAGAGTTAAGAGAGTAACACTGAACAGGAAGCAATGAATTGGCTGGGTTGACCAAAAGAGAGGGAAAGATGGAAAACCCAGCAGGAGCTGTGGCACTCATTCTGGAATTTGAAGGTACTTCTTTCAGAGATCCAAAGTCAATGCAAATGGGAATGGTAGATCAGGTGAGAAGAATAACTCTGACTAAAGGTTTCTAGACCAAGTCGTGGACACTGACTGTTTAGTGTATCCGAGATACAAGGATCATTATTGGAGAAAAAATATTGATGAATGTTGGTTTGTTGAACCAATTCATTCATAATTACTGATGAGCCTGGAATAACTATGTTAACTGGCTAGTTGATGCATTGTCTTTCTAGAAAAGGACTCTTCTCCCTCTCTTTGATAGCTATTCTTTCTATTCTGGAACCCTAAATGTACACCTAGTCCAAGATTCTACATTCACCTTTTTGCCTGGTTATCTTAATCTAAATTCTCAACTATGCCTTTTTCCTGATGACTTTCAAACTCATGTCTCCAAAACTTACATTTTCTCTTGAACGTAATTTCCAACTGTAGGTTAGGTATGCCCACCAGAATACTCCTCTGACACCTCAAACTCAGCATGACCCAAAACCAAATTTGTCCCATTCTTCCACAAACAAGTTTGTTTCTCTGACTTCCCCATTGATATTAATGATCCCGTTATTCCTCAACTTGCCAAGGCTCAGTACTTGGAACTGTGCTTAACTCCTTGTCAACTGTCCAATCCATCTAATGTATGTCAAAACCTTGTTGATACTACCACTACAATACCTCTTAAAATTGGTGGAGTCTTTTCTCGTCACACTAGTATAGTACAGTGTACAGTACTATACAGTACAGTAGACTTCAGGGTTTCATCGTCTATTGCTTAGCGTCTACTGGGAATATATTCTCACTCTTCATACTGTCCTCTCCCTAAATAAATAGGGCCTCATCTCACAGTATTTTGCTACATGTTGTACCTACTGTTGCTTTCTTATGATAATAATAGCTAAAAGCAATGCTAGGTGCCAGGCATTGTCCTAAGTGCTTTACATTACTTCCTTTAATCTTCACAAAAACCCTTTGAGATACAGACAGTTATTAGCCACATATTGCAGATGAGAAAACTGAGGTACAAAGAGGTTAAGTGGCTTTTTCAAGATAACCTAAGTAAGTGACAAGACTAGATTGGAATCTGGGTCTCTGTCTCTCCCATGAACAAAGGGCTACACTGAAACTCTTGGCTTCTTTACTAGACTTTGAACTGCTTGAAGTAGAGGTTATTCTGTGTAACTGTGTGACTTACCAATAGTAGCTGATACTTGATATATATATATATATAATTTTTTTTTTCATGAACGAGGGTCCTGCTTGATGACAGAGTTCAGGAGAGCATGAAGCTGGAAGTCATTTGTTTCTACTTTTCCTGTAGAAGGGAGACTATACCTAATTCAGTCTGATGACAGACTTTAACCAGATCAGATCCTCTAAGTAAGTCCCTGGCTACGGGAAAACGACCCAAGAGAAATCAGGCTGCAGTCTACGTGAAATCAGACATTGGGCTCAAAAGCATGTGCAAAGCTCTACCTCGTCCTTCAATCTTATTTTTGATGGACTTTCTTTGTTGCACACCTGGAAACTCATATTCTTCTTAACCGAACAAAAGAAGAGTCAGTGTTAGAGAGACTTAAAATCACAGAGTGCATAGTAAGAGAGTGTTTGCAAATGTAGGTGGGGCCGAGGCTCTCTGAGAGGCGTGATAAGATTACTTTTTGGCTGAATGAGTTTGCAAACCTCTTCTTGAAGCTAAGCAGTGCTATTTCATGCCTCTACCACAGGCATTTTTCTCCCTGAAAAATCAATGACCCAAGAAAGCAGTTGGTGGTGGGAGGAGGGGGAGTCTCTGAGCTAATCCTTGAGTTGAGACAGAAACATGGTTGCTGTGGATTCAGCCTGGGGAGATCAAGGAGAAGCATGACTGCTCTGCGTGGAGAGGCCCTTCTTCAGATGCACCATTCTGAGCACTCAAGTTTTCTGTCAATAAGCACTCTACGGGGGAGATAAATGCATTTGGAGCTGAAGATGGGAGCAGGGTGTCTGGGAAAGAATAAACACATTATCTGAGCCCCTCCATCAAGCCCCTTCACTGAAATGCTCAAGGACTCAGACCATGTGTTTAGCAGAGGCTGATGGGAGGGCGAGAAACTCTCTCCACCCCTGTGTGTGAATCAAGCCGCAAAGATGTGGTCTAATAATGATAGACAATATTTGAAGACCAGACCTCTGCAGCTTGCTTCATCCACAGAGGTGCCAGGTACTGTGGCTATGGGATTATCAAATGACTATTTGACCACCATGTTGGCAGCAAGACTAGAAACAATTGGTCTCTTACAAAGACAGAAAATTGGTTCTAGAGGCAATATTCTGCAAACATGGAAGGTGAAACCAAATACCTGGACAATTTTACCATGTGTTCTTCTAGGATGGCATCTCTTCCCGACACATTTTTAAATCCAAGAAGAGTCCTTCCTAAGAAATTATTTGCGGGGGAGGGTAAATCCGGGCACACACAGGTCCCAAGATATTAAATCACTAATGGTTTTATTTTATTAAACGTGGCCTCCCCACAGAGTAAAGGCCAAGGAATCAGATGCTAGTGTTCATTTTTGAAGAATGTGGCTCTGAAAATTTATATATTTAGTTAGTTTTACCTGCAGTGCAACTCAAGCATTCCTAAATCCCCTAGAAGAGCCTTGTGCTTTTAGTAACATCACTGGCTGAGTATAAAATCTTCAGATAAATAAATGTGTGGCCCTTACTTATATTTCACCATATACAAACAGCTTTTTAATTCCAGTGCATTACTTCTCCTGACAAATTTGCTGATAGGCCACATGGACACACCATTTTGTTGCTCTTCATCCTGTGTTACCCTTTTTCTATATACTATATGATCTGGCAGTTACCTATAGCACTGGCTTTAATATCTGTTACCTACCTTCTGCCAAAAAACCCTCCTCTGTTACCCCAGGGTCAAGACATTCTTCCCTTCCCATAGCATAGAGTTCTTCTGCTATAGAATCAATTGTCTGCTCTCATGGCATTTTCATTGAAGATGTGGGATGACCTCTGTCACATTCAACTATTCTCCCTTCTTATATTTCTTATATTCTCATGATTCCTTATTTTTAATCAAACAACTCTTTTTGCCTGGACTTTATCTCATTCAGCTCCACCATAACATGCCCCAAACTGAACTCACATCTCTTAATTCCATCAACTCTTCCTCCACCCTGCCCTTATCACCCCAGCTTCAGACTTCTTAGCTCAGTGAATAACATCCTAACAAAATCTGTTGCTAAAATAAAAACATACAAATCTTAGACACACCTCTTTTCCTCATCCTCCTAGACTCCTCAGTCATTACAATCACTCACATCTACTTCCTACCTTTTTTTCCCTTCCTTCCTTGCTCTTGTTCTCATCATCTCTCACCTGGACTATGGCTGCAGCCTCACAACATGCTTGCATCTATTTGCTACCTTACCTACAAAATAGATACCATAAAATAGGAATTTTCCCTGTGGTCTCACAACTAGCCCACTCATCATCAATACCCCAACATTGCTCCCTTTCCTCTGCCTGACCCCAGAACCATGTAAGTAGAAGACAGGGGAAGAGTAGAGGAAAGAGTCATCATTTTGATAACTTGTAGGCTGAATGGGGACAGCAGTATATTCCTTTTACCTAAGTCAAGTGAGGGATACACCAAAAGAATCTCTTTTAAAGACTCTGGATTCCCCAAGAAATAAAGGCTGAAATCCCAGTCCCTCATTAGAGGTTTGCCTGGGTAACACCCTTGATGAGCTTGTTGAACTCTCTGCATGCATTCCTCTCCAATCACTACCCACACCCCAGTAGATAAAAAGAGACCTAGATAGAAATGAGGAGAGTTTGCACTCCCTCCTTTCATGCTGCCATGGAGACATGAGATTTCTTTGAGTCAAATGGATACAACAGAATGGCCCTGGGTGTATGCTGTTTGGCTGTCTTTCCTGCTCTCCATTCAAGGTGGGTGGCTAATGAACCCTAGCATCCAGCAGCAATAGGTAGTCACTGTGTGGGGACAGGGGAGAATGCTGTTGGAAAAAATAAGCTGAAAACTAATCTCTCCAAGTCAGGCAACTGATAGGAATCCCCTTCCTCCAAAAGGGTCAAGAGAGCATTTGTGCATCCAATGAAGGTATCCACTATCAGCCAGATACCTTTATTTCTTTTCTCTTTCATCTCCAACATCTTGCATGGGCTACAGTCTTGAAGAGAGAAGGGGACAGTTTGGCCTCAGGCAGACTATTATCCCATACCAGCCCCTAGGAAGGGAAGGAGAAAAGAAGTGGAAGAATAGACATCTCCTCTACTGGTATTCTCTAATCACAAGAAAGGAAGAGGAAACCATTAAATGGAATATGAGATTATAGCTTTAAATTGGATCATTTCTAATTGAAAATGACCAAAACCTGGCCACCAGGAAGTTGTGTCCAAGACCTCATTACAAGGCCAAAAAGCATGCCTGAGGGCACTGACTGGGGAAAATGTCCCAAAACTACTTCATGTTTCTAGCCATGGAGTAGAGAATGTTCAAAAATGAGTTATAATGACATGCAAGTCCCATCATGTCATCCTCCTGATGAAGAGTTCCAATGACTCCCTATTCCCTAACATACAGGATACAAATGGACTCTTTGAATGACTCACAAGGCCATTTGTGATCAAGCACCTTTTGCCTCCATGATGTCATTTTCTTCTTAATTTCAGGTTTGACATTTACAATCACCCCAGGATATCAGGCTTTCCCAGCCATCTGTGTTTTTGTAAACATAGCTTTCTCTACCAGGAGAGAGCACTTTTCCCACCTAACCTATAAGTGAAATTCCATCAAGTCTTGGTTTAAGCATGATCTCTTCTGTAAAGTCTTTTCTAATGCTTGCATGCAGAATTACTTATTTCTTCTACCATATTCCCTTTTTACACACAGCTCAATGATCTTATTGAGTTACTTCTTGGGGCAATCACTGTGTGTGTGTCTTCTCATTAGACTCTAGTTCCTTGAAGACATCAACTGTGTTCTCCCTTATAACCCATGCCTGGGTGGGAGGAGTGTGGTTTAAAGGACAACTACAGAGCCTGGGCCAAGAACTAACCAGATACTCTATGAAACTTGCTTCAAAGAGATTGCCTTATGTCTGTATTGATGTGGTCTTTGGGCTGAAGAGACAAAATCTGATTTTATCTGTCAGAATTCTTTCCATTAAATATGTCTTCCTCTCAAAGTCTAGCTGATCCTGAACCCCTAACTTCAGTTCATTCTGAAAGGCCTATACCCACCCTGCCACCATGCATTCTCCCATCTCACCATGGCAAAGTCTCAATTATCTATAGGAAATCAATTTCTCCATGTCTCTGAACAGGGTTGGTATCTGATACTGTTATGATAAAATATATATAGCTCATTCGTTACACGCTGTCTTTAGTTGTCTTTCCTTGGGTAGAAATCCAATTTCATATAGATTATGACCCTCTAGAAGGCAGGCCTTATCTTGCTTTGTATTCTATATAGTGGAGACATGTTTAACTGTGTAAATGGTCTCTTGAAGTCCGACCTGGGCCAGGCGCTGTGCAGAGTAGCAGATATCATGGCCTCTACTCTTAAGTGCTTCACAGAGGCTGGTCCTTCTCTGCCTTGGAAGGTTGTATTCTTTGACCTTGAAGGAAGCTCCAGAGAGGGCTTATGGAACATTGAGGACAGAGAGGGGTGCCCTCTGGGCCAAAGCAGCTGCCCCAGGCCATCAGGGGAATCCACCCTGCAGTCACTGAGATGACAAAAGGCCCATCTAAGTTATCCTCACAACTTTTTGTGTTCTAACCCTAGAGACCCTTTTTATCTGCCATACTCAGTTTTGACTACATAGCAACTGCCACAGGAATGTGAAATAGTAGCAAGTGGTGGGCCTTATGATCAGAAGTGATTGGATTTAATTCAATTTAACCTAAAGTGAGCTCCTTAGATTTAGTCACTTATTTTTCCCATTAAGTTTTGACTAGGTTGGCCAGCCTTTTATAGTCTTATTATAAATATAGGAGGGTTATTGGGATCAAGGTAGAATGTTCCAGGTCATTTCCTTGCCTTTCCCCATTCCCTGATTGGCTGCTGCCCCACTACAGATTTTCCCGACACACACACACACACACACACACACACACACACACACACATACACTCTCACACTCTTGATGGGCCCTTTCTCTTACTTCTCAAATAAATCCTCTCATTTTTCCTGAAGTTATTCTTCTGCCTTCACTGTCTCTCAAAAATCTTGCTAAATTGCAAGAATAGTTTTTTATTTTGTTGTCATAAATGAGGTATTTCAAGCCTCTGAGGTTCTTCATCTCCATAATTAATGTATATTTCTGGAATTTTAACATAAGTAAATCTGACTTTATATTTCTTTAGTCTTGAAAGTAGACAAACATACATCTAGTCTATATACATAGAGACTGTGTACCTGTGTGTATTTGTGTATCATATATATGTATATATAGACATTATACAATTAACAAACATGAAGTAGAAATTTATCTTCTATTTTTACTCCTTCACTCTCACTGCCGCCTTAGACAAAAGCTTTGCCTCCCCCTCCCTCCTTTCACTCTGGCTTTTCACCTTTTTACTCTCCCTTCACCCCCTGCCCCTCCCCCCCATTCACTCTTTAAACTTAGTTTTAACTGGATCCTCAAGGAATTGCACTGTGATACTCTGAGTGCAGAGACCCAGCCTGCAGGCTAAATGCTGGTGTGTCTTTTAGTTACTAGGGACATAAATCTTTCCCTCAGTTCTCTCTCAGGGCTTATTTAAATTGGTCAGATTGAGAATCCATCTATTTCTTTAAAGCCCAACCCATGAAGAGCTGTTAACACAATGCAAGATTTTAAGGCATTAAGCGTGTACCTGCAAGCACTTTGCTGTTCTTCATTTCCTCCCCGCTAGGAGACCTTTCCAGTAGACGGGGGAGAGGGGAGAGAGCAGAGCCTAAATAAGCTGACTTATCTGGAAAAGCACTCCTCTCCATCTTTGCCATTTTAATAAAGCTTAGCTCGGAGAGGGATGTGGAGTCCTTCAAGAGCAGGACTTAAAACAATTGAGGAGTGTGTAAAACACAGCTCAGGCCCTGCATGCTGGGCTGGAAACTGACGTCACCTCATAAATCCACAGGCTCTGTTCCCAGCCCCGATCTGCGAGGCGCAGCCTGGACCCATCAGTGAGCTACTTTTTCTGGAGATTAATTATTTGTTCAGACAGAGGTCATGTGGAGGGCCTTTAAAAGATTGCTTCAGTGTTTTGCCCCACCCCATCTCATTCGGGTAAAAAAAAAAAAGGACTTCCCTGTGCGGCCAGGCTGTGGAGAGGAACACAAGGAACACAGTGTACATAGAGGCCAAATCAGCCAAATCAGAAGGGATTCGGACAACATTTGAACCACACTGCCCTTTGGCAGAGGAGGGACTGAGAGCCAGGGAAGTGAAAGGGTGGTCCCTTTGGTTCTTACCTTGCTGCCCAAAGGTCATAGGTTTCCAATTGTCCAGATGATGGTCTGTTGTCAGATTGGAAATGCAAAATGAATTGAGAAAGGCACAGGGTTAGGGGAAGCCAGCTGACAGAGGGACGTCAGGGAGTGTCTGCATCCAAGAGGCCATGAAAGCTGTTGGAGGCCTCAGAGCTTACTTTCCAGGGCATGCTGGCATTTGCCCATCAACCACCTGGACCCCTCTCTGTGGAATTTCTTAAACACACTTGAAGGAAGAACAGCAATCATTTAACAGAGAGAAGAAAAGAGGAGAAAAGGCTGAGGTGCAGTTGTCACATGAATGAGTGTTTCCAGAGGAAGACAGCAAAGGGTGGGTACTATGAAGGCAGGATAATGAGGAATGGATTTTTTTTTCCTAAGGAAAAGAACAGGAATTAATTAAACTGGAGTTGGTCAGGAAGTTGCTTAAATTTTGTTCACAAATTTTAGGAGAGTGGCAAGTAGTGGTTTGTTGATAAATATTTAACAACCGTCTCTACAGGGGGAAAATAAGCCCTTGTTTGCAGCGTTTACTGATTTCTGCAGTATAGATACTCCCACCAACGCTGATTTCAAATACCATTGTGAGGCCACTGAACGTGGCGATGGGAAGTGATACATACAGTACGCTCTTCTGAGCTGATGGGAGCTGGCTCTAGTCCACTGCTGGTTGTGACGAATACACTAAAAGGTGACTAAGGTATGTTCTCAATTCTTGTTCTATAAGAGGCTTCACAGTTCAGCTAAAAATGTTGGAGCCCAGTGCTAGTGTGAATTTTGCCCTGCCATCAACTCCTAGCTGTGCATGCATTTATAATTTGTATACTTTCCTCTGTATGTATTATATTTCAATAAAAGGTTGAAATATTAAACAGTGTAGTCTTTCCATCCCTTGCAATCAGAGACACATCATTTCTCATCATCATCTCTCTAATAATTCTTGTCTTTGATAAGGCACAGGGTTGGGTTGCATCATCGAGGGGTGAAAAGTGGAACTTCAGAGAGCAACTAGTGTGTGGTCTTCTTTTTGAGGAATTGGAAAGACAAAGCCTAGCTTCCTTCCAGGTAAAGGGTCTGATTGACATAGGCTGATGGGAATCATAGAGAGTTCTGGAATTCAACTCTGTTCGTAGCCCTTGGCTCCTCTGCATGCCCCAAATAAACACAAACTGTTGATGCTGGTTTCAGATGAATTCCCTACAAGTGCTGGCGTAGCAAGCTGGGCAGCCATGAGGGCTTATCCTCCCGGGAGGGAGCCCCAAACATGACTGCCACCCAGAGGATGGAGGGGGCAAAAGGGGAGGGTCCCTGAAAGCCAATCTCAGCGTCCTGTGGTTTGGCAGTTGTCCTGGGAGCCTTGGGGCCTTCTGGGGAAAAGCCAAGAAGAGAGGACGGGTGAGGGAGAGAGGGAGGGGTGCTTTCACAGGTAGGGCGGTGCTGCATGTGCCTGGCCAGAATTGTTGGCTCTTTCCTGGAGTGACTTTCTACAGAGGGGAGGAAAGTCAACCAACCTGCACGACTGTCTTTCAACCTCACAACAACCAACCCCATGGGGCAGATTTTCACCACCATTTCTCAGATGGGGAAACTGAGGGCTGGAAGGTAAAAGGACTGGCCCATGCCCCATAAATGTTAAATGCTAAAGGAGAGATTTGATCCCACCCGTTACCTGTTTTGGCACCTCTGGTTCAAACCCTTCAGATCTACTGGCTAATCCAGTGCAACATTTGTTTGTCTGCTTATCTTTGTTTCATTTTCTCCCTTGTAAACAAGCCCCTTGATTGTTGGAATGACTAACCAGAATGATCATGGTGACCTCCAGTGATGACAGGCGAGTGGTTCTTAGCCCACAGCTTCTCCGTAAGGGCAGTTCAGTGTGGAATCAGCGTCAGAGAATCTTAGCTCTGTAGGCACTACTGGGGGACCAGTGCAACCCTCCCACCAGAAGACAGTTAATAACACCAATGATTTATTTCTTTTGACTTCTGGCTTGGGAGACCAGCAACCTATGTTAAATCAACTGTGTGTCCTCACCAGAGTGTCAGCACTGGTCAGCTGCTCTGTCATGAATCCAAGCACGTCTATCTCTCTGTCCATCAGTCCTGTGGCTGTGTTCTGTCCTTCAAACCCTCCCTGCACAAACATGAAACTCAGCACAGACTCCTCACAAGGGCACTAGCACCTTGGCTCTCATTTGGAATAAATAGGCAAAACTCTAGATGCTAAAACCCTGCCCCAAATTGAAACAAGGCCAGCATGGCCACCTGCTGCCTCGCTTCCTGCACTCATTGCATTTTCTGTGTCCTGCTGCCGTTTTATACTTCTCTATTAAAAAGTCAAACACCAAAATTCCTAATTGCTTTCTTTGAAAAACTTTTGTTGAACGTTCATGGCTTAGATGTTCCATTTTCCCTATTGATGTGGTGGTAGCTTGGGGGACGGGAGGAAGGGCAGGAGCTTTTTCTCTAGTTTGAGCAGGTCTATTTTATTGTTTTGCAAGTAAGAAAACACAGAGATGAGAGTGATAACACCTTCCAGCAATAAAGATAATAGCAGCTAACATTGATTGAACACTTACTGTGTGCTGGGGAATACATGAAATGCTTTATAAAGATTACTTCTTTAAATCCTCAAGAGAACACCATGAAGTAGAACCTATTATTATTTCCATTTTCATATGAGGAAAATGAGGCTCAGATGAGTTAAAATAAAGTTTACTTAAGTTTTCAAAACTAGTAAATAATAATAAGTCTGGTGCCAGAATCTGTATCCTTAACACACTTTCTATGCTGCTATGAACCCCAAAATGTCTATGTGACGGCAAGAGCATTTTTAAGCTGAACCATATGAAAAGGTCATTTTGTAAGTCAGAAAGTGTCCGATACTGGCGATTTTATAAGGTTCAACCTAGAACACCAAATGCAGAATCCGAAACCAAGCAGGACCCTACAGGCCCTCCTAGGCACAAAGTCCCTCGATATCCCCTATTTCTTGTTTGTAGAAAAAGGCTTTAGTCTCCTAGGACTTCTCTGAGTTTCAAAGAGCAGACTCAAGCAGTTACTAATTAAGGAAGTGGGGGAATACAGAAACAGAGGGAAAGCAGTCAGGAAACAATAGTTCGGCAGTAAATCAGAGCCCTAGATCCTCCCCAAGGGGTATACACAACAATCTGACACTTATCTTTGATTTGCTCTGCAGGAACTAAGACCCCCACCCAGGCAGAGGATAGTAACCAGTGCTGAGCACAAGCATGTAGACCAAGACTGGTTAGAAGCAGAGGCTGATGATCAAGATTCCTGAAACACCACACTGTTACCTCACCGCCAGCCAATCAGAAGAAATCCATGCACCCTGCCGCTCTCATTCCAAATGTTGTCTTTAAAAATCCTTCCCTGAAAGCCACTGTGGAGTTCAGGTTTTTGAGCGTGAACTGCCCATACTTCGTGCTTGGTGCCCTGAAGTAAACGCTACTTTCCTTCATCACAACCTGGTGTCAGTAAATTGGCTTTGCTGCAAAGTGGGCAAGTAGACCCAAGTTCTGTTTGGTAAAAAATCCCCTGAATGTGGTCACCAGACTTGATTATCTTTGTGTTCTGGTGCATTTCATAGATCAGGTCGTCAATCAGTACATGTTTTCTGAGCATAAGAATGAGGGATTAAGAGAGTACGTGAATGGGAGAGACATGACATATGAATGATCAGAAACAAAGGCAGCCTTCAATTTCAGACAGAATAAGCCTGGGGGCAGGGCAAGCGGTGTGTGTGTGTGTGTGTGTGTGTGTGTGTGTGTGTGTGTGTGTGTGTGCATGCCAGGACCCAAGCCATTGATGGGTGGGAGTCCAAGCTTCTTAAAAAACTCCACCCTGTCTTCACTTTCCCTGTATGACCGTCTGACCACTCATGTTTCCGTCCCATATCTCTCACTACGCTAAGTCCTTTTTTATCAGAGCATCAGCCCATTACCTCCAAAAGAAGTTACTGAACAGATGTTCTTTTGAAGAAAGTGCTACAGTCTTAATGAACTCCTATAACTCCTTTCTAATGCCCCTAGAATCAATCTATGTTCTCATCTCACTTTTGCTTTCCCTCTCTTCTCATCACCTGATAGGATCAGTGTAATGTAAACCCAGTTCTGCTCAGTCACCTCCACAGCCTAATTAGGACCTCAGAGCAAGAGGATGGAAGGAAGTGCTGGAGAAGAGTCTGAGGGAGAACTTTGTACCTTGGGGGTGGGAACTAGACTTTCAGAGAAGCAGCCATGTGGGAGAGGCCAGGGGCAGCCCAACCTTGCTGGAGATCATGTTCAGGGTATCCAAGAAACAAGGACACAAAACCCTAAGATTCAAGAAACAGGAAACCAAAACTTATAACTTCTTTTCTCCTCCCTGGGAAGCCTTTGGACATGATTCAGGAGAGAAAATAAATAAAAGTCAGCAGTACAAAGGAGTGGAAGAAGGGTCACATACCCACGGGAGCACCATAAAGAGAAGAAACATAAGAGAGACAGGAAAACAGACCCTCAGTTCGCCCCTACAAAGCCAGGCCTCTATGTGTTTTAATTTTTTATTGCACATCCCTATCTGGAAAAAATGTTTTTAATACATTTCCAAATAAACATATGTTCATTTATTGCAAATTATACATATTTGCTTCTATATTGATGTATTGTGTACATCTGAGACAGACTCACAACTATAAATAACAACATGCATAAGATAAAAATGAGTAAGAAGTTATACTTTCTTTCCACACCCTCAAAGAATCACCTTGTGCATCTCTTGGGTGAACTCATGCCATTTTCAAGAACTTTGAGTTAGAACAGTGCTGCCAGTAGAAATACAATGCAAATTGCATATGTAATGTATAATTTTCTGGTAATCTCATTTAAAAAATGTAAAAAGAAATTGATGAATTCTAATAATACTTTTTATTTAACCCAATATAGACAAAGTATTATCATCTCAATAGGTAATCAATATAAAAGTCATTGATGAGTTATTTTGTAATGAAGGTTTTGGAATCTAGTGCATATTTTATACCTATAGCACATCTCCATTTGGAAAAGCTACATTTCATGTGGCCAACAGCTACATGTGGTTAGTGACTGCTGTATTAGATAGCACTGGGCTAGAGGACTATGATGGCAGGAGTAATGGGAGCCCTAGGGGACACTGGACACAGGATGTGTCTGCAGTCAAGGCTGAGAACAATAGAATATGTATGTTGATTTGCCATTGCCATAGTATGAGCTGTAATCCTCCAGTTCCATTAACTAGACAATCTTAAAGTAAGCATATCAAGTTCAGAGTACTGTGATCCTACTAAAAGGGAATTTTATGGAAGTACATAAGCATAGTAAAGATGTGCATAAATACACAGTAAACAGTAGATATTGGTCACTGTGGGTAGACGAGATTGTAGGTCAGTGAGTAGCAGATTATTAAATTTTATCTTTTTTAAAATATATTTATTTATGGCTGCGTTGAGTCTTCATTGCTGCACGCGGGCTTTCTCTAGTTGTGGCGAGCAGGGGCTACTCTTCGTTGCAGTGCACAGGCTCCTCATTGTGGTGGCTTCTCTTGCTGTGGAGCATGGGCTCTAGGTGCGTGGGCTTCAGTAGTTGTGTCACCGGGGCTCAGTAGTTGTGGCTTGTGGGCTCTGGAGTGCAGGCTAAGTAGTTGTGGTGCACGGGCTTAATTGCTCAGCAGCATGTAGGATCTTCCCAGACCAGGGATCGAACCTGTGTCCCCTGCATTGCAGGCAGATTCTTAACCACCAGGGAAGTCCCCACATTTTCTTTATATGTGTCTATATAGTTTGAATTGTCAAAATTTATATTTTTTAAAAAAATAATTTTAAATGACAATAATCTTGTCAAAGACATGCACATTTTTTTCCCTAGAGAGTATAGTCTTAATCCTTATTGATAAAATATGTTTCTTCAGTCATCCAGATCTGGACCTACCCATCTTACCCACACAGTCAATGTATTCCTTTTAATGAAAGAAAAAGGCTTTTTAATTTTTTTTTTTTTTTTTTTTTTTGTGGAAGGAAGTTTGGAAGAGAGTTGTTGGCTTAGGGTTGCTTGATAAAATACAGAACTCCTAGTTAAATTTGGATTTCAGATACACAATGATTAATTTTTTAGCCTAAGCAGGTCATGAAATATTTCCTGTGTATGATCCCAGGTAACCTCAATATTTGCATGCGACATACATGTTTATTTAAGTGGGCATCCTATATTTATATTTACCAAATCTAACAACCCTATTTGGGCTGTCATTATCACAAGATAGCTGTGGTTGGTTGTCTTGAAGGGCTGCTTTTCTATGCACTTAGAGGAAAGTGCTACCTCTGAGGGAATTATTCCCATCAGTGGTTTCCAACTGGGATCCAGTGAGGAGGTACTTCTAATTCTTTCTGCCGTGATAAAATAATTATGAAAGTAGATTCATTTTTCAGTCTTTTAATCTTTCTCCCTATTTTCCTGCCAAATAAGTTCTTAAGTCTATTTAATCTGAACTTCTTCTCTACAGGTATTTTCAGAAATTTGACTGGAGAGAAATATTACAATTCTTGAATATTCTGAATAAGCACATTACTAATCATGGTAGGCAAAATTACCTATTTTAGTCTCAGTCTTCAAAGTATTTATAGTATTTTACAAAGAATATGCGCCACTATTTTTATTACATACTTATGTATAACACAGTGTTGGAATCATGGCAAGTGGTGTGTATGTGTGTTTGTGTGTGTGCATGTGTGTGTTTGTGTGTGTGTGTGTGCATGCCCTCACCCTATATCCAGGGAATTTCCACTTTTCCACTGCTCATCACTGATTACTGATGTTGACATGGACATTGGCTTACATCAGGCTTCCAGGAAACCAAAGAACATGAAATCTTATGCAGCTCGATTCATTGAATTCAAGTTTTAGATTTACCAACCAAGGATTTTTTCCTTTTCTTTGAATAATCCAGGGATAACCTCAACCTCCAATAGCTAACTTGTCAGTCCACCCCAAAATGCAAATCCTTAAGAAATTAGCCTGGGCACCTGCTTCAGGAAACCACAGTAGTCTTTCCCTGAGGTTTTAATGATGCAAGAATCCTTTGATCCAGAGCTTTCTAACGTCTAATCCATTAACAGAATTGCTTTTTCCTCCGTATCCCTCTTCACCAGATTCAATTAGCTCTGCCTATAGAAATCAAACCACAAATAGAAGGACAGGTGCTTACCCTAGTCTCCAAACATCGCTGTGTGCATTCTGAATGTGAGCCGAGGGTTGGGTGACAGTCACATTGGCTCTTCTGAGCTCATGCCTTCGTGCCCTATCCCTGTTCTCTCAACCAAACAATAATTGCAGGGCCAGAGGCCTAGAGTGAGTAAGATCTCTAAAGAGATGTGTCACATGAGGAAGAAATCTTAATTTGAAGTCTGGGATATGTCCTGAAAAGTCATGTTGTTTATCCTCCTGTTCCTGGAAAACAGCAGAAATCATTATAAGGACAAGTTCTTGGATAAAAGTAAACATATTAAAAATATCTGAGTGAGAGGCTACGAAAACTGAAATTGTGATAGGGTTAATACATCAAGAAGGGCAACAAAAGCATTTGAATTTCTTGAGAATCTTGGAAGAAAAAGAGTGCTGCTAACTTCTTTTCAAATATAGCTGAGTAAATTAAGATGAAATGAGCTTAACTCCCACTACAAACAAAAGACCATCTTGATTTCCAAGTCTCAACTAATGCTCATTCCCATCTTCACCTTAGGCTCTTCTTCTCTTGTCCTGAACCTTTTGTTTTATTCTTTCTGCCCAATTTCTTATCCCAAATCTTTTTTCTATTTTGTTTAATTGATTTATTTCCTGTCCTCCTGGAGACGAGGAGCCAGGTCACCTGAGAACAGTGCTTGCTTTATGGGTCTGAATTCCAGAACAGGCTAAAGTCTGTTAAATAAAGGCTAAAGTCTTTCCATAAACTCAACTGGCAGAAAGGTTTTTATCTGCACACAGAACATTCTCAGTAAAGACAAATGTATCTTCCTAAGAATATAAATGATCATTAAAGCTTAGTCCTTTAAAATATAGCCATGTTGATGAGGTATCTGAACCCACATAGTACCCCTTCTCAGGACACTTTATATATCAAGGAAAGATTCACTAGTTTTGTTTTTTTTTTTTTTAAATTAATTCCTCTAAGAGACTAGATAATAGCTAGGTCATCTTTTGCAAATATATAGAAGACAGTAAGCTAAGCTCAGTTGATGATTATCTCAATAAAGAGCCGTTGAATGAATGATTAAAAAATAAATAATGGTTTTGCTAATGCTTTGTGTTATGCTAGAAAGAGATTAAGTCCAGTACACAGAATAAGGTGGTGGCATAAGAGAGGTTTGGGATGTTCTAATCCATTACAGGATTTTGCATCACATACATCACATACTCCACACTATGTAACTTTTGTACAAACTACTTCAAATTTCTGAATCTCAGTTTCCATAGCTATTGAATGGGGATGATAACTATTTTGCCAACCACACATGGTGATTATAAGAATTATTGACATGATAAAGATCTATACAGATATAGGAACTAATATTACTAAATACAATGTAAAATGTTGTGATCCCAAATAAAAAATAAAAAAGAGAGGCATGAATATATAATTCAGAAAAACACCAGATAGGTATTATTAAACATGTAAAGAAATCCAACCTCACCAGTATTCAATGAAATAAGTTAAATTGAAATAATATATTTTGGGGTGCATAAATTTGGCTCCAGCTTTGGTATTCTCAACTACATCAGCTATTCAGCTTCAGCCTCTTCTTTTGTCAACATTAATTCTGAAATGACTGAACTTTAGTGTAATTAAAATTATGTAATTAATCTATGACAAAGGAGGAAAGACTGTACAATGAAGAAAAGACAGTTTCTTCAATAAATGGTGCTGGGAAAACTGGACAGCTACATGTAAAAAAATGAAATTAGAATACTCCCTAACACCATACACGAAAATAAACTCAAAATGAAATAAAGACCTAAATGTATGACTGGATATTATAAAACTCTAAGAGGAAAACATAGGCAGAACACACTTTGACATAAATTGCAGAAATATCTTTTTCGATCCACCTCCTAGAGTAATGGAAATAAAAACAAAAATAAACAAATGGGACCTAATTAAATTAAATTTAAAAAAGCTTTTGCACAGCAAAGGAAACCATAAACAAAATTAAAAGATAACCCACAGAATGAGAGAAAATATTTGCAAATGATGTGACTGACAAGGGATTAATCTCCAAAATTTACAAATGTCCATGTGGTTCAATATCAAAAAAAAAACCAAACAGCCCAATCAAAAAATGGGCAGAAGATCTAAATATACATTTCTCCAAAGAAGACATACAGATGACCAAGAAGCACATGAAAAGATGTTCAACATCACTAATTATTAGAGAAATGCAGGTCAAAAGTATGAGATATCACCTCACACTGGTCAGAATGGCCATCATCAAAAAGTCTATAAACAATAAATGTTAGAGAGGGTGTGGAGAAAAGAGAACCTTCCTACACTGTGTGTGGTAATGTAAATTGGTACAACTACTATGGAGAACAGTATGGAGGTTCCTTAAGAAACTAAAAATAGAGCTACTGTATGATTCAGGAATCCCACTCCTGGGCATATATCTGGAGAAAAACGTTGTTCAAAAGGATACATGTGGGGCAGAGTCAAGATGGCAGACTAGGAGGACGTGGAATTTGTGTCCCTGCACAACTAGGGCACCTACCAGGCACTGGTGGGGGACCATGGACACCTAAGGGGATGGGAGGAACCCCCAGCAACAGGGTAGGACGTGAGACATGGTGGGGAGTGAGAGGGGAGGAGAAGTGGAGGTGGGATGGGACTGGCACCCCTGAGGGGCCGTTAAGGGAAGTGAAGGGATCCCGAGCCCCAAAGGGAAAATTGGGGGACCATTGTGGGGCAGAGGATCAAAAGGGAGTGTGGCCAGGTTTCCCCTGCCCACTTGGGCCCCTGGGCCTGATCTTCTGCCCACCAAGACCTCCTCCAGCTGCGTGGGTCATGAGGGAGTGGGAGGGAGGGAAGGGGGAGCAAAAGTAAAGGCCGGACCTACAGGACCAGCACCCATGAGGGGTGGCTGGAGGAGGGGAGGACTTCTACACCCAGTGGGACCCACCCATGGTTAGGGGTCCAGCAGGGATGGGGGAGACCCTGGGAGAGATGGGGGTTGTGCAGAGGAATGGTAGGGAATGCAGCCAGAGCTTTTCCTATCCACTTAGGCACCGAGGAGCCTGTTGAGCTCATGGGCCTAATCCTCTGCTCTCAGAGCCTCCCTCCTGCTGTGCAGAGCCCAAGACCCAACCCTACACCCCCACCCAGGGCCCTACCTCTACACTTAGAGACCCCCTCTGAGAACCCCACCAACTGAGCTGGGCCTAAACCCCACCCACACATCCTCACCCAGGGCCTTACCTCCAAACTCTGGAACTCCACACTCCGGAGGCCCTCCTTTGGAGGTGCTGCCTCTCCCCTTCCATGCAGGTCCTAAGCAGAGACACCACCCCATGCTTGAACCTTGCCCCACCTAGACCCTGCCCCCAAAGCCTTTTCCAGCTGGGTCCTGAGCCTAGGCCCCACTCCATGCTCAAATGTCACCACCCGACCCAACCAGGTCCCACTCCACCCTAAACCCCGCCCCTGCCTAAGTTCCACCCATGCCTAAACTCCGCCTCCCATAGCCAATGCTTTTTTTTTTTCTTCTATCCTCTTTTAGATTGGAATTCTGATTTACCTTGTTGCTTCATTTTTATTTTTCTAATAAATCTTTTATTTTTCTAAATTTATTTTATTCTTTATACTCTATTATTATTCTGCTCCTTTTGGCTTGTTCCCCCTTTGTTTTTTCTTTTTTCTGTTGTGGTTTTATTTTACCTTGTTGCAATTATATTTTTATTTTTCCTAATATATTTTTTATCTTTTTAATTTTTTTTTATTCTTTGTTATTGTATTGCTCCTTTTTTCTTTTTCTTTTTTTTGGCCATGCCACATGGCTTGTGAGACCTTGGTTCCCAGGTCGGAGACTGGACCCAAGCACCTGTGGTGGGAACTCTGAGTCCAAACAGCTGGACTAACAGAGAACCTCAGACCCTAGGGAATATTAATCAGAGTGAGGCCTCCCGGAGGTCCTCATCTCAGCACCAAGACCCGGCTCTATCCAACTGCCTTCAAACTCCAGTGCTAGACGCCTCAGGCCAAACAACCAGTAAGACAAAAATACAGCCCCACCCACTAAAAATAAAAAATGAAATGACAAAAAAATATGTTACAGATGAAAGAGGTAAATACCTACAAGACCAAATAAATGAAGATGAAATAGGCAACCTACCTGAAAAAGAATTCAGAGTAATTATAGTAAAGATGATCTAAAATCTCAGAAACAGAAATGAGAAAAAAGAAGAAACATTTAACAAGGATCTAGAAGAACTAAAGAGAAAACAAACAGTGATGAACAACACAATAACTAAAATTAAAGATACTCTAGAAGGAATCAATAACAGAATAATTGGGGCAGAAGAACGGATAAGTGAGATGGAAGATAAAATGGTGGAAATAACTGTCAGGGAGCAGAATAAAGAAAAATGAAGGAAAAGAATTGAGTACAGTCTCAGAGACCTCTGGGACAACATTAAACGCACCAACATTCGAACTATCAGGGTCCCAGAAGAAGAAGAGTAAAAGAAAGGGTCTGAGAAAATATTTGAAGAGATTATAGTTGAAAACTTCCTTAACATGGGAAAGGAAATAGTCAATCAAGTCCAGGAAGTGCATAATCCCATACAGGATAAACCCAAAGAGAAACAAGCTGAGACATATATTAATCAAACTATCAAAAATTAAATACAAATAAAAAATATTAAAAGCAGCAAGGGAAAAGAAACAAATAGCATACAGGGTAATCCCCATAAGGTTAACAGGTGAACTTTCAGCAGAAACTCTGCAAGCCAGAAGGGAGTGACAGCACATATTTAAAGTGATGAAAGGGAAAAAACTACAACCAAGGTTACTCTACCCAGCAAGGATCTCATTCAGATTCAACGAGGAAATCAAAAGCTTTACAGACAAGCAAAAGCTAAGAGAATTCAGCCACCAAGCCAGCTTTACAACAAATGCTAAAGGAACTTCTCTAAGTGGGAAACACAAGAAAAGAAAAAGACCCACAAAAGCAAACCCAAATCAATTAAGAAAATAGTAAGAGGAACATACATATCAATAATCACCTTGAATGTAAATGGATTGAGTGCTCCAACCAAAAGACACAGACTGGCTGAATGGATACAAAAACAAAACCCTTATAAATGGTGTCTACAAGAAACCCACTTCAGACCTAGGGACACATACAGACTAAAAGTGAGGGGATGGAAAAAGATATTCCATGCTAATGGAAATCACCTACACTGGAGTAGCAATACTCATATCAGATAAAATCGACTTTAAAATAAAGAATCTTACAAGAGATAAGGAAGGACATTACATAAGGGATCAATCCAAGAAGAAAACATAACAATCATAAATATTTATGCACCCAACATAGGAGCACCTCAATACATAAGGCAAATGCTAACAGCCATAAAAGGAGAAATCAACATTAACACAATAATAGTGGGGGACTTTAGCACCCCACCTACACCAATAGACAGATCATCCAAGACAGAAAATAAATAAGGAAACACAAGCTTTAAATGACATAGTAGACCAGATAGACGTAATTGATTTGTTTAGGACATTCCACCTGAAAGCAGAAGAATAAACTTTCTTCTCAAGTGCACATGGAACTTTCTCCAGAATAGATCACACTTTGGGCCATAAATCAAACCTTGGAAAAATTAAGAAAATTAAAATTGTATCAAGCATCTTTTCCGACCACAACACTATGAGATTAGAAATCAATTACAGGAAAATAATGGAAAAAAACACAAGTACATGGAGGCTAAACAGTGTGCTGCTAAATAACTAAGAGATCACTGAAGAAATCAAAGAGGAAATAAAAAAATACCTAGAAACAAATGACAATAAAAACACGATGACCCAAAACTTATGGAATGCAGCAAAGGCAGTTCTAAGAGGGAAGTTCGTAGCAATTCAAGCTCACCTCAAGAAACAGGAAAAATCTCAAATAAACAATGTAACCTTAAACCTAAAACAACTAGAAAAAGAAGAACAAAGAAAACCCAAAATTAGTAGAAGGAAAGAGATCATAAATATCAGAGCAGAAATAAATGAAATAGAAACAAAGAAAACAAGCAAAGATCAATAAAACTAAAAGCTTGATCTTTGAGAAGATAAACAAAATTGCTAAACCCTTAGCCAGACTCATCAAAAAAAAAAAAAAAAGGGAGAGGACTCAAATCAAAATTAGAAATGAAAAAGGAGAGATTACAACTGACACTGAAGAAATACAAAAGATCATAAGACTACTACAAGCAATTGTATGACAATAAAATGGACAAACTGAAAGAAATGGACAAATTCTTGAAAAAGTACAACCTTCCAAGTCTGAACCAGGAAGAATTAGAAAATATAAACAGACCAATCACAGGTAATGAAATTGAAACTATAATTAAAAATCTTCCAACAAACAAGAGTCCAGAACCAGATGGCTTCACAGGTGAATTCTATCAAACATTTAGAGAAGAGTTAACACCTATACTTCTCAAACGGTTCCACAAATTGTGGAGGGAGGAACACTTCCAAACTCATTCTACGAGGTCACCATCACCCTAATACCAAAACCAGACAAAGACATCATAAAAAAAGAAAATTATACACCAATATCACTGATGAATATAGACACAAAAATCCTCAACAAAATACTAGCAAACAGAATCCAACAACACATTAAAAGGATGATATACCATGATCAAGTGGGATTTATCCCAGGGACGTAAGGATTTTTCAAAATATGCAAAACAATCAATGTTAATCACAAATTAAAGAATAAAAACTATATGATCATCTCAATCATATAGAGATACAGAAAAAGTTTTTGACAAAATTCAACACCCATTTAAGATAAAAACTCTCCAGAAAGTGGGCATAGGGAGAAATTACCTCAACATAATAAAAGCCATATACTACAAACCCACAGCAAACATCATTCTCAATGGTGAAAAACTGAAATCATTTCCTCTAAGATCAAGAACAAGACAAGAATGTCCACTATCACCACTATTATTCAACATAGTATTGGAAGTCCTAGCCACAGCAATCAAAAAAGAAAAAGCAATAAAAGGAATACAAATTGGAAAAGAAGAAGTAAAACTGTCACTGTTTGCCAATGACATGATACTATACATAGAGAATCCTAAATATCCACTAGAAAACTACTAGAACTAATCAATGAATTTGGTAATGTTGCAGGATACAAAATTAATGCACAGAAATCTCTTGTATTTCTACACACTAACAACAAAAGATCAGAAAGAGAAATTAAGGAAACAATCCCTTTTAACATGACAACACAAAAGAATAAAATACCTAGGAATAAACCTACCTAAGGAGGCAAAAGACCTGTATGCAGAAAGCTATAAAACACAGATGAAAGAAATCAAAGATAACATAAACAGATGGAGAGATATACCATGTTCCTGGATAGGAAGAATGAATCTTGTGAAAATGACTGTACTACACAAAACAATCTACAGATTCAATACAATCCCTATCAAATTACAAATGGCATTTCTCACAGAACTAGAAAAAGAAATTTTACAATTTCTACAATTTCTACAATTTGGGGCCTTACAAAAGGCCCCAAATAGCCAAAGAAACCTTGAGAAAGAAAAACAGAGCTGGAGGAATCAGGCTCCCTGACTTCAGGTTATACTACAAAGCTACAGTAATCAAGACAGTATGGTACTGGCACAAAAACAGAAATATAGATCAATCGAACAAGATAGAAAGCCCAGAGATAAACCCACGCACATATGATCACCTTATCTTTGATAAAGAGGCAAGAATATACAATGGAGAAAAATCAGCCCCTTCAATAAGTGGTGCTGGAAAAAATGGACAGCTACATGTAAAAGAATGAAATTAGAACACTCCCTAACACCATACACAAAAACAAACTCAAAATGGAGTAAAGACCTAAATGCAAGGCCAGACACTATAAAACTCTTAGAGGAAAACATAGGAAAACCACTATATGACATAAATCACAGCAAGATCCTTTTTGATCCATCTCCTAGAGTAAGGGAAATAAAAACAAAAATAAACAAATGGGGCCTAATGAAACTTAAAAGCTTTTACACAGCAAAGGAAACCATAAACAAGACCAAAAGACAACCCTCAGAATGGCAGAAAATATTTGCAAATGAAGCAACTGACAAAGGATTAATCTCCAAAATATACAAGCAGCTCATGCGGCTCAATATCACAAAAACAAGCAACACAGTCCAAAAACAGGCAGAAGACCTAAACAGACATTTCTCCAAAGAAGACATACAGATGGGCAACAAATGCATGAAAAGACGCTCAACATCACCAATCGTTAGAGAAATGCAAATCAAAACCACAATGAGGTATCACCTCACACCCTTCAGAATGGCATCATCAAAAAATCTACAAATAGTAAATGCTGGAGAGGGTGTGGAGAAAAGGGAACCCTCCTGCACTGTGGGTGGGAATGTAAATTGATACAGCCACTATGGAGAACAGTATGCAGGTTCCTTAAAAAACTAAAAATAGAACTACCATATGACCCAGCAATCTCACTACTGGACATATACCCTGAGAAAACCATAATTGAAAAAGAGACATGTACCACAATGTTCATTGCAGCACTCTTTACAATAGCCAGGACATGGAAGCAACCTAAATGTCCATCAGCAGATGATTGTATAAAGATGTGGCACATATATACAATGAAATATTACTCAGCCATAAAAAGGAATGAAATTGAGTTATTTGTAGTGAGGTGGACGGACCTAGAATCTGTCATACAGAGTGAAGCAAGTCAGAAAGAGGAAAACAAATACCATATGCTAATGCATATATATATAGAATTTAAGAAAGTGGTACTGATTAAACTAGTGGCAGGGCAGGAATGAAGACATAGATGTAGAGAACAGACTTGAGGGCATGGTGGGGAAGGGGAAGCTGGGATGAAGTGAGGGAGTAGCATTGACATATATACACTACCAAATGTAAAATGGATGGCTAGTGGGAAGCGGCTGCAAAGCACAGGGAGATCAGCTCGGTGCTTTGTGATGACCTAGAAGGATGGAATAGGGAGGGTGGGAGGGAGGCTCAAGAGGGAGGGGATATGGGGATATATGTATACATATAGCTGATTCACTTTGTTGTACAGCAGAAACTAACAAAACATTGTAAAGCATTTATACTCCAAGAAAGATGTGAAAAAAAAAGGATACATGTACCCTAATGTTCATTGCATATTGTTTACAATAGCCAAGAGAGAGAAGCAACCTAAATGTCCATCAACAGATGAATGGATAAAGAAGATGTGGTACTATATAGAATGGAATATTATTCAGCCATTAAACAGAATGAAATAATGCCATTTACAGCAACATTGATGGAGCTGGAGATTATCATACTAAGTGAAGTAAGTCCGACAGAGAAAAACACATATCATATGATATCTCTTATATGAGGAATCTAAAAAAGGAAAATGATACAAATGAACATATTTACAAAACAGAAACAGACTCACAAACGTGGAGAGGGAACCTATGGCTACTAGGTGGGAAGAATGCAGGTGAGGGATCAACTGGGAGTTTGGGATTTATGAGTGCATACTGCTAAATTTAAAATAGATAACCAACGAGGACCTAATGTATAGCAGAGGGAACTCTATTCAATACTCTGTATTAACCTAAATGGGAAAAGAATTTGAAAAAGAATAGGTATATGTATATGTATAACTGAATCACTTTGTTGTATACCTGAAACTAATACAATATTGTTAACTACACTCCAATACAAAATAAAAATTTTAAAAAATTAAAAAAATAAAATTATGTGATCTCATAGGATCCCATTAGAAGTAGTCAGCACAATATTAATAATATGCACAATTCATATGCAAAATTAGGTAAGCATTCTAAATATAACCTTCAATAATGATTTCCTTGTGTGCTTTATATGTTGAAATTCAACTTTGTTTGAAGTAGACATGTATATGATTTATTTAAAAAGTAAAATGTTGCAATAATTATGATTATGAAAGCTAATAATTTCATGAACATAAAACAACTGCTAAGAATTTCCAAGTAGCTAAATAAATAGGAAAACATATTTCCAGTTATTGCTAATATTAAAAGAATATGTTAGCTAGATTAATTTAGAAAGAACATTATATATTTTTTGAGGCAATACACTTATAAATGTTTCAATAATAGTAAAAGTCAGCATGATAGATACTCCCCTAGATAGGTGTATAATGGATCATAATTTTAATCTTTATAGACTTTTTGGTTACATTTGCATTTGTAAAATAAAAGTAGCATGAAGCAAAATACAAAATAACCTTTAAGCACTATATGTAATTTTTAGTTATTAATTCCATTTAGCTCATGAATTACTCAAGAAAGGTATGATTTATTAATTTTTTATGTATTATGAGGTTAGAATAAAAACAGAATGTTTACTTTGTCATCTCAAAATTTACTAAGAAGAAAAGATCAACATCCTGGATACATTTTATATTGAAATAATGAAGAATATTAAATGTAAAGAAAGAAAGAAAATGTTAGAGAAAAATTGTTCCCAAATACCTCACTTCCTTAGCAATCGCAAATGAAAAAGATTCTATTTACTATCACGTTAAATGTTCAGACAATTAGTTCAAGAGCAATATAATAGCTGACTATTCTGAGAAAACATTATTTTTGCACTATAACTCAAATTTTAAAACTTTAGCTTAAATATTTCAATAATAAAATTTATAATCACAATTAAATAGTGAAAAAAATTTTCAGAATAATTTTTGTATCTCCATATTTTATTTTGTTTTGTGATGATGGTAATATTTGGATTTACCTTTTATTTAAGACAAATATGAATTTAACATTTTTCCATTTCTTATTTGGCCAAAATGTTTATACAGTGTATGACTAAATTTACTCTTTTGAAAGATTGAAATTGACTCTTTTCTACTTGCAGGGTGCAGTGAGACAGGAACTCTCATATACTTTTGGAAGAATATAGAACAATTTTTCTGGAAAGTAATTTGCCAATTCAAAACAGTCTCAAATATTGAGTAGATGGTAACCTAGGTAATTGCTACCATATAAACCTGGTATTCCCAACATACCCTAAAAAATACACAGGAATACATTAACTACACAAAACCCATGCATCAACATAACTAAATTGCTGATGGGAATGTCACATGGTACAACCCTGATGAGAGGAATTTGGCAATATCAAGTAAAACTATGTACATGTTTATCATTTGGCCTGGTGATATCACTACTAGGAATTTCCTTGAGGATTCAAAAGATTATTCATTGCAGCATTATTTATAATTGAAAACTGGAAACTGAACAACCTATATGCCCGTACATAGAAGCATTGTTGAGTAAACTATGTTACAATCACACACTGGAGTACTATGTTTCTATAAAAAACAGTGGAGAATGAATTCTATGAACTGATGTTGAGTGATCTCCAGGCTATGTTATTAAGTGAAAAAAGTAAACTATGAAAGAGTTTAAATAGTATGCTACCTTTTGCTTAAGGAAGAAATACAAAGAGGAAAATAAACATGAATTTGCTCATTTGTTCAAAAGATAATTATAATGCAGTAAAGATAAACCAGAGACTATAAGATTGGGTACTGTATTAGTTTTCTATTACCACAATTTAGTGATTTAAAACAAAACCCATCTATTAACTAACAGTTCTGTAGGGCAGAAGTCTAGGTGGGCTTGACTGGATTCTCTGCTGAGAGTCTCATAAAACCAAAGTTAAGGTGTCAGCCAGTCTGGGTTCTTAACTGGAAGCTTTGGGAAAAAATTCACTTCCAAGCATATTCAGGCTGTTGGCACAATTCAGTTTCTTGTGATTGTAGGACTGAAGTCCATGTTTCCTTGATGGCTGACAGCCAGAGGCTGCTTAGCTTCTAGGCTCTGCCTCTACTCTTTGCCACATGGCCTTCTCCATCTTCAAGCCAGTAATGGTGTGTTAAGTCTTTTAAAAAAAATTTTATTTCGTCTTTTGATTCCAGGCACAGAAAACTCTGCCTTTAAAGAATTCATGTCATTAAGCTAATCTCCCTTTTGACTTATAAAGTAATATAATGACAGGAGTGATGTCTCATCATATTCACATGTTCTATCCATATTCAAAGGGTCAGGGATTAAACAAGGGCCAAGGTCATTGGCAGTCATCCTTAGAATTCTGTTCACCATACTGCTAATAAAAGATGAGTGAGAAGGAGGCTCAAATAATAGATGGAATGGGGAAAATGACACTTTTATGCACATATTTATTGCATGGTTTTGACTTTTGAAATCATGTTAACATTTTACATAGTTACGAAAAAGTCAGCAATGAAAGAAGAAAAAAATCCTAAAAGATAATTTAAACAAAAGCAAGTGAATCGGGCTTCCCTGGTGGCGCAATTGTTAGGAGTCCGCCTGCCGGTGTAGGGGATGCGAGTTCATGCCCCGGTCTGGGAGGGTCCCATATGCCGCGGAGCGGCTGGGCCCGTGGGCCATGGCCGCTGGGCCTGTGCATCCGGAGCCTGTGCTCTGCAGCGGGAGAGGGCACAACAGTGAGAGGCTCACGTAACGCAAAAAAAAAAAAAAAAAGCAAGTGAATCAAGTCAAATATCAAATTAATAATATAACCGTACTAAAGTGGGAAAGAAGACATAAGCTGAATAACTTCTGAACATAGTATTTATATGCCCTAAGGATAAAAAGCCAACAAGCTTGAAACAAAATTAAACTCTAGTTAATAGACTTTTTTAATTAACAGAAGCATGAGCTAACAATTTTGAAAATACTTTTTGTGTTTTGAGAAAATAAGTACATATATAAAATGGATGCTATATTTCTCACTACTGGATAAGGAAACTCCAATTATGGAAAGGGAGGGATCGAGTGAGTCTTGTGTCATGGGATGGGAATGGAGGTATACGTGGAAATTCATAGGTTTTAATATATAGATAAAAGTGATAGAGATGTAGACATGGATATTATATATGTATGCATATGAACTTATATACACATCTGTTTTCCATCTCTCTTGATATGACCTAGAAACAATGATATCCCAAGGTCATGGATCTAAATTCCATTTGTCACTAAAAGGAACCAGGACTCTTTTGAGAAATGGCTGATTCTGAGGCTGGAGCAGGAAAAATACAAAATGAGCTGAGAATATCTTATGTCAAAAAGTAAGAAAGTGCTCAAAGAATAATGAAGATATGTCAAATGGAGACAGGGGCCAGTTTGAAAGGGCTTGTACTGGCCAAATTTAGGACAATTTGAGCACCAAAATAAATAAACATAGTAGGGAAATATAACCCACAATATGTAAAATACAAATATATGTTATAAAATAAAATCGTTTAGTTCACACTGACATAAATGAATGAATGAACGAATGAGCAAATAAAATGGATAAGAAAGGAATTTTTTTTTACATTAGAAAACCAATAAAAAATCATTCAAAGAATGATGGAATTAAAGCATCACTCATTGGTAACCATAGTAATAATAATGGATTTAGGCAAAAGTCTTCAATGGATGCTAAAGCTAATATGTGAAAGTTTAAGGAGTAACAGGATACTGTATAACTTCAATGTACCTCTCCATGAGATACTTATTAATAACAAGGAATAAAATAGTAGCATTATCGTGTAGAAATCTGGCAGACACTACCTTAACCAAATGATCAAAATTATCATCTCCAGATAGGAGACAAATAGATACTATGTGCCACCTGATAGGATTCACTGAGAAGAACACAGCATCACTTCTCTGATATTCTTGCCAAAATTGCATAACTTAAGTTTAATCAAGAGGGAACATCAGGCAAACTGAACTTGAGGGACATTCTACCAAAAAACTGGGACTTGCAGCCTTCACAATTGTCAGTGTCATTAATGGTAAAGAAAGACTGAGGAACTGTTCCAAATTAACCTAAATATACATGGTAATCAGAAACAAAGTACAATATGGAATTTTCTTTTGCTATTAAAAAAATTACCAGAACATTTGGCAAATATAAACAAGGCCTGTAGATTAGATTATATCTAATTGCATCAATGTTAGTTTCCTGAAGGTGGGATTAAGATGGCCTTAAATGACACATTAGACCAAATGGAATATATATACATATAAAACATTCCATCCAAAAGCAGTAGATACACATTCTTTTCAAGTGTACGTGGAATATTCTCCAGGATTGATCACAAGCTAGGCCACAAAACAAGCCTTATTAAATTTAAGAAAATTGAATCAGATCAAGTATTCTTTCTGACCACAATGCTATGAGACTGGGAATCAACTACAAGAAAAAAATCTGCAAAAAAACAAAAACACATGGAGACCAAACAATATGCTACAAAACAACTGATGGATCACTGAAGAAATCAGAGAATAAATTAAAAAAAATACTTGGAGGCAAATGAAAGCAAAACACAACCATCCAAAATCTATGAGATGCAGCAAAAGCAGTTCTAAGAAAGAAGTTTATAGCAATATAAGCTTATCTCAGTAAACAAGAAAAATCTCAAACAAAAAACCTAATCTTACACCTAAAGGAGTTAGAAAAGAAGAACAAGCAAAACTCAAAGTTAGTAGAAAGAAAGAAATCATAAAGATCAGAGCAGAAGTAAATGAAATAGAGACTAAAAAAAAAATAGAAAAGATCAATGAAACTAAGATCTAGTTCTTTGAAAAGATAAACAAAATTGATAAACCTTTAGCCAGACTTATCAAGAAAAAAAGAGAGAGGGCCCAAATCAATAAAATCAGAAATGAAAAAGGAGAAATTACAACCAACACCAAAGAAATACAAAGGATAATAGGAGATTACTTTGAAAAATTATATGCTAATAAACAGACAACCTAAAGGAAGTGGACAGATTCCTAGAAATGTAAAATCTCCCAAGATGGAACCAGGAAGAAATAGAAAATATGAGCAGATCAATTACCAGTAATGAAATTGAATCAGTTAAAAAAAAAAAATCCAACAAACAAAAGTTCAGGACCAGATGGATCCTACCAAACATTTAGAAAAGAGTTAACACCTATCCTTCTGAAACTCTTCCAAAAAATTGCAGAGGAAGGAAAGCTTCTGAACTCATTCTACAAGGCCAGCATCATCCTGTTACCAAAATCAGTCAAAGATATCACACACACACAAAAGAAAATTACAGACCAATATCACTAATGAACAGAGATGCAAACATCCTCAACAAAATATTAACAAACCAAATCCAACAATATATTAAAAGAATCATATACCATGATCAAGTGGGATTTATTGCAGAGATTCAAGGATGGTTCAATATCCACAAAGTAATCAATGTCATACACCATCATAACAAAGTAAGAGTAAAAACCATATAATCATCTCAGTAGATGCAGGAAAAGCTTTCAACAAAATTTGACATCCGTTAATGATAAAAAGCACTCTAGGGTCTTCCCTGGTGGTGCAGCGGTTGAGAGTCCGCCTGCCGATGCAGGGAGCACGGGTTCGCGCCCTGGTCCAGGAGGATCCCACATGCCGTGGAGTGGCTGGGCCCGTGAGCCATGGCCACTGAGCCTGCACATCCGGAGCCTGTGCTCTGCAACAGGAGAGGCCGCAACAGTGAGACGTCCGCGTACCACAAAAAAAAAAAAAAAAAAAAACACACTCTAGAAAACTGGTATAGAAGGAACATACCTCAACATAATAAAGGCTATATATGATAAGCCTACAGCTAACATCATACTCAATGGTGAAAAGCTGAAAGCATTTTCTCTAATATCAGGAACAAGATAAGGATGCCCATGCTCACCACTTCTATTCAACATAGTGTTGGAAGTCCTAACCACAACAATAAGGCAAGTAAAAAAAAAAAAAAAAAAAAAAAAGAAGAAATGCAAATTGAAAAGAAAGAAGTAAAGCTGTCAGTGTTTGCAGATGACATGTTACAATACATAGAAAATCCTAAAGATGCTTTTAA
This sequence comes from Stenella coeruleoalba, assembly GCF_951394435.1. Taxonomy (NCBI): domain Eukaryota; kingdom Metazoa; phylum Chordata; class Mammalia; order Artiodactyla; family Delphinidae; genus Stenella; species Stenella coeruleoalba. Next base: position 107,954,507 of record NC_137151.1, on the reverse strand, counting down.
AAAACTACTAGAGCTCATCAATGAATTCAGTAAAGTTGCAGGATACAAAATTAATATACAGAAATCTGTTGCATTTCTATACACTAATAATGAACTATAAGGATGAGAAATTGAATAAACCATGCCATTTACAATTGCATCAAAAAGAACAAAGTACCTAGAAATAAACCTACCTAATGAGGTAAAAGACCTCTACTCAGAAAACTATAAGACATTGATGAAAGAAATTGAAGGTTACATGAACAGGTGGAGAAATATACTGTGTTCCTGGATTGGAAGAATCAATATTGTTAAAATAACCATGCTATTCAAAGCAATCTAAAGAGTCAATATAATTCCTATCATAATACCAACAGTATTTTTCACAGAACTAGAATAATTTTAAAATTTGTATGGAAACACAAAAGATGCTGAATAGCTAAAACAATCTTGAGAAAGAACTGGAGGAATCATGCTCCCTGACCTCAGACTATACTACAAAGCTACAGTAATCAAAACAGTATGGCATTGGCACAAAAACAGACACACATATCAACAGCACAGAACAGAGAGTCCAGAAATAAACCCATGTATTTATGGTCAATTAATCTATGAAAAAGGAGGCAAGAAAATACAATGGAGAAAAGACAGTCTCTTCAGTAAGTGGTTTAGGGAAAACAGGACAGTTACATGTAAAATGATGAAACTGGAACATTTTCTTACACCATTTGAAAAAATAAACTCAAAATGAATGAAAGACCTAAATGTAAGATGGAAAACCATAAATCTCCTAGATAAAAACTAAGGCAGAACACTCTTTGGTTCTGTCTTCTAAGGCAAAAGATAAAAAAAGCAAAAATAAACAAATGGAACCTAAATAAACTTAATAGCTTTTACACAGCAAAGGAAACCATCAACAAAATGAAAAGACAATCTAATGAATGTGGGAAAATATTTGCAAATCATATGACCAAAAACGGGTTAATATCCAAAATATACAAACAGCTCATACAACTCAATATTTAAAAAAAAAAAAACCTGATTAAAAATGGACAGAATACCTGAATAGACATTTTCTGAAGAATATATATAGATGGCCAACAGGCACACATAAAGATTCTCACCATTGCTAATCATCAAAGAATTGCAAATCAAAACTGAAATGAGACAGCACCTCACACCTGTCAGAAAGACTATTATCAAAACGACCACAAATAACAAATGTTGGCAAGGATGTGGAGAAAAGTGAACTCTTGTATACTGTTGCTGGGAATGTAAGTTGGTAATGCCATGGTGGAAAACAGTATGGAGATTCCTCAAAAAGCTAAAAAGAAAACTACCATATGATTCAGTGATTCCACTCCTGGGTATATATCTGAAGAAAACAAAAACACTTATTTGTAAAGGTACATGCACCCCAATGTTCACAGCAACATTATTTACAATAGCCAAGATGTGGAGGCAACTTAAGTGTCCATCAACAGATGAATGGATAAAGAAGATGTGGCATATATATACAATGGAATACTATTCAGCCATAAAAAAATGAAAAATTTGCCATTAGCAACCACATGGTTGGAACTAGAGGGCATTACCCTTAGTGAAATAAGTCAGAGAGAGAATGACAAATACTGTATGTTGTCACTTATACGTGGAAACTAAAAAAATGTACAAACTAGTGAATATAACAAAAAAGAAACAGACTCACAGATACAAATAACAAGCTAGTGGTTATCATTGGGGAGAGGGGTGTGGGGAAGGGCAATATAGGGGTAGATGATTAAGAGATACAAACTACTATATATAAAATAAATAAGCTACAAGGGAATATAGCCAATAGTTTACAATAACTTTAATTGGAGCATCATCGATAAAAATGTTGCATCACTATATTGTACACTTGAAACTAATATTATAAATCAACTATATCTCAATAAAATAAATAGTGTCACTGTACAATTCAAAGATGAATGATGAAATCCACGCTAATAATTTATAATTTTTTCTTTACTTAGAATAACATTAAATAAAAAACAACTGTAAGTCAAGAGAGATTGTGGAAGAATACAGAAAGCCTTATATTTTCCTACCTTTATGCCAATTTTCCCATTTTTGGGCAAGAGTTCACACATTTCCATTTTGCAGAGCCTGAAAATGAGGTAGCTACACCGTGCTGCCTCTCTCTGCCACTTGCTTACTCCATAATGATTCCCAAATGATTCATTTCTCCATCCTTGGATTCCTCTTCTATAAAATGGGGATCCCAGTAGAATGTATATTATGAGGTTGTTAGAAGGATAAAATAACAAGATGCTTAAAAATGTTTAGCATATTAGTGTCTGCCTGGCATACGCTCAATAAGTGAATGATAGCATTGCCAGTTGGTAACCACTGGGGATACAGCTCTACAGTGGGAGGTGGTGAGGGAGGTGGTGATAGGGGATGGTGGACATGGTGGGGAGGTGTGCATGGATAAAAGTGGGTAGAATTGGATGCAGAGAATGGAGGTGTGACACAGGAGTCCACCCAGAGTTCTGCATAGGACTTAGAAGGTCAGGACCCTGACCATCACGCTCTCTGTTCAAAGGTTCTAATTCACTTACATTTGGGGTAAACACTGAACTGCTTACTATGGTACCTTAGCCCCTAAGGCAGATGAGTTTTATCTGCCTCCAGACTCCCTACTCTTCTCCCATTTCTCTCCATTCAAACAGATATACTTGAAATTCCCCAGGCATACTTAGTGGGTGCATGCCACGCAGATTATGTAGTTTTGGTCCTTGCCTTTGTGAATGCTGTCACATTGGGAAGAAATGCTCTCCACTCTCTTCTTTTTATTCACCCTTAAAATTTTAGACATTCATCAAAATGTTTTCCTCACTTCCTTCCCAAAGCCTTCCCAGCGCCATGCACTTACCCCATCTCTTTCAGATCTTATCACTGACTAATAATGTAAATACCGACTCTCCTCTTGTTGAACTGAGTGGAAGGTAACACTGTTAGTGGAGGGTATGAGGAAGGACTAGAGATTCTGAGAGGAATGATACATAACTCATAAGTAGGAGGGAAATCTGAGGGGAAATAGGAAGGAGGGAGTGTATGCAAGGCACTTTGTGGGACAGGGGATGGCAGAAGGTCTTGGAAACAAAGATGAGATAAAGTGAGACAAACACCCCAGGTCCAAAAGTGCCTCAGTCTGGACCCTTCTGGCAGTGGTAGTGTTTTAATCCCCTCTAAAGATGGAATTTTTCCTGTTTGTCTTGGGATGTTAATTTACTCTCTGGTTTACTATATCTCAGATAAATTTTCACTGGGATTCATCTTTGGAGATGTCTGAACTTTTGATCACTATTAGTTTTTCTCTTTGAAAGTGTAGCTCATCCACTTGACCTAAGCCATCAAGTGAAAAAGAGATGCTACCTCATTGCTAAGTCCTTGGAATCTCACAACTACCTCCAGTTTCTCAGTTATTGGTGGCAGTCCCTTTCTGTATTTGACTGAGCGGAGGGGGAGTTTTCTCAGACCACTGAGCATCCTTATCTAACCTCAGAGATGCCACTCCCAGTTCTTTTGGGGGCCATCTTGCCTATCCCTTGCCCCCAGAGAGCTGTGCCTTTCACACATCCCAGATCATGGCAAGAGAAAAAAGCAAAGTCAAATATTAAAGTTTAATTACCGTCTCTTCTGCTATAGTGTGTTAGATGCCTTCTTAAGAAATCCAACATTATCAAAAATCATGTTATCAAAACCTCTGTTACTCTGGGAAAATAAAAGTTATTGACAAGAGAGCTGTAGATTATTTTTTTCCCTGAAGAAATATTTAAAAAGTTGATTTTAATAGTTTTAAGTTATATTGTTGTGGCTAAAGTAAGCAAAACATAACAACTTGAGACCAAAATAAATGTAAATATCTCTGAGAAAAACTCCAAGAGGGCAAAAAAAAATGTCCTAAATTAACAAATATCTAGGTAAATTTTAGATGAGTTTCCAGCCATCAAGGTCAAACAAAACACAGCTGCCAAACGAATAGCTGGCTACTCAGACAAAGCAGCTGTGGATTCTTATAATATCTTTGAAAATATTTTTCCCCAATATATGCCTATGTGCTGTACTAGTCACCAATTGCAAAAGCATTTTAGCCAACCATAGAGAGCATAATGCCAGGTAAATGTAATGAGGTTATGTAACCTTGAATAATGATAGAAAATGACTGAAATGCAAAGGGATGATATTTTGTAGGGAGGTGAGTGTAAAGATAAAAAATTAGCATCCTCAAATCATTTTTACAGAAGTCCAAAGACGTTACTTATAAAATGGGTTCCATAGAGCTTTGAAAGAAATACGTCCACAGCAGCAAAATATGGTTCAAGCTGAGGAGGGAAGGTGATAGTCTTCAGGGAGGTCAGGAGGACTGGTTGAATCCAGGTAGAGATATTTCCGTTTCAAGAGGAAGAGAGCTGTTTTCTTTTGTGTTTTCAGATATATACCCAGAAGTAGAACTGCTAGATCATAGGGTAGTTCTATTTTTAGCTTTTTGGGGAATCTCAATACTGTTTTCCATAGTGGTTGTACCAATTTACATTCCCACCGACAGTGTACTACTGGTCTCTTTTCTCTACATCCTCGCCAACATTTGTTATTTGTAGACTTTTGGATGATAGCCATTCTGACAACGGAATATTACTCAGGCATAAAAAAGAATTAAATTCCGTCATTTGCCATGACGTGGATGGAACTAGAGAGTATGATGCTTAGTGAAATAAGACAGAGAAAGACAAATGCTCTATGTTATCACTTATATGTGGAATCTAAAAAAATAAAACAAATAAATTTATATAACAAAACAGAAACAGACTCATAGATATAGAGGACAAACTAGTGGTTACCAGTGGGACAAGGGAAGGGGGAAGAGGCAAGACAGGGATGAGGGATTAAGAGATACAAACTATTATACTATGTGTAAAATAGATAAGCAGCAAGAATATATTGTACAGTATAGGGCAATATAGCCATTGCTTGCAATAACTTTAAATGGAGTATAATCTATAAAAATATTGAATAGCTATGTTGTACACCTGACACTAATAAATCAACTATACTTCATTAAAAAAAAAAGTTGAATAGGAAGAAGGAACTGAGAAGGTGAAAAGCAGATGTTCATATGGCAGGGCCAAGGTGGAGGATCTGGAGTGCAGAGATTAGGAATGGAGTTCAAGGGAGAAAAAGGCAGAAGAGACAATCCAAGACCTTAGTTTAGACACACATGTTCCTGAGAACAGAGCCAGGGCGCTGGTAGAATGGCTGAGTATGTAGCCATGATCTTCAACTCAAAGAATGTTAGAGTGGAAGAGACACCAGCACTCATCTAATCCAAACCATTCATTACCAGGAGGATAAACTGAGGTACCAGGAAGAACATGACTTACCCAAAGTTATGGAACAGAATTTCCAACTTTAATTCAATGCTTTTTCTGCTGCACCACAAAGTCATTTATAGGAATATCTAGGCTCTATCTTTCTCTTCTAGAATGTATCTTTCTCTTCTAGAAAGAGAAGGTAGAAAGGTGATCAATTCCATTTGGAAATAACAAATGTGGTAAAAGAACTAGCCCCAAATCCGCTGCAGAAATTAACATTTGATCTTCTAGCACTTATCAAGTTCAAGGCATGTGCTGGGCACAAGGCAGAAACCATGGGTTCCAAGATTATTTCCCTGCTGACTGTAACTGGGTCAGGAACTGATCTCACTTATTCTTCCATCTCCGGCACCTGTGTAATTGTCATCTTTTAATAAATATGTGTATCTTTTAACAAGTCATTAATTATTCCTAGGGTCCCTTGCATCCCAATTTCCCTCATAGGACATAGAAATTCACTCAGATCAGAAAGATAAAGAGAAAAGTCTATAGTCACAGAGTGAATTAAGAACAGAACTCAAGTTCACCCTACACTTTTTCCTCACCATTGCTGTTGCTACCTCTTCAAGGGGCCTAGGATAAAGGTAAGAACTGAAGCAAAAATAGATGCAGAATTGAATCATAATACTATTACTATGAACAATTACCATGTACATAATAATAATCTGAAGGGCAGAGTCTAAATAAAAGATCTCTGAATGGGAATAGTAATACCCAGTAAGGACTTCTTCAGAGTCTAAGGCTGGGACTGTTCATAGCCTCTTGATATTCACAGCATCTAAAACAAGGCTTGGCATATAGCTCCACATTGATATTAGAAATGCAGCTCCAATTTTAAAGTAATAAACAGTATATCCTGTAGTTAAACTGCTCACCAATATCTACTGAGTGCCAGCTTAGTGTTTCAAACTCGAGTTAAGTTACCAGAAGCCTTCAAAAAAATATTGTGTGAGATAAACACAATGGTTGTAGTCTGTGACCTGAAATTCTTTCACTGTGGGAAAGTCAGTTTCAAAAATGATTTTAAGGTTAAATGAGGTCAACATCAAAACAACAGAGCATGTACTGGACTGTGGGCAGTGGGCAAGGAGATGGAAAGTTTTTTTGGAGAACTAGACATTGGGGAATAGTCATACTCCTTGATAACATTATCCAAAGATGTCAGCAGTTAGTGGAGTTGAATAATCAGACTCTGAAAGAACACAGTTTGAGCTATGGGTGGAGGAGAGGGAGGGAGAGCCATTTTCCAGGGTCCCTTCAGGGTTTTTTAAATCTTTAAATATCCTCAAAGAAGGGACACCCCACAGCCTGCTCAGAACCATCATTCCAGTTTATTTATTATATCTCAATGCTTACTGTATGATTAATGACGTTTCACCAGAACAGATATAGTAATTCAGACATATGGGTTGGATTTTGTTTTTTAACTACTAGGGGAAAAATAAATTCCAGTTGATTTTTTGCCCCAGCAGAGCAGTTTTTGCAGAAAAAGGGATAAAGCAATCTTGATGAAGAGCAAACAAGATCATCTTAGTGAAGAAATGTCAGATCAGAATGTAATTCCCTTGTTTGTGTATTTCTTAGAAAGCATTTTCCTTCAGCCTGGTTCTGGGAGCAAAGCCAAAGCCTGCTTCAGAAGAACATAGATTTCCAGTAAATTGGGCGGTGAGGGTGGCTGGGTGGGTGAGAGCCTGGGGAAGGTTTGTGGGGGACAGTGCAGAAACATATGTGCCAGCCTGGGAAGGATGAGGTGCTGGGTCTGCCTCTTATTCTCTGACTGACAAGGTCTCTGAGAAACGTTTAAAGCCTGGGAGGGATGAGATTGAATCAGAAAGTAGAGCCTGGACATTCCCTGGTCTCAAAATAATTAACAAACCATAAAATTAAGGTGGGAAGGACGAGAGGGAATGGAGCTGATGTGGAGTTAGGCATTGTTTCCCACCCTCTCTGTTGGTTATACCTACCAAGGTGTCACAAGATGCTGGGTTTCATGACAGCATCAGTCTCGTCCTCAGAAGCTTGTCTTAGAACCATGTTCAAGTTCCGTGTTTTTCCTCCTTTGCTTCTCTCCAAATCACTCCTTTTTATCTATTTTTCCAGGGTGGTGAGTGGAAAAAGAGCAGCAGACCAGGATTCAGAAAGGAAGCCAGGAAAGAGACTAATAGTTTCTGAACAGAAAAATTCACAGGACATTTTGTTAGGTGTTTTAGCTTCTTGCCTAATTCATGTTATCTTCACAATTCAGAAAACTTGAGCTTTAAGGTTTTGAACTTTCTTACACCAAGTGTTGAATGACTATGGATGAGTCAAGCAACCTCTATGCTCCTTAATAAGGAGCTCAGCTTGTGTATAAAATGGTGACAATGCTATTTTCCCATCAACCCCAAGAGAACTGATGTAAAAATCAAATAAGATAATATACAAAGAAACACTTGGTGAGCTGTGAAATACTGAACTTGTGGAAGGAATTATTATTTACTTAGTAAACTGCTCTCCAAGACACCAGTCTTTGAGATCCCCTGCTTGAGAGATGGGTGTTTTCTCCATTTATCCCAAACATGTATTCTGACTCCAACCCAAAGTCACTTGGAGATTGACCTCAAAGATTTAACCATATCTTTTGCGCCAGCCAGCAAATCAGAACTTGGTTCCTGCCACTGTCTTCATTTACAAAATGGCTTCTGAAGAGAGAAGCCAATCTCAGGTTCCACTAATAGTGAAACAAGGGGGATCAGAGCCTCACACACTAATCTTGTGCTCAACAGAGAAGGAGGAAGAATCAGGTGGTGATGATGAAAGGTACAAGTACAGGGTGAAGTGGGAGGTAAGTGTAAGGAGGAGGATATTGCCCTGATCATGACAGTAGGGGCTTAAAGGATGTGTCTTCCGGAGGGCACCTTTTTCATGGATGATCAGGAAAACCAAATCATTCTGGGACAAAATAAGGGTTACTAGAGGAGGAAAACAGAGAGGGAGACTGTGGAAAACTGGCAAGAAGAAATTTTAAAAACAAGGGAGAACACCAAATCACTTGATCACCTGCAATATGCCTGCTATGACGCCCTGTTATACATTTTTCCTTTTATCTGTGATCTCTTGTCCTCCAGCCCACCTCCTGCCCCACTTGATGCTGTGTTACATCATTGGACAGCAGACATCTGTGGGTGAGAATGTTCTAGTAGCACAAACTCTTTAAGAATCCAGACATGACCTACCCATTGACTGCTGAAGTTAAAGTCTGGGTCAGGAAGAGAGTCGACGGAGAGAAGGGTGGAGAGAAGGAACTTGGGGTGATGGCGGTGGTGGAAGAACATCTAGCTCTGTTGGGAAAAATTACCAAACAGCCACTCAGATTCCTTCACAACCAATGCACAGTTTTTGCACAGGACCCTTCCTTTCCTCCCTCTGCAGCTCTTGCCTCTATGGAACATCTGCCAACACTGGGCTCAACCACTAGACTCTTATTGCGGCTAAAGTCGAGGTAAGCTTGGATTCAAATCCCAGTTTCTCTACTTACTAGCTGTGTGGGCCTGCTTTGTTGGTTAACTCCTCAGACAACTCCCCTTCTACCCAACAGAGTTAATAACGCCTATTTGGTATCCAGAAAAATTGAGATATGTATGTACAGTGTTGAACCCAATGCCTAGTTCAATAATGGGAGTGTTTATTATGACTTTATTATTAATCATCCAGCTGTCACCTCCTAAATATCACCAGTTTCTCCAGGACTAGCATCTATTAAAGACTTACTATGTGCCAGGCTATTACACTAGTCACCGAGATCATGAAGATAAAACAGACAGAACCCAGACCTCAAAGAGCAAACAATCTAATGTAAATAAATGGTGAGAGTCTCAGATCACAGGAAGACATACCAGCTGTGGTCGTGTGTTTGAAGGTGTGTCACATGGACAAAGAGGTAGGTTTGTTTGAGGGGCTTCAGAGGACTCTGGGGGTAGAGGTCCAGGGGCAGCTGTAGCTGCTCTGAAGCTGCTGGGAAGACCTATGAGTAGGGCTGAGTCTCCACTTGCCAAGGATCCTGCAGAGGAGACCCTGTCGTAATTTGTGCAGGGCACTCAGCAGTTTTCAAGCTGTTTGTGGTTGATGAGACTAGGGCTCCAAGGAGGCATCTCAGAGGCCATTTGGTGGAGAAAAGTGGGCAAAGATGGTAGGTCCTCAGCCCCCTATTTAGACCTCATCCAGAGCTGCTTTGATTATATCTGTTTAATAAGTTGGGAATCTGAGTTAGATTCAAAGAAACGGTCATGCTGATAAAAATGTTCAGGAACCCTCAGGCTAAGTGATTTCTAAGATCCTTACCAAAGATGGGGTGTCAGCATCCTCTCCAGCCTGTATCAGTCCAGAAGTGTCTGGAACTCACCCATCTTGGCTTCAAGTACATCCATCTTCAGGGTCTGCAGTCTCCCTGAACAGCAGCGGTTCTCTGTCCAGAGTTCTCTCATTCTATCATGCTTTTCATGAGTATTTCCTAATACTTCCTTATCATCCCAATCCTTCCCCACTTCCTGCATCAACATAGCTCATTCCCACCAATTCAGCAATCAGAGAAGAGGCCAATTGATCCTCTTGAAGAGATCCTCAAAAGAGAGACTTAACCTGCTGAGACTTACCAGAGAAGCAAGTTTTCTGTTTGCAGAAGAACCAAGTGAAAACATAACAATAGGTCAGAGAACTGTTGACTTAATTTAACTTGAATTCCAGTCCATCAGCCAAAGTCGTGACCTTTAGGTCAAAAGTCAGGTTGTCAGAAATATGCAAAAACAAGTCCTTCAGGGTAATGGGAGGCTGAGTGTCCCACTAAGGAGGTTTTCCTCCACTGTGAAGTCCCACAGGGGCTGGAAGAGGACTCTCAGCCTGAAACCAGGGCCTGGTGTGAATTTTCTTACTATGTGAGGACAGCTCTTAAATTGAGTTGAGTTCTACGTTCCAATATAGTTTGGATGTGAACAGTAATTCAAGATCATCATTGCCTTCTTTGCTGCCTTATGATAAAGGGCAAAGTCCCTTGTTTAAAAAAGAAATAAAATAAAAGAGAGAGGAGGGAGGAAGGAAAGAAGGAAGGGAGGGAGGAAGGAAGGGAGAGAATGAGAAGAAGAATCCTTAAAAAGTAAGAATCACATTTGGTAAATGAATTCCATTGTGTTTCTTCAGAATAACAGTCTGTGGTACAATCATAAGTCCAAAGTTTAAAATTTGTAAATATTTTTAAATAGGGTGATAAATGTGAAACAGAACATTAAGTTGTCAGGACCTATTTGCCACCTGGTAATAGTAGCAGCTGACCAGGCAGTTCTGACACTGTATACACAGTATAGAGTATACAGTTTTTACACTGTAAACAAACCTCTTCATGTTCCTAGTCGTTCCACCCAAAATCACCTTCTTGTGTCACTTGTCATGGTCACATGTTAAGGGAAACGCCCATCTTTCCGTAAAAGTAGCCAAAAGTAGCAATGTGACATAATTATACTGTAAACGTTTCTAATTTCAGTGATCTGTTTCTTATTTAGCAAATGTCAAAACCCAATTTTATATATCAATTCATCCATTCCGTTGAGTAAAATGGGCTGTAATTATAATTTAATGATGCTCCACGTGTTTAAAAGCAAGGATCCTAATACAAATTTTAAAGTCATTCCCCTGTAAGGGAATTTGTCTCATATGCAACACGAATATTTGTCCATAATTCCAGGAACTCTGCTAGCTAGAAAGATGTTTTGCTTAGGGTGGCTCATTTGCTCCAAAGGGAGAGGAAAGTTATGTGGCACTGTAAAAATAAGCTGTCATGGGACACTGCTTTATGTATGTAGAAACGAGTGGAGGAAAGATCTGTGGGAGCATTTCCCTTTACTCTAGATTTATCTACTCTGTGGTCATACTCAAACCTTCAGAGAGAAGCTCTCTAAACCGTAGCTCTCATGTGCATTGATAGAGCAGTGTTTTATTTAGTTGGCTTAGCCAACATTTATTATGATATGTGTTCTCAGCATTTTAAAGTGTCAGGTAAGAAAGAACCTCAAGATTTAGTTTCTTATAGTCAAGATCATGGGCCAAAGACCACTGTGGTGCCCTGCATATCATAATATCCTGTGTTGGAGTTTCAGGCTGGTAATATTCATGCCTCTCTCTCTTCAGAGTTCTGAACTCTGAATTGAGACCCAGATGCAAGAATTAACTAGAGATCATTGGCTTAATTGCTTATGAAATTGAACTGGAGAGCACTTTGGATGTGAAGCCAAAACAGGCTGTCTTGCACTTGCTCTCACGTTGAAATCTTGGGACTCAAGGCTGAGCTCAGTTTGCAGAGCTGATGCATATTCAGTCAGCCACAAGGAAAACTGTGCCTTCCCCATGGGATGGGTGAGTAGTCCTGGGGGGATGGGGTGTGGGTAGAAGGTAAGTTCCTATGTGTTTCTGACCTCTAAATTGCTAACTGCAATCAGGCAGGAATAAGGACTGATGGATGGTGGTCCTCTATTTCTTCAATCAAATAAATCCCCTCCGAGGGGGAGGAGCCATCTGAGACTAGAAGGAAGGCGCGAGGAGTTCTCACTAGTGATTTTGTTGGGGCAGAAGTTACTCCTTTTCAGCCACCAGGAATGAGGGGGAGAGAAACACAGTTATCTCTATACCTTTGACATTGTCCATAGGAGGTTAGTGAAGCAGAGGTAAGAGCGTGGGACCTCTGGACACTGACTGCCTATGTTTAAGTCCTCCTTCTATCACTGACTGGGTGACTTTGGAAAACTTCTTTTGGCCTCTCTGAGCCTCAGTTTCTTCAAAAGTAAAATGGGAATAATAATGCTTTTTTCATAGTGCTATTACGAAGGCTTAAAGAAGAAATGAATTAAAATCTTCAGCACAATGCCTGGGCAGCAAGGAAAGCTAAATATATAGTATTCACTGTTGTTAGTTGTTTTGGTCCATTGAACAGAGATTTCTCGTCTTGATTCTGTTTTCATGATTCAGTTTCCTTCTTCACACCCATGGTTCTTTGCTTCAGTGATGGCATAAGAATAAAAGAAGCCAAATCTGTTGAAATGGGAGGATGTAGGCAAAGATGAAGAGCTTTCTGTTACAGTCTCAATCTTCCACAAATTAAGTGCCCATTCTGTGTAGAGGGAATGTCCCTTCCCTTGTGATTGGGACGTTTGCCCAGATGACTGAGGAAGACACTGGTTTCAAAGGAAAGATTTGTTGGTGTACATCACTTGTCTGGGACTATCCCCATTAAAAAGGCAGAGCTAAATCAAGAAGAAGTGAGGGAAGCTCATTTCTTTGGCAAGACACTTTCCTCAGGGGCCCTCTGGTAGTCAAACTCTGGGGCCATTTTGAAATGCTCTGTTGAACTGAACTGAAGGGGGAAGACCAGAGCTCTTTGTATCAATCTGAAGGAGAGATAATGAGAACCTTAATGAACTGTGACTGTGAGAGTAATAAACAGGCTAGTTGGGAACCAACATTTTAATAGATTTTCCAAATTGTACATGCTACACTGGTTTTGTTTAAAGAATTAGCTCTTGGGTTTAGTCATCAATTTTACTGGATTTGTGTTTTGGTTTCCCACTTCACTGATTTCTGTACTTGCTCTTGTTTTTACTTTGTTTATTTGAGGTGAAAGCTTGGTTTAGTTATTTTTATTCTCTCTTGCTAAAAAGGGAAAAGTTTAAGATTATTAACTTATCCTCTTAGTAAGTCTTTGGCTACATCCCGTACATTCAGTAATATAGTGTTTTGTTGTAGTTTAGTAACACAGTATTTTCTAATGAATACTAATTGCAATTTTGATCTCCTCTTACATCCAATATTCACATATGAGAGTTTCTTTTTTATTAATAGTAGTTGTTTGCTTTATACACTTGTTGGTTTTTAAATCAATATTTATTGATGGATCAACTATGCATTAATGAGAATATTTTGCCTGGATGACATTAGCTTCTATAATTGAATTAAGACTTTTTTTCTTTCTGGTGTAGTATATTACTAGTATTTGAGAGGTTAGTGTGGACAAATGAAAAGGAGGTATGGGATCTCTTTTTCAAATTAAGAAAATCTATCTATCTGTCTACATCACATGTATATTTATATATACACATATATATCAGTTACACATATATATACACATATTCATATACATATATATTAATATAATATTAGTAATTTTGTTGTTTACATTTTCACTATTTTTTATCTGCTTCATTTGCAAAAATTAATATGTGTGTTAGTGATTCTCACAATAACTGTGTGTTCATTTCTCTTTACATTTTCTTCACATTGTATTTCTAGCCATTTAAAATTTTTATTTTGGTTTTTATATATATGGATTATATGATGATCAGTGTAATCTTTCTCAAATCATGTTGTCTTTTGCTTTTAATTCTACATTTTGTTTGAAATTTATATTGACACTGCTGCTTTGGATTTTTAGTTTTTGTTCTTTTTACATTTGCCTGTTGAACACATTGTGTGTATATGTGTCTTTCTAAGGTCATTTCTCTTAAAAGCAGAATGTCATATTCCAAGTCTTTGTCTTTTAATCAGGGATTCATAATGGATAACCTGGTCACTCTCCTTTTATCTTGTTTATGGAGGTGGGACAGGACAGTGACTGAAAGTAGGTCTGTGGGTCAGATAAGCCAGGGTTTAGACCTTGAATCTGACACTTACATCTGTATGACCTCAGAAAAGTGGTTTATTATCTGTGGGTTCCTGCTGATTCATCTGTAATGTTGAAAAGATAATATTACTAAGGTTGCTGTAAAGAGTCAATAAAAAATAACAAGAGTGAAACCTCTAATAGTACCGGGTACACTGTACTCATGCAATAAATGTTGACTGGCATTTGATATGTAGTAATAAGTATAAATACTATGTTACTCTATGCATATATCCCATTATTTTAAGCTTCATACTTGTCATTCCTTTTGTTAATTCTTTATTCTTTTTTGATATATGGACTAAATTTGTTTGCTTTTCTCTTCACTAATGATTTGAAAGGCAGACATTTGTTTTTAATCAACTAGTGGTCACCTTCATGTTTTCCAAAGACATTATTTGAATTACTTTTCTGTGATTACCAAGGCCAAAAATCACTTCCCCTTATGTAATATTTATAATTTGGAATGTCTTTACTCATTGCCCTCCCTTGCCTGCCCAATCTTTATTAATATAATTTGGGGTTCTGTTGATAATTATTTTATAATAAATTATATATATATTTGTATAAAGTATGTTTTCTTCTCAAAAAGAAACATTTGTTTTGTTGTGTAACCATATTTATAATTATTTAGAGACAAATCTGTGTTTAACAGATTTAATACCAAACACTGGTTCTAATATACTCTTACTTCTTAATTTTTCCTTGTTCATTTATTTCTCAATTTCATCAATTTCATGGAGCGTGTCATCAAGAAAACTTTTCAAGGTGAAAATGTAAATTTTATATATATATATATATATATATATATATATTTTTAAGCCCTAATATATCTGGAAATGTTTTCATACCAAAAGCATCTTTATGTTACGACCCTATTTTCCAAAACACTGAGGACCTTGCCGCAGTCTGATCTGGCTTTGTAGTACTGCAGATAAGTCTGCAGTGGACATAGATTCTGGCCCTGTGTTTTGTTTTGTCTTGCTCTGTCTGTTAGTGTGGATCAGATGCCTCCCTGCCCTCACCTTGTCACACCAACACAGAGGTAAAGAATGGAGACCCACAAGGACTAAAACTGTTGTTTCTATCATAAGGCAGAAGGTGGCTTTGATATAGAAATCCAGTTAAAGCTTTACTTTTTACAATTCATTGTATATCACCTGAGTTTATGCAGTGATATTCTGAGTTGCTATAGAGATCAAATAGTTAGAGCTTTAGGAGAAAATGGGGAATCTCCTGCAATTGGAGGAAAGTGCACAGGAGAAATGTAGGATCAGCTTTGTACAAAGAAAACTATGAGGCCCCATGAGGAAGTTCAGGTTTTCATCCTTTTCCATGCCTGGCTCCGTGTCTTCAAATAGAAAGTCCCAGAATATGTTGATTTTAATTTCTTGAATTAATTTAGTAATTCATCTGTCAGTTGAACAACCAAAATAAATAAAACACAATCCCCGCCCACAGAGTGTTTAAACTCTGCCAAAGGGAAAGAGAAGAATTGCATACAAATTTTGTAACACATAAATATCAAAAATGTGAAAAACATTTTAAAGAGTCCAAGTTCTCTGTTGATTGGGGTTGGGGGTCACATGAGCTGTTCATAAGCATGTTCTTAGCAAGTTCTCTGGACCTGGAAACGACCAAAGGGACACTGGATAACCTTTGTGGATGTGGATCCATCTGTAAAGGGATAGACCACTGGTCTCTAAGGACTTTCCCAATTCTGAGGTTCTATGAGAATGAAGAAAGTTTAAATAATAAATAGTGTTTTAGAACAACCCCAACCCGAGTTTCCCCTTTCCTCAAAACTTCTGTACTACCAGTCTCGGTGGCTGCCTTCAAAACCTCCTGCATTTTCACAGCTCCACTCCACAGTGGCTGTATCCTCTCAGCCACTTACAAAACTCTTACATACATTGTAATTACTTCTCTACATGTGTGTTCTTTCCTCTAAGAGGAGTGAAAAACAGGGATAAGTCTTGAAATTTGAGGACATAGAGAGATGTGAAGGGTGCCTGTCACTCTGTTAGCATTGCGTTCCTTGGAGGATGGGATGGGAAGATCATCATGTTTTCCTTTATGTACCTTCGTATAATTGAACTTGTTGCCTCAAGTATAGAATGTTTTACTTTCATTATTAAGAAAGTCAGTGAAGGAACTGAAAGAATAAGAAGGAAAGGAAAGTTCTATGTATCCTGCCATATAGTGTCCCACCCAGAGAGAAACTGTGATGGTCTGTGAAATTAGTTCTCTACTTACCCATCTTGACTTCCACTCCTGGGCTTACCCCTGGCCTCTTCCTTCCTGGTCACTGATTTCACTGCGATAAGGCAGAACCATTAGCATCACTACAGTTTAATTTCATTCTGCTTACTCTGGCCCCGCCAGACCCAGGATACTCCCAAACCCACAGAAGGTCGTTATTATTATTATTTTTCCCCTCTACTTCCAAAGGGGGAAAGAACTAAAAACGACAGATAACAGAGGAGCACTTCCTTTCAGGCTGAGAGCCCCTGAGTGGAAGGGAACACAGGACCTCAGATCCTTCACGCCAGCTCCCCGTTTAGTGTGGAACAGACCCATGTGGTGGTTTGAGGCTGAGGGCTGAGCTCTTTCTTCAACTCAGGATCTTAAAGAGCTTCTCGGCTGCCCGAAGCCCCAGTTTCCTCCCCTGCACCCAGATGCAGCTGAGTCAGGAATGGCCCAGGCATCATGATGAAAGAGTTGTGTTTGCCTTTGGTTCCAGCCCCGTCTCCCTTCTCAAGCCCTCTGGCCCTCTCCTGGACCATCCTGGGCATTTCGTCTGCCTGGCCCTGCTTTCTTTTCTCTGCCCAGCAATCCACAGATAGCTCTTCTTCCATTCCTATTGACACTTGCAGAGAAAAGTGGATGTGGGAAGCAGGGCCTCACAGGCCGACAGCCTAGGAGTTGTGCGAACTTGCACAAGTGACTTTTCTGAGCCTGGATTTCCCCTGAAAGCAGGGCTGTGGGGAGCTTCAGTGACCAGCAGGTTGAGTTGCCAGAGCATACTGCACATGCCATGGCCACTTGCCCGTTTGTAAAATGAGCATAAGAATTACTGCTCACAGGGGAGAGTGGAGAGTTAATGAATCAGCAAATGGCACACTGTTGATGCCCCATATCAGCTCTTCACAGTATTCCATTTCCACCAGGGCTTGCTCTCTGATAATTCCTTTACATCCCCTTGCTCATGCCTCCAGCTAAACGAGGGGCATGGCTTAATAGGAGAGTCAGGTAACAGCTGTGCTTTCTAGTGGTGCTAGCCTTCCGAGACATGACTCTTGCTTTTGTTATCTAACCTATTAGAGTCTGTAATGGAGAGAGAGAGGCGAATACCTGTGGATTTGTGGAGACTGCCAGTCACAAGATATTTGATACACAGGAGTCTACAACTCTGCTTATATAAGGATCTCTCATCACCTCCTCACAATCCAATCTTTGTCTCCTCTACCAAAAATGAATGATATCCTACCTAGCCCTTTCACCAAGTCCATTAACAGACAGAGGGATCTTAAAATCTATCCCCCTGGGCATGGGCATTCTCCAGTCACACATCACTTAAGCCGGTGTCTGGCAAGTTACATTCTTTTTGCAAAGAATGGAACCAAGAGGAGAGAAAAAGAAAGGAGCAACAGAAGAGAAAGCCCTTGGGGAAGCTCAAAGCTAGCAGAATACAAGATGGGGGAGCACTCCAGGGTGCTAAATAAATGCTGAATAAACCAACTGACTCCTTACTTTTTCCTTTGGGTCTGAAGTTCCCAGGCCAAAGGCTCAGCTCTGCTCTTTCTCTTTGGAGGATCCTCTACTATCTATCTTAGCAACCCATAAATGGGACTTTTAGGAAGATGAGAGTTAAAGGGAGGAAGAAAAGGACAAGGTCAGCAGCATGTGTCCCATGACTTTCTCCTGAGTCTGGGCCTCATACAAGCTGTTTTCACGGAGGGTGTGTTATTTGCCAAGCACTCGGCTTCTTAGAGGTATTAACTCATCTAATTATAGCAAGCCCATGAGAAAGGTACTATGGTTACCTCCATTGCAGAGACTCAACAAGCTATGAGACTAACCCAGGCCATGCAGCTGGGAATGGCAGGGCTGTGTCACTCACAGAATTCCTGCCCTGTTCTAACCACTGCCCCATAATATCAGCCCACAGGGTGACCCTGGACCACCCATGTCCCAGCTCTGGTCTCATTTTCCTTCTCTACAGCACAAAGGGGGTGAATGAAATGTTCTCTCTACATTCCCTTCTACCTTCACCTCACCATAACTCTTTCCTCTCTCCTCTTCTCCAATGCAAAGGGAAATTAAACAAAGCTCATTTTTCAATTCCGGGAAAGCTAGTGAGATTCCACACTCATCGTTAAATATATAAACATTTGTTGGCATGCCCAGGCTGTCACAAACTTTTCAGAACTTTTCCTATAAGTTGTCACCCCTACTCTCCCATCTATGGCCCCCTGCTCCTGCCCTTTGGTAGAGACCAAAGCAGTATAACATTACAGATGAAAATGCCTATTTCTTTCTTTTGTAGCTCCCAGTAGGCTACAGGCATATCCATGATCTCTGAAAATCTTTCGTGGGACACTCCTTTTCCAAATTTTTTCATCCCCAGCATCCCATTTTCCCTGAAGTCCACAGACAGACTTGGGCAAGACAACACCAAGTCATATTTATAAAAATAATATTCACTTCACCCCTTACATCCAAAGTGAAAGAGGAAGGAACTAACTTCATCTGAGCATGGAAAGTAAAATTGAACATAACGTATGCCAGTTCCAAAGCTCCAAACCAGTCCCTCACATTCTGTTGTGGTTGCGTAGAGTTGAAGGAACAGGGGAAAAAATGCTATTTTAAGTTTCTGTAAAGCAGTGAGGAAAAGTGCAGAAATACATCCAGACCCCCAAGTTTGTGCAGAAGATATCCAATTCCTTCATTCAGTGGAATAGCAGGCTAATATTAGAATTTCTGACTTAATAAGCAGTTTTTTTAAAAAGAAAAAAAACACTACCTTATTATAGGGAGCCACTCTCATGTTATTGGTGGGAAACTCCCAGGCAGAATATGGGAAGGAATCTGCAGCCAATATACACAGTCTTAAATGTTACTTGCAATTCAATTTTAAAAAGGGGATTTAGCAGCAGTGATTAAAGTCTCTTGTCTCTGAATCTGCAAACATAAAAAAATATGCTGCTGAGGAATTTAGACATTTATCATGGACTTTAGATAGCTACTAACCTTTCAGCTGTCTTGGGATGTTTTAAAGATGTACATCCCTATTTTTCTTTCCCAAAATATACAGCATGGGATTTATTTAATGGAGGATGAACATATTCTTATAGCAGAAATTTCCTCTTGTATTGAGAGAGATGGAGGGAACTGAGGCCAAAAATATAATTCTTAGGACTTCTTGTTTTTTACTTTTTGACTCAGTTAGGATTACAAGTAGAAAACCCAGCTCTAAATGGCTTAAAAATATTAATAAAAATAATAATTTATCAAGTTCTCTTCTCAAGTTCAGGTTAGAGTGGTTTCAAAATTGGTACATCCAGTAGCTCAAAGATACCATCATGAATTCAGGTTTGTTTGTTTTTTCTTTCTCTTTCTGCTTTGCCAGCCTCAGTTAACCAGCTCTGTCCTCAGGCTCATCCCCCTCATGATCACAAGATGGCTGCTGAAGTTCCAGACATCACATACATAGGTTACAATTTCAAGAAGCAGCAGCAGCTTTCTCTTCCTGCATGCACTTCTATTTTTGAAAGCAAGGACATCTTTTTCCAGAAGTCTCCACATACTTCCTCCCTGATTCGTAGGACAGAGTTTCATCATATTTCTATTACATGGCCAGGGTCATGAAACCACCATGATAGGCTTAGACCAATCAAGACCCTCCTGAAACATATGACTTTGCAGTGGAGGTTAGATACCAAAAAAAAGTACCCAGTTCTCCAGAAAATTGGAAGTTAAAAAGAAAAGAATGGATGTTTTCATGACAACCAATAGTGTCTACTATACTCCATAATGAAACACTTTTATGATTTATTATTCTGATTTATAATTCTCTGCATTATGCCACACATTCAGAGAACTGTAGAGGGGAAGGTTTAGGAAATATGGAGGAATTTGTTTGCTTATATTGACCACAACTATTTTTCCAATATTTTGTATATCAGATTAATATAAATGTCTTTATGGGAAACAATTGATGGAAAAATAATACAAAAACTGAGATGACCGGGTCTAAAAAAGTCTAGGATATGCAGGCACTCTACATTTCATAATTAGAATAGACTAGAGGTTAAGTTCATGGGCTCTAAAGCTACGCTAAACTGCTAGCATTCATGTAATGCCTCTACCACTTACTAGCTGCTAACTTCGGCACATTACTTAACCTCATCATGAGATTAAACAGCACTTACTTTGTTAGGAGGACAAAGGGAGTTAATGCTGGTACAGGGTTTAGAAGAGTGCTTGCCATCCACAAATTGTTACAAAAGTATAATGTGTAATCATTATCTAATAAATACTTTATCTCTTCATACACAAACAAATCCTTTGGAATCCCTATACTTAAGTCCAATGTGTTTTCAAGAGTATTTCCTGAACAAAGAGACAATTAGAAAATGACTCCTTTTCAACATTTTCCTGCACTTGTATTTATCTTGATCAAAAGATAAATTAAATTTCTTCTCTGGTTAACTTTTTATACCAAATCTAAGCAGGTACACTCTGAATGTCTACTAGAATGAAGGGGCCAAATTTGTTTCCTGCACTATTGTATTTCTCACTACCAGATGCAGGTCTGGCACACATAAGTGCGCAGTATGTGTTCTGTTTCATTTTAGAATGAATGAGTGAATAGACATAATAACTCCTGTCTCCCTCTTAAGTCAGTTGTGATAGGCGTGGTCCACAGCATGGGCCCAAGGAAAAGTTGAGTAAGTAAATATTTTTCCTGGGGATGATATCAATCATTTTTCTTCCTTCGGCCCAAACTTCACCAGCTCCCATCTCCATCCTCCATCTTTTTGCAAACCATCGCCCCTTCCCCACTGAACGTGAAAATGTCTAAAGATGAACAAATTCACAGTGATACAGCAAAGTGACACAGGCAGAAATGACTCAAGGGTGTCTTCTGCTTCTAGCCATGATGGAATAAGTCACACTAGACATACCCTCTGCTATGAGTTTAATTGTGTCTCCTAAAAAAATGTTGTACTCGTAACCCACGGTACCTGTGAATGTGGCCTTATTTGGAAATAAGGTACTTGCCGATGATTAAGTTAAGATCAGGACATTGGGGTGGACCCTAATCCAATATGACTGTTAAAAAAAAGGGGGGGGAGAAATTTGAACACAGAGGCACTCATAGAAAGAAATACATGTGAAAACACAGGAAGAATTCTACCTAGAAGCCAAGGAATGCCTGAGGCTACCAGAAGCTAGGCGAGAGTCATGGAATGGAATCTCCCTCAGAGCCTCCAGAAGAAACCCACCATGCTGACACCTTAATTTTGGACTTCTAGTCTCCAGAACTAAAACAATAAATTTTTGTTGTTTAAGCCACCCAGTTTGTGGTACTTTGTTAAGGCAGCCCTAGCAAACTAATGCACCCTCCTACTGAAAACGACTATAAAACTGGACAGCATACAGGAGGGAACTGCTTTTAGATATTTGGACAACAGTTAATACAGGGCTGTGATCCTTGAGAGAAGGGAAACACATGAGGTAAATAAAAGTTAGAAGAATTCCTTGCCAGAATATCTGCAATACAAGAAGCATTAAAGGAGGTTTCTCTGGTTTAAGGAACGTGACATTAGATGACAGCTGAATCTACAGGAAGGATGAAGATTACCAGAAACATCAAATATGAGGGTAAATATTGAGACTACTCATTTTCTTCTCTTAACTTCTCCAAAAGATAACAGACTGTTTGAATAAAAATAATAACATTAAATTGTAGGGCATGTTACATAAATAAATATAAAATATGTGTCGAAAGTAGCAGAAAGAATGGGGATAGGGTACATGGAACTTTAGAATAGTAAGACTTACATTTTATGTGAAGTGATGCAATCTCAACTCTAGGTACTCCATGATATGTTAACATTTTATATTGTAATTCTTGGAGGAGACACTTAAAAATACAAAGAAGTATAGCTAAAAAGCCAATAGAGGACGAAAAGGGAATACTTAGAAATATTCAATTAACTCAAAAGAAGAAAGAAAAGGAAGAATGGAGGAAAAGAAAAAAATGATGGGAGAAATAATAAACAAGTAGAAAGATGGTAGAATTAAACCCAAATATATCAATAACTATATTAAATTGTTAATGAACTAAACACTCCAATTAAAAGGCAAGATTGTCAGGCTGAATAAAAAATCAAGACACTTTAATGTAAAGACACACAGATAGGATGAAAAGAGAATGATGGGGAAAAGATTTATCATGCAGTGAATAAGCACAAAGACATGGTACAGCTATATTAATCCTAGAGAAAGTACACTTTAACATAGGAGGATCCACAAAGATAAAGAGAGGCATTTCAATATGAGAAAAGAGTCAGTTCTCCAGAAAGATATAACAGTCCTAAATGCATGTGAATCTAATAGCAGAGCTTTAAAATACAAGAAGCAACAAGTGACAGAATTAAAGGGAAAAGTAGATAAATCAGTGCTTCTAGTTTGAGATTTTAATACCCCTCTCTCATTAATTGATCAACTAGACGTAAATTCAGCATGGATGTGGAAGATCTGAACCATGCTATCAATGAATATAACCTTAATTGAAGTTTATAAAACATTATATCACATGTCATAGTAGAACATGTATTATTTTCAAGGCACATGGAACATTCACCAAGATAGACCAACTACTGAGCATAAAATGTCTCAAATTTGGAAGGATTTAAACCCTACAGTGTATATTCTCTGAGCACAACGTCATTAAATTAGAAATCATACGATATCAACAACTCCTCAAATATTATGGAAATTCAACAATACAATCTAAATAATCCATGACTAATAAAGAAATAACAAGGGTAATTAAAATATTTTAACTGAATAATATTAAAAATACAATACATAAAAACTTATGAGATGTAACAAAAGCAGCACTTAGCAGGAAATTCATGCCATTAAATGGTCACATTAGAAAAGGGGAAAGATTTAAAATCAACGTTCTAACTTTCCACTTTAAGAAGCTGGAAAGAGTAAACCTCAATGAAGTAGAAGAAATAAAATTTCTTTGAAAAGATGAATAAAATTGGTTTAGTAATGTAAGAATGGAAAAGGAGATATCACTGAAAATTCCACAGACATTAAAAGGATAATAAGGGAATATTATGAAAAGTAAAGCATTAGGCTAATAAATTCAACAACTTAGAAAAAACTGGACAAATTCCTTGAAAAACACAACTTACCAAAACTAATAAAATGAATTAGAAAACCTGAATATCTACTAAAGATAGTAATTCATTATCAAAAACCTTCCTCAAAGACAGCTCCAAGCCCAGATCATCATTGCTGATGAATTCTATCAAATACTCCACAAAATTCTATCAAACACAATACCAAAGAAGGTAAAAGAATAGCTAACAAGCCCACAAAAATATGTGTGATATAATTAGTCTTCAGGGAAATGCAAATCAATCAGAATCCCATGAAGTGATATTACTTCATACACATTGGAATGGTTAAATGTAAAAAGACATTGTGACATCAAATGCTGGCAAGTATCTGGAGCCACCAGAACTTTCATACATTGCTTGTGCACTACGACCCCTTTGGAAAACTTTCTGGCACTTTCTTACAAAGTTAAAAATAAACCTATTCTATGACCCATAAATTCCACTTCTGGGTATTTGCCCAAGATAAATGAAAACATATGATCATGAAAATACTTGCACAAGAATGTCTACAGGAGCTTTTTAAAAATTGGGTACAAACTTTCAGTTATAAGATAAATACATTCTGAGGATCTAATGTACAGCATGGTAACTATAGTTAATAATATGGAATTGTACACTTGAAATTTGCTGAGAGTAGACTGTGTTCTCAGCACACACACGAAAAACAGTTAACTATGTGAGGTGATGGCTGTTAACGGACTTGAATTTGGTAATCATTTCACAATGCATATGTACATCAAACCATCAAGTTATAAACTTTAAGTATAAAAATTTTATTTGTCAATTACTCCTCCATAAAGGTGGAAAAAATAAATAAAAATCAATAGTTCCAAATTGGAAACAAATGTATGTCCTTCAACAAGAAATTTAAAAAAATACAGTCTATTTGTACATTGGAATAGTACTTAGCAACAGAAAGGGAGCAAATTACTAATAAATCACAACACTCATGAATCTCACAGACATCATGTTGATGGAAGAAAACAAGATACAAAATGTAATTCTATTTGCGTGAAGTTCAAGAACAAGCAAAAGTAAACCTATGTTGATTTGCCTCTCTGGGCATGGAGGATTGACTGAGAAAGGGCATGAGCAACAGTTTGCTGGAAAACTGGCTCTCGGGGGCCGGGGGGCATGGGGGAATCTCTGGTTTGTAGTATTTGCTGATTGCCCATCATGGCCCTCTTTAAGATAACAACAGGATACGGGGATGAGATGTCTGGAATTGTCTGTGTGGGGGCTAGCTCCTGCACACCACTGGCCCCAGGAGACTTTTCTGGATTGATGGAAATGCTTTGTACTTTGACTGGGTGCTTTGTACTTGGACTGGGGTGGGTGGGTAGTTACTTTGGTGTACACAGTTGCCCAAATTCACTGCACTGTATAATAAAGATCTGCACACTTCACTGTATGTAAATTTTGTCTCAGTGAAAAGAAAAGCATACCAGTGTTCAGCGATAAGACGAATAAGGTCTGAGGATCTATGTAAAGCACAGTGACTATATTTGATAACACTGTATTATATACAGATATATATATATATAAAGAAAAGAGTCAATGGGTTATCCCCAGGATATAGGCATTTGAAAGACTGAAAAGCCCTCAAACCAGTGGAATGTCCTTCTCCATGTAAATGGCAGGCATGAAAGGGAAGACCCAGGAAGATGTTGAAGCTGGAATGTGTGGGTTCCGGTTGCAGTGCCTCTACTTGGTGTCTGTCCAGTGTGTGTCTCTGTCACTCTCCCTATAGTTGGTCAGATTGTGTACATACGCCAACCCATCCTAAGAACTAAGTTGGCCCCATCTCCCGCGCTGGATAAAGAGTCTGAGTTGAAGCCTGTCCCTCACAATGCCAATCTTTGGGGCCATTATCCTGCAACCCATTCCTTCTTCCAGCATTCTCTTATGGCATGTTCTTTATGTTCTCTGTATTTTTCTCCCTAGACAATTTCGCCTTAGTCTCTGAGTTCTAGGAGCGAACTCATTGTTTCATTGAATTCATTTATTCATTCTTAAAACTTTTCCTAAATGTCAACTTTGGTTTGGGACCGCTCTGTGAGGCCATGTGTAGCTGGTTAATATAAACCCTTTGAAGATAGTGTTAATGGCTCCAAGCAAGGGCTCATCAGTGAATAATGAAATACTCATCCTTCAGCAGATGACTCTGGAACAGAACCGAAATCCTGCTTCCCTCCTATGAGGGTCTGAGCCCTCCCCAACAAATCTCCCATTTAGACTCCACCAGCCCTGGGATAGATAACAGCCCTCCCTTATTAAGGGATTTGTTGCTGAGTATTATTTGGTATTTAATTTTATTTTGGGTCAGAGGCTTCGAAACCTCATCTTTTTTTTTTTTTTGTCTGTAAAAACCCCATTATCTCTTCATATAGATCTGTCATTGATATGGGTCTATAAATATACATGGCTTTGTTTATAAAGACATACAATATGTGCACCGGATTACTATCTGTTTGCACCAGGCTTATACTGGAAGCTTTTCAGAGCCAAATTTGATATAGTGCAGAGGCAGCTGGTGGGTTAGGGGGCCC
Organism: Stenella coeruleoalba; assembly: GCF_951394435.1. Classification (NCBI taxonomy): domain Eukaryota; kingdom Metazoa; phylum Chordata; class Mammalia; order Artiodactyla; family Delphinidae; genus Stenella; species Stenella coeruleoalba. The sequence continues at coordinate 107,928,457 of NC_137151.1, read as the reverse complement.
TGGGGGAGAGTCACTGGTTATCAGTACAGAAAGCCTGGGTGAGGCATGGATACTCCAAATGCCAGGTGCCAAGTCTTCACCAGGGACTGAGAGTGCAGGAAAAAAATGAGAGAGAGAGAGGCGGGCACACACCCATTCAGCCCCTCTTTTGTTTAGCTTTTCCTACCAGTACGGACATGCTCAAAATCAAGTCTTAGTGGAAGGACCTCATAGCCCAGCTCTGCCAGACAATTGTCTCTTGGCGCCTTCAAACCTAACTGTGTGAATGAGAGAGCCACTTGCTCCTAAGCAAAGCCTGAGGACTAAGCGGGGGTGGGGGGGAGAGAATAATTAAAATAAATTAGAGGGTGAATGGGGGGATGGGAAATCATGCCTAGTCCTGTTGCTCAGCCTGAGGCTCCAAGGCTTGAAAGGGGCAGGGCAGGATTATTCCCAGGAGTAACCTGGCTTCCCCAAACCGGGTCCCCCACCAACAGTGATGAACACTCATCCTACCAGAGCTATGCTAGTATTCATGTGGCCTGTGGCCTTAGGACCTGAGAGCTTTGCAGGTAAGTAGCCACAACTCGCAGCTTGCACACATTTAAAACAGTTCCACATATTTTTCTGTCTTTCCTATTTGACAAGGGTTTTCATTTATCTCTTTTTATGAAGTAGGTGAGTGGTTCTCAACTGAAGGTGGTTTTGCCTCCCAAGGGACGTTTGGCAATATCTGGAGATATTTTTGTTTGTTGCAACGGGGGGCGAGGGTGGGTGTCTGCTACTGGCATCTAGTGCAGAATTGACACATAAAATGCAGGATACCTAGTTACATTTAAATTTCAGATAAAGAAAGATTTTTTTTTTTTTTAGTATTAGAATGTCCCAAATATCGTACAGGGCATACTTATTCTTAAAAACATATTCACTGCTTATCTGAAATTCAGTTTTAAATTGATTTCCTATATTTTTAATGCTGGATGCTGCTAAACAGCCTAAGTGCACAGAACAGTGCCGCCCTCCAAAGAATTAGCCCAAATGTCAACAGTGCTGAGGTTGAGAAATTTGACAGTAGATGGTAGCAATACAAGTACAGTTGAGACGCTAGAACGTAGATTATTTTTAATTCTGAACATGTTGAGTGAACACACATCCTTTACAGAGCCACTAATATACACTTGTGTATATAAACTTTTCAACTCTAAGTTATGACATGTGTCATAGACCTGTGCTCCCTCATCTCTCTGCAAAATGGGCTGGCAGGTGTTAGTAGTAGGCTGAATACAGGTCCCTAAAGTTATCAGGTCCTAATCCCTAGAATCTATAAATCTTACCTTATTTGGAAAAGGGGTCTTTGCAGATGTGATTGAATTAAGGATCTTGAGATGAGATTATTTTGCATTGCCCAGTGGCCCCTAAGGGCCATCACAAGAGTCCTTATAAGACAGAGGCAGAGAGAGAGAGTTGACACCCACGAAGGAGAAGGCAATGTGATAGAAGCAAAGAAAGATATGGAGATGTTGGCCTCGATGGTGGAGTGATGCAACCACAAGTCAGCGGCCACCAGAAGCTGGAAAAGCAAGGAAGCAGCTCTCCTGTATGAACCTCTGGAGGGATTGTAGCCCTGCTGACACCTTGATTTCAGCTCAGTGAAGCTTATTTCAAGCTTCTGGCCTCTAGAGCTCTGAGAGAATACATTTCTGTTGTTTTAAGCCGCGAAGTTTGTGAAAATTTATTACAGCAGCCCCAGGAAACCCATATATTGTTCTCTTGAGGATCAAAGCCAGCAACCACTCTTTCCAGGAGGACACGGCCCAGAGACCAAACAAACACAGCCTCTTGGATCCAAGATGGGGAACCAGAGGCAACAGGGGCCTTGCCGGTGTTCACCTTTGGGTCCTAACACAGGATACTTCTAGTGATGGATCGTGAGCTCTGTAATGGTCTATAGCTGGAAAGTGGGCGACTCTTCAGCTCTCCCTAGGATTTAGTAGGAAATGTGTGTATGTCTAGGTACTGTGAAGCCCACGTCTAGAACTTTGGAAGAAATTTGCCTAAGTGGAAGGTTAGTTATGCCTCCTTCCCAGCAATTGTGAGTCAGCTCAGCTATGGCCATTGAACTGGCTCTTGAGGAACAGAAGACTTTGTGCCATGTGGTCTCATCTAGGGCTTAGGCCATAGGATTGGGGAAAATGAACTTTTGGTTCAGAAGGAAAGCTATTTTATATTGTGTGGTATGTGTGTGTTTTCTGGGAGGTCAGCCATTTGGGGTCCTTGGGAAATACCTTGTGAAGAGGTTGAGTTTCAGGGGATAGCTGCACATATCTTTGAAAGCCTCCGGACATTTGGCTGTGCTGTCGGGATGGGTGGCCAACAGCAGGAAAATTACACACTTCCGAATGAAAAATAGAAAAACATGTGAAAGTGCCAAGAGTGATAAGAAGTTCTTATCTGTGGAGTAACTAGGAAACATCCCGTGGTCATTAGAGGGGAACAAACAAGCAGAGACTCTGTGGTCTGTTCTGGGTCTGCACCTCTGGCTGTAATCCCAACTCTTTCCTGCCTGCCGTAGTCAAACCTGGGAATTGGGTATTTTTGAAACAACCCCTGGAAGTGTGATGGGCTTTGCCAATTTGGTATTGGGAGATCAGCAGTTATCTCTTTGTTGCCCTAATTTCTGGAGAGAGACGCCAAGTTAGTCACTTTACTAGAACGCAATGGAGAGAGTGGTCGGGGGGCTGGGGGGAGTAGGATGTGTAGACTTGAAATGGCTATGGCTCAAACAGCTGTATCCAGCTGGGCCTGAATATTCCTCAAACAACGTGAAGATGGCCAGAGTTCAATGAGTGCTCAGTCTTACCTCCAAGGGACAAGATGCTCAGAGGAGAGGCTTGCTCCAGATGGCCTCTTGAAATCACTCATTGCTGTTGACCAGAAAAGCCAGGCTTTTGGGTCAAACTCAAGAGTCTTGGGAGAAGTTTTCTTTCCTGCATTGCAATCTAGACTCTGCATTCTCCTAGCTTTGCAACTTTGGACAAATTACTAAGAACCTCCCTAAGTCTCAGGGTCCTTAAATGTAAAAGTGGAAGAAAAATACCTACTCTATAGCATTGTGACAATCATGTGATGAAACATATATAAAGTGCTTAGCACAAGAACCTGGTGTATGGCAAGAGCTCAGGAAATACCATCTATTTTTAGATGCTTTGTTGGGACACTGGGCAGTCTTCAGAAGGGAAGAGAGTGAGAACTACTGTGCTTTACCCTGTACAAAGAGACTTTCTATATATGTTATACTAGTCAATAATAGATACTACGAGTTTTTCCAAATTGGTCTGACAATACGGAACACATTATCATGCTAAGCAGCTGTCATTGTTCTGCACTTATAGGACCCCACCTGTCACAAAGAATGCAAAACATGCTCCACAAATACCTGGGATCATGCCCTGTGTGTGTATGTGTATGTGTGTGCATTGAAAATATCTGGACCCTACCGTTTTATGTGAAAGTCAGCTAACACTTTAAACCAAAGCCTTTCATCTTATATACCTTCAGCTTGAGAACACCAAAATGGTGAGATATACAAATGTGTGGATGAAAATAGTTATTTTACTTTATTTACTTTATTCCATCCCTCACTAGTCAAGAAAGGGTAGCGCCTTAAAACTTCTGCAGTGGCCCTTTTATTCTGACATCACACACCGAGATGTGTTTCTGAGGCAGGTCCACTGGCCGAAGAGGATTTTTCTAATATCTCATTTCTTACCAGCGAGACTGCAATAAATTATTTCTCCTTGCTTGTGCTCTTTCTAACACACCTTGTCCACCTCTCTCTGTTCAGAGTGAAGCTATAAAAGGAAAGTCTGATCATGTTGCTCTCTCCTTTTGTGATCGCTCTGCTACAGAGGAGGGCTTCTCAACCTTGGCATGATTGACATTTGTGGAGGAAAACTCTTTGTTGTGGTAGCTGTGCATTGCACAGTGTTTAGCCATATCCTTGGCCTCTCCACAATAGATGCCAGTAGAACTTCTTGAGTTGTGATGACCAGAAATATGGAGAGACATTGTCAAATGTCCCCTGGGGGAGCCAGATCACCCCTGCTTAAGAACCGCTGTTGTAAAGTACTTTCATCTTCTTACCTGGCTTACAAGGTCCTGAATGCTTCCATCTCCCCTTTCTCTGCGGGCCGCACTCTCAACACTGCCCCTCTGCTCTGTGAGGCAGCCAAGTGGAAACTATTTCAGGCCCTTGACCATGGTTTTTTCACTTTGTTTCTTCTAATTCTTTTTTTTGTTTTTGGCTGTGCTGCGTGGCTTTCAAGACCTTAGTCCCCAACCAGGGATTGAACCCAAGGCCCTGGCAGTGAAAGTGCCAAGTCCTAACTACTGGACCTCCAGGGAATTCCTTGCTTTTTCTAATTCTGAGTTAGGGGCCTCAATATTTTTTCTGCCATAGCACTTACTCCATTATAACTGCCTGTATAATTTCCTGTGACATGTTCCCTTCTCAATGCCCTCCCATAGCCTGTAAGCACAATGAGGATGTGGACCCTATCTCCTATGCTCACTTCTGTATCCCACTAGCTAGTACAATGCCTGTCACAACATAGATGCTCAATAAATATTTATTTAACGTGCTCCTTGAAAAATCACTCTCTGGAAGAGAGGAATTTTTCCTTTGGAGCCCTTTAATTTGTGGAGACCATAAGTAGGTCTTGCTGACCTGTGTGTCCATACATTAGTGGATCTTAATTATAGGACGGATGTTCTGGATTTTGAGGTTGATTTCATCAATGCCCCTGACCTGATGCAAGTGTATGCTTGAGCATTCTGGGCAGACGATTGTCATTAACCCTTAACATATGACCATCAAAACATTTTTAAAAGGAAGAAAGGGGGCCTGGAGCCAGCAAGTCCCACGTCTGGCCTCTGAGATCCTAAAATGAACAAAGCCAGCAGAGCATGGAGCAGGATAAAAATCCAGTTCAGTGCAAACACAGTTAATAAGGGAGCCCTAGAGTATGAAAAGTTGCTGACAAAAATCAGAACTATTTAGTCTAGAGGAAAAGATTGAGAAGCAATCTGATAGTGGTGCTTTAAACCACCTGTAGCCTGGGGCGCTGCAAACAATTCAGATGGATGGTCTGTTTGAGGTGTGTGAACAGGCCCAAACTTGTGTCTGCTGAGAGGGGATTGCTTGTTAAAGGAATTTAAGTAGGCACTTTCTAAGGTGTAATTTCAATTGAGGGTTTGGAGCAAGTCTGAGAGTAAAAAGTAAAACAAACTTTGCTTAGGGACTGTCCCCAAATTTCCCACTAAATAGGCTGTTTACCTTAGATTTAAATTTGGGACTTAAATGAGAATTGCAGGCCATCTGGTTTTTCCCCTCGGCTCCAGACAAGACAGCATTCAAACTAAGGCAGATGTTGGCTGCTTCTTAAAACACACAAACACACACACATGCACACACACCCCTACCTTTGCACCCAAGTACTAGCTAGCTTATGCTATTCCCTAAGATACATAGGGCTACATGGCCCTTTTCTTCCCAGGTCCATTTCACAATTGGTTCTTTTACTGTTACTTATATATCTGGTTGCCTTTACCTTTGTTTAGATGAATTACAGAATGCTGTATGAGAACTTAGAAGTCCTGGTTCAAGGTCTTCATTGTGTAGAAGATGAAGCCGGGTCATAGAAAAGATAAACAGCTTTTCCAAAGCTCAGAGAGATTTAGAAAATTAGGTCCACTGCCAGTTCTTTGGTCAACTCCCAACAGCATCCTCTACTGAAGAATAATAAAGGGTCAGCACAGAGAGCTGGAGGGTTCTAGAAAGTTAGATCAGGAAACAGTTGGTGGAATGTTTAGGATTTCTCAGGTGCAAGCAGCATTTCTTGGCCAAGGTTTTGTGCAAAAACTAGGCCCTACAGAAAGTGATTTGAGTTAACTATTTTCTCAGCTGGATCTGATGGTGTGCAAAGACAGGCAGAGTCCTTGCCCTCATAGAACTTAATATATTGAGGGTAGGGAAGAGGAGATGGAGTCTAATTAAAAAGTCAGATACAATAAATGTAAAATTATAATTGTGATAAATGCTGCACAGTAGCAGGAGAGGGGTCCATCATACATACAAGTAAAGGGGCCGTAGATATGGTAAGAGGAGCTCAGGGAACTCTTCCCTAAGGAAATAGTGATTCTGCTGAATCCAGAAGGAAGAGTCTGAGGTAAGGAGAATAAGGAGGGAAGTAATGGGGAAGAGCATACTCAGTGGAGGGAAGAGTGCCTGTAAAGGGCATGTGGTAGAGGAGAACATGAAAGAATGTTAGTGTGGCTAGAGCATAGAGACAACATGAAATGAAGGTCAGATAAGGCTGGAAAAATGAAAGAGACCAAAATGTATGGAGCCTTGTAGGCCCAGGTTAAAATTTTACCTTTTATCATAAGAGTCTTGGGAAGCAGAGTGGGGACTAGTTCAGATTTACCAAAGATGAAATTCCAATTGCAAAGTAGAAAATGGAAGTTCAAAGAAGTAGATGCTGGATGAAGAGATTAGTTTTAGTAAACTATTGGTGAAGGCTTCGTTAGAGGTGGTGGATGTAGAAGAGAACTAACTGGATTAGAGAGATACTTAAAGGGTAGAAGGGATTAGAGTGGCTGGTGGATTGAACGTGGGGATGGAGAGAGAGAGGGAAGTGTAAATAACAACTCCGAGGATTATTGGTACCCAATAAATATTTGTTGAATCAGTCAATGAATCCATGCCCCTAAGTCTAAACACACAGATATCCTTAATATGTCTTCCTTTTTTAAGGCATGAATTTCAGGCTCACTGATCACTTCACCAATTTACCAACAAGGCTATGCTCAAATAGCTCTTCTTCTGAGAAACTCTCATAATCCCCATACTGTCCTCTGTGTACATAATACAACTAAATTCATGTTTATGAAGTAATAACCAGCTGTAGAAGGCATGGAGAGATTATAAACACTTTGAGGGCAGGGGCTGTATCTTATTAATCCATGTTTTGCTAGACCCATATCTGGTACATAAAAGGGGCCAGGAAAGTTTGTTAATTTTGTTGAATTGAGTTGGAAAGCTGTATCTTTCCTCTCAAAGTTTCCAGTCTGGCTGGGTCAATAAGACTAAGTGTATGAGAGTGATCAAAGGCTGAGGGATGTGATGGAGGTTATGAATGAGTCCCAAGCATTCCCTGGGTTTGTAGGTCCTTGAGGATACTTGGGGAGCACCACATTGAGAGCTCCCCTTGGATAGTACCACTTTGAAAGTGCTTTGTATGACACCTTTTCGAATAGCTTTATAAACCCCTTGGACTGGTCTTGAAGGTTTCTCAGGGCTTGCATTATTGAGAAGAGTGGGGTAGGTTTGGGGAAGAGCTTCAGCAAAGACGGGGAGAGTAGAATAAACACATGCAAGGGCAGGGTTGAGGATTCTGTCCTCACAAGAGCTAAAAGGAAAAGTGTGGGGAAATGGAAAGAATATCAAGAGACTGTCAGATCTTGTCTTTAATCTTGATTCTGTCTTTTTGCTTAGCTGGGTGCCCTACGACGAGTTGCTAACCTTCTCTTAGCCCCGACTTCCTCATTTGTTAAGTGGGTATAATAATAACAATAATACTAACAACAACAATAACACCTGTGTTTGTGTATCAACTAAGAAAATGCACTTGAAAGTGTGTGTTGTGGAAACTAAAGTAGTGGTATATATCTCATTTTTCTGGGGCCCTCCCCAGACAACTGCTGAATCAGAATCTCTGGGGTGGGGTCACAAAGCTATATTTTTGAAAGCCCCAGTGGTTATTCTGATATATTGCCAGTTTTGAAAACTATACCTCCAAGTAAAAAAATGTAATTTATGAGGTTGTTGTCAAGAAGTTGGAGAAAAGTGGTAGACGTTCAGTCCTAGAGGGTTTATAGATGAAAAGGATGAGATGAAAATTCCCAGTTACTTCTTATCCCTTCCCTCTTTTTAGATGCTCAATAGCACCTCCAGGGTAAAGCCTTTAACGTGTAATGTTTATTAATTGGAATCTGGCTTACACTCTCCCTACCTTGCTTATCCCTCTATTGCAGATCTGGTCCCCTGGGAAACAGACCTAGGTGGTAAGGAGGCAGGTTATTGTGGAGTGAGCTCAGAGTCAACATCTGAGGGAGGGAAATGTACAGGATAAGATGGGGCAGAAAAAGTTGAGCTGTGAAACAATCACAATGAAAGCCTCAGCTGATCCCATTTGGAGCTCAGGACCTGGGGAGGCCCTGAAAATGTGACCACATCTAGGCAAGGGTACCGGATACTGGGAGGGGTGTGACCTCAGGGGAAGCAATTCCCAGAGGTCAGCTGTTTGTGCTCAGGGGCCAGCATTCTTAGCAGGTGGGGGAATTGGTTCTTTGTTCCTGAAAGGGTCTGGGCAGCACAGCATAGGCTTCACTGCAGCCTCATTGCCACCTACAGCTCTGCTTTAGGTCTACCTTTCCATTATTTAAAAACCATTTTCCCCCATTGTCCACCAAACAGGTTGGCATTCAGAATTCAGCACCATCTACACCTGAACTACACTTGTTGACTGATTATTTTGCTACTTTATTATATGTTCCTTTTGTTCCAGCCCAACTGGACTGCTGTCCTTTCCTAAGACTAACCTTTCCCCTGCAACTTTCCCCTGCAACTTGGATCAGTTGGCCCTCATCCCTTCTCATTAATTTCTCACTATCCTTCAAGGTACATGCAATGGACAATTAAAAATTTTTTGACTGTCTAAAAATTCCCCCTTTCTTCTAGTAAAAATATATGCTCTCTCCCAAACGCATTTCTCTGTCTGTGTCTGTGTCTCTGTCTCTCTGTCTTTCTGTCTCTCTGTCTTTATCATACACAGACACACATAAACACGCACACTCCTCTGTTTTGTGCATGGAATATCTTGGCCAGATCTCCAAGATCTTGGAGTATCTTGTTAGCATATAATGAGGTTCTAATCAATTGTGAAAAGAGCAAAAGATGTATTTACTTAGAATATAAACACTTCCAAATTACTAAGTCAAAATCCTGCGCAAACAATCAAAAGTTGTGGATGTAAGAAGTTAGGTCTTTCAGCCAGATTTCCAATAATCTCAAGCCCCCCATTTTCAATAGGTTTCTAGTCTAAGAATGCTAAGTCAAAGGTTTTTATGGTTTCAACTATTCCAAAAAAAGGTAAACAACCAGACCATGACAAGAACACAGCAGACTTAGAGAAGGGAACTGAAGTCAGGTTTGTGTATTCTTCCAACTTGAAAAATTATGCCTTTGAACGAGTCAATTTCTTCCTCTGGACTTGTGTTTTCCCATTTCTAAGAGAAAGTTGATGACCACTAATGTTCCCATCAGTCCTAATTGTCTATGATGATAAGAAAAGGAAAGAGGAAATGGAGGCTTACCAATTTCTGTCTCTTCCCATCCTCCTTCCCTCTTGTCCTAAAGGATACAGTTTCTTTGAAGCCCTTACAGTTTCTCTATGAGCCATGTTCTCTTGCTCCCAGGCCCTGAGAATTCTCCTTTCCCAAGTCACTTCCTCTTGCACTGATCGATCCCTAGGAAAACTATAAATGTCACTTTATATGTTACTTTCCCTAAGAAGCTTCCTTTGACCGTTTGGATTAAGATGGGAGTCCATGCTAGGTACTCCAATAACATTCTGTACTATCAAAACGTACATCTCACTTTATATATTTACTCATTTAATTGTCTCCATGCTCTACCCTCGCTCTTTAGACTGTAATTTTTGAAAGAACAGGAACACATGGGAGGAGCTAAAAATTGACACTTGGATGAATTAATTAATAATGAACAAATGTGACATAAACCAATGAAGAAACAGTATAAGACCAATGAGCGTTTGCTTTTGGTCCTCATTTTTAATTCAGATACTTAAGTCACCTTTTTCCCACCGTGGGACAGATGTTCACATCCAACCCATGAATCGTCAGTGAGAAAGGTCATTAACTCTACCAGAGGGAAAATAATGCCGACTGCAGTTTTAACCTCCTTTGACTTTCCAAGAACTGCTTTGAGTACATTCTGTTTTTGAAGATGAACCTCTCTCCTGCTTCCAAAATCCTGTTCCAGCCTGTCCAGCTCATCCCTGGCCCTGGTTGCAGGGGGATATTGAGTCCTGCAGTTTCTGAGCCAGTTCTAACCAAAAAGCAGAGATTGGAGGAAGCAGGATTTGATATTCTTGGCCTCTAGAACTCCCTGATTATAATTTTTTTAATATCCTGAGAACAGATTAGGATGAAGCAGATTAGGGAAAAGTCACGAGATATAAGTCATAACTGAGCTTCTCTCTGCCACAGGATTTCCCTTGAGGAAGAAATCTGTACATATCCTTCTGTATAACAGGGTAGGACTTGGGAACCAAATTAAATGCAGTCTATGGATAAGCTTTTCTTCTTCTCCCCCACCGACCACACTTATTAATGGAAACTGGGTGAAAGACCCAATCCTTGAAGGTAATATTACCTTGTCATCTCCCCTTCCAGTAAAGACATTAGTTCTCTTCATACTTGGAATTCTGTTCCAGGATCATAAAGGATCCTGCCTTTACCCCCCAACTGGATTACTGCTAATTCTCAAAATCCCAAATCCAAGATTTGAGCTTCTGATACTAAAGGTTAAAGTCCCTACTGTGTCAGTTCCTTCTACCAGGACGTTAGGGAAGTTCCTCTCTTGGCCTCACAAGGTTTTGGTGAGTGTTAAACATGATGGCAGAGATGAGAAAGACTGACACAACCTCTAACACAAAGTGGGTTCTCAGTGAAAGCTCATTCATCCAGTCACTTATATGGGTGACCAGACAGTCCCAGTTTATGCCTGTTGTCTAGAGTAATTATAGCGAGTGTCCACTTTCCTCTAAAAATGTCCCATTTGGATGATAAATTTAATGGCCACTCTAGTTATGACTCAGAAATCAATGTGATTCATTTGTTAACTGTTCACTAGAGGGTTCCTCTGAAGTGGTGGCATCTATTATAGACACACTTCCCCCAAAGTACTCAGAGGTTACATATCCTTCTGTCCTTCTCTCCTCCCTTTCTTAAGCCAAAGGCAGTCTTGCATACTTTCCACTCAGTTGTACTGGGAGGAACACTTCTGAGATCAGAAAGAAGTGATATAGAAACCATCCTACCCTGGAGCTATTGGCAGGACCCAACTAACTTATTTTTCCCCACATTTCTTTCTAAGGAAGTTACTTAGATCCTTTAAGGCAAAGCCCAGAACATTCCAGAGTGCTCTGGGGTAACAAATGTGTACCTCAAGAAGGAAAGGCATGGCAAATGGCAGGTTCTTGGAGAATCCAACATGGAATCTTGTATAACAGGATTCAGGCATGAATGGTTAATCAGCAAGTGCTAAAGGGAGAAGTCCCCAAGTTAGGGAAGAAGAGCAGTACCTATGTCAGTCCAAAATGATGAGCAAAACACAGAAAATGCCTTGAACATCTATCTGCCCAATGACACCAGCCTGCTCAAGAGGAGTTTGGGTAGCAGACTGTGTTTGTACCATTTGGATGAAGCCAAGGAATCATTAAATTGAACAGAAAGGCCAAATGATATATTTCAATGAGAAATATGGGGATTATAATCAGCATAACAGCATTCTAGAATATATAGCTAGATAAATGAAACAGTGATGTTTTAGCTTGCAATACTGGTCTTCTGTAAATTGCTTTATGGATTACTCTGATGACCCATGCCACATGCATACATGCTTCCACCAGACTTCTACACCTTCTTTTCTCAACATTTTTGATTTGAGCCTAGTTCCATGAGCTTCGTAATCTGGCTTATTGACTACTGTCTTTAGTCTCTTTCAGTGAGCCATTCTGTACAAAATCTGGTCGGCACGCCTCCATGCACATGGCCCTGGATCACCTCTGCAGGTGGCATTTAGAGTGTCCTGCCCATCCTGAGTCCATCTTCCCCTGCCGACCTGCCTGGCTCTCCATATGCTTCTCCAGAGGAGAGAAAGGCATCAGAGCCAACTACTACCAGATTTTAAAATATTAATAATAGTAATGATTTAAAAAAAAGACCCCAAAGGAATGTCTGCAAAGAGCAGACCCTGTTCAGTATGTTTTCTAAGCAAATATGGAAGGAAAAAAAGGGGAGGGGGAATAGAGCCAAAACCAAGAATAACATCCGACCTGGTGCTGCCAGCCCATTCCAGGTCTTGACAAACAGGAGGCTGTATCTAGGCTGGCTTCTGGGAAATGGAGTGGATCTGTGTATTTGCTTGTAGGTGCCGTAGGAAGCGTCTGCCTGCCAGCGCAGCAGGGAGCAGCATGTTGCTGTTGGATCAATGAGATTGAAGGTGCAGCTGTGCTCTCACTGAGCGCAGAGCTAATTACTGAAGAAAGACACAGACTGCAAATCGATGACTTCATGTGGAAAATATGACCTAAGGTGAACAAACAAGACTCCTGGAAGTGAGGTGTGCAAGCTTGCGAGACAGACAAAGGAGAACCAAATGTTGGCATGTTGAGCCTCTGTCGGTTGAAAGAGGCTCCAGAATTGAATACAGAGCCAGAAAAAGGTTAGAGTTAAAGAAGAAAGCAAGAAAACACCCACCCTAAAGTGTGCAAGATAAAGATCCAATATATGTGGTTGCCCAGGAAGTGTCAGAAAATGTCCATCATACACTTTCCCCCATCATATACATTCTACTTATTCAAAGCCTCCAATGGGTCAACTGACCCAGGAAAGGTTATCTTTTCCCTTTAAACAGGAGCAAAATCATCCTTTCTCTATCAGATATTATTTTCAATGCTCTTTCCTACCAATAAGCAAGGTGGTTACTACAGCTTTGATAATGTGTTTTCAGATTTCCTAATCCCCATTAGTTGAAAGGTCTTTCTGATATCTGATCTGCTCTTAATTTATTCCATCACATCTCACTAAACTAATTGGAAAAAAATAAATAAAGGGAGAACACGTTGTCCTATGACCACTTATAATTTGGAGAGATACAATTTAAAAACTATAATATCTCACTATCAGACTGTGCTTTGTCACTAACATGTTGGGTGACTCATGGTAAGTCAATTAACATCTCTGGAACTCCTTTTCTGCATTTACAAGGATGATAAGACTGATCCCATCTATCTTACATGGCTATTTTGAGAACCCAGTATAAATAATCTAAAAATGATTTGAAAATTATAAAATGTGTTTGCACAGGCAAATTGGGGTCATGACTTAAGGACTATTGATTTAATCCTTTAATTAAAAGATTCACGTTTTAGAAATTTAAAAAAATAGTATAGGAATCTCCTACAATTCTTTCTTTGCCAGAAAAAAAAAAAAATGCTTCCAGAGAATTTCCTTCAACTCACATTCCATTTTAAAGACTCCTTGAAAATTACAAAAAGAAGTTAAATTTCAGTTGTGGGATAAACATTTTGACTATCTGAAAGGGTAAATGTCTGTTTCTGTTAAGCGATCCCAATTTCAAAGGTTTCGTCTGAGCCATAAGCCATCATTCTCTACTTGGAAGGCAGAGGAATAAATTCTGACACAGGATGGAAACTCAAGAGGTTGGCAACTCACAAAGATTCTTTACTTTTAAAAAAACTATGATGGGAATTGCGTTGGCAAACAACAACTTTGTGTGTGTGTGTATGTGCAAGTGTGTTTTTCTATCTTAGGATAAAAGTAAATAATAATGATGCGAAAGAATTAAGTAATTTTTACTTTCCCAACATAGTTCCAGAGAAATATGGCTGATTTTAGAAAGAGACACCAAAAAAGAAAAGAAAAAAAAAGGCAAATATATAAAGTTTGAGTTTAATTAACTGGCTTTAGTGACTATAGATTCTGTCGGTTGCGTTTCCACCATGTCTCCACTTTCCTCCTTTCTAATAGAACCCTGCTGTGGATCAGGAATTATGCCCTTCTCCACAAAGCCATATGTTTCACATCACAGTCATGGTGATCCCATTGCCTTGCCAGCAATTGGTTTTGAATGGGAATGCGCCTCCACATTTGGTTAGACATATATATGAAAAGGAGTCTTCTGCGGAGGTTTGTGGAAAAGATCTCTTCATTTATTTCATGATACAGCATCTTGTTCTGCTGGAAGGTGACATGACTGAAATGAGACAGCCTTCTTGTGATCCTGAGAAGAGCTAGCCTGAGGATGACAGATCAGAAGAGTAAAGATGGAGGCCTCTATGATAAAAGTAAAGAGGTCCTTGTGATACTATTGAGTGGCCGAACAGCCAGCCCTGGAATTGCCCCTCTCCTCAGTTTATTCTTGTAGGAGCTATAAACATCCCTGTAACATAGGTCAATTTAAGTTGGGGGTTTCTATAGTTGGTTGCCAATGTTATCCTATCTGATTAATTCTTCATCTTTGCTTAAAAGTTGGTGCTAACACTGTGATGGCATCAAGATGACACTGAATGAATGAGAGGTAAGTGAGCTGAGTTGGTGCCATGGAAAGAGACAGTAATCAATTATTGTTGAATGACTTGTCAAATGGATTAAATGAGTTCTCTGTCCTAGGCATTGTGCTAGACTCTTGAGTTAAAGACCCAATTTCTGTTCTTTGAAAGCCCAAGATCTAGTGCTACCATAATTTCAAGTATATGGTGCTGTTTTCTCACAAGCCATGAAGTATATGCATATTGCTCTGAGCCATGATTTCTCCCACAAAACAACCCCTGCTTCTTTGTGTCTCAAATTGCTTATTTGCAATGAAGTACTCGCTGTATAAATATATTTTTCTCAACCCATTTAAAGTAAAAAGGAATGTTTTAGAGCACTGCATCTCGGCTCAGTTAGGACTTGCTAAATGGATTATTGTTTTCCATAAAGCAACTGTTATGTGCTAGGCATAATGCCAGTGGCTTTAGGGGATATAAAATTTAAAAACACAATCCTTGTCTTCAAAAGGTCTACAATTTAAGAGAAAAGACATGTAAATAGATGGTTACTGTATAAGTCAATTTGTACCCTATCAACAGCAAGAATTAGGAACTCATAGGAGCAGAGGGGACAAACTACTTCTAGTTGTGGCAAGTCTCCATGAAAGACATGGAATTTGAGCTGCACCTTGAAAAGATTTGGGAGTCCAAGCATGAGCAGTATCCATGGAAAGAGAAGCGTCAACCCTGGTGGTGGAAGCAACCTGCAAGGCATGTTCACCAATAGGGTCGATCAGATATTGAAACGGCCCATAACTGGGAGGGCATGGCTGAAATATTTGGATGACAGAAACCAGACTCCAAAATGTCTTGACAGGCTGGAACAATAGACTGAATCTGACATGATGGAAATGAACTGGGCTAAATATACCCTTTTGCATTTAATTATTAAAGGGCAAGTATTCACAATCACAGCTGCTTATGGGAAAATACCTTGTGTTTTTGTTGAGTATAAGCACCATATAAATCAACACTAATCATTGCCAAAGAAGCTGAGGCATGCCTAGGTCATATTTCTCTCCAAAAATATAAGATGCCTTTACCTTTCTGTTCAAAACGAATCATAGCAGACTGTATACATTTTCTATTGCCATCATAATAAATTGCCACAAACTCAGTGACTAGAAAGAAAACAAAATTATTTTCTTACAGTCCAGTACAGGTCTCACCAGACTAAAGTCTAGGTGTTGGCATTGTTTCCTGGGGTTCTATGGAAGAATCCATTTCCTGTTTGTTCAAGTTGTTAGTAGATTCTGTTCCTTGGGTTTGAAGGACCAAGGTCCGTATTTCCTTGCTGGCTGTAAGCTGAGGATCATCCACAGCTGCCAGAGACCACCATATTCCTTAGCTCATGGCCCCTTCCTCCATCTTCAAAGCCAGCAACGGCAGGTTGAGTCCTTCTCATGTCACATCTCTCTGACCCTTCTTTCATCATTGCATCTCTCTCTTTACTACCAGGAAAGATTTTTCTTGTTATTAAATTGTTATTAAATTAGGCCCACCTGGATAATCCAGGATAATTGCCTCATCTCAAGGTCTGTAACCTTCATCACATTTGCAATGTCCCTTTTCCATATATAGCAACATATTCACAGTGTTGGGGACTAGGACATGGTCATCTTTGTAGGGGGTGTTATACTGCCCTCTCATCTGAAATGTTCTGCTCAGTGCTGGGTGCCACCCTTGGCTCTACATTGATAAACTGAGGTGGATCTATGGGAGAGTGACCATGGTGGTTAGAAAACTCAAAGCTGTATCATCTAAGGCATGTTTGAGAGAACTGGGAACATTTATCTCTGGAACTCTGAGAGTAAGGGGAAGAATAAAAGCTGTTTAAATCACCTTAATTCTTGTCATATAAAATCAACTTATCCTGTATTATATAGAATGCTGAACAAAATCAAGGGAAAAAGAAATAAATTTTAGTTCAATATGGGGAATGTGATTGCTGGTCTCAAAAAATGGCCTTGATGAGATGAGCCATACCTCTTGATATTCATGCCCTTACTAACATCCCTTCTCTCTGCATTGAAATTGGGCTCGCCTAGGACTTGCATTATTAACTAGTGGAATGCAGCAGAAGTGACCATGCAGGACTTCTGAGTCCAGCCATTAAGAAGCCCTGGAAGCTTCCATTTTCACACTTTGGTGAACCCTGAACCATCATGTCAGAAGTCCAACTACCCATGTGGAACCGTGTGGACAGGTCAGATGAAAAGGAGAGGACCTAAGAATACATGGAGAGGGAGAAAATCCTCAATGTCCCAGATGAGCCTCCATTTGACTGCAACCTCATGCTAGACCCCAACCAAAATCAATAGTACTGTCTGGCTGAACCCAACTCAAATTACCAACCCACAAAATTATTAGCTAAATAAGTGGTTGTTGTTTTAAGCCACTAAGTTTTGGAGTGATTTGTTATGCACCAGAAGCTAACTGATACACCTGCTCAGCTAATTGAATGTGTGTGTTTGTGCACATGTCAAGCACATTTTGAGTTTTCCACCTTACAAACCAGAGTTTGTTTTTCTTTACTTTCGATTGCAAAATAACACCATAGGCTTTCACAAATTATTTCAACTTCCTGCCAGCATTGTGTTTAATTTAATGTGCTGTTTATAGACATATGCCTGGGTATATTTGCTTTTCCTGACCTTGTGATTTTCTTGATTACCCAAATGTATGGAACACTCTTAGTCATTTTGCTGTCATAATTCATCTACCTTTAAAAAATTAAAAAAAAATTAAGTATATCTCAACTGGAATATAAGTCAGTAATTAAAAACAGATGGTTTAAAGAGTATGCTTGAAAGAAGTGAAAATATACAAGATAACGAAAAAGAGCAGAAAAACCAGAAACCCTCCAAAGTTTTGTTGGGCACAATGTTTTCACAGAGACTCCTTGTGATGAGCTTGACAGTAAAGATGATAGCACTTCCAATTTAGGGACTAAGCATAACTCATCAGTCTAAAGAAACACAGACATACTAGTATTTTGGGTTTTATTTCTGTGGCAATTCTAGTGAGCCTGAACCTTGGTATTTTTCCTCTAAAGTGACTGCATGAAACTATAAGCTTTTCAGCCACACACACACACACACACACACACACGCACACACACCACACGCACACACACAGACCATGCATTCCCATCGACAGTGTACAGAATTCCAATTTCTCCATGTCCTCTTCAACAATTGTTATCTTTTGTTTTGTTTTGTTTTGAATAGTCATCCCAAGAGGTGTGAAGTGATAATCTCACTGATTTGCACTTGCATGATGAGTAATGATGTTGAGAGTTTTTACGTATACCTGTTGGCCATTTGTATGTCTTTTTTAAAGAAAAGTCTATTACAGAGGTTCCTCAAAAAATGAAAACTAGAGCTACAGTGTGGGATCTTGCAATTCCACCTCTGGGTATATATCCAAAAGAATTGAAATCAGGATCTTGAAGAGGTATACTTTTATGTTCATTGCAGCATTATTCATAATAATCAAGATATGGAAACAACCTAAATGTCTATCAACAGATTAATGCATAAAGAAAATGTGATATATATACAATCAATGGAAAATTATTCTTAAGACTATCCTTAAAATTATACTCTTAAAAAAGAAAGTCTATACGAGATATGGATATTAACTAAATCTATTGGTGGTAATCATTTCACAATATATGTAAATCAAACTACCATGCTGTATACCCTTAAACTTATACAGTGATGTATATCAATTATTTCTCAGTAAAGCTGGGGGAAAATGTAAGAAAAAAGAAGGAAATCCTGCCATATGCAACAACATAAATGAACTTGGAGGATATTGTGCTAAGTGAAATAAGCCAGTCACAGAAGGACAAATACTGCATAATCCTACTTATATGAGATATCGAAAACAGTCAAACTCATAGAAGTAGAGAGAAAAATCGTGGTTACCAGGGGCTGGCTGGGGACAGGGGGGTCAGGGAGAAATGAGGAATTATTGTTCAATGAGTATAAAGTTTCACTTAAGCAAGATGAGTAAGTTCTAGAGATCAGCCATACAACATAGTGCCTATAGTTTACTGTTTGTACACTGAAAAATTTGCCAAAAGAGTAAATCTCAAGTTAAGTGTTCTTACTACAAAAAGGAGGGGGTCAGAGGAAATTTTTGGAGGTGTTGTATGTGTTCATTATCTTGATTGTGGTGATGGTTTCACAAGTGTATGCAATACATTCAAACCTGTCAAATTGGGTACATTAAATGTGCACAGATTTTTTGTATATAAATTACACTTCGGTAAAGCTGTCAAAAAATACAGTTTTTAATTACAATCTCCAAAGTTGTAGACATTTGAAAAAAAGAGAAGACATAAGGGCAACGCGAATTAACGATAACTATTTTTGATGCATTATTTATTATTGCTGTGTCCTATGCAGAGTATTTTAGGCAGAGCACATTCTTGAAAGCTGACAACAATTCTATAAGTTAGGTACTTTTATTTTTTATATTTTACATATAAGGACATCACCATTAAAGCAAAAATTTTGATTGCTTGTCCAATTGTACACTTTTTATGAACTTTTTGACAGATCAGTTCCAGAATCACCTTGGTTAGGAAAGTTTAAACAGTAAGAAAATATGATGAAATTCTGTACTGTTAGTATGCTAAAAGCTATTTGGGATGAGGGAAGAAGCACCAAGTTGAAAAAAGTGTCCTCATCAAATAACACTATTAAATATTTTAAAAAGACATGTTGAATAACCACTCAAAAGAACAAGTCCTTATCATATAGTTCAATGAATGCATGGATTTAATGATTTTAGTGTTTCATTAATATTTTTGTTTATGTTTGTATACTTATAATGAAGATGTTTGCAAAGCAATGAAAAGAAACCTGGGGTGTGGGAAAAGGAGTGGAAATGCTATAGCAGGAAGAAAGGGAAAATACTCAGCTCTTTAAGCATGCTGTCATTTAATCTTCGAAAACATTCAACAGAAGTGCTGTGACATCTGCATTTTATACAGTCAGGAACTGTGCCAGCTAGAGTCAAATCCTCTGCTTCATTTATTACTCTCAAGCATCCTGCAAGAAGTGGTGGCATCAATTTTACACATAAATGCAATTGGCTCTGAGAAGTTAAGTGACATGTTCAAATTCTTGCAGGTAGAATGAAATGGAGCTGGCATTATAGTTTGTATTTTCCCAGTCTTGCACATTTCACTGAATCCTTCTACCTGGAAACTAATAGGAGGTACCAGTAGTAATGACAGGAAAACAAAAATGGGCATCATATTACTCTCAGGGCTCTAGAACCTGATGGACCTTTCTTTTTTTTTTTAAAAAAAATAGATCTTTATTGGAGTATAATTGCTTCACAATACTGTGTTAGCTTCTGTTGTACAACAAAGTGGATCAGCCATATGCATACATATATCCCCATATCCCCTCCCACTTGAGCCTCCCTCCCACCCTCCCTATCCCACCCCTCTAGGTCATCACAGAGCACCGAGCTGATCTCCCTGTGCTATGCTGCTGCTGCCCACTAGCTATTTTACATTCGGTTGTGTATATATGTCGATGCTACTCTCACTTCTCCCCAGCTTTCCCCTCCGACCCCCCATGTCCTCAGGTCCATTCTCTATGTCTACGTCTTTATTCCTGCCCTGACACTAGGTTCATCAGTACCTTTTTTTTTTTTTTTTAGATTCCATATATATGTGTTAGCATATGGTATTTGTTTTTGTCTTTCTGACTTACTTCACTCTGTATGACAGACTCTAGGTCCATCCACCTCACCACAAATAACTTAATTTTGTTTATTTTTATGGCTGAGTAATATTCCATGTATATATGTGCCACATCTTCTTTATCCATTCATCTGTTGATGGACATTTAGGTTGCTTCCATGTCCTGCTTATTGTAAATAGTGCTGCAATGAACATTGTGGTACATGTGTCTTTTTGAATTATGATTTTCTCAGGGTATATGCCCAGAAGTGGGATTTCTGGGTCATATGGTAGTTCTATTTTTAGTTTTTTAAGGGACCTCCATACTGTTCTCCATAGTGGTTGTATCAATTTACATGATCTGACAGACTTTAACCATAGGTAGTTGTTGATCTGTAGCTTCTGAGAACAGGGGCAGAGGCTCAAACAGGCCCTAGTTACAGCTCTGCCATCATCTAGTTGAGTATTTTCAACTTACTCAACCTCAAGCTCATGATGAGTCAAATAAGACCTCAAATAAGACAACTTCTTAGAACTTTAGATTTGAAGGAGTGCGTGTGATGAAACAGGAAGTATTTTCCAAATGACTTACATCAATTTACATCACTATCAGTAAAAGAAAGCATTATGGAAGTGAACATTAGACTCATTTACTTAAACCCCATCAAATCCACCTCTGGGACTTCCAGAATATCTTGCACAAATATGTTCATTAAAATGTTAATTTTAAGAGCAAAAATTTGGAAACAAATTATTAGCTAATAAATTCCCTTTTGCCAGACATCTAGAATATATCCATTTGGAAGAATACTATGTTGCATTTTAGAACTCTGCTTATGGAAATGCCCTAGTTATGTTTCTAAGTGGAAAAAAAGTACAATCATCATATAAAAGGAATGATGACAACCAAGTAAAAGTTCATGTCAAATAAAAAAGGACCCACACATCATGCCTCCACTCAAAGACTGTCATAATTAACATTTTAATGTGTTTTGCCCATCCTTTTTCTTTCTGTCTTTCTATATGTCACCTGAGATTCATCAGATCCCATCATCTCCCATTTCTTGACTTAATTGGGAGTGTTGCAAAATCTCAGGTGTGCTCACAATTCTGTCTTTCAGGTACTGTGGACAAAAAGAGCTCACTATGCCCTCTGTTTGCAGCCTTTTGTTGATGCTTAATATCCATGAGGCCAATGAGTCGTGTCTCATCAGGTGCTGATGAAGAGAGGATCAAGGTAGATGTGTTTTCAGTGACATTCTCCAAACCATCATCTTTAAAAATGCCTATTCAGGGCTGAGCTCCCTGAAGTAGAAATATGCCCTTCCTTCAGCTTTTGCTGGCTCTCTCTAGATCCCAGGCCCAAGGCCTGGGAGCTCAGGCAAAGGGAGCAACAGCTCAGAGAGACAGTGGGCCACCCTCCAGATGGGCCAATGCAGCTGCACAACAAGCTGAATGGGTCTGTGGTGCTGCCAAAACTCCAGGGATAGTTTACTCTCCAGTGATTCTGGGTGGTCTCTTTTATCTCCTTTTAGCTGTGTCTTAGACCCTTGTTACTCAAAGGTCTGGAAGCTTCAGCTACCAGACTGGTAGCTTCAGCATGACTTGGGAGCTTGTTGGAAATGCAAAAGTTCAAGCCCTACCCCAGCCATACTGAATCAGAATCTACAAGTGATTCCTATATACCTTGACATTTGAGAAACACTGTTTTAGACCATGTTTCTCCAAGTCTTTCCCCTGCATTTCTTGGCGACAGAACATGTCTCAATATCAGATTCTAGACAAGTAGCTCTCCATTCCACTCCGCCTCTAAACTATACATGGTCTTGATTCAATTAGTGGCTCTATTTTCACATTGTTAACTCATCTTTGTATAGGGACAGGTAACTCTGGATGCCCATTGATGGATGGCTCTGTCTTAGGGGTATGGTCTCGGACAAGTTACTCACTTAACCTCTCCAAGCTTCATTTTCAGAAATGAGAGAGACTGAGATAACTTGAAAAGTGAGGCATTGGAATTTTATCTTTCTTCTGCTCCTAAGACAAAACTCCAATGAGGAGCTGTCATTATTTCATAAATTAAAGCACCACTTGGGTGAGAGCTCAATTACCAGCACAGCTACAATCTGCTAATAGGATATCATGGATGGACACCAGCTGGTTGGTATACTTTAGCTCATCTACCAACTGTTTCAATAGGTGAATTCACATAGCATCAACCATGTCCTCAACACTCTGTGAGCCCCTGAAAAGGACAAAAAAAAAAAAAAAAGATAAGAAAACTAGAGGTGCCACCTCAAAGTCTGGGCTGCATTTCTCTCTTTCTCTTTTACTCTCTGCTTTGTTTCTCCATTCATGGGGACATGGAACAGGAAGTGCTGCCTCCTTCAGGATAGACTGATTTATAGAACTAGAGATTCTGTGGCCTCAAAGCTTGAAACAGGAACCTGCTGTACTCTCCCATTGAACCACACACACACGTCTGGTAGAAGTAGGAGTGAGGAAGAACCTGAGTAGTAGGGATTCTATGAGAACACAGGTCAAAGCATTTCTGAATAAAGTGGAGAGATGATGGCATCTGGTCCTGCTCCCAAAGGCTGAGCTTTGGTTTCATGTTGTTCTATATCCTTTGCCTTTTAATTTTAGATGCTTAATTGACTGGGCACCTAAGACTTTACATTTATATTTACTTACTTACCCCATCCAACTCTCTTTAGAGGCTGAATATGGTCACTAACCCTGATTTACTGGAAGCCAACTATGTTACAAGGAAAGAGAAAAAAAAGAACACAGTTCTAAGAGTAACTTTAAGATAGGCAGATGAGAAATAAACACAGGTACACAGCTACCTATACTCATGTGTGTGCAACACATATACACACACCACATGTCAACAGGCAGCCCAGACTATTGTGGGAATAGTTATTAATATTAACAGTTATTAATAGTATTAACCCATTGCCATTGTTCTTTCCCTGCCTTCATGGCCTACCTCTCTATTTCCACTAGCCTTCTTATAGGAGTTACTGTAGGAACACTTGATGAGTAGAAATAATTCCTGAGATATGAACTTTCTGGGACATTTCATTGGAATTCAGGCTTCCTTCTCACTAGTCTTTTCTTATGAGATCATTTATTTTGGGTACCTTAGTAAAGAAAACTGCCCTGATGAAGCAGCCACTAAGCTTAGATTACTCTAGAAAGAAAAGAATGCCAGATAATGTAGATAACAGATTTTGAACAGTCCTTGCTAATTGTTTTATATGTCTATCTCCTTTAATCACAACAACCTTAAGAAGTAGATACTAATATCTTTATTTTATGAATAAAGCAGGGATCAGTGTCTTACATATAACAGAATGGATTCAAATCAAGGGTTTTATGGTAAATCCACAGGCAGTTCCCTCTGTATAAACACACCTTCAGGAGCATGTCCAAATACGGCAGCCTCTGATTCCAAAGGAGTTTGCTCTGGCTAGTATTTAGGGACCAGACCTGATAGGGACTTTTGCAAAATTCTTTCTTGTTTCCTTGAGAACACCATAGCCATGAAAGCTGCATATCGATCTCTCCTTGACTCATTTTGCTCTTCTAACATGACTTTTTGAAGGATATAACACTTTCCATACATACAGGAAACAAAGAAAAGAGCCAACAGTGGAGCACCCAACTTGGAAATTTGTTCTTTCTGTTGTTGGTCAAAAGGTATGACCTTATTGTATTATCTGATGAAGAACCTGTGGCCAGGATGCAGGTCTCTAATACTCATGCTGGGCTTTAACCCACTGTCTCATATTTCACTTCACAGTGATGAATAAAGATAGTGGCAGCTAAGAAAAGAACAGAATCATCAAAGAAATGTTATCACTGAGGGAAAGTCAGTAAGGAAATCATAATTCTTTATTTTTGTGTGTGTGATACGCAGGTCTCTCACTGTTGTGGCCTCTACCGTTGTGCAGCACAGGCTCCGGACATGCAGGCTCAGTGGCCATGGCTCACGGGCCCAGCCACTCTGTGGCAAGTGGGATCTTCCCAGACCGGGGCATGAACCCGTGTCCCTTGCATCGGCAAGTGGACTCTCAACCACTGCGCCACCAGGGAAGCCCAAGGAAATCATAATTCTTTATTCATCGAATCTGTGAGCAGTGGGTCAGAGTCTGGAGAAAAAAAAAAAAAAAAAAAACAGCAGCAAATGCACTTTAAGGGAATTATCAGAAGAAAGAAAGGATAAAAAGAACTGTGACCCATGAGGAGAGAATTAAGAGTGAAGAGACCTGGATATGATCCTAGATCCTACAACGCAGCTTGAGCGGTCTTGCATAAGTCTCTTCCCTTCTCTGGGCGTCAGTTTTCACATGGAAAATGATGTGGGAGGGGGTTTGATGATCTCTGAGATCCTTTTCTGCTCTAAAATTCTGTGTTCTGTAGCTGTGCAGCAAGAGGTAGTTAAACACTGGCCTCTTCCCCCAGAAAAGCCTTGGGGTATTTTGCTCATTAAAGGGATTAGCTGTCCATTTGCAGGGATGTCTCTCCAATGAGGTAGGGACAGAATGGCCCAACACAGCATTAGTTTTGATTCACTTTATAAAGTGCATATCCAATTCCCTGGCAAGTTAAGCCAAGCACGTCTTCTCATGTGTTTTAGGAATCAAGGATTTTGGCTGATACAGAGAGCAAATGCCTCTTATTAATGTGTGACGAATCCATATGGAGGAAAAACACTGTTTCTTTTCTCCCATATGGCACAGTTGAGTAAAGCTGGCTTTTCTGGCCTTGAAATGATTCCATGAACCAGGTGGGTGGTTTATTTCACAGGCTGGTGACAATCCAGTGTGTCTCTCCCATGAAGATGGGAAGGGATGAGAATTCCTCTATTAAGCCCAGGGCTGTCAGCAAGGTCTGTGACATGGGCCATTGGCTCCTTTGTCAGGATGTTAGGTAGGTGAACTACTGTAAGGAAGAAGAGAGAGAAATCTCAAACCAGCTTGAGTCCTGGACCTGAACTTTGTGCAAACCCCAAAACGTTTGGAGTTTTGGCCCAGCAAGAATGGATTAACTTTTTATCCTGGAAAACACTCAGTCCTCTCCCTTTAATTCCAATGTAGTGAGCGTGATGAGGTCTTTGGGAGAGAGCAGGCACAAGGGGGAGGCAGCTCTCTAACCTCCCTTCAAACTATAGGTCCAAAGGATTAAGACTCAGTGGCTTCTAGTTTTAAGCTGATGTTGGCCCTTTGCAAGATGTGATGAATTAGCTGTTTCCCCTCTCTGATGTTTAGGGTACAGATAAAAATACAGAGAATATTTCATTGACTAAACATGAAAAATAACTCAAACAACAGCAGCAACAAAAATCCAACTCAATCAATACCTCTAAAATAATTCTACCTCTTTAAAAGAGTAAGAGATTATGCTGGAAAGAAACATAATCATGTCCTCTGCCTTCTGTTAAGTCAATATGAGCTAGAGGGGGATGATGACTTCCATTGTCCCTGTAATGCGGGGTAACAAAATCAAACTCTTATCTTTCAGGCATAATCTTCTCAAGTTAAATTTTTTTTTTTTTTTTTTTTTGGTACATGGGCCTCTCACTGCTGTGGCCTCTCCTGCTGCGGAGCACAGGCTCCGGACGCGCAGGCTCAGCAGCCATGACTCACGGGCCCAGCCGCTTCGCAGCATGTGGGATCTTCCCGGACCGGGGCACGAACCCGTGTCCCCTGCATCGGCAGGCGGACTCTCAATGACTGTGCCACGAGGGAAGCCCTAAATTTTTTACTCTTATCTTTTGGCTATGCTATGGATGAGCCACTGCTTTAATATATATGTATTAATATATTCATTATATTATGTTATATGTTTGCTTGACCAGAGTCAAGCAAATGTAAATATTTTTCTCTAATATGTAAATTATCATCACACACAATTAGGCACAAATGTAAAAGGTTTGCTAAAAACAAAAAGCAGTTAAGTGACAGGATGTCAGATTTGGAAGAAAACATAAAAGATTTACTACAATCTAGAAAATCAGAACCAGGTAGTTTATGAGAATGGGTTTGGATAAACACACACTTGCGTACACACACACACACACACACACACACACACACACACACACACACATTCACATACAGTTTGATTTCCTAGAAAGAGTGATGTAGGTATGAACTTGCTATATATTGAGAAGGTTCCATATTGAACATTAAAGGACCTCTTAACTATGAGAATTATTTCAGTAGTCAAAGGAAGCTGTAATCTTTCTTGGATATATTTGTGGACTCTTTAAATTCTAAAAATCTAAAATTTTTGTTAAAGATCATCTAGTCCAGTGGAGAAAATCCCCTGTAAAGTTTTCATATCAACTTAAACCACGTCTCCTAAACTGTTTCAAGGAATGGAAACTTATCCCCAGACATGATCCAGCATCATACATTTGCAAGTATTAAAAAATTCTTCCTTATAGTAAACCAATATCTATAATCTTTACTTATGTCCCTCTGGAGCTGTGTAGAATATCTGATCTGTTCACATGACAAATCTTCATATTTTTCAGGTTACTTTTTACATCTCTCATAATTCTCATAATTTCTTTCAGATTAAGCATAGCAAATTATTTGAAATGAATAAGCATAAGAGTAAATGGAAAAATTGGCAGGTATTACCAGGTTGGTGAAGGGACTTCAATCAACAATTACTGGTCATGCACGATGCTTCCACAGTGTACTAAGTTCAAAGGTCCCTTTTAAAGTCCAACACACACTCCAAAGTGTTCTTCTTAGCTCAGAATAGAATGGGTCTACCAACACTTATTGTGCTTTGCAGGATGAGGGCAGTATTACTGAGGGACAGAAGACAGAAAGTATGAGTTAACTTCACAATGGCCTTCTCTAAACCTGTGATTCCACAAATAGCTCTAATTCTACAAAGGAACTTAAGCTCTTAGTTTGAAAGCCACAAGAGGGCACTAGACTACTACGTGGACCTAGCTCTACTTCTCACCCAAAATATAAAGCAAGGGTAAGTACTGACATTACATTGACTCTGGCAATTGTAGATGGCCGCCTCAGTTGTATGTCCTAAACCTGTGCCTGAGACACAGTATGTAATCATGGATGATGTACAGACATATTGGCTATGAAACATGTATTCAGATGCTAAGCTTGTGTTACCCTAAATGTGGGAGAATTCACATGCAATTTGAAATAAATAAAAAGAAGTAAGGACTACCACCAAAGTTCTAGAAAAAGTGAGGTGGTTCTTTAGGCTGTGAGTTTTGAAAACAACCTGGGTAACATGGTGATTATCAGGGGCAAACAGCAGGAGTGAGACAAATGGAGACTTCTGCATCTACTTTTGGAAAGCCTGACATCTGACAAGGTTCGTATTTGACCCAATATTTTCTCCAGACTATGAGGTTTGCGCTAGACATCACCCAACATATTGTCTCTGCTCCTGAAGTGCTCTGTACTTTACAAGGTTTCAGAAAAAAATAGTCTTAAGCTAAAGGTACACTGAAAAGCCTCTCACAAATACAGAGTCTCTACAATGTCATCACTCCATTTGAAAAAGGCAAAAATCCAGCCAATTAAGTTGTAGGTTTGTCTGAGCAACATCAACCAACAGATTGTTTGGGTCTATGAATGAGTGTCTACAACACAGTCAATCAAGTTAACTCAGCCAAATGTGAATCAGCACAGGGAAAATAATCAGTCAAGTAGGTTGCTTGGAATCATGGGAATCAAACCCTAGGCTGAAGGCCTGAGTTTTTCACTTTTCAAAAATTATGTTGACTATTGTGTGGAAAACGACTCCTTTGGTATCATAATTAGGTATGAGATCCATAAAAATAGTTATCCATGAAAATAACTAGATAGGTGGATGACAGGTAGATAGATGATAGATAGGTAGATGATAGGTAGATAGATAGACAGGTAGATAGAGTTTGACAGATAGATTGATAAATAAAATAACTCAGATTTTTTTCACAGAAATGAATTACTTGATTGGTTAAACCTGAGCTTCTTGCTATAGCAGGAAATATAGGCGAGGGTCATTTCCCACCCCCCCGCCTCCCTCAGGTAGGGTTTAGCTCTTTGGAAACAGTGAATACCTTCAACAGCAATTAATCCTTGTAAAAGGAGTCTTTAGCCATAGAAGTGGTTTTCGGCGGAGCCAGTTGAAATTCACTACTTATCTACATCTGGAGTTCTGGATGCATGACTTCCATTTTTTACTGTGTCAGAACCTTCCTGATTTTGATCCTCTTACTTCTGCTGTCCTTCTAACATTTGGCCCAGTCTCTATGTCTCCTTTACTCCATCATGGACCAATGAGATCTCTCACTTTTTGCTTTCTGGTTTCATCCCAACTTTTCTCCCCAGGAATCTTGCTTTTCCTGGAATTGATCTATCTATGCCAATGCCTCAGTTTTTAGGTCCTTTACAGTGTCAGGTATATTGAGCCTGTGAAAGATATCTTGGCTACTTGACTTGGCTTTGATCAACTTGCTTGTTTTTTCTCATTATTTTATATTTTTCTAAGTTCTGGCCACCAATGTCTGCATATTCTCTGTTTCTTGACTCTCGTTAGCTTAACATGGCACTGGAAATTCTATCTTGACTCCTTCAGTTTTGTTTTCAGAGCTCTACCTTTAACAGCTAAACCCACCCCCAATTGATGGCGGCATCCCCTTTGCAAGGCTCCTCTCCCAGCATAGACCTCATCTTCTGGCACCCTCCCCAGCATTACAGGGGAGGTGAGTTCAGAAGAAAATATCCCAGGACCTTCTCTCTGCATTTTTTTCCCTATGGCGGGACTTTGAAGCTGCCTTTCTGGCCTGTCTTCCCTGTTACCAAACACACACATTTTAAAATTAGGAAATGAAAATGATAGCTCTACTCCAAGCCAGGAGTTCGTCTAGTGTGCTCCAGGAAAAGGATGATTAATGGAGCTAAGGCTTTATGGCTAAGCCAGGGGGGTGGCAGCTTGTGGGGAATAACTCAGAAGTGCCAAC
The DNA here is from genome assembly GCF_951394435.1 of Stenella coeruleoalba. Taxonomy (NCBI): domain Eukaryota; kingdom Metazoa; phylum Chordata; class Mammalia; order Artiodactyla; family Delphinidae; genus Stenella; species Stenella coeruleoalba. The sequence continues at coordinate 107,899,284 of NC_137151.1, read as the reverse complement.
CCAGCCATAGCCTCGGATCAGGTGAACTGCCTGGCCTTGGGCCTACTGGAGGCCCTTAAAGTTAGCTGGTGGCCCTGGCAGAAAGTGTGCCCCAATAAGGGCCGGGTGGCACACATGGCCCAGAGGAACATGGCAATTTTCCGATTTTTCTGGTTTATATAGAGAACAAACTTGGACAACTCTGGCCTACAGGAACTTGTCAGCAGCTGGAATATCCAGACTGGTTGTCCAGACCACCTAAATTATATTGATAATGGCAAAAGTTTCCTTTCACTGAATGTCATGTGGACTCATTCCAAAGTCCTCATTGGGGTTGAGGCCCTATGTGTAATAGTCCTTCACAAAAAGGGCAAAAAAAAAAAAAAAAAAGAAAAATGTAGGGAATTTGAGTCCTGCTTTGTCAAAAGCTCAGAACTGAGAGTAGGAAAATTCTGTATGGTCCTGGCTGACCAGTGGTTTTCCACTTCGCTCAATGTTGAAATTAACCTGATTACATGAAATACTCAAAAGATGCATTCATACAGCTTCATTTCATCTGAGGTTTGGGTTGCCAAAGACTTATGGCATAAGCCCTCAAATCACTCTGGTTTAATGTTAGGGGGTACCTAGGAGTTCATGGCATGATCCATGATGATAATCACCCTTTTTCCATCTCTGCCCGCCATACTCTTATGCACTATTCCCAAGCAAATGCTACTTCTTCCTTGAGATCTCACCTGGATCCCCCCTTATCCCTCTGTCCCCCTAGTCATTGGTATGGCTTTCTTTCCTTAACTTGCTAAGTCTTCTTTTTACCATGTAAGTTTATTTAGTTTCCTTCATTTAAAAAAATTGTCTTTACTGTGACCTCTGCAAAAATAAATAGATAAAATAAAATTTGCAAAAATAAAACCTACCCTTTACTCTCTCCTCTCAGAAGAGAGAACTGCAGTTCCTATTTATCACAAGGAAGGTGGGTGGGAGGACCAAAGAAATGATATTAAGATTCGAATGACACCCTAAAAATAAGACCAATTGTGACTGCTTTAAAATGCATGATCTCATTTGATTCCTACGTGAGGCTCTTTCCTCTTTGGTAAAATGGGGATTGTAATGATTAGAACTGAAGAGGTAAAATCACTCAGCATATAAATGAGGAGATTGGAATCAGACCTGGATTTTGTCTATTCCTTTCTCTCCACCGTGTTGCGTCCCAGTATACCCCAGCAGCCTTAGAGACAAAGGTCTGGAGGAAGCACAAAGAGACTTCTATTTTCATCTTTCGGTTCTAACAAGATGAGGATCAGCAGACGACAGACACACTTGGGAATAATGGCTCTGCTCTCTCAACTGGGCCCCTCCCCCTGCCTTTATCCCCACTCGGGGTGACCTCGGCAGAACAAGCTCGCTCTGTAATGACCACTTCGTTAGCAGGGGCTGTGTATTTAGTAGCAGGAAATATAAGCTTTTGTGGTCAGTGTGACGTCACCCCACCCACTGAACAGGCCTTTATAATTTGACCACAAAAAGGCTTGAAAGGGATAGACACATACACATAGAGAAAGAGGCGATAGCACTGTCAACAGTTGTCTGTGCAGTGAAAGGAGCATTGTATCTTCCAAATGTTTCCCAACAGCCTGATGTTTGGTCTGCTGTAGACAAAACATCTGCATGATATATGGCATTTTCGCTTTGTAGTTGAGTGTCCTAACTCATCCATCTTTCTTTTCCTCTCTCCTTTCCTTCTCTCCTTCTTTCATCTTTTCCCTTCCTTATTTGCTTCACACTTCTTCTTCCCTCTCCTTCTTTTTCCCATTTTTACTTTCCTTTAATCTAAAATATACAAATAATATATTTAAAAATCTTTTCGCTGCTTTCCAACATTTAGATGCACGGCATATACACGTGCACACATGCACCATTCCCAGTTGTATTACTCTTCTGGATACTTCACTGTTAGAGGGAAAAGAAAAAGAGAGAGAGAGAGAGAGAGAGAGAGAGCTACAGAGACAGAGAGAGATAGAGAGAGAGAGAGCAGAGACGAGAGAGATTTTAAAAGATGTAGCTGACATATTAACGTAAATATTACAATTTGCTTCCCATGAATGTTGGTTTTCAAACTTATTTTTTAGAGGAGTAAAGAACCTATTTTGTAGGGCTAAATGACTGAGTACCTTTTAACGTCATGGTGTGCAAGTTCAAGGTAATATTTCAATTGGATATTTCATTTTACCTTTTGTTTTCATTTTTATTTTAGGTGAAGAAATGGCACAATAAAGATCGATATAGATAAATAAACCCAAGAAAGCAGATAGCCTGAGAAAGGAGGATAGAAAAACTGTCTATATGATACATCTGCATTGGCTTTTTCCTAGTTTGAAGCTAGGGACCTTCTGTCAGAGATTGAGAGAGACAGAGAGAGGAAGTCTGGGAGGTAATGGCGGATGTGTCTGACCTCTGAATTAAGGCTGGTAGAAAAGTATGGCTTCCTGTGATTTAAGCCTCTGTGGGAAACTCCCTCCCAGGGCTCTGAGCTCTTCTCTGAGGCACAGGTAGCAGGAAACACCTGCTTTACTTCTCCCCTTTAGGGATTCTGGGACCTTTCCTCCTTTCTCTGCAGTACACAAATGGACAAGCAGATTTTCCACATGTGCCAATCTTCCTTGAGAGAGGAAGTCTGGAACCATCTATTAGTAAGTGATGCACTTTGATGGCTTCCCTACCCCTTACTCTATTCTTTTCTATTTATTTTTTCTCTTCCAATTGACTTCTATTATTGATTCCCCAACCTAGCTTTTTCCCTTCTTGTACTAATAATACTTTTTTTCCCAGAATAAGTTAGGCATAAGAAGTCTATCCATAAAAGCTGATAGACAAGTGTGCTTTCTGTTCATCATGATTCTTCATTTTTGGTTTTGCCATTCTTCTCCTCGTGACAAAGGAGGAAGCAAATGAAATTCCATTTTGGAAAGGCATGAAAAACAGATGCAAATATACATCAGATCAACGTAGCAGCCTTCAAATAGCCTCCCAGCCAGAGTCAATACACAATTAACAGCTTCTTAGAGTAGCCCTCATCCATCACAGAAAACAGCAGCCAAGAAACGATCTACATAACGTACAAAGACTATCGAAAGTTTTATTAAGTAAAAAATTATGAAACCCAAGAAATTTCCATCAGGCTTGCAAAGACTTCTGAGGGTCACCGTGTCTAGTTCACTTTCTCTAAAGAGGAGAACAGCTATAGAAATGTTTGTAACACTGATCTGTCCTCCTCAGTGCTTTCTTCTTCTACTCTCTAGTTAAAAAGAATTCTTGGGTAGGAAAGGGCAAAAGACAGAGAAGTCTAAAAAAAAATTATATTTTTCTAACATTATTTTTTTCATAGGAAGGACTCTATGATAACAAATCTTGGTCAGTTTAGAAGGCAGGGTGATATACTAGAACTATAAGTGATCTAAGTCAATAAATCTTAATGAGTCACTGGAAAAATCAGGGGTACAACCATGAGAACTTGATGAGTCACTTCCTTTCTCCAGAGAGTTTAATCTGTAAAATGGGAGTGTTAAACTAAAGGATTTCTGAGGTTACTTCTATCCATGTTTCGTAATATATGTGACAGAACGGAGATGACTATCTTATCTAAATTGCTCCTAGAAACCAAGAAGAAAATAGGAAACATTCACATAAGGAAATAGACAAGGGAATAAAAAGAACTCACAAAAGAAATACTACATTAAGTCAGTGAAGGTATGAACAGCTGTTCTACCTCACTAATGATCAAAGAAATTATTAAAAGATGGGCTCTTGACAGCAGAAACTAACACAACATTGTAAAGCAATTATACGCCAATAAAGATGCAAAAAATGATAATAATAATAAAAAAAGATGGGCTCTCATGGTTACTTCTGAGCCTGGTCAAAAGGGAAAAGATAAATTTTTCACAATTTTTTTGTCATAGCATTGTTTATAATAGAACATTGTATACAACATATATGCCTCATTACGGTATATCCATTGATTAGACTACTACCATCTATTAAAAATGATGATATTGATCTACATGCCTTAATAGAAATACAGTTACCACACATTGAGAAAAAAAGGTAAGGTTGTCAAACAGGTATAACATTACTCCACTTAAGGAAAATGTATGTATATATGAGTGTATGTGCACAGGAAAATATCTGAATGGACACCCTCACAATATTAACAGTTGTTATCACAGGCTGTTGAAATCATTGTACAGCCGTCTTCTTTATACCTTTCCATATTTTTGGACCGTTTTAGAGTGAATAAGTGCTACTTTTATAATTGACATATTTTATCTTCATTTGGGAATTAATATATAACTAATAAAGTATCATGAGCCTGCTGCACATAGAAGAAAATTGTATAAAAAAATAGAAATGAGTCCTCTTTGGGCAGCAGACGGTAAGGGGAACTGTTAACCTGGTCTGTTCATTCAGAGCGCCAGAATCTTGGATACAATTATCAGTTGGTTCTTTGGGTTTCAGATACTTCTCTTTTACAAGTTGCTTGTATTGTCTGAGCCTCAGTTTATTCATCTATTAAAGATAATAATTTTCACCTTGCAAGGTAGTTGCAATAATTCAATGAAGTAACACCTATATATTGCTTAGAAAGAGACCAATAAATATCGGTTATTTGGATTACACAAAATCAATACATTTATACTATAGCAAACAGTGATTACTAAATTAATTAATAGGAACCACACTGGAATGATATGTCTATAAGTCATTTGTAATTGTTGTGTATTAACTACTAAGGTTAGCAGTTAATAGGATATTCTTAATAGGATAATGGTGAAAGCTTTGGCCATGAGTGACTTTACCTCCTTCAATGGAAAGACTCCTGAATTCTCTAATGTGCAGCCTCCATGTCTTGCTTAGACACCTGGTCACATAGCAATATATACGGAGCTACAAATGTTAGCTAACCTTGACCTAGGGGAATATGAAGAAGAGAAAAGAAGATTCAAATTATGTCTTTAATGTGCTTACAATATAAAGAGAAAAACAACCCAATGCTTCACAAAATGTAGTGTAATAAAATGCTATTTGTACAACAAAACATATAGACTTAAAAGCTAGAGAAGTTTGCATAATTCACACTGAAGGTGGAGGTCTCAGAGAAGCTGTGATGCCAGAGAAATTTTTAAACAGGAATTTTCTACAAGGAAGATACAGGGAAGGGCATTCAACGCAGGAAACATGCAAAGACATTGGAAGGTCATACCCAGGAAACACCAAGCATTTTCACAAAGAGGGTGGCATGGTTGGTGCATAAGACATGTGCTAGGAATTGGAATGAACTGGAGCTGGAGATGCACAGGGACAAGGTGGTGGGGTCTCGCAAGTCAGGCTGAGGGGGGTAAACTTTATCCTGGGATCCACAGGACGTGACTAAGAAGTTTGATATGAAATGAGCCATCTCGATCTCAGATTTGGCGTGGTCACTTCCCAGTGGGATACACTGAAACGGGGTAAACGTGAAAGCAGGTAGCATTAGCAGAGTTTAACTGAGGTCCTACTAAGAGATGATGAGGACCTGAACCAAGGCAGGGAGAGAGGATGGCAAAGGGAGTGCTAGGTCGTGGTAACAGAACTAATGTGGGAAATGAGGGGGTCTCTACTATCTCGACCACTGACTGGCTGTTAGCACTTGGGCAACAATCACTTAACATCCCTGAGAGTTTACTTTATAGACTATTTTATAGACTATTTTATAGTAACAAAGCACTGAGCTGATCTCCCTGTGCTATGCGGCTGCTTCCCACTAGCTATCTACCTTACATTTGGTAGTGTATATATGTCCATGCCTCTCTCTCGCTTTGTCACAGCTTACCCTTCCCCCTCCCCATATCCTCAAGTCCATTCTCTAGTAGGTCTGTGTCTTTTTTCCTATCTTACCCCTAGGTTCTTCATGACATTTTTCTTTTTTCTTAAATTCCATAAATATGTGTTAGCATACAGTATTTGTCTTTCTCTTTCTGACCTGCTTCACTCTGTATGACAGACTCTAGGTTCACCCACCTCATTACAAATAGCTCAATTTTGTTTCTTTTTATGGCTGAGTAATATTCCATTGAATATATGTGCCACATCTTCTTTATCCATTCATCCAATGATGGACACGTAGGTTGTTTCTATCTCCTGGCTATTGTAAATAGAGCTGCAATGAACATTTTGGTACATGACTCTTTTTGAATTATGGTTTTCTCAGGGTATGTGCCCAGTCGTGGGATTGCTGGGTCATATGGTAGTTCTATCTGTAGTTTTTTAAGGAACCTCCATACTGTTCTCCATAGTGGCTGTACCAATTCACATTCCCACCAGCAGTGCAAGAGTGTTCCCTTTTCTCCACACTCTCTCCAGCATTTATCGTTTCTAGATTTTTTGATGATGGCCATTCTGACTGGTGTGAGATGATATCTCATGATATTTAAGCTGATATTTCAGCTTTAAAGTGGAAGGGGGTACGGAGTACAGACTAAGTCGACCTGATTATAGAACTGGCATCTTAAGGTATGGTGAACAGATAGTCTTGGCTATTCTGGTACAGTCCAGTAGCTAAGAATGGGGTGTGACGGGAAGCAGGAAAGGTGCTGGGGAGACTGAGTTGAGTCTTTTCCAGAGGATGGGGTGGGCACGAAGTGAGGAGAAGTTTCTCTCTCCAGAGAGATGCACAGGCAAGGTGGTGCTGGAGACCTTCGTGAACTCACTTTCTGTGACCTGAGAAAGGGTCACTGAGGGCTAGAAGGGTCAGGAAGAGGAGTTACAAGCTAAGAAAATATGATACTGCAAGAGAGTGCCGGGAAAGAGCAGTCACCAGCAGAAAACTCTGGCACCTAATCCTTACCAGTAAAACGGGCCAGCTTAGAAGCTGGCAGAGCCTTCTGGGCTGGGCTCAAAGCAAGCAAGCAGGCAGGACAAAGGGGATCTGGGGCGTGGAGCAAAGGAGAAGGAGTCCTGCTGGGCTAGCAGCACTCCCACTGCAGGGACCCCACATTTCCTCCAGTGCATCCCACCCACATTCCTTGATTTCCTCACCCAGCCTATCCCACCTACCTTACGGGCTGGAAATCAGGGGAGAGGGCTGCCATGGGTAGATAGATGTATCACAGTCTGAGCCCTGGTGTATTCATCTGTAAAATGGAGATAATCCACACCCTGCCTAGCTTACAGGGTTTTGGAAAAGGGCAACTGAAGTAATGCAAAAATGCCTCATAATGTTAAAAAAATACTCTAGGATTTGAGGTATGAGCATCATCATATCAGACCCTGAATAACTTTAACCTTCCAGTTCTCTTTAAGGCCAAGATATGCTGGAATTTAAAAAGATCAGGATATCTGGTTTTATTTGGCTTCCTTACCAATATTCTTTGGATATCTTAACTGGCACTAGCTTATAAAGTATTATAAAATATTAGTAAAAATTATAAAAATTTATAAAATGAAAGACCTACTAACTCAGGGTAAGAAACCAGCCCACACCTGAAATTAGCTGCGTCTTTACACATCTTGGCTTCTGCGGTCTGGAAAACTCTGGAGACAAATGTGGTTTTGCAGAGTCCTTTACTAAGAAACAGCAAACAAGGACTCTGATCTCAGCCTGGCTACTCTGTGCCCTTCTGAGCTTTGATTTCCAAGGAGAGGGGGTTAGTCTGAAAAAAACCTCTACCATACCATGTGGTTCTGCACATGCAAGTCTTTAGTATTTATTGAGCATCTTCTGTATTCCTCAAGCTGTCAGGGACTCGGCAGTGGAGGGAAGGCCATGGGTAGTGCATACATTACAGTCTCTACCTCAGATATCTTCAGGTAGTTGAGGGAGTAAGGTGTAAATGTGCAGATACATAAACAGAAAATTAACAATAATTCCTTCCATCTCTCGTTCCCATCAGGTGTTCGATGTATTTGCATACTATGGCACACACAGATTCAAAAGTAATCTGTGAAGTGGGAAGGAACTGGAAGTGGAGGGGGTGGGTTTGCATATGCATTTGATAGAGAGAGACACTGAAGTCTCCCGAGATGAGTGGCGTGCTGAGCAAGAACAGAGACTTAAGTCTCTTGGCTCCTGGTACAGGTAGATGCTATGGCATACTGGAAAGCTCATGGACTGTTGAAGACAGATGGAACTATATCAGAGTCTTCCTCTTGTCTGGGTGACTTTGGGTGAGATGCAACCTAATCTACCCATTTCACAGATGAGTCGGTGCCCTCAGGTGGGGTTGTGGTGAGCATTTTGAAAAGAGACTATGTGTGTGAAGCATCTCACATGGTGCCTGGCACACTGTAGATGGAAAGAAGGGAGCTGACAGGTGTCAGCTCCTTCTGCAACCTCAGGACATGGGGCTAAAGCCTGCTGGGGAGGGGCAGCTCTGGCACTCCCTGGCAGGCTCTGCCCTGTTCTCCTTTCAGCCAGATGTATGTCTTGGGCATCCTGACCTGGAGTCCAGAAGTATGTTACTGGTGCCTTCAGTAAGCCCAGGGCTGCCTGGAAATTTCTCAACCTGAGATGGCATGACGCAACTGACCTGGATGCTGGGGATGGCCAGGGAAGGGCAAGTGCAGAGCCTGGCTCTTTGAAAGGAAATGGAGTTGAGCCCCGTCCCCTTTTGAGTCCTGAAACAGCATTGACCTCATTGTTCTGCAGCCACTATCTCTTCTGGTACACAGGAGAGGGAGAGGCGAGGGTGGAGAGACTGTTTTATTCCTCACCTCCTCACCTCTGACGGGTGAGGCTTTGTCAGGGTACATTTAAACCAAGCTGCATCCTAAACAAGCCAGTATTTATTGAGGACCTACTGGGTGCACATACTTTGCTAAATCTCCCAGGAGTTTTTATGTATATGAGAAGAAAACAACAAAGCGTAGCCAGGCACATTGGAATTGAATCTTGGCTCTACTCTTTACTAACAGTATGATTTGGGACAATCTATTTAACCTCTAAGAGCTCTAGTTTCTTAATCTACAAAATGAGAATAATAATTCCTACCTTGAAAGATTAATATGAGTACTTAGTATGTTTAGGACATAATAGAAGCTGGATAAATTGTAACTGTAGTTGCAATTATTACTGTTATTATGTGATACAATCGGAGACTAGCTACAGGCTAAACTGTGTAGGTAACTCGAGGTACAGAAGTTAAGAGCAAGAGAACATTGGCATCAGGACTTCCCTGGTGGTCCAGTGGTAAAGACTCCCCTCCTGCCCCCCAATGCAGGGGGCCCGGGTTTGATCCCTGGTAGGGGAACTAGATCCCTGGCCCGGGTTTGATCTCTGGTAGGGGAACTAGATCCCTGGTAGGGGAACTAGATCCTGTGAAACTAAGAGCCTGCGTGCCACAACTAAAAAAATAAAGATCCTACATGCCACAACTAAAAAAAAAAAAAAAAAATAGAAAAAGAAAAAAAACAGATCCTGCATGTGGCAACTAAAGATTCTGCATGCCACAACTAAAGATCCCGCACACTGCAAGGAAGATCCCATATGCCCCAACAAAGATCCCATGTGCTGCAACTAAGACCCAGTGCGGCCAAATAAATAAATTAATATTAAAAAAAATTGGTATGAAGTAATTGCAGTAATAGGTGCAGTAAGTGGTGGGCGAGCACTTCTCAGATGATGTGTGATTAAGATTTGAGATCTGGAGTGGATTTGGATTGGCAGAAGGACAGAAGGAACATTCTGGAAGGACAGAAGAAATAAAGTCACAGAAGCAGGAATACACAGAATATGTACAAAAGGTAGAATGGAGCCAGAGCAGGGCTGAAATTGGGACATACTGGGGCTGACCCTGGATAGGAAAGAGGGACGAGATAGAGAATGTACATGAACATAGCATGAGGTCCAGACCTGAAACTATAAGCAATAGGGAGGACCTGCAGGTCTCAGACAGATTTGGTAGGTAATGAAAACAGTTTTAGGTGTGAGGGCAGCAGCAGGGTGGATTGGAGCAAGGACACATGGCAGAATGGAAAGCAATGGAGTCTGGGGTAATAAACTAGGCAAGTGATGATAAAGTCACAGGTGACAGGGATATGGAGAAGAATGAGTCTTACATGATAGCTATAGGACAGCTTTCCTCTCCCTATCATGACTGCCTGACCAAGTGTTTATGGCTCCACCTTTCTTCTCTTGGGCTTCTTGTAATTGAGTGCCCCAGTGTTGGGCAGGAGTTGGGATGTGGATGGGGATGATGTCAACTCATAGTAAATTGTATGTAAGTCTATCAAAGCCTTGAAGCAGGGATGAATGATACTCCTGCTAGAAAAATCACTCATTACTCTTTCAAAAGTATATATATGGAGTGCCACAAACATATCAGACATGACCAAGGCATGGGGACAATTGCAGGGAATAAATAAAGTGCCTATGCTTATGGAATTATTTTCAAGTTGAGGAGAGACTAGAAACAAAGCAGTTTAGATAGAATGTGTTAGATGGTGATAAGTGATTTGGAGAAAGGTAAAGCAGGTAAGAGGGATAAAGCGTGCTGAAATAGATAGGTCTGATTATTATATATGAGCTGATGAATGACCTTGATGATAATGAGACTTTTAAATTGATTCCTGAAAGGATTGAGGATACTGACTTTGAGGATGTCTGGGGAAATGTGTTCCTTGGAGAAGCAATGAAGGTCAAGGTAGCTGGAATGCAGGGACACAACAGGGAGGGTGGTGGGAGATGTAGTCAGAGGAGTGACAGCAGGTAAGAGGCCCTTGTAAGGATTCTGACTTTTACTAAAGGTCATCATATACCTCATCAATCTGAAAATCAGTTAAGTATCAGGATAACAAAAACTATTTATTGACTATTTACAATGTGACAGGTTTTATGCTAAGTACTTTTAAAACAAGATCTCAGTGAAAAACATACAACAAATCTATGAAGACAGGTTATTATTCCAGGTTACAGTTGAGGGAACAGGCTTAGAGGGTGTAAAATATTTACCCACAATAGCACAGCCAGTAAGTGACAAAAGGATGATCTGATTCCAAAGTTTATTCCCTGTCCAATGTCCTGTTCCCTGTCAAATACAACCTCTGGTATTACTTTGTACTCAAATTTGAAATCACCTAGATTCAACCAAAAGTTGAGTGTGCCTCACAGAGGCCTCTGATAAAGGGTGTCTAATCATCAGCTAGGACTTTTTATAAAATACTTCAGGATTTTTTTCAGATGATGAGTAGGCAAAGAGAAGCCCTTATTCAGGTTAATTGTTTACCGGAATCAAAAAGGGTGTTGATGATTAAGCCTGAAGATCTCCTGACTCTTGAGCCATCATATCATGGAAAGAGCACTAGGGTGTATGCACATAAACACAGGCAGCCTAAGCTACAGCTGAGACCCAGCAATAAGTCAGTGCTCTTCACTAGGCAGAGACATGGCTTATTGTCTAATACAAATCAGAGCACCAGTCACTGTAGACTGATACCGTCATGGTAGCCCTGTGAATGTACTTGACAAACCAGAGATTCTTTAAGTGGAAATAATCTCTTGTTTTAATTTTACATTGAATGGATTGGGGTTAGCCATTTTGTAATCAGTTCAGTTGGAGAAGTTAGCTGTTGGAGTAGAGTCACACTTTGTACAGGAGTTAAGAAATTTAGTTGTGAAATTTTTGCCATTATAAAGAAAAAAAATGTAAAGTAAAATTAGCATAGAAAATCCTCTGGAAAGTTTCTACATTGGAGACCAGTGTGCCATCTCTCAATAAACCCAACAGAGTTTGGATTTAAGTGTGCACCATAGTGTAACCACAATCATCCCCGAAGGAACGGATGCTTGGGCATGTCTTAACTAAAGAGGACCTTGCCAATTGTAAGTGGCCCATAATTCAATAGCTTGTATTACTCCTTCTCTATCTTGCATCTTTGGGAAACTATGTCACCATTTTTGGAAATCACTGCTATCCACTGGGCCCATTTCTCCCTATTGATCCTTTAAAGCAGCATTTTAACTCTCCTCCTGTGAGACTAGATTTCCTCAGTCTTCCTCACTCTGGGTAAAAATAGTCAGTTTTTTTCTTTTAATGCCTTGCCTCCAACCTTGAACCATTCTTGTGACCCTCAGTTTATTCCACTTTCTGTGACTCAGTTTCCTTGTCCACCAGATAATTTTTAAGATGCTTTCAAGTCATTACAGTCTATGATTCTGGTATAAATCTCTTTAAAACTGCTTTCTTGAGTTATCATTAAAATGCGTTACGAGAAAACTCAAAATTCCCCATGTCACACAGATTTTCTGAGGGGAAACAACTGTGATAGTTGTTCATTTCCAAGGTGAATTTTTGTGTCTCTAAATACATGGTGTTCATGTAACTAACTGAAGTATGAGACACATGCCCTTTTCTGTACACAAATCACACTTTCTTCCCTGAAAGGTCCCTTCACTCTTCTCTCTTTTCCAGAGAATGGGGACTTCCCTGGTGGTCCAGTGGTTAAGAATCTGCTCTTCCAATGCAAGCAGCATAGGTTCGACCCCTGGTTGGGGAACTAAGATCCTGCATTCTGCATGGCCAAAAAAGAAAAAAAGAAAAGAAAAGAAAAAACATCAAGAGAATGAAATGAAAAGAGGACATCTTCAAAATCATGGTAAGATATCTACATTTCCTTCTCAGGACAGGTATGGGATTTAAAATAAATATTGCCAGACTGGAAAGCAGGAATCCAACCATCAACTGTCCTTTCTTCTCCCTTGGGTAGCACTGCATTTAGATTCTGCCGGACAGATATGTTTGCTGGCCACCAGAGAAGGGCACTTCACGCCACTCACAGAGCACTTGGTCAATAGTTCCAGTGTCCAAGGAACTTGTCAGTTGTGAAATTCATTGTGTATCCTGAATCTCCTCAGCCATGTTATTAACCAATATTCCCTTGCTCATTTCCCGGTGGACAAGGAGAACAGATGGCTATTATCTTCCTTAGGGCGGAGCATTCGGAAGCATAGGAGCCTTTACGCAAAACTCATCACTTCCTTCCTTCCATCCATCATCAGTTGTCTTAATAATATCCCCTATCCCCATCCTGTATCCACACCACATAATTTCCCATCAAAACCCTAGATAAAATACATAATGGAAAATACTTCACTATGGAAATGTTCCATCTCCTGGTTTGTGGTGTCATTGTAACAGCTCCTCCAAATAGAATAAAGAGACCTGCATCCACATTTGTTTCTCTTACCGTACATGATGATATATGAAAGCAGGTTTGAAGCTGATTAAGTTCAACAACTTAATATCAAGATACAAAATATAATCTATTCTTGAGATATAAAAAAGAGAGGCATTTTTGGTTGTTTCAATTACATTAAACTATTGTTGGTGAATTTGTGGCTGGGATTTTATCAGCTTTTTGGAAAAAGTGTATTATATTGTTAAAAATAAAAAAAAAATTGGTTAGATTTCATCAATATGGATATTTGGTAAATTTTTAAACAAATACTTATTTTTAAGATTTTCAGACTCAAAATTATGACTTGTTGCTGAAAAGCAATTTATTTTTAATTATTTAAAAGCAATCTATTCCATTTTAGTGAAATTAAACATTTCCTAAATACATGTATATAATTTATTCCTAGAACTTCTTATAGGACATACAATAGATGAAAAGAAATTACTACAAGTATTTCATTCTTACTTGCTCAAAATGACTCAGTTAAAGAGGTGATGGGTATGGAGGTTCCCTAAAAAATCAAAAATAGAACTACCATATGACCCAGCAATCCCACTACTGGTCATATACCCTGAGAAAACCAGAATTCAAAAAGAGTCATGTCACAGCTCACCCTTCCCCCTCCCCATATCCTCAAGTCCGTTCTCCAGTAGGTCTCTGTCTTTATTCCTGTCTTACCCCTAGGTTCTTCATGACATAGTGAGAGAGAGGCATGGACATATATACACTAACAAACGTAAGGTAGATAGCTAGTGGGAAGCAGCCACATAGCACAGGGATAACAGCTCGATGCTTTGTGACCTCCTGGAGGGGTGGGATAGGGAGGGTGGGAGAGAGGGAGACGCAAGAGGGAAGATATATGGGAACATATGTATATGTATAACTGATTCACTTTGTTATAAAGCAGAAACTAACACACCATTGTAAAGCAATTATACCCCAATAAAGCTGTTAAAAAAAAAAAGTCATGTACCATAATGTTCATTGCAGCTCTATTTACAATAGCCAGGACATGGAAGCAACCTAAGTGTCCATTGACAGATGAATGAATAAAGAAGATGTGGCACATATATACAATGGAATATTACTCAGCCATAAAAAGAAATGAAATTGAGTTATTTGTAGTGAGGTGGATGGACCTAGAGTCTGTCATATAGAGTGAAGTAAGTCAGAAAGAGAAAAACAAATACCATATGCTAACACATATATATAGAATCTAAAAAAAAAAAAAAAAAAAAGGTTCTGAAGAACCTAGGGGCAGGACAGGAATAAAGATGCAGAAGTAGAGAATGGACTTGACGACATGGGGAGGGGGATGGGTAATCTGGAACAAAGTGAGAAAGTAGCATTGACATATATACACTACCAAAAGTAAAATAGATAGCTAGTGGGAAGCAGCTGCATAACACAGGGAGATCAGCTCAGTGCTTTGAGACCACCTAGCGGGGTGGGATAGGGATGGTGGGAGGGAGACACAAGACAGAGGGAATATGGGGATATATGTAGACATATATACAGCAGAAACTAACACAGCATTGTAAAACAATTATACTCCAATAAAGATGTTAAAAAAAAGAACATCTTAAATTATTTTTTCTAAGTTCCAAAAAAAAAAAAAGAGGGGATGGGAATCTTAACTACCTGACAAGTAATCTTCAGTGGGATTTTCCTGCAGAAGTAATGAATTGTAAGTCATATGGATTTTATAAGAGCTTCTATGTAGGTGCCAAGTAAATTATATTACCTAGATATTGGAACGAATAACGTTTATTTAAGGTGGATGGAGATCTTTAAAATTATGTAATAATGAAATACATACCTGTGTGAGTGAATTGCTAAAAAGTAAGAGAATGATACTATACTGAAATCTACATTCTTGAATAAATCAGATTATTGGCAGGTATATTACCACCAGATAATGAAACTCTCTCTCATAAACACTGAAATCTACCTTTGAAAGCAGTAGTAGAGGTATTTCATAGAGATTTGATGCTGGTTGATGAGGCTTTGTAATAAAAATTTTACCAAATAAACAATCCAAGAAAACATTAAAAAAAAAAAGAAATACATAATGGAAATAAAACAAACAGCCTGTTAAATCTCTTTAAGATCTACTGTTACTATTATTTTGCCTGTGGCCGATGAGCCTGGTTTCTAATCTAGCACTATATCTAATTGTCCTTTGAGACAACATGCATTATATAGTAGAGACCACCAAAGTGCCTGGTAGATAGAAAGAGCAATTATATGTATGAAACCATAATTAGAGTTTACATGAGAACCAGAAACTATCTTACAGCAAATGGCAGTGCCTAAAGCCATCCAAGGTAGATTCATACAGATTTTTCTAGGGAACAGTTCCCTCTTGAGGTCACATGACACTAAAAGCCTCCGGGACTCTAAAATCTCAACACACAAAGGACAGACAATGGTATAATTCATGTCAAATATATCTTTAAATAGGCAAAGCAAATTATTTACATTTTATCTGGTATAATTCATGTCAAATATATCTTTAAATCGGCAAAGCAAATTATTTACATTTTATCTAAATCAGTGGTTTATGTTTAGATGGGATAAAGCTGTAAGTGGTGGTGGAGCAATAGATTCAGACAGAAAAGAGCAGGAAGAAATTGTCACCTTTCATTTCCCTGATCCATCTTAGGAGAAAGATTTTTATGAAAGATGGCTCTATTTGGAAGTTTCTGGAAAAATGAAAAAGGTTGGACCTTTCAAATAAAAGGTAGGAAAGCTATGTCTCAGGGCCAGTATTCTACCTGGAAATGGTTTGGGGAGAGGAAAGGAGCCATAATTTTTTGAATAACTGAGCAGAGAAGCCTGAGAAGAGGAAGCGGGCAGGAGAGGAAAAAGGAATGAAATTGTGTGGGATTGTAGGAGTGAAATGTAACTAGTTCTAGTTGAAGTTTTCAAAGCACAGGATGAACATGAGGAATCAGATCCCTTGGAGACCAGTTTCCTCCAGGGAAACTCATCCAGCTCATCTCTCTTATATCTGAGAACCTAAACCAGAATGTAAGAATCTTGAAGTAAAGAAGTACTAGGTGCCTATTTTCTTGTCTTCTGATAGATGTTTCTGTTATTTCTATGGTAGCCCTGCCACATGCCCTGGCTCAACTCAAACACCAGTTTCCAACCTGCCGCTCCATATAAAGATGGCCCCCACCATTTGAAAGACTTTCTTTCCTTCTTTCAAACCTGGGCCATTCTGGATTTGGACGTCCTTTGCCTGGCTGTCCTCAATGTCAGACACAATGACCAGGTGGGAGGCCACAGCTGCTCCACTTCTCCTCCACACTAATCAAATCAACATACTGACATCAGGAAGGCTTTCCAGGTGTGTTCATCATTACCTGGAACTTATTGTAACAAACTGTTTTCTATGTCACAACCACACACTAACATTCACTTCCTCATTTTATAAAATGTATTAGTTTATCTGAGAGACTCGAAAGCATTCAATAATCTTTCACTGCCACATACTCATTATTTGTCGTAGAAACTCAACTCATACTAGCTTAAGCGTAAAAGGTCATGTATCATATATATACTGGAGTATCTCACAAAAAAAAACCAAATCGGAATATGGTTGGACATATTGATTGTCACAAAAAAACCCAAATCGGAATATGGTTGGACAGAAATGATTGAAAGCAAGGACTTTAGTGCACAGGTTTGTCTTTCTGTCTTTAGTTTCTGTTTTTCTCTACACATCTTCTTCCTTCTTCTCTCACTTGGTGGACAGCATTTTCTTTCCTTCTAGACACAAAGCAAAATAAATAAAAATAAATAAACATACACGTATGATTGCCAGCCAGCAACCTCTGAGCTTTATGTGTGATGGAGAGAAACTGACTGCTCAATTCCAGTTCCAATGGGCTGTGTTCATGTGGCCATCTCTAAGGCAATCTCCCCAGCCTAGAGGCCAAGTTTGGTCGCATTCATATGATGCTTCCATGGTAACCCTTTAATTAGTGAATCAGCTGGGGAGGATGGGGAATAGAATGAGTGGAAGGGCTCATTCTCCAGAGGTGTGTGAACAGACAGAAACATAGGTGTCCAGGTGTACCTATACCCTATAATTGCATTAATTCTCCTCACTGTTAAGGCCTGGAATAGGTCCAGCATTTTTTAGGTTAGGAAAAGATTTCCAGTGGTGACTCCCCCTGCTATGGAGGTTCACATTGCTTTCTCTCCACAGAACAGCCATAACTCTTAGACACACCATTTGGCCTGAGACAGAGGAGACTTACTTTTGGGTCTGACTCCAAAACTGAATTGCTAGATGAACTTTCTCGGACTCTGCTTCCTCATCTGTAAAGCAAGTGCTTTGACACTATAAGATCCCTTCCACCTCCAGAATCCTATGCTCTGAATATGATACTGCATTCGGTACAGTTGG
Source organism: Stenella coeruleoalba (assembly GCF_951394435.1). Taxonomy (NCBI): domain Eukaryota; kingdom Metazoa; phylum Chordata; class Mammalia; order Artiodactyla; family Delphinidae; genus Stenella; species Stenella coeruleoalba. The sequence continues at coordinate 107,881,673 of NC_137151.1, read as the reverse complement.
CACTTTCTGAGGGTGGCATCCATGTATTGACCTTCCATATGTCCTTCATGACATCCAATAGAGAGTGGAGCTCAAAATAGGCTCAACAATTACATGTTTATTGATGATGGTTGTGGTATTGTGGTGTAGATATTGTGGAATATCTATCTCAGGACTTTGAGGAATCCCACAAAAACATCTGCTTTTAAGCACTTCCCAATGCCCATAGTGCAAGAAGATGAAAAAGATATGCTTAGACTCTCAGTGCATTTTTGAAATGCATTTATTTCTGAGTTGAAAAGAAGTTAAACCCTTTAATACTTTCCAAAGGAAATGGTTTCCTGAAAGTAATTGGACAACTATTTTCACACAAGAGAAAGAGAGAGATACAAAAAGAAAAATAGAAAGAAAAAAAAACCCACACATTTGCGAAGCCTTGAAATCTTATCACACCTCCGTATCCGGGCTCTGGAAGCACTTCCTCCCTTTTGGTTGTGGTTCACACCTCAGTCACAGGACTGAAATACCTTGTGACCTCACTTCAGAGGCTGACTAAGGATGTGAGGATCTCAGCTGCTGCAGCTGCTGCACAGTTCCCCTGAGGCCTGGGGTGGGAACCCTGGAGCCTTTCTGTGCTCCCTCTTCCAAAGAAAAGGGAGGCAAAGTCACTCTAGGGCCATCTCAGAGCCCAAGAGAGATCAGAAGCCATGGTTGGTGAGCAAAGCAGCTGCTGGAGTAGAAGAAATCAATCACAGTATATACAATTCACAAGGTCTGAGCACAACTGCCCCCTTTGTCTAAACCACCCCTGGCACCAAATCTAACCTAGACTGGCTGGGACTCAGAGTTTAAAATCATCCAAAGAGAGACCTCCAACAGTCCAGCGTGATACATTTCTGCACTTAGTATTCTTTTTTACCACAAGATCATTTTTACCATCTAATCTAATTCCTTCCTGTGTTGTGTTTATTCTTAGTTATGTCATGGTCACATCTTTTAAGCAGCAATAAGTTGGAGAAATAGTTAAGAGGGTAGATTCTTGTAGGTGCCTCACTTTTTTACATTTGGCTCAGTATCCTGTATTCAGGTTAATGTCCTCCCCCACCCCCGACACATACATCTATACCTCTAGACCCCTCTGAGAGTCAGTTCTTTCTATTATCCATGTAGGGAAACTGGGGACCAAGATGGGAGGACTTAGACTGAGAGAAGAAAGTCTGTAAGTCACAAAGGCTAGTTCTGTTGCTCAAAAGTGGAGACCCTTTCTTCTACAAATGAGTCCTCTGGGGTGCAATCCAGCATGTGGTCACAGGAGAGAAGACTCAGGGTTAACACCAGTTCAAGACTCATACGCATGTACACGCACAAGGGAATAATAAAAGACTGGCTACCTCCACCACCTCCCCACTCCCACCTCCTACCAACTGAGGCTGACTTGAGTCTCAGAAAAGCACACTGACATTGAGGTGGAAGAAACCACCCCAGGAATGACTGAACCATATGAAACCATCAAGGGGAAAGATAGGACTTTGGGTCATTCAATAATGTGACAAATAATTCAATGGATATTTTTAAATCCCCACAATTTTATAGAACTAGGATGGTAAACTGATTGCATTGATGTCTCCAGTTTTTCAATATAACCATTGTGGGCAAGATGTTCTAACTGTCCCCTTCTCTCTGGACTTAGCCATATGACTTGCTTTGGTCAGTGGGAGTTAGTGAGCAAGACACAAGCAGAGTCTTGCAAACACTTGTAAACTGGCGTTTGCTTTCTTGCCACTCTTTTTCCTTGGCCATGAACGTGAGGCTATCCCTGGGCTAGCCTGATGCAGGAATGTGAGAGGTACATGGGAGAAGGCTAAGTTTTCCCAGCCAAGGTCATCCTAAGTTTGATATGAAGCTGATAACAACTCCATGAGTGAGTACAAGGAAACTTAGCTGAGGCTGGCTCAGATCAACAGAACTGCCCAGCCAACCCATAGACTCATGATACATAGTAAATATTTATTGCTTCAAGAAACTGGATTTTGCTGAGGTTTATTACACAGTAGTTGACTGATAGAACTTCTGATAATGATGAGATGAGGTTGAGGAGAAATATTGGGGAATAAGCACAAAGGCTAGCAAGGCAATTTGCCTCAGTGTCTCTGTGACAGAAGGGTATGTGACACTGTGGTACTAGAGAAAACATCTCCCTTTACTTCCCTTCTGTTAATCTATCCTCATCCCATCCTCTACAGGATATTTGCTGAAATAACTCTTTATATGTTTCAATTTGTGTGTATTTGAAGGTACACATGGCCAGAGGTGCAGTGAGTGTTCAAGTATGTACACTTGCAATCAGACTGTGGGCTCACCCTCAAAGGATCTAAAATTGGATTAGAGAATTTAGCCTGGCCTGTCAGATATCTTTGATCTTATTTTTGGGGCTTAGGAGCCTCATGCCCCATTTCAGATAAAGCAGCAGGTATTTGGCACTTTTCCTAACCATTTACAGAGACCATGTCCAGGACAGTCAGTGGCAGGTTTTTATAAAAGACATCAAATGGTTTGGAGAGTAGGGTGGTTGAGGGAAAGAGGAAGAAGAGCAGGGGAAAGATAACAAAGAAAAGTTTATATTTCTTCTATCTGGATAATCAAATGCCTTTCTAGCAGTCTCTAAGTGGAATGTATTTGTTGATTTGCCAGGAAAGCTCTTCACAGATTAAAGCCTTAACTGGATGTTGTTGTAAGGTGTGTCCCAACCATCCCAGGACATGGCATGCCTTTTTTTTTTAAACATCCTGGAGCTACTGGTGAGAAACACCTCCTTCTTGGCCTCATATTCCTCCTACTGCATCCAGAACCAATGCAGTAGATAATAAAAATGGCCAAAATTCTTTGCAGTCAATTCCCATCAAATGGTAGAGTCCATTCTTCACCCCTTTAAATAGGGATTGGCCAGGTGACCTGTTTTCCCCAATGAGACATTAGCCAGTATGATACAACAGAAGCTTGACAAGAATTTGCATACAGGAGCTTGCTCTCTTAGAATCCAGAGCTTCTGTATGAAAAGTTTGGGTTACCCTGCTGGAAGGTAAGAAACGAGCAGCACAATCTGCCTCACTACCCTGGTCAACAATCAGCCAAACCCCAGAAGCAGACTTACTTAGCTGACCAACAGCTGACTGAAAATCCACAGTAAACCACCTAAGACCAGCAGAAGAACACCTAGTTGAGCTTAACTTAAATTGCTGGACCACAATTTAGTTAAAAGATAGTTATTATTTTGCTCTACTAAGTTTGGAGGTGAAGAGCTGACTGATCCAGCTAGCTTGCAGAGAGCAGTTTTCCTGAGGAAAGAGATTTTCACAAAAATTAAACAAAAAGAAGACAGAATCATTATGAAATGCAGGCTGATGTTTATTAAACTCTCAGTATAGTTTCCTTAAGCATCCCCAGACGGCATTTAGAGAAAGATAAGTAATAAAGAATATTTATAAACACCTTTGGAAAGATTTTCATCTTGGGAATTATTCTCATCATAGATTAGATGTAACTGAAGTATGTATAATCAGGTTACATGTTAAATAAAAGCTATTGGTCAATAGGCTGCATAGACAATGAGAGACATCTCTGGCCCTGAGGTCAACCATTACAGAATAACCACTATGTTCCAGGAAATTCACTTAAATTTTATGTAATCATTATTATCCTACGTTACATATGAAAAAAATTGAGGATTAGGAAGGTTAGATAACAGTTTTGAGATGTTGGGATCCAAGATCAGCAGACTTTCCACCACACTGCATTGCTTCTCTAAGTCCTAAACCAAAGAAAGTGACAAAAAAATTCAGAGTGATGAACTGAGGTATACTTGCATTGAGTGGAACACAAAGTTTATCCTGGAGAGTCATTTAGGTTCTCTAGACCAGGGGTCCCCAACTCCTGGGCTGCGGACTGGTACCAATATGCGGCCTGTTAGGAACCGGGTCACACAGCAGGAATTGGGCTCCTGCTCAGGGGGGCAGGCGAGTGAGCAAATCTTCATCTGCCGTTCCCTATCTCTCCCCATGGCTTGCATTACCGCCTGAACCATCCCCCACCCAACCCCCCCACCATCCATGGAAAAATTGTCTTCCGTGAAACTGGTCCCTGGTGCCAAAAATGTTGGGGACCACTGGTCTAGACCATGAACCAACTAAGATATTGGACTGTTGCATTCAGTGAAAGCAAAAATAAATGAAATAAATAACACATAAACAATAGATAAAATAATCAAAGCAAAAAGTATGTTCTTTTAAGATATTAGTGAAATTGGTAAACCTTTGACAAAACTGATGAAGGGAAAAACCCCACAAATTACTAAAATCAGGAATGAAAGAGAGGACACCCTACAGATGTTACAAACATTAAAAGGACAATAAGAATATAATGAACAAATGTATGCCAATAATTTTACAACTTAAAAGGACAAGTATCTTTAAAAATATATCTTACTAAAAATGACAAAAAGAGAAATAGAAATTTTGAATAGCTCTTTGTCTATTAAAAAAATTGAATTCACAATAAGACAACTTCCACCAAGAAATTCCCAGACCCAGATTCCTTTACTGGTGAATTCTATCAAAAATTCAAGAAAGAAATAGTATCAGTAGCACACAAACTATTTCAGAAAATAGATAAAGGGAAACACTCTCTAATTTGTTTTATGAGAGCAGTGTAACTCATATCAAAACTGTCAAAAGTGTCAAAGACTTTGATAGAAATGAAAATTACTGACCACTATCCTCCCACCTTCAACATAGGCACAAAAATCCTTGAAAATGGCAAATTAAATTTAAAATAAGCAATTCAAATTGAGCAATATACAAAAATAACAAGTGCTCTTTATCCTAGGAAGGCAAGGTTGGTTTAGCATTCAAATTCACTACATTAACAAAACAAAGAAAAACAAATTACATCTCAATAGATGCAAAGAAAGATTATTTGAAAAAAATTATTAGTTATTTATGATTGAAAAATACAACTCTCAGAAAACTAGGAAAAGAGGGAATTTCTTTAACCTGATAAAGAGTACCCCCCACCCAATATTCCCAAATAAGGCAAAAAAACCCCAAAGAACAAAGAAAATAAACACTTTTGCTACTAATACCATATCAATTATGAAATATTGTGTTTTCTCCATGAGATTGGAAACAAGGCAATAATGTCTGCTACAGCCGTTTTTATTCAATATTATACTGAAGGTCCAAGCTAGTATAAGACAAGAAATGGAAGTTAAAACATACAGATGGAAAAAAAAAGAAGTAAAACCATCTTTATTTGCAGGGGATAGAACTGTTTAAATTTTTAAAAATACCCAAAGGAATCTGTAAAACAAGTACCAGAATTAATAAGTAAATTTAGCAAGTTTGCAGGATATATATGTGTCTGTATATATATATATATATATATATATATATATATATATATATATCCTGTACATATATCCTTGCAAATATATGTATATCCTTGCAAATATATATATATATATATATATATATATATATATATAAAATGCCAATAGCTAGAATAGCTAAAAAACTTGAAAAAAAAAAAAAGACATAGTTAAGTAACTAACATAACGTTATTGCAGGACTTATTGCATAGATTTGGTAATTAACACAGTGTATATTGATGTAAGGATGGACAACTCGATCAATAAAAGTGATTAGAAGGGACTTCCCTGGTGGTCCAGTGGTTAAGACTTCGCCTTCCAATGCCGGGAGTGGAAGTTTGATCCCTGGTCAGGGAGCTAAGATCTCACATGCCTCGCAGCCAAAAAACCAAAACATAAAACAAGAAATATTGTAACAAATTAAATAAAGACTTTAAAAATGGTAAAAATAAAATATAAGTGATTAGAGAGCACAGAAATAGACCAACAAACATATGTCAATTGGTATTTGACAAAGTACCAAGGAAATTTAATGAAGAAAGAATAGTGTTTTCAAAAACATGGTGGTGAGACAAATAAACAAATATGTGGAAAACAGTGAACTACTACACTTACCTCACAACACACACAAAAGTATTTGAGTTGGATCATAGACTTAAATATAAAAACTAAAACTAAAGTTTCTGGAAGGAAACATAGTAGAATATCTTTGTAACTTTTGGGTAGGCAATAATGTTTTAGAGAGAACACAAAAAAGTCTAACTATAAAGGAAAAAGTAATTAATTGAATTTCATGACACACTACCAACAAAAGACAAATAAAAGAGCTCTGCACTTCAAAAGTCATTATTAATAAAAGAAAGTGGGAGAAAATATCTGCAACACATAAATCCGATAAAAGAATAAATTAAAACATACTGACCACAACAAATCTTGGTGAGGATGTGGAGAAACCAGAACACTCATACATTGCTGGTAGAAGTGTAAAATGGTACATCCACTTGGGGCTTCCCTGGTGGTGCAGTGGTTGAGAGTCCGCCTGCTGATGCAGCGGACACGGGTTCGTGCCCCAGTCCGGGAAGATCCCACATGCCGCGGAGCGGCTGGGCCAGTGAGCCATGGCCGCTAAGCCTGCGCGTCCGGAGCCTGTGCTCCGCAACGGGAGAGGCCACAACAGTGAGAGGCCCACCGCACAAAAAAAAAAAAAAAGGGTACATCCACTTGAAGAAACGGTTGGACATTTCTCATAAAATTAAACATGCAGAGAGAGATGTAGAAAAAGTAACAGTGTTAAGGACCTCTGAAAAATCTCTCCTCCATAAAGGCAGTGAGAAGACTTTCAAAGATTGTCAGAATCAACTTTTTTAACTCTGGAAATTGACCGAATACTTGGAGCAATCTGATGAGCTTTTATTCATGAAAAATAGATAAATCCTGGTAAGAACAATGAGCTTTATCCTGTTCTAACTTACCATTTTCCCATCCTTGTCTCTCTAGCACCACAGTAGCCAGGAAGATCAACATCTCACACTCTCCGTAAAAACCAGTGACCTGGCAGCCAACTGAGAGGACAGTACAGAGTTATCTTTGTACAGAGGGCAGTACAGAAGTATCTTTCTGTACTCTGGTGGTTCCCTGGAAGATCCCACTTGCAAGGTTGAGTGTATTTGACTTGACTTGGAACTTCTCCATTACAAAAAGCCTTTCCCCGGGGATATTTGTTGAAAACAATTAGAACCAATTATTTATCTTTGTGATTGCCAGAGGTAGTGGATAACAGTTGGGGCAAACAATAGGTAAACCAAAAGTTTAAGAGAAAAATCTGGGGAATGAGATGTGCTTATGGGGCTTTGAAAACCTCTGACATATTCCTGTGAATCTAGAAAGCTGAATGTATGTGTGCATGCCAAGGGCTGTGTGCATGCTCAGGAAAGACCTGAGAAGGCCTTAAGCTCTCACATCTGGCTGACCTTGAGGCTCTGAGACTGCAGGAAGTGAAGGCTGAGGCAGAGGTGCAATCTGCCGGGCTGTGTATGGAAGGCATAACCCAATATGCATGCAGAGCATCTTGGCAAACACTGGGAGGCTCGTTGGTTCCAGACATTTAAATAAATCTGTCTAATCATTAGCTGACCACTAACATAACTGAATAGAGACTTTTGTGGCCACACATGAGAAGAATATAGGTTTTATACAATTAGTTCACAAAAGGTAACACACAAACAAAAAATGACAAATAGCAACAAAAACAAACCCTCTGGAGAGAGAAGAATCTGATTTTCGGAGGTGTCATACAATGTTATTTAAAATATCCAGTTTTCAACAAAAAAAACTATGAGACATGCAAAGAAATAAGAAATTATGGTCCATACACAAGAAAAGTCAATTAGTAAAAATTGTCCCTGAAGAAGTACAGATATTAGAATTACTAGACAAAGACTTTATTTCAGCTGTGTGAAATATGTCCAAAAAACCTAAAGGAAGCCATTTTTTTAGAAAATTAAAGAACTTAATATTGATTAAGAATATTAATAAAGAGATGGAAATTATAAAAAAATAGAGCCAAATAGAAATTCTGAGTTTGAACAGTAAAAAAACTGAAATAAAAAATTTACTAGACGGCCTCAGCCATCTATTTGAGCAGGCAGAACACAGAATCAGAAACTTGAAGATAGGTCAATTGAGATTATCCAGTCTAAAGAACTGAAAGAAAAAAGAATGAAGAAAAATAAACAGAGACTCAGAGACCTGTGAGACACCAGTAATAATATGAACCCCAGAAGGAGAAGGTAGAGAGAAAGGGGCAGATATAATTTTTTAAGAAATCATGGCCAAAATCCTTCAAATTTGATGACAAATATTAATGTACACATTCAAGAAACTTGATGAACTCCAAGCAGGATAAACAGAAAGAGATCCACACCAAGACATAATTAAACTGTTGAAAGCCACAACCAAAGAGAGAATACTGAAAAGAGGAGGAGAGAAGTGATTCATCATGCACAAGTTATCTTCAGTATAATTAACAACTGGTTTCTCATTAGAAACCACGGAGGCCAAAAGTCAATGTGATGACATATTCAAAGTATTGAAAGAAAAAACTTTCAACCAAGAATTCAATATATTACACACTATGATGAAATCTGATTTATGCCCCAAATTCAAGTTTTGTTCAACATGAAAATCAATAAATGTAACAAATGATATTAATAGAATAAAGCACAAAAATCTCATATCAGGTAAATAAATGAAAAAAAATTGTTTGACAAAATCCAACAACTTCATGATACAAACACTTAAACTAGGGATAAAAGGGAACTTAGTCAATTGATCAAGAACATGTAGGAGAACATTAAGATTACATCACGCTAATAGTGAAGTATGGAGGATTTCCTACCTCAGATCAGGAGCAAGACAAGGTTGTCCATTCTTGCTACCTCTGTTAACAATGCACAGGAAGTTCTGGCCAGGAAAGTTAATCAAAAAAAAAAAAAAAGAAAAGAAAAAGAAAGAAAGAAAAAAAACATTTAGACTGGAATGAAGTAAAATTATATTTGCAGACAAAATGATGTTACACTTAGAAAATTCTAAGAAATTCACATACACAAAAAATTATAGAATTAGTTCACAAAAGGTGAACAAAAAATTATTAGAGGTAATTAACTCCAAAAGATTGTATGATATAAGATCAGTATACAAAAATCAATTGTATTGCTATACACTGGCAATAAACAATATGAAAATAAAATTAATAAAATGATTCCATTCATGGTAGCATTATAAAAATTAAATCCTTAAGAATATATGTAACAGGGGGCTTCCCTGGTGACACAGTGGTTAAGAATCCATCTGCCAATGCAGGGGACACAGGTTTGATCCCTGGTCCAGGAAGATCCTACATGCCGTGGAGCAACTAAGCCCATGTGCCACAACTACTGAAGCCCACGCACCTACAGCCTGTGAGCCACAACTACTGAGCCTGCATGCCTAGAGCCTGTGCTGTGCAACAAGAGAGGCCACTGCAGTGAGAAGCCCACACACCACAATGAAGAGTAGCCCCTGCTCACCACAACTAGAGAAAACCCGTGCACAGCAACCAAGACCCAATGCAGCCAAAAATAATTAATTAATTACTTTTAAAAAAAGAATATGTGTAACAAAATAAGTGCAATACTTGTACACCAAAAACTACAAAACATCACTGCAAGATTAAAGACGATCTAAATTAGTGAAAAGATATCTATGTTCCTGGATTGTAAGACAATACTGTTAAAAGGGCAATGTTCCCCAAGTTGATCTATAGATACTATACAATCCCTTTCAAAATCCCAGGTTGCTTTTTGTTGAAATAGACAAGCAAATCCTAAAATTCACATGGAAATACAAGAGACCCAGAATAACCAAAACAATCTAGAAAAAAAACAAAATTGGAAGATTCACACTTCCCAATTTAAAAAATTACTACGTATCAATATCTACAGTAATCAAGACTGTGTGGCAGTGGAATAAATGTTGATATATAAATAATGAAATAAATTTAAGAGTTCAGAAATAAAGCCATAAATTTATGGTCAATTGGTTTTCAACAAGTGTACCAAAAACAATTCAGTGGGGGAAAGAATAGTCTTTTCAACAAATGGTGTTGGGAAAACTGGATATCCACTTGCAAAAAAATAAGTCTGGACCTCTGCCTCACAACATATCCAAAAATTAACTCAAAATGAATAAAAAACTTAAATGTAAGAGCTAAAAAGTGTTTTAAAGAAAATATGTGTATTTGCTTATAAATATAAATCTTCATTACCTTGGATTAGGCAGTAATTACATATATATGACACCAAAAGCACAAGCAACAAAAGAAAAAAATAGATAAACTGGACTTCAAAATCCTGTTTCAAAGGATACTTCCAAGAAAATGAAAATATGATCCATAGATTGGAAGAAATTTTTGCAAATCACATATCTGATGACAGTCTAGTATTCAGAATATACAAAGTACTCTTACAACAACTCAACAATAGAAAAGCAAATAACCTAATTAAAAGTGGGTTAAGTATTTGAATAGACACATCTTTAAAGAAGATTTATAAAAGGCCAATAAACATGTAAAAGGATGCTTAATATCATTAGTCATTAGGGAAATACAAATAAAACCATAATAAAATTTTATTTCACACTCTCTGGGTTGGCTATAACCAAAATATTGGAGCCCTCATACATTGCTGGAGGAATGTAAAATGGTACAGCTATTTTGGAAAACAGTTTGGCGTTTCCTCAAAAAGTTAAACATAGAGTTACCTTATGGTCCAGCAATACCACTTCTAGTTATATATCCAAAAGAACAGAACAAATAGATTCACACAAAAACTTGTAGATAAGTATTCATTGCGGTCCACATCAAAATAGCCCAAAAGTGGAAAAAACCCAAATGTTCATCAACTGATGAATGAATAAACAAAATATGGTGTATCCATGCACTGGAATCTTATTCAGCCATAAAATGAATGAAGTGTTTATACATGTTACAACATGGATGAATCTTGAAAACATTATACTAAGTGAAAGATGCCAGACACAAAAGGGCACATATTGTTATTCCATTTATATGGCATGTCCAGAAAAGGCAAACACATAGGGACAGAAAGTAAATTAGTAGTTGTCAGGGACTGAGGGAAGAAGGAATGGGAACTACTGATAGTAAGTATGGGATTATTTTGGGGGTGATGAAAATATTCCAAATTAGACAGTGGTGATCATTACACAACCTTGTAAATATACTAAATAAAAACTACTGAATAATTCATTTAAAAGTATGAATTTTATGGTTTGAAAATTATATCTTGGTTAAAAATAAAGTTAACTGTACATCTTCCCTATGACCCAGCAATTCCACTCTTATATATTCATCCAAGAGAAAATAAAGCATGCATCTGCAAAAAGACTTGTATGAGGATGTTCATGTCTGCTTTGTTCATGTCATCCAAAAACTAGAATCATTCCAAAAATCCACCACCAGAAGAACAAATAAACAAATTATGGGATATTCACACAGTGGTATACTATGTAGCAATAAAAAAATATAACTATAGCAACAGGAATAAATTTTAAAACTATTAAGTTGAATGAGAGAGGATGAGCTGAAAACAGTAAAATACTATAAAATTAATAATAAACTTTCCTGACATTTAAAAAGAGGCAAAATTAACATACATGGTGATAGAAATCAAAGGTGTTTTCTTATGGGATGTAGGGTTTATTGGAGGGGCATGAGGAAAATGTTGAAGGTGATTGAAATGTTCTGAATATTGATTGGAATGGTAGCTATATGGTTGTATACATTTACCAAAACTCATCAAATTTTATAGCAAAGTGACGTATATTTCATTGTATATACATTTTACATAACTTTTTTAAAAGTTAAAAAATGTTAAAGGACTGCAACCAAAAATAAGACCAATAAGAAAATCAGAGGGTTCTTTTTAAACAGGTTTATTAATATTTAATTCACATATAATCAACTGGAGATATTTAAAGTACATACTTGATGTTTTCTGGTAGAAGAGAACTCATGAGCAAGGATTTCATGGGAGATTTCAGGGAAAGGAAAATATCTTATGAAGAAAATGAGAAGTTTACATGGAATAATCACTGGAGACTTGTGACTACTAAATTTTATAGCCATAGATACTCAAAGGTTATAGCTGAAACTCTTCTAGAAGGAAAGAGGAAGAAATGTTAATTACTTGATCATTTTATTTGAACTCTATCGGCTTCCTCAAGCCTCAGGACATCCCAGGTTTCACTCTTTCAACTCATCTATTTTCTCTTTTATAACACAGATACTTAGAGAATCTTGAATTCCTTGTCCTCCATTTTTAAGGACTCCTGTTGGTAGCAATGGTGGAAGAGATGGAGATGGAGTGGGAGAGGGATAAACTCTTTACCAAAATGTTGACATCTTTCAACCAATCCCAGACAATCACAGATGTCTCATAAGAAGAGGGTCAATGAGGTCTTTAATCTACATTTCTTTCTGGACTTTCTCTCACATCTCCATCACTGTCCAAACATGAATCCAATATGTTTATTTTATGATAAATGGTATATAGTTACTTATGGCCTGAAAACAGTCCATCAGGCTTGTTTGACTGGATTTTAAGGCATGCCCACAAGGGCTGGGTTTTGCCTGGACATTATGGTCCTGGGAAGAGGAGCAAGGATCCAGGGATCAGTCTCACCCTGAGTCCCTTGATGAGCCCACATGCCCATCACCCAACACTGGATATTCTTCCAATAGCAACTCTGGCTTCTGCAACTTAAACCTGCAGGTAACCAACCAGATCATTTAACACCATGCTTTCCACATCCTCAGTTCCAGTCACCAACTCCAGACTAAAACTCTTGCTTTATATTCAGCAAAAGGCACGGCAAAATTAAAACCAATAAGAAATATAAAACAAAGAAAGATGTGTTGCTGCTCTTGGGCTTAGAATTCCACCCTGCCATCAGCTCCACCCATTACTCTAGCCCCCAAACCAAAACCTTTACTCCAATTCTACCCAAATAGGCGGCAAAGAGAATCCTTCCCTCTGAAGACTGCCTGGCTTTTGCTGAGGGATCACTCCTAGCCCTGGGGAATATCCCCCTGCTCCAAAAGAAGCCATTATAAAATTAACTGGCGATAAAACCAACCACAGGGGGATTGTGGGGCATTTATCTTTTTCAAACGCCTTGTTGTTTTTGTCCATCTGGTTGCATTTAGTCCAGAGGTATAATTTCCAGTGCTGCTCTTTTCTGGTAGACCATACAATTAAGGTATTTGAAAAACAAACAGCTCTTAACCGCTGCACAGTGAGGAACTAGTTTAGCAATCTGTGACCCATTTTCCCTGAGCAAACACAGTTCTATATCCAAGATGGACAAAAAGCAAGAACTGAAAGTCAGGAATTATTATTTAATATAATAATAATAATCTAACCTCTTCTGGCACTCCTCAGAGAAGAGAAAATAGGATGTGAAGAGGGCAGGGAGAAAAGGCTGCTGAAGAAATTATACTTGTTGTGGCTCTCCTCATGAATCCTTAATAGTTTCTTTAGGGCTTTCACAAAATATATATGTTTGGAATACACAGAAGGGAAAGACTCAGTGATGGTGGACTTATCCTGGCAGACCTGATGGTATCTGGAAAAGAAGAATGACTCAGGCACATTCAAGAGCAGTGTGGCTGTCAATTTCTGAAAGCTGCTAGTTACCTACACTGCATTAAGTGTGCAAAATAATTAATACTGTAGTCACCCATGTGCTCTTGTGTTTATACTTAGGTCATGAGACTAATTTTGCTTTTAATAATGCATTCTTCCAAATGTCACTCTTCAATCTCACATGGGAAGTTCGACACATATTTTTTCCTTGGCTTTATGGTGCAATCCATTTTTTGAATCTTTTAAAATCTTTCATTAGAATATGAAACGAGTGTGAAATGCACATGCACACACCACACACACACTTTTTGCACAAAAGTGCAACTCACAGCCCAGACATTGATGTTTTTCACCAACTTTGGTTCTGAATGACTTGACTTTTTTTCTCAAAAAAAATTAAACCTCACCCAAAAGGAATGAAGACATTCCACCAGTAAAGAAGTTCAAAGGAATATGCTTCAGATTTTGAGGGCCCTTTGTAAAATGAGTCCCCTAGATGTTTTAAGCCTTGCTGATGTTCTCTGGGGACAGTGTTCCAAGAATTCTAAACCAGAATTCAGAGATGGAAGAAGTCACAATGATCTTGTAGTGCTACCTTTACCCATGCAAGGGTCACTTCCTCAAGGGTATGCCCCCTGCTGTCTCAATCCCATCCTGACTTGCCCTGAGAAGAACCAGTCATTTTGATTCCACCCTCGAGTCAGTGGAGATAAATTGATCCTGATTCCTCTTCACTGAGAGCTATGGGAAGGTTCCTCTTGACAGTAACACATCTCTCACACTAGGAAGGCATATGGACAGATGGAGATTGGCACTCAACTTCTGAAGGCCAAAGAATGTGTGCAAAGGGCGCATTTGTTTGTGTGATTCCTAGTCCTGGTTTGGGTATTCAGAGATGGGACTGTGTTATATTGGGTTTTTTGTTTTCTTATTCTCCCCCATTGTGTGGATTGCATTTGTAGAATTAAGGGTGATGAAGGTGATAATCCATTTGGAGAGTGGCAACTTGTTGAAAGAAAGGTATTATGAGCTTAAATATACAATATATGTGTTCTCTAACCCCTGATCCTCTTCCCCCCCCACCCCCTTTGCTCTCTTCATTTTCCATATGACACATATGTATTAAGCAAAAATGTGCTGGGTATTGGACTCTGGGTGATGAATCCCAAGGTGATTATGGACCCTCCTTGCCCTCAAGAGGCTCATATTCTAATCTCTTTTTTTGTTCTTCACTTTCATCTCCAGCTCCGAGTTGTAACACATCACCATGAGGTAGCATATATGAATATTTCCCTAGAAAAGGGGTTTGGGAGGACTTAATAATTCAGCTTTTTTTTTTTTTAGAGGATGTTACCTTGAAGAAGAAATCAAACTAGAATGAAAACAGCAGGAGTAATCAGATCAGGCTAAAAAACTACTGTGAATGTGTTGAGTATCAAAACTCTTTATAGAGACAGAATGTCAACTTTCTTCCCAAAAGAGCTCCAGGATCTGGAGTTCCTTTCCCTCCCCTTCCATCTCAAATGGATATGGCTTCAGGAGATGCACTATATGAGTGGTGTAAGAAGCCCTACTGAGTTTTCCACTTGACGGTTTCTCAGACTTTGCTCACTTTCTTTCCCCTACTCACTAGTGATAGTTGCTCCCTCTTCCCCCAGAACACAAGAGACAGTACCAGAGCCCCCTCCCCACTCCTGACTACTTCAGCCACCTGTGCAGCTGAGCTCTTCACACCCTTCAGCCAACTGCTGAGTGAAATCACAAAGTATTTTGGTCTCAATGACAGAGGTGCAAATGGCAGCTTCCACCCAACTCAGATGAGATCATGCATGTGAACGCTCTCTGCAAATTATAAAATCTTGATTAGATAAATGAAGAAGTGGTTACTTTACAACTCTGAAACTCAGTGCCTCGTGTACACAGCAGGCATGCCATAGGGAAAGGATCATTTCTCCTGCCCTCAGGCAGTCCATTTCCTTCCTTTACTGACAACATTTCTATTTTCTAGATCCATCTCTATTGAAGTTAAGTTGAGTCCAAGAGTTCAGGATACAAAGAAAGGCACAGCTACTTATTGATTACCCCCATTGCAAAATGTAAAGTGTTTGCCCCCTGCTCCCATAGGGTGCTGAGTGTCACTAAAGATGAAAGCAGTAAGCCTTCCAATGAGTCTTCTCTGACAAGTGAGTTCTTACCCTTTGGGAATGTCTACAGGTCACTCCATATGCTGTGTCTATAATGACTAAGTGAAGGAAACACTTAGTGCATAAAACTGACTAACTCAAGAAAAACTTGAAAGTTAGAAAGGCCTGTTATTTGTTTTCCGTAATTCTCCAGAGGTCAACTTGTCCTGGCCTGTATTGATATAGACTCCAAATACCAGCTCCCTGTCTCTCAACTTTTCCTGAGCTAATTATTCATCCACTTTATTAAGCAATAGGAAAATCTGATCATTCACTCCCCCACCTAAAAGCTTTCCCACTGCCGAATCCCAATTCCCAACCACTTATTCAACGCACAGGCCCTCCACCCTCTGCTCCTGCCATTGTTCTCCTCTCCCCACACCCAACCATCCGGGTTCTCACCTTCTGTCCTCTTTCTTAGGCTGTTTGCTCCTTCTCCTTATACAGATCTCTTGTGGTTCCTCCAACATACAGTTTCTGGGCATTTGTAACCTACCATTTCCAGTGCATGCTGTGTCTTCCCATAAAACTCCTATTCATTCTTCAAAACGCAATTGAGACATCACCTGTTCCATAGTTCCTTTCTTCACCACATCTGACCTTTCCCCCTTCTCCATTCTCTCTGCTCCTTATGATGACTCTATGACTGGATTTTGTATATTTAATTAAAACATAATAGCTTATTAAATGAGTCATGGACTTTGGAGTCAGACTGCTTGGATTTAATCCTGCCTCAACTGTGTGTTTGGGAAAGTTACTTAATTCTCTGTTTCTTACTTCATTCATCTGTAAAATGGAGATTAAAAAATCATACCCGCCCCAGGGGTTACTGCGTAGAATGAAATGATTAAATGCTCAGAACACTGTCTGGCATAGAATAAGTGCTCAATAAATATTAGCCACTCTTAACGTAATCACTTCTCTGCCTGTTTACCTCAGGACCAGCCAGAGCTCTCCTTGAGGATAAGACCTGGTACACTGAATTTGCCCAAAACATATGTCTGCCCAGAGCCTTGGAATGGGTAACTTTTATTTTCTTTTCAATTTATCTCTACAAGTTTTAGCCAACAGCTTTGATTCTGACTGCATAATTTCAGAACTTCAAACTCTACCTCGTCAGTATCTGAAGCCCATGCAGCCACCTTTTATTCTAAATTTCTCATTTCAAGCCAATGGTCGAACTAAACTGACTTGTCTTTATCCTTTGGCCCCTGCTTCTCTCCCCACCTCCCCTTCTCCACTCCTTTTCTTCCATACCACCTCCTCTATCTTCAGTACCTACCTGGGGATTCAGTATTTAATTCTTATGGCTGTTTGACTATTTAAAAATGGGAAGATGGGAGTGGGAGAAGGGGCAGTTGGCACGAAAGAACTACAAAGCTTTCTCATGACGGGAATGGGAAGGGTGGGCTACCACAGAGAGGAGAGGTAGCCATCCTCACATTGCTCCACACCCTCTCAGAGCATGACAGACACGTTACCCATATAGGAGTCTTCTGGGTCATTTTATAAGTGCAGGCTCTCAGGCCACACATTCCAGCCCTTGTGAACCAGAACCAGCCCTGTGCGTGAAGCTTGGGATTTTTCATGTTAAACAAACAAACAAACAAAACCCAAACTCCCAGGGGATCCTGTGCACACTCACACTCCAGAGTCACTGGCCTCGAGTCATGAACTTAGATTCTCTTCCTGGTGTGAACTTGAACCGGCTGGAGTGAAGGGGTCATCCTCTATTCTGACCAACACGCCTCCTCTCTTCCTAAATTCCCCACTTCTGCTCCACATGTTGCGCCCAATCCAGGAAAAGCTGACTTACTTCTTTCCACGGAGGGAGGGTCACAAATGACATCACATCCACTACATTCAATCAAACCCACCCACCCCATGTCTGCACTTTGGCCATGAACTCCACCAAGAGGTGTGACTATGATTCGGAAAACCACAGGCATAAATCTCTTCATCTGCCCCCACTTTCCAGTCTTAGGTGTTATCTCAGGTGATTTCTTCCTATAGCTTAATTTGTTTTTAATGAAGAGAGGTAGTATGTGAAGATACTTTCCTTCTAATAAATTAAGACCCTACAGATAAAGCTGAAGTTCTCCATGATCCCTCTCCTTCCAGAACTCTCTCCAGATGTAACTACTGTTATTGTTTGGTGTGAATCCTTCTAGAAACATTTCTGTACATGTACATTTATGGAAATGTACACAGACAACATGGGGGAGTTAGGGCTGGTTTTGTATTTTTTTTTTAATTATACCATATTGTATGTATTGTTCTACAGTTTTTTTTTTTCTGTATTTAATTTGTGTCAGGTTTTGCCATGTCTTCACAAAGTTCTACTTCATTAAAAAGAAAAAACTACATTGCACATTGTTATATGAATATTCCATTACTTATCTAGCATTGACCCTAATGATGGATTTTAGGTTGTTTCTAAAAAGGGGGCTGCAGAAAATACCCTAGCTGGTGCCTCCTATGTACTCATATGAGTTTATTTCTAGAAAGACAGTAAGACATGAAATAAGGGTTGAAAAGCTATCCATATTTTAAATTTTAATGGATAGTGCCAGATGTCTTTCCAAATGTCTACCAATATTTTTTTAAACTTTTTTTTTTTTTTTTGGCCAAGCCACTTGAGGGATCTTAGTTCCCTGACCAGGAATTGAACCTGGGCTCCCAGCAGTGGAAGCACGCGGAGTCCTAACCACTGGACCGCCAGGGAAGTCCCTTGTCTACCAATTTGTAATGCTTCCTCTCCTGTTAGGAAGGTGCCTGATCCCCACACCCTCTTCGTTGTTTCTTGCTGGTCCATTTTTCCTACATTCTGAGCTGTCAGAAACACTGGCTATGATTTTATCTTCATTTGGCTGTCTGAGTGTCTCACACCTGTGTTTTAACCAGGTTAGTCCAAATGACATTAACTTCCATGAATGAGCCTGTCAAGCCATCCTCTGTGCAAGAAAATGAGTGACCTATTTCTAGTGGATTTATTGCTCATCTGTCAAGGGCTTGGGCGATGCTGGGTGTAATGCATTTTAGATGTGAATATAGGTTTTAACCCTTGGCCCGAGGGAAGTGGTGACTGAGTTAAGAAGGCAGGGCTAATAACAAGCATAAAGCAGGTAATAAGGCGTGGCTATGAGTGATTAAGTGCCAATGAGTATTAGCAACTACAAGTGCACAGGAGCAAGAAGAAGAGAATACTATTTGAGAACAGACAGATCTTGCAAAATTTAAGGAGCAAAGTAGAATTGAGCAGGGCCTAAATTAGTGTGAGGGCTTGACAGGGGAAATTAAAAGGACATTGAAGATGGGAAGAGATACTAAAGGACTGATCTGCAGCAGGGTATTGGGGAGGAAGGAGATACAGAGTTTGAGCAGAAAAGCTGGGAGAAATAAGATTAGATGGATGAAGTGAGATTAGATGGGAGTGGGGGGTATCTTAGATGTTAAGTGATGTTTAAGCTGTTTATTCATTACTTCAACAAGAATTAAATTCCTGGTCTCTGGTGTCATGATAGATAAAGTACTGTCCAAAGGGTAGAGGTGAAAGGTTGGATGCATAAGAAAGGACTTAGTTAAACTGGTCTGAATTATATGGTGAACATGGTTAGCAGCAGCCATGGGAAGTGTAAACGATGAATGTGAAGGCACTTCAGGGAATGAGAGAGTGAAGAAAGGAGATGGCTTTTAATTGGAAGCAATGAGATGTCTTCAAATGACATCAGCTTATAACCCAGACGTGGTCTGGGAACCTATTCTTATTCTTGGTGGATTTCTGATGTTAAGTGCTTTTTCGGGCTTGTCTATTTTGTCAGAGTCTCTCTTCTTTCTTTCTCTCCCTCCCTCTCTCCCTCCTCCTCTCTCTCTCCCTCCCTCCCCTTGCCCCAAAGCTCCTCTACATACCACACACACCCCAACCATAGGGTGTACTTGGTTGGAGGACCCTAACGATTAAAGGAAAATGGATGGTGAGATCATCTGTCAATCCATGAGATATTTGGGCCCCTGTGGTTCCCTCCACCTTTCCAAGCTTTGTTGGGCTCTTTATTGGGTCTCCTATCTTATCCTAAGAGCTCCTGCTGTGGAGATGGGATAAGGGAACAACAGAGAATGCATCTCCATTGATAGTTTGAATGAAAGGGGAAGGACCTATTGCTGAAATAATTTGGACACCCGTGCACAGGTGGAAAAGGAAGGGCGGAGCTAAAAGTCATGCTACTGATCCTCCTTCCTCTGAGTGTGTTTGCCTGCTCACCAGTAGTCTTCTCCCAGCACCCCTCCACCCATCCACCAATCAGCCTGTTTTTGTTCCTAAGGGATTTCATTCAACATTTGACATTTATCGTGCAGCTGTTTAAACAATATACATTGTGTTAGGTGCTGTGGAAGAGAGCAAGATGAATGAAACACAGCTCCATCCTACACTGGAGCAGGTAGCTCAGTTATCTGCAGGGATGTTTGGTGATTATTGGTGTTTATTTCAATATCAATGCAGCTGGCATATCACTGATCTCTGTCTCTGTCTCTCTCCATCTGTACCCCCTTTCTCTCTGTCTCACTCATGCACCCTCTGACTTGAATGGAGGCATAGGTAGAATGACTTTCCCTGGTGTCATGGGATATAAAACACGTACATAAATCTCTGCTACAGGACATGACATATATCTAGATTGAGATTACAGATAGTGGGGGATGCATATTGTTCATAAAAGTTAAGTGTATTAACATTTTTATTCCATTCCTTGGGCAGGGATGATCAGATATTTCCAGAGGTACTGAGTAGAGTATGTCCTCACTTATCAATTTTCTTTTTTCTCAAGAAATACTCTCTAATGATGATGGAGGTACCTGTTAAGCAAAAGAAGGACACCTATAAAAGTTACTCTCTTGAAGCTTTACACTGTTTGGAGTCCTGTTACACACATGGAAATATTGCTGAAAAAAAAAACAAACAAAAAGTGCTTTAGTTTGCTTTCTGACACATGCTCAAAACTTTTTGTGTCAAGCAAATCATAGCCAGAAGATCCCATTTTTGTTGCAGTGTAGAACTGATATATTTATTTCTGCAGTAGAAATTGAGGGTATGACAGGAATAGGACTTCTGCTCATGAAATAACTTGCCAAATGGTTATGGCCTGGCCTGTCTTCATTATGGCTGCACTGGTTCTGGTTCCTGAATGCTTAATTCTCCATGAGGAAACTGATTTTCCCTAAAGTTGGCTAAAGGAAGTGTTTTCCTAAGAAACCAGTGGTGCAACTAAAGCAAAACGATAAGTCATTCTGTAAGAATGTCCATTTCCTTCACAGGAAGCTCCATGGCTCCCCACAGCCACCCTCCTCATCCCAAGTCTTGGATCTGAGCACAATAGCAGTGGGCCACAGGATATTTGTCAAACTCTGGCTTATTCTATCTTAAATGACACCAGACCTGGGCCAGGTTGAGGGCCTCCCTTGCCACCTCCTATTCAGGTTCTTTTTTTCCTGCATCAGATGAACATAGATGTTCCTGTTCTTACTGCAATAACCTGGCCTCCCGTGAGAAACTGCTGAGACAAAAAGATTCACATTTCCCCAAAAATGAACAGCAACTTTTTGGATATTGGATATTTAAGTAAATGAATATTTGGAGAAAGGCATTGTTTAAAGATACATCCAACTTATATCACTGAACAGAATTTGAAATATCAGTTAAAGGTGTCAGCATAGTGGTACTTCATTGGCTTAGGAGGTAGGAATTCTGGAATGGGAGGTAGGTACCCACCTTGTATCTGAAAAATTGAGTTTTACAAAATGTGTTCCTGTCAAAACAAGTGAGTGAGAGCACTGCGGACCTATGATCAAATTCTTTTTTTCTACTCTAAAATACAAATACTGTTTATAACCCCCTAAACTGTAGTTTTCTCATTTAAAAAATTTTATATACAGACTCCACCAAGTCCTCTTAATCCATAATTTGCTCAAGAAGACCATGAGCTGTATAGATATAGTGCTTTAGGCAATTAGAGAAAGCCAGCCAACCTACAGCTGGAGGGTTAGGAAGACTGGGAATTGTTCATAGAGTCGGGGTGAGGATATCTGAATTTTCCTCTCTACACAAGCATAGAGAATCACACTAATAAATGTATCAGTTGGTTTCCAGTCAGAGAGATAGGGATAAAGGCATGGAATTATAATTCTGTTCATTCAAAAGTGAGAGTAAAATCCAGCTGAGATCAGTGACTGGTGATATGGTTGTTGGCATGCATATGTATCTGGATGAATACAGGCACATACATTTGGACTCTAAGAGCAGGTTTTCTACTGAAGTACAGGTCAGGACAGTATATTTACCCCAGTTGGGAAACAGAAGAGAAAGGCTGGATGTGGGGAAGAGTATGGAGCTGTGCAGAAACACCTGGCTCCCTGATCTCAGTGAATGCCCAAATGGTATTTAAGGAAAACCAGGAAGCACCATTGGTAGAAGTGTCATGCAGCTTCTCAATCAGCATGTGGTTTTGGACTCCCATCTCAGCTGAGATGGATCTGAGCTGTCAGAAACACCAAGAGGTCATCAACCTAGAAGAGTTAAAATAGCCATCTTCAAACGCTCAAGAAATTGAAGAGCTGTAAGAGTTATTAAAGAGAATTTAGAGGACTTACAGTTTTGTCAATTCACCCATTTCTCTTGCCTATAGATCCATGCCTCCCATGGTTCCTGCCTTCTGTCTACATCTTGGATGATATTATGCACCATCTTTTAGGGTATACTCTACCATAATTTCTGATATATCAGGGGGCAGGACAGAGAGATCTTCTTGATGGTCCCCCAGAGTGTGATTGATAGTAAAATATATTCAGAGCCATCATCTCTAGCCAGTAGGTACTGCATTTTCAACCCAAGTACAATAGAGACTGTCAGAGGTGAACAGGAATAAAAATAAGAACTTCATGAAGCCTAAACAGTGAGTTATCTGAAAGCAGAGGAAAGAGTAGGGTGGAAAAAATGGAAGGAAAAAGAAGAAAATGTGGTCACACTGTAGCTTGCTCATCATCTTGCACCCAGCCCAATGAGAAAATGCTGATAGACTGACATGAGGTTTTCTTATGTGCCATGGTGGCATTAGAGGGGCTGCTAGTAGTTATGACAGCAGTAGCGTCCACTTTGGACAAACTATGTTAAGAGAGCTGGTCAGAATGGAACCAGAGAGATGTGCTTCCGTACTGCATCTGTACAGCAAAGTCCAGGCCATGTAGTCAATAGGTTCCAGTCAGTCCTACTGAATGAATGGTGGAGAGAGAGAAACACCTTCTTGGGAATTGAAAGTTTAATGCTATGGGTTTTCTCATCACAGCTGAAAGGTTGACAATGGAGATGAGGAATAATAGCCACTTACTTAATCTGATTGATTAGGCCATAATCATTCAGAAAGGGTCAGATGAAGACCATCTTCAACAGATGCCCAGAGTTTAAGGCCAAATACAAGTCCACCCAACTCTAAGAGACTGTGAGCATCTTAAACAGGCAGAGTATTAATGAGGAAAGACAGAGTTCAGGAGAAACACTCACACATATATAAACACCCATATATGTGAGTAAAGCCAGATAAATCTTACTATTTACAAAATAGACATTATGAAAAGAAAAATCAGGTTAAGAACAA
The DNA here is from genome assembly GCF_951394435.1 of Stenella coeruleoalba. Lineage (NCBI taxonomy): Eukaryota > Metazoa > Chordata > Mammalia > Artiodactyla > Delphinidae > Stenella > Stenella coeruleoalba. The sequence continues at coordinate 107,858,242 of NC_137151.1, read as the reverse complement.
GAATAGGAAAAGAGAAAGAAGAGCCTGATAGACTGGAACACCAATGTCCTGCTTCCTGTCCATCAGGATTAAGGGGTAGAAAAGTAAATCCTGGAATAAAGGGAAACAGTGACTTTGACAGAATCAGTGCAGTATTTCTCCCACCACTCTCATCCTCTATAGCTGGCAGCCATTTGTCCTTGACCAGTCTTTCGACATTCCCTTGGTGGTGAGCTGTCTATCAAAACCCTTGAATGGAAACCTTTGGGTGGACTGGAAGCCATTCTCACTTTGGCAGTTGGACAATGCCAGTTAGCTCAAACTTTCCTCATCAGATTTTGAACACCTGCCCAATATTGCTCCCAGTGAATATCCACATTCCTGGTGGATGAAAGAGAGATTGCTACATTCTCTGACCCTGAGTGATTAGAATAAGATGAGTAAGATGAGTACCAAATTGGGAGAGAAAATGTAGGAACACAAAGAGAGGAAGTCATGAGCCAAATCTCAGTAGTCAGATAATACCATGAAATGAGCCAAGGAATGAATCAGACTGAAAAATAAGTTGGGAGAATGCACCGTGCCTGGCAACAAGGCAGCAGTCCCCAGAGCAGTAGGTCAATTTTGCAGCTACCCGGTTCCAATACCACCATCAATTCTGTAGAATAGAAGCCCTACAATTTCTTCTTGCCCACGTCCTAATGGACAAATGCAAAATTGGCATTGGAGTGATGCACAAAATTATCCCAAACTAAAAGATATCTGCAAGATCCCAATTTTTATTACTGTCCACAAAAAGATGAGAGTCAAAAAGAAAAATAGAGAAACAGTTTGAACCAAGGAATGCCAAGGATTGTCAGCAACCATCAGAACTAGGAAGAGGCAAGGGAAGATCCTCCCCTAGAACATTCAGGGAGAGCATGACCCTGCCAACCTTTTGATTTTGAACTTCAAGTCTTCAGAAGTGTGAGGGAATACATCTCTGTTGTTTTTAAACCACCCAGTTTGCAGTAACTCATTACAACAGATGTAGGAAACTAATGTAATTCCTCTTTCCCATTCTCCGTATGGAAATTCTTTCTCAGAAAAGACATTGACGGTGCCATCAGCTTCCCTGGTGAAGTCCGTGGATGAATGAGATCAAGAGGGGGCCAGGCATTAAGGCTGGGAGGAAAGATCTACTGGAATGTCCATCCTCAGCAAGGCGTTCACATCACCCTGTGTTTTAAGAACCTTGAAATTACTCCATAAAACCTGTACTGCTGATAGGCCATCCCTGCTCAGCATATTAGTGAGGCAGAGGCAAGGGTAGGTATAAATAACTTTACTGAGAGCTTATTATATGCCAGGCAATGGTCTATGTGCTTCACATGTAATATCTCACCAAATCTCCCCAACAATCCTCTAAGGTGGGGATGATTAGTACCCTTACACTCTGGATGAAGTTGTCTCAAAGGGGTATGTTAACTTGTTCAAGGTCAGAGTTAGTAAATGGTAGAACCAATATTTGACTCCAGGCAGTTCCTGAATGACTATCAAAAGTTTAGAGACTGGGTTGCTTCCATATCTTGGCTTGCATATATCTTTTTGAATTAGGGTTTTGTTTCCTTTGGATAAACACCCAGAAGTGAAATTGTTGTAATGTATGGTAGTTCTACTTTTAATTTTTTGAGGAAACTCCATACTGTTTTCCATAGTGGCTGCACCAATTTACATTCCCACCAACAGTGCAGAAGGATTTCCATTTCTCCATATCCTTACCAACACTTCTTATTTTGTTGTCTTTTTGATGATAGTCATTCTGACAGGTGTGAAGTTATATCTCATTATGGTTTTTATTTGCATCTCCCAGATGTTTGGTGATGTTGAACATCTTTTCATGTGTCTATTGGCCATCCGTCTTCTTTGGAAAAAATGTCTCTTCAGGTCCTCTGCTCATTTTGTTAAACTTTCCAATACCTGTGTATTTTATGTGACCACTTCCATGTACCTGTTACTCCCTTATTATAAATTTTATCTAGTATAATTTGCATACAGTGAAATGCACAGACCTTCAGAGCATAGTTCAGTGATTTCTAGTAAATGTGTATACATAACCAGCACACCTATTAAGATATAGCCTCTTTTTTTTTTTTTGATGTTGAGTTGCATGAGTTCTATGTATATTTTGGATATTAACTGTTTAGCAAATATATCATTTGCAAATATTTTCTCCCATTCAGTAGGCTGCCTTTTCACTTTTTGATAGTTTCCTTTGCTGTGCAAAATTTTTTTAGTTGGATTTGGTCCCATTTATTTATTTTTGCTTTTGTTTCCCTTGTCCAAGAGATAGATCTAAAAAAATATTACTAAGACTGATGTCAAAAAAAGAGCAGACTAAAGTGTCCATCAATAGGTGACTGGATAAAGAAGATGTGGTGTATATATACAATGGACTATTACTCAGCCAAAATTTAAAAAAAAGTAAGAAAGAAAGAAAAAAGAAATATTGACATTTGTGACAACATGGATGGATCTAGAGGGTATTATGCTAAGTGAAATATGTCAGAGAAAGACAATTACCATATGATCTCACTTCTATGTGAAATCTAAAAAATAAAACAAAAAAAACAGGATGAAAACCGACACATAGATACAGAAAACAAATGGGTGATTGCCAGAGGGGATGGGAGTGAAAGGAGTAAGATAAGTGAAAGGGATTAGGAGGTACAAATCTCCAGTTATAAAATAAACAAACCACGGGGATGTAATATACAGCATAAGGAATATGGTCAATAATGTTATAATAACTTTGTATGGGACAGATGGTTACTAGACTTATCATGGTGATCATTTCATGGTGTATGTAAATGTCAAATCACTATGTAGTGCACCAGAAACTAACATAATACTGTACCTCAATCACATTTCAATAATATAAATAAATAAATAAAATTTCACCCCTTAAAAAAAAAATGTTTGGAGACTAGGGCATTTAGAGCCCTCAGAATCTGATTTTGTATCCATTTAGAAATAGATTCATTAGGTCCTGGGTAGATGGTGACCCAATTGCAGGAAGCTCATTGCTTCACCTGACAGTCCTTCCCCCTTAGAAAAATCTGAATCAGAAGTTTCAACTCAAGGAAATAGGTGAGGAGTGTTAGTGGAGGAAGTAAGGAGGATGGCCATGGTCCAGAGAGATCAGGCCATCTGAAGGTGTTCATGACTAAATAAACAGTGAAAGAAGCACTGGGGGAGACAAAGATTTCAGCCATTGAGCTGGCTGGAGGAGCTCTGGTCAGATTCAATGCATCTGAAGGAGGTGCCTGGCACACGATTCCGAGCTGTGCAATCAAACCCTGAGCTGGCTGGGTTGTTGGAACCAGAGAATGTGGGGTGGGCAGTCATGATGGCCTGCCATCAATGGTCAGCAAGACCTAAGGAAAACAGAAAGAAAAGAGGGAAGACAGGAAGGAAGGGAAGAGGAGATCATGCTGTGTCCCAATCTCTGATTATTCTAAGTGGTAGCTGGGGCAGTTTTTGGTTTCTAATTTATTTTTCCGCCATGATTTCTTATTTATCCTCCCACCTCTCAGGTACCCAGCAGGTTTTGTGTTTGCTGCTTCTGGAGAATTATTATAGACCCACTGAAGAGACCTGGGTTTGATGACAGGGAAAAAGACCTTGCAGACAAATGTGGAGAGAGAGAAAGGGATTGACTTGCCTGCAATGGGATTCTTTAGGGCAGGGGGTAATGGGGTAAAAATAAGGTCTGGGGGCAGCTCCTGGTAATGTGTGAAGGGGTGGGAGGATCTTGGAGAAACAATCAAGGGTTGCACAGGGTGATGTGTCTTCAACCTGACATTCACAGCCCTAACAGGAGTTCCCTCCATGGCCCCAAGCACAGAATGAAAGTAGCAGAAAGGAGGGCATGAAGGCAGCACAATGGCACAACAGTAGACATCTCTGCCACGAGAGAGTGGACAGCCCACTGAGGCCCACGGGTGCCTCTTCAAGAAGTGGGTCCTGTGTGAGATTCTAAAAACTCAGCCCTGTCTTCGAATGAGAGTTGGAGGTGAAAAATAAGATTGAATTCCTGACACCCCAGGGTAAGAATTGAATTTAATTTATGGGAAATAGACATACAATATTACTTTCACACTTGAGCCCATGGATTGAGGTTGGAACCCCCAGTAGGGTGTAATGAAGCAGGTTTGCAACCAATGAAAATCTTCCATCTGGGACCATGCTGAGTCACCAGGAGCATAGTTTACTTGGCTGTTGCAGAAAGGCCATGTTATACCATGGACAGAGAGCATCAAATACCACAATCACTAATTAGCACCATCCCTTCTTTGCCCCTTGCAACCTGCCTACATCGATCAGGCCACTGATGGCCCCTCATCCACCAACTGGCCCTCAGGACACCCAACAGTGCCTGATCTTCTCCTCTAAGGTCCAACCTAGGGCTCTCTTTCAAAAAACCCATGTTTTGCTATATGGGGTCGGCAAAAGAAACTTCAACTTGCCTCATTTGGAAACTCCTGATCAGGGTGAGGAGAACCCATTAGGGAGAATTAGGAAGGATATTCAGGAGGTTAGAATATAGACATGGACCTTATGCTTCTGTCATGTACTCTGTCAGTATATCTTTTGAATATTTGACCCACTCTATTTTTACCAGAAACATCTTTTTGCTGATATTTCTACCCTGGGCCCTGCAGGAAGTTAAAGAGAATAAAGGAGATCCATCCTAAAGTCCCTGCATGGATGGTGGTTAAGGAGTTGGTGGGTAATTTCGCAGATGGGGTAGTCCCTCAGCTAGTCTCCAGGGATGAAGCTCCAAAGTAAATCTGTTTGTTTTGTTTTCAGGGGATATATTATACAGGCAAGAGACTTACTAAATTATCCCTTAAAATTGTCAATCACTACTTTATTCTCAAAATCTCAGTTTTCCTTTCACTCAAGTTTCGTTGCTGTTATTTTCCCTCTTAATCCTTTGAAGGTCAACACTAATCTGGGTCGAAGGGAGAGCAAAGCAGAACATCACCCCGTGGTCTATGGCTGAGTGGAAGGAATCCTGGGTTAGCGGTCTTAAGGCCTGGACTCTGGAGTCTGCTCTACCACTAAACTAATCTCTGCATAGGTAAAGTGAGAAGCCCTAACTCAGGTTACCCCTGTGTTTCCACCCACTGCTGATATTCTGTGATTCTACAGTTGCACATAGAACACCCCTCTTGGTGTGAAGCCTGGCCTCTTGGTTTAAGGGGACACACACCCCTCCATGGAGTCCTGCTCAGATCAAGAGAAACAGTAGACTCCAACAAAAGGGACCAATAGGCAGCAGGTGTTCACTTACCTATATCAAGAACAACACGTTTTACATAGGATATGGTCAGTCACATTTGCAGAATAGATTTTTCTAGACCCATGTTTCCTGTGAGAAGGGTTTAATTTTCCTAGTGGGGTGAAGGAACAATCCCTAATTCCCAAAGTAAACCCTTAGTGAAACATGATCTGGGCCTAGCACCAAGCCATCATAAGGCCCAAACCAGAAGAGGCTTAAAGACGAAAATGAAAGAAAATTATACCAACAAAAATATAAATCTCTTACTACTATTTATGTCTGTCATAAAGATTCCATTGATTGTCATAACATCATATGCACTCAAGAGAGCAAATACCACAAGAGCCAAAATCCATGATTTCTCCCAACCACCGAGCGCCAGCTGTAAACCAAGACACCCTGGTTCAACATTACTGCTCCTCATAGGCAGCTATTCCCAGGTTGTATTTGAATTTGGACCAGAAGTCTGAGCACAGTAAGCATGCTGCTGGTGGGTTTGTTTGGCTCCCATTCAGATTCCAAGCCATGGACTCTTCCCGAAAATACAACGTTATTGTGATTGGACTTAGCAAGTCTAATTTTCAGTTTTCTGTTATAGAGGGAAGGATTCTGATTTAAACCTTGAACTTCCAAAGGTCAGGGGTTTTGTGTTGTATTTGTTTATCTCCAAGAAGTAGCCCAGTGCATATCCCATGATAAATGTTCAATAACTTACGTGAATTTATGAATGTTGGTGGTATATGCCGTCCTCTCTCTGCCCCCACCCTTGCAACACACATACACACACTGTCCTCTACCTAGCTGGGGCCTGGCTTTGATATGTATTCAAAGCAAAGGACAAAATGGCAGCCTCACACACGTACACACAATGAGGCTGGTGTATTGCAATGCCCTGCCCACCACCTTCCCCAGGAATGGAGCTTTTCTCCTTCAGTGAAGGGAGAAAGGGCTTTGCAAAACTCATCTCACCTTCCTCTTTGTCTTTCTCCTTGGTAAGACTTGAACTCTGGAAATCTTCTCAATGGGACCATCCTTAACCCTAAAAGCCCTAAGGTAAGGGACAAAAGCATGACAGCTTAAGATCGATGGCAGATGCTGTCCTAAGGGAAAAGAATCAAAGAGAATAAGAGGGACATTTTCAAAGAGTCCATGCTGTCCAGCCCAGCTCACATGATTTGGGACAGAATACTGGTCAGATGGGGAAGCATTTTGCTGGAGAATCCTCTGTGTGGCTCCTCTCAGGAGCCCAGCATGGCAGATTAACTGTACAAGGTGCCAGCTGCTGGAGAGTTGAGAGAAAAATTCTACCAGTGTATGAACTTTAGCAGAGGTTCTCAGCATCCTAAAAGAGATAATTGCTGTGAGTCTTACCAAAACCTTGGATTCCAAGAGGCCTATACAGTGGCAGACAGACTTTTAAAATAAGTTGGCCATATGTTCCAGTTTGCCTAGGACAGTTCCTGTTATGCTTACTGTCCTAGGGTCTTATCCTGTTTTAACATTTGTTTTGGATTTTTCATCTTCCAACATAGTGTCATCATTAATAGTTGCCTTAAAATAAGGCATAAGGGTTTGCTTGAATTCTGTTATGGACTTCCATCTTCCTTTGTGGTCATGTATAGTGTGTGTGAAACACATTTTAATATATGATTACATGGACTATGGAAAGGGAGAAAAGATACCTTTAGAGTAGAGGCCCCTGGCAAAGACTAAGTTAATCAAGCTATCAAGGTTAATCTCACCAGTGATGTCATGTTGATAGCATGTGTCCTTGTATGATGTGATGCGAAGGGCACATCGTCTCTGTGGTCTTCCTCCCCAAAACCCATAATCCCAGGTTAATCATGAGAAATACATCAGACAAACTCAAATTGAGGGACAGTCTACAAAGTAATTGGTCCTAAAACTCTGAAGGAAAGACAGAGAAATCGGCATAGATCAGAAATTAAGAGATATAACAAAATGTAATGCGGTATTCTGGCTGGGTTCCTGGCATAGAAGAAGGATATTAGTAGAAAAAACTAGTAAAATCTTAATAATGTATAGAGTTCAGTTAATAGTAATGTTTGTTTCATATGTGACAAATGTACCACAATTATGTAAGATATTAACAATGAGACAAACTGAGTGAGGGTTATAGGAGAACTGTACTATCTTTGCAACTTTTCCATAAATCTAAAACTATTCTAAAATAAAAACTTTATTAAACATAACAGCTGTAGTGGACGTTTTTAGAACTATTTTAATATACACACAGAAAAATCCCACTACAAATTTTTGTGACAAAGCTGACATTTAATACAAAACAATAGTTTAACATAGCAGAACATGCGTTTACTCTTTGCTATTCCTCATAAGTCAAATTTTAGAAATATCTAGTCTGTTAGGGAATTACTTAGTAAATCAACTTAAGGGCCTTTAGGTGTTTTGTGAGCGAGCTCTCTTAATTTTGTTTGTCTTTGACTCAAAATATATCGAAAGTGTTTTATTAAAGTATTCAACGTGTAGAAAGCCAAAATATCAGCATTTGGAGTTTTTACTGAATTTTAGTTGTTGACGACAAAGATTTCAAATGGGAAGACATTGAAATGCATCCCATTCAAATAAAGGGGGCACTGAATAAATTGTGAGTGAGAGAGAGAAAGAGAGAGAAGAGATTTTCATAAGATGAAATACATGGCACACACTTATACTAAAAATGTATTTTTTGTTTATCTAAAATTCAAATTTAGCTGGGACTCCTGTGTTTTTACCTGCCTAATCTGGCAACTCTAATCATAGAGAGAAGTCTGGCTTCCAGCCCAGCCTCATTTATTCAACACATTTCTGTTAGCCTGGCTCTGTGTTAGGTACTGGGATAAAAAAATTAAAAGACATGAATATATCATTGAGAGACTCCCTCACATTAAGTCCCTGATAACTTACTGTGTGATCTTGATGAAGACGCTTCACTTCTCTGAAATCCACTTCTTCATTTATAACATGAGATTATTGCAATCCTAGGCTGATTCAGGCACAAAATGGAGCTCTGAGCATAAAGGAATTTTGGAAAAGTCTGAGTTGTTAGAAAACCTATGTTTTAATTACTTCACCAAGCATCTTTGGCAACACTGAAACTAGGGCAGATTTGTGGGCCAAGTCCGCTACGTGTGTCCTAATGCATCCAATATTCTGGCCATATTTCCCTGCTCTAAAGAGCCAGCCTCCTCTCTCATCTCCTCCCCATCTTGTCAAAGCTACTCCTCTAGTCTGAACCATATCCCTGGAAAGAGGCAAGGAGATTCAAAGCCAGCAGCTGCAGCAAACAGTTGGACCCACAGAGACAACTTCTCCTTTGTGTCAGCACAGTTCTCTGATGGGGAGAATTATGGGAAACAAGCAAGTCGGAGAACTTTTCTAAGTACCCACCCAGAGACCGCTGAACTATGTGCTCCACACAGCTCAGGAGTCTGCTGAACACTTGAGTGAGTTTGCCAATGCTGAAATGCCCCCATCAGTCATTTTATCTAAGGGTCAGGTGGGCCTGTGACTAAGCATTCCAGAGACTGCAGAGGAAAGCCTATTCTGCAATGTCCCTAGGGAGGGAGAGACCCATGCAATTCTCATCACCTCTTCCAGCTCCTCCGCAACCACCATGAAGCAAAAGAAGTCCTAGTTAGAGGTTAGAAGCTGTAAACATTCTACTAGTATGACAGACTCTAGGTCTGTTTGTTCATATTTGCCTTTTCACATTTATCTCCTGGTATTGAAATTATGTGGTACCACCATTAAAAACAAACAAACATAAAACATACTGTTGGTAATCCCTGGCAGTCCGGTGGTGAGAGGACTCCGGGACTCCATTGTAGGGGGCACGCCACGAGTCTGATCCCTGGTTGGGGAACTAACATCCTGCAAGCTACCCAGTGCGGCCAAAAAAATCCAAAAAAACAAACAACCAAAAAAAAACCCACCCCCCAAAACACCCCAAAAAAACAAAAAAAAAAAAACAAAAAAAAAAAACAAAACAAAACAAAAAAACATTCTACTAGTAAAGACATCAAAGTCTAGTTAGAAAGGTAGAACCCATGAAATGCTACCTTATATTGGGTTTTTTTTATTACTATTTTTATGCAACAAGTGGCAAGTCCATCATTGTCTTCACTTAGAAATCTAAGAGACGATTATGATAGAAAAAAAAATTTTGTTAAGACAAGATGCTGAACAGATTAAAGGATGCTGGACAGATTAAAGGATGCTGTTAACCTTGATTTTTCTTGTTCTGGGTAGAAAATCTTTATTTAAATGAGTTATTGGACTGAACAAAGCTAGTGAGGTTGTTCTACTCAAAAGTTATTAAAGTTGACAAAAGTATTCATCAGCTATGCATTTCGAACATGGAATGAAAACCATTGACAATTATTTCAGCATGAAGTATAAAAGGATGTGACTTCCAGTCTCTGGAGATCTGGTAGCCATTCTCCAGCAACTCTTTACCCAGGATCTGATGAAGACCCTCGATCAGGGTCCAAGGGAATTCACTGCCAAGATCAGGAGGGATTTCTCTACGTCCAGATCCTGCTACAGAGGAACCTTCTCTGTCACAATCATAGCTCTCCTGTCCCCTGCAGTGGACACTAGGACTTGACTTTCTTCCATGGGGACCCTAGTTTCTCAGTCTTTGCTGATGTGATTTCTCAGTGCTCATTAGGGTACCAAGATTTATTTCCGTTGACTTCTATATAAAGTTTTCTTCACTGAAATACTTGCTAAGATGCTCCATTAATTTGAGAATGGCTTTTGTCTGATGCCTGGGCCTCCCACGCTCCCAAGTTCAGATCTCTGCCTTACATCTGTGCTTTTGGTGAGAAGCAGGGAAAGGCAGGTGGGTTGTCCACCGTCCTTTTGCTATCTTCCATATACATAAATGAAACTCTCTCTCTCTCTCTCCCTCTCCCCCTCCTTCTACGACCTCTATTATCATGTTGAAATAAAACAACTGGACTGATTTTCAGCAAATTCAGGTGCACATTTGGGATAGTCTGCTAAAATACAAGCTGTGGCCAGGAACATAAAATATGCTTTGGAAGGCCCTAGGGAAATTGGAAGATATTGGGCAGTCATCCTCAGAGCATGTCCAAGGGCTGCGAATAATTAATAGAGGGATTAAGAAGATATGAACAGAAAAAAACAGTATTTTCAAACGTGAGTCCCCAAATAAAAAGATATAGCACAGATGTTGATTTACCTATTAGAACGGCTGCTCACAGCCCTGGGAGGCGTGTGTGTGTGTGTGTGTGTGTGTGTGTGTGTGTGTGTGTGTGTGTGTGTAATATTTACTGTCCACCATGTGCTAGGCATTATATGAACTGTGTTATATGAATTATACTCAACATACACCTAAGCTAGTTATATTATTATCAGGTTTATTTTACAGATGGGAAAAAAGGTCCAGAGAAGTTAAATAAGTATATGAACCTGGAGCAAGTTCCTTAAGTGGAAAGCTAAAATTTTAAACTCTGACTCTTTTATGGTCACTTTTTGAAGTTTGTACTAAAAAAAGCAACAAGATGACCCCTTTATGCAACTCCTCTGCAAGCCTGTTGGACGCTGCCCTGGTGGCAGCGCTAACTAGTCTCTGCATACATGCTGCAGTCTGTGTTAGCAACGTTCTCTTATCTGTGCTGTCTACTCAGCCAGGAACACTGGCAGACATTGGAGCAGAAGCCTGTCCTATCAGCTGTCATCTGACCTGTAGGGAGAAACATTCCAAATACAAGGTGGAAGCAATTTTAGCAGGATGTAAGGAGGAACTTTCCTCCCTGGAGGTTTGAGTGACATCAGAATGGATAAGCAAGGGAATCATATCATCTACTTTCCAGGGGAAGTTTAAAAATAACATCAGCCTCTTAGTGTTGGAATGGTGGTAACAGTATATCTGGGCCATGTCTGTATGTGATGCCAAAGTAGCTATTGTAATGCATGAATGCAGGAAGTAAATGCAGTTTATGTCAATACTGCACAAAGTCAAAGCAATTTGACAATTGTCAGCGCGACTGGTAAATTTTGACAGCAGGTAACTTGCATGCTAATCTGAATCATAGAGCTCTAGTTGTTCAGGTTAGTTGTCGAGCAGGATCAAACCAAACGTAATACTGCTAAGTTGCTGTTCCACGTTGCCCTAGGCAGTGGAAAGAACTTGGTGCCATTGTACTCATTCATTCATTGATTAGGCATCTACTACTTTCTAGACTTGATGGTCTGCACTGGAGTCACAGGATGAATAAGATGTGTTTCTCTTCATCATCATCAAGAAGCTCATAGCCCAGTGGTCTGGGCTCTAGTCCCAGCTGTAAATATGAATAGCTTCATGCTCTGTTCAAATGACCTGACCTCTTTCTGGGCCTGACTCCTAATCTGTAACATGAGGAAAGTAGACTGAGACCCTTGCCTGGGATGGGTACCAGCTTATGCAGCTATGTACTATTGATGTCAGCTGTTCAACTAATATTTGCTAGCATCTTCCATGTACCAGGCACTGTGTTTTGCAGACATAACATTACAAGGATGCCATCCCTTCCGTTGAGAAGCAGGAGGGAAGAACATTGAGGTTGGAGAATAAAATACCATGAGGTGCAATGTTACATTACAGGGGTTAACATGAGTCATAAAGGGGTGGGAGAGTCAGGGAATAGTCTCCCTGGCAGAAAGCTTGGTGGTGTCCTAGAGATTAAGGAGGAGCTAATCAATAGATTAAGGGAATAGGAGAAGGAATTCCAGGCACAGAGTAGATCAGGAGGCAAGAGGGAGGATAGTTGTTTTAGAGGATTATAATTAGTCTAATGTGAATTGAGGGTAAGGGGGGAGGGGCAGAAGGGAGATGGGCTGGGGTAGAGCGACAAAAGGAAAGGAGAAGGGAGAAGAAGGGAGGGGAGAGGAGAAGAGGAAAGGGGAGGGGAAGGGAGAGGAAGGAAGGGGAAAGAGAATATGGGAATATGGAAAGGGTGAGAGGCAAAACAGAAGGAAAAATTAGGCACCAGATTATCAAGACCTTTGTCCCCCATGTTTGGGAGTTTGGACTTGAACTTGAGGAATCAGAAGTCACAGAGGGTCTTAAGCAGCAGAATTCTGAGGTTAGAAGGGAGCTTTACAGTACAGTATGTAGAATACATATTGGAAGGGAATCAGAAAGAGCAGTCCCGAGGTTGATGGCCTATTTGGGGCCTAATGAAAAGGATTTCCTTTCCTCCTCTCCTCTCTTCCCCTTCCCTGCACTCCCCTCCCCACCCCCCTCTCTTCCTTTGGGTGTTGGGGAGGCCATGGTAGCTTCACAGGCAGGAAGGAGTGCAGTATGAGTGCTTCATGGTTCTGAAACCAACAGAGGTGGTTTTGTGACTGTATAAGGAGCTGGTGACATCCATTCATGCTGAAATTCCTTGCTGTCAAGACCAAGCTCCAGTCCATAAGAAGGCAGGGACTGCCTGGAAGTGAATCATCATGGGTGGCACAGATGATACCAGATTCCAAGAATCTAAACTGTGTGGGTTAGCTGAGCACCCTTGACAATTGAGCTGTTTCTCTTCTTTCCTTGTGCAGTTTTGGCCCAGAAGAAGGTGCCAGGTTTGGTCATATCCATCCTCAAACCATGTAAAACAGTCATGCGGGGCCCTCAGAGCCCCCCGCAACCCTGCAACTCTAAGCATAAAGGATTGAGCTAAAAACACAGTCGAGGTAGTTTCAACACAAGACAAGTAGAACCAAGGGGAAACTGAACACCAGAGGCTTTACTTGAATAAATAAGGGGGGGGGGGTCCCATTATATAATCCCCCCACATAAGTAGGAAAATGTAGTACCAAATAATTCAAAAAACAAATACAAGAGGTGAATATCAGCAGGACTGAGATTTGGCATGAAGTGATGGTTAAGAGTGAAGGACTTGGAGCCAGGATCCCTGGGCTGGAATTCCAATTTCACCACTATGAGCTACACAACTGGGGCAAGTCAGGTCACCTCTCCATGACTCAGTTTCCTCATCTGTAAAATGGGGATAATAATAGTACCAACCTCACTGGCTTGCAGTGAGAATTAAATGAGTTAATACTTGTACTTCAAAACAGCTCCTGGCATATAACAGGTGTTATAGAGGTGCCTGTTAAATAAAAATAAAGAAATCACCACTCCCTTAAGAAATAAGTGGTGCAGGGATTCCTGGTGGAGAGGATGAGGGGTTCAGTGACATCTTTTAGGTCCTGGGGACCTGAAAATAGAGAACAACTTGTGCCCAGGGGACATATTAGTGGTGACCCAGCAGACAGGGTTTGATGGTGTCTCTCTATTATGTCTTTGTAATAAAGCATCTGAACAAAGAATCAAGGGAAGAGGGTTTCTTTTAAGTTTCAGGCTGAAATTAAATCTGTTTAAGTTAGCAAATAGGGAATGAAATTTATAAAAATAAGCTTGAGTGGAAAAAACAATGTCAGAGACCCAGGGTTGGACAGTTAAGAGAAGAAAAAGTGGAATGAAAATAACTCTGCACCCCTATGTAACCCCACACAAACAACGTCCTTCAGACAGAGGATAAGTCTGCGCCTGCATCCACCTTTCAGAAGATAAGGCTCTCTCTTAAGCTTGATCCAACCTAACCAGCATATCTCTGGCTTAGAACCTCCATGTTGCAGGGAGAGGAGTAAGTCCACACTGTCCTCCTGGTTCCACTCTGTTGTTCTTCCTATGTAAGACTGACTCCCCTGACTGAGTTCCCTGAGATCTGAAGCTAGGTCTGGCCTGGCAGGAAACACCAGCTCTTAGTTCGGGTTTGCTGGCTACTGGAAGAGTGTGTCTTGCCTGGACCATCCTTTTCTCTCTCTCTGAGCATTTTCCCTTTGCTTCAGGATTCTTGAATCCCTCATTATACCATTGTTCTTTGGGACTCACAGTCTTTGGTCTTTTCTTGAGAAACCAGAGAGACAGTTGCAAGTTTTCGGTAATCAGTTCTCCTTGCAACATTGTCCAGGTTATTGAATAGCCTGTTTTGGGGGGGTCCTTGACCTCACTACCGCAAACCATTTGCATGATGAGTAGAGATAGATGGGCATCAAGGGAGAGGGTATAGGAGAGAAAAAATCAGAGGCTGTAAATCAGCCCCAACCCCATCAAACCTGAAGGTCCTACCACTCACACAGAGATGCACACAGACATACATATACACTCTCTTCCCTCATTTTCTGGGTGTAGAAACTTAGACAAGTGCATGTCACTGTCATCAGCTTTGTTTTAGTGATCTTTGAAGTGATCTCCAACTGTTTTATAGATCTTTGAAGTGATGAGAAAATAGTTTCTGATCTAAACATAGTTTCTTAGATGAATACAATGATAAATTAATGACTAATCAATACATGAGTAGCACTTTATAGTTTATGACTGCTGTTCATGTCCAAGAACAATTAAAAAGCCCATCAAAGAGGAGGATATAAGACACATAATTAAGCAAGGGCTGTGTGAAGACAGGAATGTTAGGGATTGACATGCTAAGCTTTCTATCCAGTTCACAGAAAAGAGCCCCTGGCATTGTTTATCACAACTACTTAGTTCATGGTTGATGTACAGTGTGTGATAATGGCAAATAAATACCAAGATTCTGACCACAGCCCTGAATAACACTACTGGTTTAAATAGACATTAGGCAAATATTTTATTTTCATTTTGTGCTTATTTATCTCTGAATTACACACACACATGTACAGACACATACTATTTCAAATGATACTCTGGGGATTTCAGAGAGAAGTCTGTGTACTGTAAAAGGAGGGTCCCAGGACAAGTAAATAACCTAGTTTAAAATCTCAATTAGAAAAGAGCAAAATTCCAGGTGAAATTCAAATAAAAGAATTCCTGGCAGTAATGATTGTTATATACCAAAATGAGTAAATGAAAGAGGCTGAGGATTCATTAAAAATCTTTTAAATTACTTTTAAATACTTTTTTTCCCTCACAGTTCTGTAATGAGTAGGATTCCACCCTGCCTGGAGGTTAGGAGATGGATAACATAAACTCTCAAAGTCTTTTAAACTTGAATTTAATTTTCCTATGCTTCTGTGAGCATCAAAACTGGAAACAGGGGTATAGCTGTTAAAAATGGGACTAATAATGGGGTAAAGACTCCATTGTTTATTGTGAGGAATAAATGAGAATAAAGCATCTTAGGATAATAACTGCTACATAGAAGCATTCAGTACATGTTAAGTCTTTAATAATTATGAAGGTGATGATAAACTGTACTTTTATTTCCTTTGTGCAGGAAATTTTTTATGTAGCCCAGGTAAGAACAAGTGCTAAGAGTTAAGAATGTGTTTTAAATGAGTTCCAGAAAACCGTTCCTTTAGCTGATCCTATTTTCCTGAACCTCAACTAAAAGCCTTGAGAAAAATTGGGAGCCAAAATTTCTCCTACAGCAGAGTTGGTCCTCATCAGTCTATAAAATTAAACTGGGGCTTCCCTGGTGGCGCAGTGGTTGAGAGTCCACCTGCTGATGCAGGGGACACGGGTTCGTGCCCTGGTCCGGGAAGATCCCACATGCCGCAGAGCGGCTGGGCCCGTGAGCCATGGCCGCTGAGCCTGCGCGTCCAGAGCCTGTGCTCCGCAATGGGAGAGGCCACAACAGTGAGAGGCCCGCGTAGCGAAAAAATAAATAAATAAATAAACTAATTATTGACTTAAAACAGTGATAAGCATTTTAGATTTATGGTCAGTCTGTGAGCTGACTTACTAGATTTTTTCCCCCCATCTTAGGATATAATTTTGGTCATTCAATAGAAGAGCGCAAAACCGAAAAGAAAACCAGAGGGGTCACGGGGGAGAAGGAGGGAAACCTAACTTGAAATGCTCATTTGTTAAGACAAAAAAGTCATTATTCTGTCTGAAGGCAGGGATAGAGAGATGTGAGAAAGGAGAAAGGAATTGAAGCTTTAGATGCAAAAAATATTTGCATAAAGGATTAGGTGAGAGACACTAGAAAGGCAAAAACCTACTAGTTCCGGACTTGCTAAGAAACAGGTTGAAGTGAGAGAGTGACATGGACGTACATACACTACCAAATGTAAAATGGATAGCTAGTGGGAAGCAGCCACATGGCACAGGGAGATCAGCTCGGTGCTTTGTGACTGCCTGGAGGGGTGGAATAGGGAGGGTGGGAGGGAGACGCAAGAGGGAGGAGATATGGGGATATATGTATACATATAGCTGATTCATTTTGTTATACAGCAGAAACTAACACAACATTGTAAAGCAATTATACTCCAATAAAGATGTTAAAAAAAAAAAGAGACAGGTTGGAGGGATTTGGGGAGCTATAAAGAGGTGGCAAACTGGCGGCTCATAGGCAGGGTTGAACAGCTATTACATGTACACACTGCTATATTAAAATAACCAATAAAAGACCTACTGTAAAAAATTAATTAACTAATTTTTAAAAATAAAGGAAATGATGAAATGCCAAAAAAATTAACTTTACTTTGTTTCTAACAATTAATAATTGGAGGAATTCACATCAAATTCTGGATTTCTGGTATCTTTTGAAAAACCAGAAGATGAGGCAGAGCAGGTTCTGCCCTTCCCAAAAACAAATGTCTCTTTCAGTATGTGCTCCCCAGCTTACTGTGGCCTGAATTCTACTTCTTTCTGAATTGCATGTAGCTGGCTTTGTTCCTTTTCATGGTTCCCTGTAAGCACTGTCCCCTGTATGCACTGAAGTTTACAGCGTTCAGTTAAAAGGCACTGAGAGCATGGGACAGGACTTCAAGAGTTGTTTGTGGAAGCATATGGTAAAGAAAGGAGATTTCCAAGTCAAGAGTTAGTCAACAATACTTCAAAAACACCTAGACTTAGGGGTCTTGAGGGCAGGCAACATCCATTTTTATCTTTATGTTCCATGACCTTGTAACTCACTGGGGCTTGTGGACACTTGTTAGAAAATGAGTAAATTATGTGGATATTGACAAACTGATTCTGAAGTTTATATGGAGAAGTAAAAGATTCAGAATAGACAAGACAATATTGAAGGAGAAGAACAAAGTTGGAGGATTGACACTACCCAAATTCAAACTTACTCTCAAGCTGTAGTAATCAAGACAGTATGGTATTGGGGAAAGAACAGACAAATAGATCAATAGGATGGAATAGACATCCCAGAAACAGACCGACATAAATATAGTCAACTGATCTTTGACAAAAGAGCAAAGGCAATACGATGGAACAAAGATAGTCTTTTCACCAAATGGTGCTGGAAAACCTAGAGGCGTACATGCAAAACAAACAAACAAAAAAGAATGTGGACACAAACTTTACACTCTTCATAAAAATTAACTCAAAATGGGCCACAGAGCTAAACATAAAAAGTAAAACTGTGAAACTCTTAGAATACAACATAGGAGAAAAATCTAGATGACCTTGGGTAAAGTGGTGACTTTTTTTTTAATCTATTTTTTTTAATTTATTTATTTTATTTATTTATTTTTGACTGTGTTAGGTCTTCATTGCTGTGCACGGGCTTTTCCTAGTTGCGGCGAGAGGGGGCTACTCTTCGCTGTGGTGCTTGGGCTTCTCATTGCGGTGGCTTCTCTTGTTGCAGAGCACGGGCTCTAGGTGCGCAGGCTTTAGTAGCTGTGGCATGCGGGCTCAGTAGTTGTGGCTCGCAGGCTTAGTTGCTCCATGGCATGTGGGATCTTCCTGGACCAGGGTTCAAACCCATGTCCCCAGCGTTGGCAGGCAGATTCTTAACCATTGCACCATCAGGGAAGCCCAAGGTGGTGGATTTTTAGATATAACACCACAGGTCTGGTCCATGAAAGAAATAATTGATAAACTGGACTTCATTAAAATTAAAAATGTTTGCTATGTGCAAGACACTGTCAAGAAATGAGAGAAAAACCACATGCTGGGAGAAAATATTTGCAAAAGAATATCTGATAAAGGACTTTTATCCAAAATATACAAAGAACTCTTAAAGCTCAACAATAATAAAATGAACAACCAGATTAAAATTGGGCAAAAACCTGAACAAACAACTCACCAAAGAAGATATGTAGATGGCAGATAAGCATATAAAAAGATTTTCAACATAGTATGTCATTAGGGAATTAAAAAAAAAAAAAAGACAGAGAGAGAGAGATACCACTCCACACTTATTAGAATGGCCAAACTCCTGAACACTGACAACACCAAATGCTGGTGAGGATGTGGAGCATAAGAAACTCTCATTTCTTGTTGGTAGGAATGCAAACTGGTACAGCCGCTTTTGTACACAATTTAGCAGAATCTTAAAAAACTAAACATACTCTTACCATACAATCCAGCAATCATACTCCTTATTTACCCAAAAAAGGTGAAAACTTATATCCACACAAAAATTTGCATATGGATGATTATAGCAGCTTTATTTATGATCTCCAAAACTTAGAAGGAACCAAGATGTCCTTCAGCAGGTAAATGGATAACCTGCGGAACATTCAGATGTGGAATATTATTCAATGGTAAAAATAAATGAGCTATCAAGCCATGAGAAGACATGGAGGAAACATAACTACATATTACTAAGTGAAAGAAGTCAATCTGAAAATAAAACATACTGTATAATTTCAACTATATGACATTATGGTAAAAGCAAAACTATGGAGACAGTGGTTGCCAGTGGGGAAGAGCGTAGAGAGGAATGAACAGGCGGAACACAGAGGAGTTTTAGAGCAATGAAACTATTCTGCATAATACTGTAATGGTAGACGCATGTCATTATACATTAGTCCAAATTTCTAGAATATGCAACACTAATATGTAATTTAAACTATGGATTTGGTTGATAATGGAGTGTCAATATAGGGATGATCAATTATAACAAACATTCCACGCTGGTGAGGGTTGTTGATGGTGGAGAAATTTGTGTGTGTGAGGACAGGGGGTAGGGAATATGTGGGAACTCTCAGTATGTTCTGCTCAATGTTGCTATAAGCCTAAAACCTCTAAAAACTAAAGTTGATCTTTTAAAAAAATGAATGAATGAGCTCAAAACTTTGCCAGATATAATAGTGGACAGAGAAAAGGGGATAAGGCAAGCGGTCATATCCTTGTCCTCAAGGCATTTGTAATGGACTTGCAAAGATCAGACAAAATGCCCATAAAAAGGATAGTATATAAAAATATGTGATCAAGTAAGATAACTTCTTTGAAATTATTTTCTATGTTAGCTCCCTAGGAGTAGAAATCTCAGCACTTAGCATATAGTAGGTCCTCAGTTGAAGTCTCCTAAAGTGAACAGAAGTTCTGTGGTTAAATATTAATATATATTAATAAATAAAATATCTCTTTTAATGTAGGAGTCCAACTGCCTGGCTTAGAATCCCAGTTCTGCCAGAGGCAACCCTGAGTTACCTTAAGTCTGTTGCTTAACCACTTCATACTTTAGTTTTTCCATCTGCCATTGGAATGTTAATAGTACTTTCCTTATATGTGGACAGTGAGGATTTCCTGGAAGAATTTGGGTAAAGACCTTAGCACAGTACCTGGCATCTACTGAGTTGGCCAAAAAGTTCTTTAGGGTTTTCCATAAGGTGTTACTGAAAAGCTTGAACGATCTTTTTGGCCAGCCCAATAGTAGCAGCTCACAAACAGGGTTTCTGTGGTTATAATAGATTGTAGAAGTTTCTTATGCACGTTCATTGTTAGGGTAAAAGAGTAACCTGGTATAGTGCAGGAAACACTCACCAACAGGCATAACTTTTTTCACTGTGCTTCACTTTATTGCACTTCCCAGATAATTGTATTTTTCACTAGATGAAAGTTTGTGGTAACCCTGCATTGAACAAGTCTATCAGCGACATATTTCTATAGCCTTTGTTCACTTCATGTTTGTGTGTCACATTTTGGTAATTCCCCCAATATTTCAAATTTTCATTATTATATTTGTTATGGTGACCTGTGATCAGTGACCTTTGGTATTACTATTATAATTGTTTTGGGGCACTACAAACTGCGCCAACATAAGACGGTGAAATTATTGGATAAATGCTGTGTGCTCTGACTGCTCCACCAACCAACTGATCCCCCCATCTCTCTCCCTCTCCTTGGACCTCTATTCCCTGAGACACAACAATATTAAAACTAGCCCAGTTAATAGCCTTACAGTGGCCTCTAAGTGTTGAACTGAAAGGAAGAATTGCACATCTCTCACTTTAAATCAAAAGCTAGAAATGATTAAGTCGAGATAGGCCAAAAACTAGGCCTCTTATTCCAAACAGTTATCCAGGTTGTGAATGCAGAGGAAAAGTTCTTGAGGGAAATTAAAAGCAGTACTCCAGTGAACATACAAATGATAAAAAAAAAAAAAAAAAAAAACTGAACCAGCCTTATTGCTGATATGGGGAAAGTTTTAGTGCTCTGGATAGAAAATCAAACCAGCCACAACATTCTCTTAAGCCAAAGCCTGATCCAGAGCAAGGCCCTAACTCTCTTCCATTCTAGGAAGGCTGAGAGTAGTGAGGAAGCTGTGGACGAAAGGTTTGAAGCTAGCAGAGGTTGGTTCATGAGGTTTACGAAACCATCTTCATAACACAAAATTGCAAGGTGAAGCAGCAAGTGCTGATGTGGAAGCTGCAGCAAGTTCTCCAGAAGCTCTAGCTACGATAATTAATGAGGGTGGCCACACTGAACAAAAAATGTTCATGTAGGGGAAACAGCCTTCTATTGAAAGAAGATGCCATCTACAACTTTCAGAGCTACAGAGGAAAAGTCATTGCCTGGCTTAAAAGTTTCAAAGGACAGGCTGACTCTCTTGTTAGGGGCTAACGCAGCTTGTGACTTGAAGTTGAAGCCAGTGCTCATTTACCATTCTGAAAATCCTAGGGCCCTTCAGAATTATGCTAAATCTACTCTGCTTGTGCTCTGCAAATGGAACAACAAAGCCTGGATGACAGCACATCTGTTTACAACATGATTTATGGAATATATTAAGCCCACTGTTGAGATCTACTCCTCAGGAAAAAAAAAAAAAAGATTCCTTTTAAAATATTACTGCTCATTGACAATGCACCTGGTCACCCAAGACTTTTGATGGACATGTGCAATGAGATTCATGTTGTTTTCATACCTGCTAACAGAACATCCATTCTGCAGTCCATGGATCAAGGAGTAATTTCAACTTTCAAGTTTTATTATTAAGAAACACATTTTATAAGGCTATAGCTGCCATAGTTAGTGATTCCTCAGTTGGATCTGGGCAAAGTAAATTGAAATCTTCTGGACAGGATTCACCATTCTAGATGCCATTAAGAACATTCATGATTTATAGGAAGAGGTCAAAATATCAGTACTAACAGGAGTTTTGAAGTTGATTCCAACCTTTGTGAACAACCTTGAGGGGTTCAAAGCATCAGTAACTGCAGATGTGGTAGAAATAGAAAGAGAACTAGAATTAGGAGTGGAGCCTGGAAGACGTGACTGAATTGCTGCAATCTCATGATAAAACTTTAACAGATGAGGAGCTGCTTCTTATGGATGAGCAAAGAAAGTGGTTTCTTGAGATGGAATCTACTCCTGGTGAAGACGTTGTAAAGTTTATTCAAATGACAACAAAGGATTTAGAATATCACATAAACTTAGTTGGTAGAGCAGCAGAAGGGTTCAAGAAGATTGACTTCAATTTTGAAAGAAGTTCTACTGTGGATAAAATGCTATCAAACAGCATCGTCTGCTACAGAGAAACCTTTCACAAAAGGAAGAGTCAATGCATGTGGCGAACTTCATTGCTGTCTTATTTTAAGAAATCGCCACAGCCAGCCCAGCCTTCACCAGCCACCATCCTGGTGAGTCAACTGTCATCAACATCCAGGCAAGACTCGCCAGCAACAAAAAGCTTATGACTCATTGAAGGCCCAGATGATTGTTAGCATTTTTTAGCCTAAAGTATTTTTTATTTAAGGTATGTAACTATTTTTCAGACATAATGCTATTGCATACTTACTAGACTACAGTAGAGTGTAAGCATAACTTTTATATGCACTGAGAAACCAAAAAATTCATGTGACTCACTTTATTACAATATTTGCTTTATTGCGGTGGTCTGGAACTGAATCAGCAATATCTCTGAGGTATGCCTGTATATTATTTTTCTGATTATAAAAGTGATATAGTGCAGTGGTACCAAAGTGTGACCCTTAGACAGGCAGCAGCAACATCACTTGACAGAAATGCAGATCCTCAGGCACTACACTGCACCTACTGAATCAGAATGTCTGGGGGTGGGGCAGAGGAATCAGTGTTTTAATGGGTTCTTCAGGTGATTCTGATGCACGCCAGAGTTTGACCAGCATTGATAGAATGGGGTTCATTCTCATGAACACACACACACACACACACACACACACCTATTTAGCATAACCAAATTCAACCCTAAGTGCTAGACAATAAAAGATAAAATAAATATGTTAACTTATTTTCCTTTTCGAATTAGAATCCAGCCTCCATTTCCCTGAAGAAGGGGAGTGGGGGGCGTAGGGAGGCAGAATGGCTCTCTAAATACAAAGGAAACCAAAATTACTTAATTTTTGACTTTTGAACATCCATGGGCCCAGATTCTGATGATTTAAGAATGATTTAAGGAGTTCATCAACTGATAAATAGATACACAAAATATAGTATATTCATACAATGGAATTATTCAACTGTAAAAAAAATGAAGTTCTGATGCATAACATAACATAGATGAACCTTGAAGACCATTATGCTGAGTGAAAGAAGCCATTCACAAAAGACCACATATTGTATGATTCCATTTATATGAAATGTCCAGAATAGGTCAATCTATAGAGAAAGAAAATGGATTAGTGGTAGCCTAAGGCTGGGGTGTGTTTGGGGGAAATTGAGGGGTGACTGCTCATGAGTATAGAGTTTATTTTTGAGAGGAAAATATTCTAAAATTGATTGTTATGACTATTTCATTACTCTGTGAATATACTAAAAACCATTGAATTATACACTTTAAATGGTGAATTGTATGGTGTATGAATTGTGTCCTTATAAAGGTATTACCAAAAAGAGTGATTTAAAGAAATTCAAGGCTAATTTTAACTAAATTCAATTTTTGCCTGAACCTTGTCTTTAGAACTTAACTCCCTGCCCCTTGCCCACTAACGCATGACTCCACCAAATAAACTCATTGTAAAAGATCTAAATATGGATGCCATGTTAAAAATTCTCCGCTACATCAACCATTACAGCATTTTGAAACATTGGCTCATAAATGATTAGGGTTGAAAGAAGCTTCAAAGATGATCCAAACTAGTTGTTTGCAAACTTTTTTTAAGATAGGGAACTCTTGTCCAACAGAATTCTTACAAAAGCCTGAACAAAAGTCAAATATTGTAAAAATGGAGCTGTTTTGGTAGAGCAGGAGGGGCAGTCTCCACACCTTCCTCCTTTGTCACCTCTGAGGAAAGATCCAAGGAGCAAAGTTTGAAAGCAATAGATTTAGACCACTCCCCTCTGTGTCCAGATAAGGACACCAGCAATTGGAGTGGGGCATGACTCAAGGGCACACAGAAAGCTTCTTGGTTCTGATTCTCAGCCAGTTTTGCATCCTACATACATGGCTGCTGTCTCCACCACCTGGAAATGGCTTTACAACCATGTCTTATGTGTGTATGCACAGGTGGCCTCGGGTGGTTTTGTGTCTATGTTGAAGACCGAAAAGTTGGTTCAGTC
The DNA here is from genome assembly GCF_951394435.1 of Stenella coeruleoalba. Classification (NCBI taxonomy): domain Eukaryota; kingdom Metazoa; phylum Chordata; class Mammalia; order Artiodactyla; family Delphinidae; genus Stenella; species Stenella coeruleoalba. Next base: position 107,834,213 of record NC_137151.1, on the reverse strand, counting down.
AATTCCACCAAACCACTGGTTGATTCAGTAAAGAAATATGAAGGAGGGTGTTGAAAAATCTTTCTGACCTTTTGTTTTGATTTTGGCATTGGGTAGACTAAACAGTCAGTTGACCACCTGAATGGTTGCTTCTCTGCAATTTAAGACCCCAAAGTATGGTTCAACTCACAGGGCTGTGGTGAGTATCAAATGAAAGAGTGAACATAAGAGGGCATTTTATAAATATACGGATTCTGTATTTTTCAGAGGAAAAACTTGTGGCCATGAGATGGGGAAGGTTGGGTCAAGGTAAAGGCAAGAATTAAAATTCTGACCACTTGATTACCGGTCCAGATGTTTGTCCTTCCACACCACCTATATCAGCAAAGATTTAATCTTGACCAGGGTCAACAAACCGTAGCTGTTTTCCAAGTTATGGCAGCCAACACAGTAGGAAACTGTAGAGAAGAGGCAGCTTATTCATTGCTTGCCCCTCACCCCAACCTCAGTCAATCACCAAGAATTTCCCTCCTCTCTTCAAAAAGTAAAGAACTCTGGCTAGAGTCCTTTCTCCTTAGTCACAGAGAACCCCCACAACAGCATTCTACAAACTGGGGCTCAATAATCTCTTGTATGATTTTTCAACTTTCTTTTCATATGCTTAAAATGTAGGGGATATAGGTTGGTATATCATCAATGAGTGGGTGTACATAATCTAGAAAAACAAGAATAAATAATGAAATGTGGATTTAAAGATTAGATCGAGTAGTTTCTTCTCCAACAGTGATTATAAATTAGGTGGAAATATGGTATACAGATGCTTTTAGGGTCTTCTGTCTTCAAGATGGTTTTTGTGAAAATGTGTCTTTCAGAACAACACTGCAATAGCATTTTCTGCGATGATGGAAATGTTCTATATCTGTGCTTTAGTCACTAGCCACATGTGGCTACAGAACACTTGAACTATGGCTAGAATGGCTGAAGGGTTAAATTTTTAAATTTTACTTAATTTATATTTAGAAGGCCACATATGGCTATTAATTACATTATTGGACAGTACAGTTCTAAAACAAGGTGCTAATATATCTAAGTTTAGAACTACAGATGTTTAATATTTACCTACTCCATATTGTTAAAAAGTAAAATGGTAATAAGTGTTTGATCCTACACTTACGTTATTTTAAAATGTGTCTATGGGTAGAAATAATATACTCAAAATATTAGTAATATGTATCTCTGGGAATGGAATTACAGTTGTTATTGTTTTTGCTTTTCTGCATTTTTTATTTCCTCTGAAATAGACAATTTGCTACAAATTTTTTTAACATCTTTATTGGAGTATAATTGCTTTACAATGGTGTGTTAGTTTCTGCTTTATAACAAAGTGAATCAGTTATACATATACATATGTTCCCATATCTCTTCCCTCTTGAGTCTCCCTCCTTCCCACCCTCCCTATCCCACCCCGCTACAAAATTTTTTGGGTGGTTGTTTCTGTATCTGTAGTCACAAACTCCACCCCTACCCCAAAGAGCAATATTCGCATAAAGTAAGTATTTATTGTATTTAATTGAAACACTATCGTGTAATTGAGTTTTTTTTTCCCCATGACCAGAAATGTACACAAACTTGCACAGCAGTAGGAAGACAGAGAAACACAGGGATCTGGAAATGTCACATGCAGACATAAAGAAGAGTGGATGCAGAGAGCCCACAACACTTCAGTTGCTGGGTGGGTGACCTGGAGAGCCACCAGGACCCCAAGGGCTTAGGTACCTAAGCACAGCCCATGATTCCAAGAAGACATCTTAACTCAGAGGTGAGTCGTGGCCTTGGTAGAGTGGGTCCTGAACCTGGGACTAAGCCAGTGGGAAGGCCAGACTTAGCACACCCTCTAATAACAGACACAGACCCAAGTGGAGGCCAAGACAAATGCATTGCATCATCTTGAGTTATTATCTTCTATCATAGCCTCTATCCCTTACAGATAAAAATTGGGTGCGGGTGGAGAAAGGCGGAGGAGAGAGGAAGAAGGCAGTAAAAAATGTTCTGCTGCAGACAGATCATTCCTTTGGGATCAGATAGTCATTGAACATCAATACTGAAAGGGACCTGGAGAAATCATTGCATCCATCTCCTTCCTCTATGGCTGGAATCCACTAGGTAGGTGCAAAGCTATTCTGTGTTTCAAGCCTTACAGAGACAATGATAAGGATGGGATATAATTTCTTATGTTGAATGTAAGTATCCCAAGGTGATAGTTTATGATACTCGTGTATTGTTTGTTAGAGATCCGTCATTCTATTCTGTGTATATTCAAGTCCATCTTCACTCAATTTGCTACACACAATGAATATCTATTCACTTTAGGTATGTATTATTAAGGTGCCACTCTAGAGATTATTTCTTTCATTTTTTGGGGGTGAAGAAACCAAGATAAAGGGGAAAAGGGAGAAATTCAAGCTATCAGTGACATAAATTATATTGTAGGCAACTTTTCAATAAGTACATCTTGATGATGGAGTGAAAAACAGAACCTAACTTTCTTTATCCCTAGATTCTTTACAAATGTATAACCAAAGTCCTACCTGACAACAAAAGAAGATTGGAATGATTCTTCCTGTGTCTCAAGATTTCCCTTTCTCATAGATGACCCCAAATTATAGAAACGACTGAGCTATTTCCTCACTAAGAGTTGGGGAACTTTCTCATGGATTTATAGTTCTCTCCTATATTTGGCCATTTTCTCCCCTGATCAAACCAAGAAATCTTCATAAGAAGGAAAAAACCCACAAAGTTTTTCATTTCACATCCCCCATTTGAAATCTGGTGAATTTTTCTCATACTAAACTGATTTCAATTCAAGGACTAGAATTTCACTAATGCAGATAAGAGAAAAGAGACAAAGGTGAAATTGAATCAGGATGACCTAATCAGAGTCCAAGAAGAAAGAATGGGATCACTCACACACATCCTCTCAGGACCCCACCTGCTATATTTATAAAATCCTGTTGCTCTGACCAGGGCAATATCTTGTTCTATCTATACTGTTATACCCCTCTGATCATTCTTGGGAGAAAAGAGGGTTGAGGTTCTGGGACTGCAGTTGGACTAGGTAAAGTGCATTTGGGATGGAGAAAGGAACAAGGCAGGATATATCTCAGTACTAAGAAAAGGTGATTAGGGAGAGAGAAAAGGCCACATGAACTGCCTAGGTTAAGGTGAGGCTAGAGACGTGCTAACCAGGCTGGAGTCCACGTTCTATATTGGATTATAGCATCGGGAAAGGAAACCCTCAGATACTAGTCTGAAGAATCTTGACTCAATGTAATAGGCAATCAGTGGAAGCTTTGGGATAAAGGGATAATATAGCAAAAATTGTGTTTGAGGAATACTAACGTGTCAGGAGTGTGCAGGCTTAATTTGCAGAAGAGAAGAGAGATGGCAAGCAGAGACTTTAGTAGGAGTATATTGAAAGATTCCTGGCTTGAGGCAGTGACAGCTGGGAGAGGTGGCTGACGATGGGGGTAATAATAAAAGTAATGATATAGCTCAGATTTACTGAGTGCTTACTCTGTGCTAACTATTGTGCCAAGGGTTCTATTTACATGATCACATTTCATTACAACAACACGATGAAGTAGGTACTATTATTGTTCTTATTTTGAAGTGTGGAAACTGAGGCTTTTAGCTGTTAAGTAAAAGCATATGTAGGAGCTGCATTTCAGAGGTGAATCCAAAGGATTTGGTGAGCAGGCAGTGTTAAGGGAGGAAACAGAAATTTTAAGAGCCAGAGTCTCTCGGGGCATATCTACTGGTGTCAGCAATAGGAAAAGAGAAGCTTTGCAGGCTGGCGTAGGTTTTGTTAGAGGAGAAAGCAAGGAGTCTTTTTGTCCCATATGAAATTCCCATATTTTCAAACCCGTTTGTTCTAAGTTCCCAGAACATTTTCTCAATAGGATCTCATTCCTTCCAACATTTCTGTAGTTTGGTAAACAGATTTGGTTGAGCTGCCTTACAGAGAAAACTGGGATCCAGAAACACTGCACCAACACCAGCTGGTGAAGAGTAACCAGAGACAAGGTTCTTTCCTTTTTCCTATGCGGGCGTGGGGTCACCAGCGACCTTCTGGTCACCCATGAGACTGGTTGAAGAACCTGGTGTTCCTTACCTCTTTGTTCCACCCCCTCTCTCTCAACCGCCCCAGGCTTCTGCACCTGGGGGGACAAAGCGGACTTCATTTTTCTACAAGGGAACCTTGTCACTCACCTCATTTAGATTTCCTCAGGTATGGAAGCGGGGTACATTGTGGGAAGACAAGAGCAGTAAAAATGTCTCTGTGAAGGATGGGACTTCCAAGGGTGTCCGGGAGCAGGCATCTGCCCAAGGGCACTGGGAGGAGGGGCAAGAAGTTCTGACGTCAAAGAGCCTCCAGGGTCCTGACACAGAATGAGATCATGTCTTTTCCTGAAGAAGCAAAGCCCCCCTTGTTCCGAGGGTCTTGTTTAACTCAGGTCACTAGGAGGTTAACCATAGATGAAAGTTCTGTGCTAACAATGAGAATCTTCTCCCGTTAGGTTTGCCTTAGAACACGTGTGTGTGTGTGTGTGTGTGTGTGTGTGTGTGCGCATATGTTCATATATGCACGCTTTCTCTGGGTAGAACTTAAATGTGATTACTCTTATCCTTACTTTCTCTCTTTTTTCTATACTTCTTCTGTTCAACAACCATCCTCTTCCCCTTCCTCTCTTTACCCCAGCAAGTTAGAGAACTTTAAATCGCATGATTTCCGTGAGAGAAATGAGGGAAGATAATATTTCTATTCCCCTCTTCCCACTAAACCCATCATAGTAAGTCAATCACCCCATAATCAAGTTAAATAGCCAGCTAAGGGAGGCACAAGGCTTTTCGTAATGGTCTGAAGTGTGGGATTCAAGTTTATTGAATGAAATCCCAAAGGACCTCAATTATGGTGTCCTTACCAGGCCTTACAGGTGTTCATCAAGATCCCCATATCATCTCCAGGTCTGCAGGTAGGACCTCTGAAAATCTCTCTTATACTAGGGGATCTTGAAGAAAAGAGTCAAATCTCTAGCTTTTCAGACTTCCCAGAGCTCCCTTTTATTTTCCATATCAGAGGACAGGATTCCCCTTGCTTTAAGATCTACATAATTGCCTGATCGTGTAATTTCACTTTGTCCACAACATCTACACTCTCCTAGATAAAAACTAGCTTTATGCCATTAGCATATGAGTAGAGCAAGAGATACCTGACCATTTTGACCTTAACATAAAGTGTTTTTATGGAATATGTCAAGAAATCAATTCAGTTAATCAGTCAACAAGTTAGCATTCTCCCTGACTAGAATGAAGTCTCCAGAAGGTCAAGGACTTCATATACTGTGTTCCTCATATCCCCATCCATAAGACCCAGAGCAGTATGGGTACATTCCTAGTGGTTTATAGTCATTTAATTGTCCCCCTCGTTAGAATCTCTTGGCCATATCAGTGTTGAAAAACACCCAGCCTGAAGGGTGATGCATGGAATAAAATCATCTTTTCTCATTTTGTTGGCTTAAGAGGCAGGTTTTGGTGTACTAACTCTTCTCCCCAAGATTTACAGGTCTTCAAAATGCATTTTTTGTTGGGCAGAGGAGTTTAGTCATTAGCTCTGCCTGTACAATGGTTTAATTGTTGAAGGACACAGTGGTGACGTATTTAGGATGAAGGGCACTGCATTAGTTTCCTAGGGTTGCTGTGACAAAGCACTATAGACTGGGTGGCTTAAAACATAAAAGTTTATTCTTTCGTAGTTCTGGAGGCCAGAAGTCTAAAGCCAAGGTGTCAGCAAGGCCATGCTCCCTCTAAGACTCTGGGTAGAATCCCCTCTCGCCTTCTGGTGGTTGCCATTGATCCTTGGCATTCCTTGGCTGCATCTGTCATCACGTTGCATCTTCCTTGTGTCTCTGTCTTCTTAAAAGGAAACAAATTATATTAGAGCCCATGATAAAGATTTTATCTTAACCTGGTTTTATCTGCAAATTCCCATTTCCATATAATGTCACATCCACAGGTAGTAGAGTTTAGGATTTGATTGTAGTTTTTGGAGGGGACTCAATTCAACCCATACCAGGCACTCTGTCTCCTTTTTGTCACATGCCGACTCACTTGCAAGTGAGCACACAGCCATGCATGATCAAGCCTTTCCTGCTTCAGAGGTGATGCTAAGAGGGTGGGCTTGACCAGGAGTCCTGAGAGTGGTTTCTGACTGTGCTGATTAGCCATCTAACCATGAGTGGGTCACATATTACCCCCACTTTAGAACAGACAGGGAAACTGAGACCTTGGGAGTTTATCCAGCTGGCCAGACTCACAAAGAAGTTGTGAGGATGGAGTGAAACACACCTGTAAAAATAAATTGTAAAGGGTGGGAAGCTGTACAAAGTGAGGGGACATCCTCCTTCTCCAGGCTGTTTTGGTCTTTGGTGTGAGATGAAGGTACCTATTCAAGAGGGTGAAGCTAGGAATGTTGGGATTTTCCCAATGACAGATTGCTTTACCTTTTTCCAGTTTCTTCCAGAATCCAGAGCTCTTCCATAAAATCCCAGACATGCTTTTCCTGAAACCCTTGTTTTCTTAATCATTATTTCTGGCTGGATTTCCAAGAATATTCTAACTACATGCCTTAGATATATGGACATGGCACTTAGTAGGGCTTTTAACCCCATCTCTAGGAGATCCATCTAAGTCAGAATGAGGTTGTATTTCAGGCCCAAGAAAGACTCAAGACCAATCTTAGAACTTTAGAGCAGTTCAGAATTCAATGCCATGGAATAGAGATGAATCCCTCTTGCCCACTCTCATTTGCCATCCCTTTTTGCACTTGTCACACTGCACCTGGAGCGATTTTCTTAAATGCAAATCTGATCATGTAACTCCTTCTCACAAGTCATCAATGGATCCCTGTAACTTACTAGGTAAAATACACGTCCTTGTCATGACTTACGGGTCCTCCACCGCCTGGCCTCTCTCTGCCCGCGAGCCACATCTCTCCCCACACACTTTCTTCTTATCCATGAAGACCTATTTGCAGTTTTCTGAATACCCCAAGATCTCTCAGCACTCCTTTCCATTTTATAGTGTCATCTTTCAGTTAGAAAAAAAACAAACAAAACATAACAATGCTTTACCTACAGGAATGGATCATGGTCCTATTTAACCTGGAGAGCCTGTGAATGTAAAGGTTAATTTTTGATTCTTCGTTTTTTTCAATCCCATTTCCCACATTCTGCCTCCACATGAAGGAGACAGATTCTGTGAACTTCCAGGGATCCTGTTTCCTGTGGTTTTTGCTGTGCTGTTGTTACTGTTGTCAGGCATCCATTAGATTGGAGTCCAGATTATGTGGAACTAGGAGTATGGAGTGAGTGCATGTCCCTGTGTGAACACCCACACAAGTACAATAAATCCTGATAAGTGACATCAGCAGCCCCAGTCTGAATTATCCATGCTCATGGAGAAGGCTCCAGCTCTCGTATTCCCTTCCTTCCCTCCTCTCTCTATTCATTCCATTTCCTACTCTTCCTCTCCACCACGGCCTCACTTCAGACCTCATCATATCTTAGCTGGATCACTGCAGAAGTCTCCTCCAGGTCTTCCCTGAGTGCTCTGAAATTACCTCTCCTCTTAGGGCAGCACTTTTTCCTTTCTTTCTTTCTTTCTTTTATTTTTCCCCCTCCACCTCTTTAAGTCCTCATGCTCTTTGGAAATTCCTGTTTCTTTTGCAACTTTTCCACCAGCCCCACCACCATTCAGATTTAAATAACAAACAAACACAACAAAACAAAACACTGTAGAGAGGGGCAAGTAGCCAATATATCTTCCCCATACCCTTATCCATAGTCAGTTCCTCAAGATATCAACTAACCACTGTAATGACACCCCCTCACACACACACCAGAAACAGAATTCCCTGTCTGAGTTCCAGCCCCAAGCTTATGCCTTTCCTCAAATAGGAGCCCAGGCATCCAAATCTCTCTACCACAGTCTGTATGTACCTGGCTATATCCAGACCCAGTTGTTTACTCTATGAAGCAGACAGGGACAAACACCTTCGATTTACCTAAAGCACAAACACACACTGAAGACATTTCTACAGCTCTCCCTTAAATCAGTCAGAATTAACAAGGTATGAGCAAGCAGGCTAACCTTACCCAGAACCTCAGGGTAAATAGTGCAGGCAGGAAATAACTAGTGTGTATCGTAATCCTAAACCTTTGATTAGTGAATCACCCTTGGATCCTCATTCTCTCATGCTTTGGTGTGAAGACTTTGGCCGTGACTCAGACTGGGAGAGGGTGGGGATGCCCAGAGACAGAGATACCAACCAAGTCTGCCACCAAGGTCGTGCCACCGAATAGCACAAACTCGACTTCCCAGTAACTTGTACCCTGAGAAATGCAATTTTCACTCTGAGACACACGCCTCAGAAAGACTCACAGGTCTCAGGTGAGATGCCAACAATATGGAAAGTAAAAAAGAAATAAAGAAATAAAAACTCCTGATCCTACAAAGCATTTGCCTGATAGAAGCAAACTGAAAACTTGACAAGTCTCCATGAATTAAGCAGGGCACAAAAATATACCCCTTTAAAAAAAAAAACAGAAAAAACCACAAATAGAAACAACAACGACAAGAAAAATCAAATGTATACACCTTTGTTTTGTAGGATTAAATGGAAGGATAAAGCATGAAATAGGAATGTAGACATTAGTTATGTTCTACTACCTACATAAGTGATTTGTTGCAAGTCTTTTAACCTCTCTGAGCCTTCCTTTGATCACCAATATGCAACCCTAATAAACTCAGAGACCCATGTGACTCAGGCTCAGAGAAGTGGCAGATTTAAGAAGCAACATTCCAAAATTAAAAGTAATAAAGATGAAATTCCATTTATTATTCATGACTCTCTGAAGACATTAAAGGGGATGAAAATACATGGTTTTCAGAAACACATTCAAATTCTGTTTCCTCTCTAACCTACTTTCTTAACATAGCTTCTCTGGCTCTGGTCTCCAGGGGGAAAATAAAAAGCTTCCTCTTTCACTCCCTACTCATAAATCTTTCTGTCATTTTCCTCCTCCCTTCCCACCTCTGAGTACTGTAATATCTAGATCAATTTATCTCTTCTTCCAGCAAAAAGATCTTCCCTCTTGTAAGAGCATAGGAGGTGGAAATTTGACTAGCATATACAGAATTATTTTTGGTGAGGTTGGATAAAGAATGGGTCTGCAAACAATCCTAAATTATTGATTTTTAACCTTGCATCATTAATTTTTGTCCCATAACATTAAATATGAGACCTCTAAATTCTCCTTGCTTGTGTTACACATTTGTTATTTAGAACAAATAAGATATTGATTTGGAAAACCATAAATCACATATAGTATTTTTATGTGAATCAGTTCTAAAATGTCTGGCACAAGTTCCCTTTCCTGGGTGCCAAGGAAGGCAAAAATATAGAGGATAGGAGGAATTTCTCCTTAAAATAACATGTAAATGATTATTCCTCTGAAATTGTTAAGCATCTCCCTCTACTGTTTACTATGCCTTTATCTTACTTTTCCAGTTTTAGCACTCCTAAGGATAAGGTTTTGTTTTGGTAATATTGTGTCTCTGTCAGTGGGAGCCTCCATTAATTAATTAAATAATTTATTCAATTAATGAATATTTATCAATGAAGTTGTGATCTCCTCCCTTAAAAAAAAAAAGAAAAAACTCCCATAAGTCAGGTTCTGGGTGTTAAATAACTCATAGCTCTTTCCCTCAAGGAGGGAATCTAGTGGGTGGGGTGAGAATGTAAGCAGACCTTTTAACTCATTGATTCCTGACAGAACAAAGTCAAGGAAAGGGGTGGAGATTGAGAGACCAGCCTACTGATGAAGCAGTTGTTGTCACTAATGCCTAATTCAGATCCTAGTTCTCCTATGGGCTAACCCAGAGAGAGACCAGCAGCTGTAGTGCATGTCGTTTGGCCATGCTTTGGCTATGTATATACCCCCTCCCTTTTTCGAAACCTACAAGACAGACTGATAAACAGAGGCCACATTTTCCCAGCTTCCCTTGCAGTTAGTTAGAGGTGTCCATGGAACCCAGTCGTAGCCAGTGGGCAAGTCTGTTGAGGAACTTTGGGAAAGTTTTCCTTTCCTGATAAGAGAAAAGAGAAATAGAAGAAGGAAAAAAGCTAAAAAAATTTCTACACAGCAAAGGTAACAGTCAGCAAAATGAGAAGTCAACCTTTGGAAAGGGAGAAAATGTCTGCAGACTCTATATCTGATGAGGGGTTAATGTCCAAAAGATATAAGAAACTCTTACCACTCAATAGCAAAAAACCCCACAAATAACTGATTTTAAAAAGTGGACGTAGGTGTTGAATAGACATTTCTCTGAAGAAGACATACAAACAGCCAACTAGTATATAAACAGATGCTCAACATCACTAATCATCAGGGAGATGCAAATCAAAGCCACAATGAGATATCACCTCATACCTAAAGGACAGCTATTATCAAAAAAACAAAAGATAACAAGTGTTGACAAGAATGTGGAAAAATTGGAACCCTTGTACACTATTTGTGGGAATGCAATTGTGCAATCACTATGGAAAATAGTACAGAGGTGCCTCAAGAAATTAAAATTAGAAGTACCATATGACCCAGCAATCTTATTTCTGGGTATATATCCAAAAGAATTGAAGTCAGCATCACAAGGAGATGTCTGCACTGCCATATTCATGGAAGCATTGTTCACAATAGTCAAGATATGGAAACAATTTAACTGTCCATCAGTGAATGAACGGATAACGAAAACGTGGAATATACAGACAATGAAATATTACTCAACCTTAAAAAAAAAAAGAAATCTTGCCATCTGTGACAACATAGATGAATCTGGAGGACATTATGCTAAATGAAATAAGCAGTCCCAGGAGGACAAATGCTGCGTGATCCCACTTATAGGAGGAATCTGAAATAGTCAAACTCATAGAAGCAGAGAGTAGAATGGTGGTTACCAGGGACTGGGGGAAGGGGAATGGGGCGTTGTTTGATGAATAAAGTTTCAATTATGCTAGATGAATATGCTCTACAGATCTGCTGTACAACAGAGTGACTATACTTAACAATACTGTATTATACACCAGAAATTTTGTTAAGAAGGTAGATCTCATGTTAAGTGTTTAATAAAAAAAGAAGAAAATCCCAGTTCTGTACCCCTCTCTTTTATTTCTGACCTTTAAGGGCATGATATTCATTTATGCAATGTCCATCTTGCAACCATCAGGTGGCAAGTTGGAGAATTAAGTCAAATGAGCCCTGGTCCTTGGTGACACTGTTGAGCTACCAAGTCAACCTGGAGAACATCTATCTCAAAAGTAAACAATAACTGTCCATCCTTTAGGCTACTGTTGATGTGTTTATTATTGTTGCTACTTGCAGCTGTGTATTCCTCATAAAATATGCAGCTTGTCAGAGCTAGGAGAGACCATAGTGGTTTTGGTTTGTGTTTTTTTTTTTTTTTGGTTTATCATTTCTTAATTAGTAGTCTACAGTTTACCAAAACAAATATTTATTTCCTTCAGTTTTGCTCTCTGCTACTCTGCAACAGTGCAGAAACTCTCTCTTCTTTCTCTCACTTCTTGGGTTTGTAATGGAGAATTTAAAAGGTTTACGAGGTCTGGAATATAGATGGGTATGAAGCAGCACTAATAATTCTTCTGAAAAGATTTACCCTAAATCAAAGAGTAAGGTGTTTTTATACAATTAAAAGAAAAAAAAATATTTGGAGGGTCGTATTCTAGGTTTTAAGCAAACATGCAAACTTCTCAGTTTATGTAGCAAGAACCACATTCTTCCCAGTTTCACCGACCTTTGGCAACACTGCCCTTAGGACCACAGAGCCTGCTTACTGGGGAAGAAACCTACAAAGAGAAGATAGGCTCATAAAGGGCAGGCATAGAGAAGAAAACGAGTATTTTGAAGGGCCTTGTAAAAAAGGTGAAAAACCATGGATAATTTCCTTTAAAAATGCACACACACTCAAAATTTTGCATACAAAGTCTGAGAACTTTTTGTCTTCTGGAGGATTATCCATGAATCCAAGTTTAATATCCTCTGCCAAAGTCTTACCAGGGACTCTGAAGAAAAAAAAAAGCAGTTTGGTAGAAATATTCATTAGAAGGGGGAACATCTTCTACAAATGGGAATGTGAGTCACTCTACAAAGGACAGAAGGAAAGGACCAGTCAGAGTGGCATCGGGGATGGTAGTGAATGGACTTGGCTAGATTCAGGGGGTGGGGCATTGGCATTGTTTAGAGTCAGGACAGATGGATTGGGGTGTGGTAGAAGCTTGATGAGGGCCCTGAAGCATACACTTATACGGCAATATCAAGCAGGTCCCATAGGGCCATCAAATAACTCTTATTAGTGCAACTTTTATGAGAGAATAAGCACAATTGTGGGAGTGTGGGGATACGGGCAATCTGGAGAGAGTGTAAAACCTGGCTCCTCATGATTGTTGAGTTGCTGTTCCAGAGTTTTCTATATTTTCAAGGGAAACTAAAATTCTGGATTTTTATGTAAATGTGTCATGGTTTTTAATATAGTATCTCAATTTTTATACTCGGCAGACAAGTAAAATCAGGTATGCATGTGGGGTACAGCTCATAGGCCTCCATGTTGAAACTTCCTAACTGAATGCATGCAGCATTGGGTAATAATTTCAGATATCTGAACAGAGAGCCTAAAGATCAGTGATGGAGAGGAAACCAGTTGAGAGCATTAGTTCAGGAGAACTTGAATTCAGTACAGCCAGCAGCTGCTGATGATCTGTGTCATCTCAAAAGTGTGTCTTAACTTATTTCTTCATCTACACATGATGAGGTGGGAGCAGATGACATCCAAGGCTCCTCCTGCCACCAGCTCCGATATTCCGAGGACGTCCGTGGCCGACCTGCTCAATGGAATTCACAGACGTGCTGCTTGACCATTGAGAAGACACACCCAGCTGATCCCTGAGGCTCTCAGCACCTCATTTCCTGTTATGGTCCAAGGACCCTCAGCACATCAGCTAAGTGGATCTCAGTCTGCATTTTCCCAGGGGCCTGGGGAGGCATGTCTTTGGGCTAAGATCACAGATAGCAGTTGCCTCACCTGTTTTGTGAGTCTGGGGAGGATCCCAGCACTGATAGGTATCAGTCACTCTGAGCATGTCTCAAACATGATAAAGTCTGCACCTGTAATTATCAGAAAAACTAAGGTGGAAAAGAGCCACTCCCTCTGTTAGCTAATACAGCACAGGTGCCCAGCATAGTAGAGGTGAATGACACCTACTGTCCGCTGAGACCTCCCTCCCAGACAACAGTCTGTAGGCTCAGATGGTGGGAGTGCCAAAAGAAGACACCAGGTTGATAACAGTATGAACAGAATGAAATCACAGAGAACATTCTGCTCTTCAGAAAACTAAGGTCACATAACTAGCCAAGCTCAAGCAGCTAGGTAGAAACAAAGCCATGACCACTCACAGCAGCTCTAGGAGCCAGAATTAAGATCAAAGGATAAATAGCAAAAGAATAGTCAGGAGAATGCATCCAACCTCTAATGCAAATTAAGAATAAGAAATACATACCAGTAATCAGAAAAGTATCATTGAAATATGAACATGCGCTTTCAGAGTGAGTCTTTGTTGGAGAAAACACTCGTTTATATGCTCATAGAAGTATCAATATGCTTACTAAAATTCACTTGAAAAGTCATGGCCACAATATGTTTGTGACAACATTTCATTTTTGTTTGAATCGTATTTTGAGTTAATAAAAATTTCATTACATGAAAAATTCAATCCATAGCCCCTTTCATTGCCCCATAACTCATTCACCACACTTGAAACATCCATTTTCAATGTTTGGCTTCCTCCCTGGGGCTAGAGATTTCATGAGGGCAAGCAATTGTGTTTATCTTATTTGCTGCTCTAGCCTCAGTGCTAAACCCAGCACCTAGTCTATGGTATGTGCTTCATAATTATGTGATGAATGAGTGAAGGAAGGAAGGAAGGAAGGAAGGAAGGAAACAAGGAAGGAAGGAAGGAAGGAAAAGTTCTCCTGACTCCCCATCCAGAGCTCCATGCTGCTAGATAAACTTACTCTCTTAAGGACTGAAACAATTAGGGATTCAAAAAGCTGTTTCTTCCCCTCCTTGTGTCTCAACTGTATAACATTTCAATTGTTTTTGAAAGCTTTGGCTCCAGTCTTGCACTCTACAGCCTTACTTGCTATCTGATTCCAGGACTGGAAGAGATTCAGGGTCTCCCTTCCTCTATTTAGACCTCAGCTGAATCACCATTCAGTTACATTCTTCAATTCAACATTTACTGAATGCCTGCTATGTGCAAGACAATTTTTTCTTCAATACCCAAATTAGGGTTAATATTCAGTTCAGTGATCATATTTCAGCCCCAGAGTACCTATCTTATAAATGGATGTTTAATGAATACTTTTTACTTCTACACCAGTTTGGTTCTTGGCATGTGGTCTGTCTAGAAAGCCCAAATTGCACCTTCACCAAAGCTGCTTGGCAATTTCAGTCCATTTTCTGACCCAAATCAGTGTGACTAGAGATGGGTCAGTAACCATTCATGTATGACGTGGCTCTAACAGGAGCTCAAATATGCTTCCCCTCCAAATCATTAACCCCTGCGAGATGGAGAGGCCAGCTGTCCTTCTATACATTTCACTGTCGTCTCTCCATGATGATGACTCTGTACAACAACAAAGTAGCCGGAGCTCCTGCTTCCTAACTCCTGCTTTTGAGCCTGTTCTCCAAGACCATAGTGGTTCTGGGCTGCATGGGACCCTGGGTATAAGTGGGTAAGAAGAGGCTTAGTCACTGCACCAGCGCTGCAAGAGTTCATGTAAGGGGGGATCCACCGGCCAGAAGGACTCTGGGAATCTGATGGCCAAGTCTTTTGTTATGAGCTGAATGTTTGGGTCCCCGCCACCCAGATTTATACGTTGAAGCCCTAACTTGTAATGTAATGGTATTTGGAGGTGTGGCCTTTGGGAGGTACTCAGATTTGGATTAAGTCTTGAAGATAGGAACCTCATGATGGGATTAGCACCCTTATAGAAGAGGAAGAAAGAGAGATTTTGCTTCCTCCAGACCCACACACCAAGGAAAGGCCATGTGAGGGCATAGCAAGAAGGTGGCTGTCTACAAGCCTCACCAGATGCTGAATCTGGCAATGCTTTGATCTTGAACTCCCCAGCCTCCAGAACTGTGAGAAATAAAGGTCTGCTGTTTAAGCCACCCAGTCTGTGGTATTTTGATGTAGCAGACCAAGCTGACTAAGACAGCTCTTTCTACCAGTCAATGCTCTTCACATGTGACACTTGCCCTGGGCCGCCCACAGCTCTGCATCACAGCACATTCGAACAGTCCTATTTACAGCACCCACAGATAAGTCATGTCAGTGGTGAAATGTAGCATGTGTCAGAGAGTCCAAGTAGAACCACACATATTCTTAAATTCCCAGCTTTCATTCATCTTGACTGTTCCCTCTGCCTAGAGTCAGAATCTTCAAGAACGTGGTGTTGGATCCATCTCAGTCTCAAATCTGGGATCCATGGAACAGCCTCCATGCTGTCCCTGAATAATTGTTGGTATCAGCTTTCAATATTTTTCCCCATCCTCAGCAAGAGTGACAGAGCAAGGATAATTATAAGAGGAAGAGGCCAGCCCAGTTGGTGAGGTCCTATGTCTAGACAGGCTAATAAGTAAAAAGTGTTCCTATTGGAGGTCCATAACCAGGAAAATAACTTCAAAGATTGATTCTTTTTTTCCCTCAACAGCCCTGATGCCTTCTCTGAAATCTCCATCCCAGGTTAAGTGGGGAAGAATGCTTCCTCTTGACACTTGGGCCCCTGTTCTGACACAGGACCTGCCAGCCGGGCCAGCTCAGGTTCCACCCTTCTTCCTCAAGGAGGCCCATTCAAAGTCAAGGGCTCCACCTGGTTGGGAGTCTCCTCACCAAGGCTGATCTTTCAAAGAGATTCAGTATGTAGGCCCCAGCAGGGCAAGCTTTGAGGAGGGTCACAATACTCCATTCCTCAATATTTCTCACTAGGTTTTTTAGTGGTCCCTCCTATTTCCTAAAATTCACATAATCCCTTGATCTCTAAGTTGGCCGAGATCTTAAAATCCAGCCACCCATTCTTTCTGCAGGATTCTACCTGCAGAGAGTCATTCAGCCTCTGCTTGAAAACTTCTAGCTACAGGGAACTCATAGTTTTTCATTCCTTCTTTGTTCAACTCTATTAGAATGCTCTTCTTTTTAATTGAGATGAAATACCTATTATTTGTAATAACTGATTTTATTGGTGTTTTAGAGTCATGGGTACAAAAAAGACTCATAATGGAAGTTAGAAGGAATCCAATTTAGCCCCTTCATTTTCCAGGGAACCCATTCAATGCAGTGAGTTCCCAAATGACATCCCAGGGAAAGCCAGGGTTGTGGACTGGACTCAAATCCAAGCCTTCCGACTATTCCAGATGAGCAGATAACCATACCAGCAGTCTCCTGGGACCAAATTCCATCATAAAAGCTATAGCCCTTTGAGACTTAAAGTTCTGGTGTGCAGAATACATGACTTTAAATTGGTTCCTAATTATTACTCTTGTTAAATGTCAGATATTTTCCAAACAGCACAAAAAGCCTCAGTAAAATGCCCAAGATGGGCACCAGGAGGTGGAGTGAATAAAGAGGAGATGGAAGATTTGTAGGATAAACCTCCTGTCCAGGGTCCCACTGTGGGAGAACAATGTCCCAGATGGTCCTCCTCTGGTCGACCAGCTCTGTGTACAATTGGGAGCAGGGTCATGGAGGTGGGGACAAGAGAAATCAGCTAAGGCCCAGATGGCAAATCAATAAGAATGGTCTCCTCGATCTGTGTAGGGTTCTCTAGTTAGCAACATGCTTCCCCATCCATTTTCACATTTGATCTTCACAATCACACAGCAACGTAGACTATGATCATCCCCATTGCACAGATAAAGAAACTGAGCCTCACAGAAGTTAAACATGACTTGAAAGTTCAGAAAACTAGTCACTGGCAGAACAAAGACAAGAACCAAGGCACCCAGACTCCCAGTCCAGTGATGTTTTGCTATGAGGTACTATCTCAGAAATCCCTGAATGGTAAGATAATAGTAATAGCTAATATTTATTGAACACTTATTATGAGCCATGCATGCTTCTGAGTGCTTTACTGTTTCAATATATTTCATCTTCCATAATGATGATTTGGGTAAAAATGATTTGGATATAATTTTTATTTCCATTTTGTGGTAAGGAAACTTAATCACATAGATGTTACATAATTTGTCCCAGGATACCCAGCTAGAAAGATACTAAGTCAGATTTCAAACCCAGGAACTCTGAACAACTGCAATGTGTGTCTCCCTGTTGGTTCCCCCAAACTATCAGCCCTGGGCTTCAAGGACAGAGTCCTGAAAATCTCTGAGATCTGGGTTTTTTTTTTTTTTTTGAGGTCAGATTTTTGACCCATGAGATCACTGCTAACAAAGTGCACTTGATTTTATCTCCTGATAAAATGCTTTATCTCCTGATAAAACTGGTGATGAGCCAATTTAGAAGGCACTGTGGTCTCAGCCACATCTATAGCTGAAAATCATGAATTTGAAGAGTTAAGCAGATATCTTTTCCTCTCTTTTTCTTTTCCCCTCCCTTTTCCATCAGATTGGAAGGAGTCAGGCTGCCAAGCCAAGTTGAGGAGGAACAACTCTGGGAGCAGCCTGAAAGTTTGGTCAGTTCCTCCCAATGCCGTCTAGATTCATCCAGATCCACATACATGGCTTCAGGATTAAGCTGAGAGTCTCTGGAAAAGTCCAGAGATGACACGGCTCAGTTGTTCCTGCTTCAGCCTGTCAGTCCATAGGCCAACAGTCACTAGCTTCACTGTACACCAGCCATCTCTAGAATGAAACGCCAGCCCCTGCCCTCAGTGCGGCATCAGCACAAGAGTCCAAGGCTCACATGTTTGTGTACAAGAACATTATCTTCTCTCTCCTCATTAGGTCTTCATCCCATGCTCCAGATGTCTGTTAAGGACTATAGGGTTCGGGCCAACTCTGGCCTTTCAGAAGCCAGGTCTTGGTCATGACTCGTTTGGCAAAATGGAGAAGAGGTCAAAGGCATACCTATTGGTTATCTATCTCCCTAGTACTCTTCATGTTTGTCCTTCCTTCAGCTTCTCACCTCCTTCAGAATTGCTTGACTCTGCTTTGCCTTGGCTTTGTATCTTAACTTGTTTTACTGCCAACAGTCTCCCTTTGCTCCATCCTAACCACCACTGTCAGAATGATCATCCTAAAGTTCAGCTCCAGGCATAGCACTCTGATACTCTAAAAGCTTCAGTGGCTCCCCGCTGCCTACCATCTTAACTCTTAATAAATCCTTGATGTGGATTTCCCTCCATAAGTCTTCCCATAATCTGACCACAGCTTGCCTTTCCAGAAAGTCAATCCAACAGATTGTTGCTTTTCCCAGAGGGGGTCAGTGACCATTGAGGGGATTTCCAGGCACTGATAAGCAGTTAGAGCAGGAAGTAGCCCAGGCCCCTCTTCACTTTACCAAACCACCTGACCTTCCTCTCCTGCACCTCAAGTTTTCCATTCATTCAATGAAGACTTCACGTCAAATGGATTCAGGGATCACTTCTGGCTCTGAAATTCAGAAGAAGTGGAAGGGGCATAAACCTGGATGCAGGCCCTAAATGAGATGGGAAGACTGGTCAGGGAGTGAATGACTTAGAAGTTCAGGGAATGGGAATTAGCTGTGAGTGAATTGGGGCAAGAAGGGAAGATTTGGGGAAACTTCAAAGTTGGCTGTCCTACCTCAGTACATTAGTGACACACTGGAATCCCCTGGGCACTTTACAAAACACTGAATGGAACCTGGGTCCTACTCCAGAGATTCTGATTCAATTAGTGTAGAGTACAACCTACTCATTGAGTTTTTAATAGCTCCCTGGGTGATTCTAATGTGCTGCAGAGTTTGAGATCACAACCCTAAGTGAAGGGTAGGCACAGAGGGGAAACAACACAACCTTTATTAGAGGGAAGTGTTGCTCACATCAGAGTTCAGAGGGCCTGGCCCAAGGAGGCAACCTGTGCAGCAAAATGAACCTGCAAACCCTATCCCCCTCTAGCAACTGGTGAATATTTTCCTCACCTTCTCGGGCCAAGTCCATCGGGTTCACTCAGAGAAACCTCACTGTGAGAGGACTCCCTCTACCATCACCTCTAGTTCATGAATGCCGGTCCCTTCCAACTCTCTGTGTCCAGGCCTGAGTGTAGCTGTGGGTTCCACCTGAGGTGTGAAGGTGGATATTACCAACCATGATGTGGGCTCAGGTCTCAGCAGGTTGCGTCATCCCAGCTCACCTGAAAGCATATTTATTTTTAGATTTGCTGGCATCACATGTGGGTGATAAGATTGCGATATCTATCAGGCTGGTGACATTTTCTTCCTCCACCATCTTCAGTGAGCCATGAAGATGAGCCATGCTGTTGAGCCATGCTGGGGAAGCCAGGTGACTGGTCTTAGCAATGCTCTAAAAAGAGTCGTTGCTGAGGGCCGCCCCTTCCAGACGCACGGAGCTGTGCTCTTTCTCAGCCAAGGGTAAGGACTGCTAGATCTGCTCTGGAACTGAAGTGAGTGGGGTGCCAGCCAGCTGTTCCTGGTCAGAGGGTGGGGTCCAACCCAGAGAGTGAGGGTCAACACAGAGGATGTTGTACACCAGAGAATGAGGTCAACACAGATAGTAGGGGTCAACCCAGAGAGTGGAACCAAATCCGTGCATTTTCAACTTCACTGCAAAAGTTTCATATTAAAATCTTTGAAAAGTGGTTACCAGACAATTGTTGGTCAATGTTTTAAAAAATAAAGTGGACATAACAGCAACCCAGGATGAGCTCCATTCTTTGTTCTTTTTGAGCCTTCCAGGCATGCCCTCTGAAACTTTACACCTTTATTTGGGGTGTTTGAGATATATCTGCCTTTTGTCCTCCATATATAGTACCCATTCTTTTCTACTCTGCTTTATACGTCCTCAAATGTATGGACTGCATCAGTTACCTTATGCTTTCTGGCTTCTGGTTGGATTTAGCCACTGGGGATATCAACAGGAGATTAGAGGGAGAGAGCAGAGTGATAGTTGGGTGTTTAATGTTGTAGACAGCTGTATTTCTCCATTAAAGCTTGTAACTCCTATAAGGCTATTTTTTCCTCTGTTTTCTAGTATCCACTCCCTTCCCTTGCTCCTTCATCACTCCTGGATATGACTAACCTGGAGGATACGGCACCATTCTTCACTACTTTTGAAAATCATGCCAGGGTCTCTGGAAACAGCTCATTCTTAAATTCTCCTTTCCTACTTGGACCTTGAATGATACAAGGGGTGTGTGTGTGTGTGTGTGTGTGTGTGTGTGTGCGTGCGTGCGTGTGTGTGCACTCAAGTGCTATTGTTCGGGAACACAAGCTTGCTTAGGTCAGAGTAGAAATGTGCTCTCTAAGGAAATTCTCTGGGTGAGGAAAAGCAGTCTGTCCCGACACTATCCTGTGTCCTTCCCCCCTACAGCCTCCCTCGCTGATTTGCATGACCACTAACATGCTTTTTCCCAGTTCTCCCTCTTTTTTAAGACTCTCTCCCAAGTAAGGACAAAAGTCTTCTCCTCATTTCTCTGACCACAGTTAAGCCAGAAGGACACTATCTATTATTGCTAAGCATTAACTCACAGAAAACAAAAATGTCCTTATAGTATACTGCTTTTTTGGTCTGGCTTCTCCAAGGAGAAGATGCCAAGATAGGTTTAAACATGCAAGGACTTTATAAGGGGAAATGCCTCTGTGAAAGGAAATCAGAAAAGACCTAGAGAAGGCTGGGAGAGCCTGCAGACCAGAAAGCAAGTCTAATTCTTTGTGAAGGAGAGAGGAAAGGAGTGTTGGGGTAAAGCGTCCTAGATTGTCCTGAAGTCTAAGAAAGTTTTGGCAAAGCCGTTTGGGAATCGCTGAGCTGAAATGAGCTGACAGAGAAATCCTGGGACTCCTAGAAATGGATCTGTCTTAGTTCCAGTGCACTGAACCATTAGCTGGGAGCAATGTGTGGGAGGCTTGGCCTCAGAGCAAACACAGTGATGGATTTTGTTTATTTATTTTAAATTTTACTCAGTTGAATTTTCTTTTTTTATTATTTTTTTAATTTTATTTATCTTTGGCTGCATTGGGTCTTCGTTACTGTGAGCAGGCTTTCTCTAGTTGTGGCATTGGGGGCTACTCTTCGTTGCGGTGCACAGGCTTCTCATTGCAGTGGCTTCTCTTGTTGCAGGGCACGGGCTCTAAGCTAGTGGACTTCAGTAGTTGTGGCAAATGGGCTCAGTAGTTGTGGCTCTCGAGCTCTAGAGTGCAGGCTCAGTAGTGGTGGTGCACAGGCTTAGTTGCTCCATGGCATGTGGGGTCTTCCCAGACCAGGGGCTTGAACACGTGTCCCCTGCATTGACAGGCAGATTCTTAACCACTGAGCCACCAGGGAAGCCCCAGTGATGGATTTTAGAATGCAGCATCCAAGGCCCTCAGTCAACTAAGCTTCCTACAGTAGGAGATCTGTGAGACACAGCTACATGGCCACCACAGCTACATTTTGTTATCATGAAGAAAGCTATTGTTGCACTGTTACAATTCTGCTAATTTATCATGCCAAGCCATGCCATATAATTCTAAAAGATTCAGTACATACAGATGGAGTCAATTTTCCTGCCATCCCTGAGCTATACCGGCAACAAAGACAGACTTTGAGACAACCCTAGTACTTAATGTTAGCCCTGGGTTATAGATCATATCACCTTCATTAAGAAAACTAAAGTTCTGAGAATTGAGGCTTTTATTTACTTCTCGGTTCCTTCCTTTATTAAAAAGCATAAATTGTCTATTATATCCTTAACACCGTGTCAATTACTGTGGCTACCACAATAGAAAGAAACTGTTTCTGTCTCCAAGGGTCTTGTTATCTAGGAGAAAGATGGAAAGACATAGATAGATATAGATTTATTATACAGATATATGCAGTAAAGTGTTACAGGGTCATAATGTCTATACAGGCTATGAGGGACTGGAGCAAAAAAAAAAAAGAATAGTCAAGTGCACCAGTAGAGAGTATGGAAGTCCTTCGAGAGAAGTTTAACCTCATGCCAAGTCTTTGAGGGTCTACCAGATGGACAGAGACCTACCACTACAGGTGTGGGACAGAACTAGCAGGCAGAGAGAGTCATGAAAACAAGTATGAGGTTTGACCCATGTGGGAAGTTGCAACAGTTTGGAATGATAGCAACATAAGAAATGAATAGGGAGTAGGCTATAGAAGAGAGATTGGAGAGGGCTGAAGTTAGAGACAAGGCAGGGGTTGGATTGGGAAAAAGCATGCAAGGAAGAAGTCTGAAATGTAACCGTTATACCACAGATTGTAAATTGAGAAATGAGGTGATCAGATTTACACTGAAGGAAGATCTCCCTGGCTACAGGATGGAGAAGGGATTGAGGAAGTCAGAGTGGACACAAGGAAACCAGGTTGGTAACATTGAAAGGCCAGCAAGAGATAAGGCCTTAAATGAACCCAGGTAGAAGCAGTGGTTCTAGAGAAGAAGGTATGTGGTCAAGAAATGATGGGGACACAGCATCAATCATACTCTGATTGATAGGATGTGAGGAGGAGAGGTGAGTGTGAGGAAGATATTAGCGTGGTAGACGTGATGCCCTGTGGGGGTCCATGGTAAAAAAAGAAAGATACTGTTATTAACTGTGGCAGACAGAAATCTAAGATGGCCCCAACATCCTCGCCCTCTGGCATCCACACACTGTAGAATTCCTCCCAACTTGGGTGTGTGTGGGACTTGTGAGTATGATGAGGTGTTACTCCTGTGATTGTTACGTTATAGGGCAAAGGTAAATGAACTTTCACAGAGGTAATTAAGGACCTTAATCAGTTGGCTTTCTTAAATGTTTTATTTTATTTTATTTTTTCTAGTATTACTGAGATATAATTGACGTATTATTAAGCACTGTATAAGTTTAAGGTGTACAGCATAATGATTTCACTTACATACATCGTGAAATGATTATCACAATAAGTTTAGTGAACATCATCTCATATAGAAAAATTTAAAAAACAGAATTAAGAAAGAGAAAACACTTTTTCCTTATGATGAAAACTCTTAGGATTTACTTTTTTAACAATTTTCATATATAACATAGTGTTAATTATATTCATCATGCTGTATATCACATCCCTAGTACTTATTTATCTTATAACTGGAAGTTTGTACTTTTTGACTTTATCTAATTCCTCCTCCCTCACCCCCTGCCTCTGGCAACCACAAATCTGATCTCTTTCTCTATGAGTTTCTTTGTATGTTTGTTTTGAAGTATAATTGACCTACAACACTCTGTTATTTCCTGTTACACAGCATAGTGATTCGATATTTCTATAAACTTCAAAACAATCACCATGAGAAGTCTAGTTACAATATATCACCAAACAGAGATTCCACATAGTTGTTGACTATATTCCGCACATTACACATTTCATACCTATGACTTACATAGTTTGCAACTGGAAGTTTCTATCTCTTAATCTCCCTCACCTACTTCTTTCCTCCTTTCACTCAGTCTGTTGGCTTTGAGTTAATTCAGAGGGAGATTATCCTGGATGGGCCTGGCCTAATCAGATGAACTCTTTAAAACAGGGTTTATAACAAGGACCTACTGTATGCACAGGGAACTCTGCTCAATGTTATTTGGCAGCCTGGATGGGAGGAGAGTCTGGGGGAGAATGGATACATGTATATGTATGGCTGAGTTTCTTTGCTGTGCACCTGAAACTATCACCGCATTGTTAATCGGCTATACTCCAATATAAAATAAAAAGCTAAAACTAAAACAGTGTTTAGAAGTTAGAGATGCTTTCTCTTGCTGACCTGGAAGAGGCAGGCCACTGTGAGTTCTATAGCTGCAAAGAAATGAATTCTGCCAACACTCATGTGAACTTGGAAGAGGACCTTTAGCCTCAGATGAGACCCTAGCCCTGCCTGAAATCTCAATTGCAGCCTTGTAAAACCCTGAGACAAGGACCCAGTGAATTTGTGCCTGGATTACTGACCCATGAAAACTGTGAGATAATAAATAATTGGCATTCATTTAAGCTGCTCAATTTGAGGTAATTTTTTAATACAGCAATAGAAAGCCAATACACTGATAATCACTGTGAACAAAATAATCTTAATGCAATGTCTTTTATGTTCTCCAGGTAGCTTTTATGAGCAGAAAATGTTATTCAGAGGTCATTTTAAAATTAAATTTTAAAAATATTCTATTAATTAAGGGTCCATGTTCAAAAATCTAGTTCTTCTTTAATCTATTACTTTTGATTTATACATCTTACAGTTCTCATTATGGAGCTAGTGAGTTTAACCATCACTTTTTAAGGAAATTTGATCCCAGTTACAAACTTATTAAAGAAAACAGTCTGTGCTGCATTGATAAATTTAATATATTGGATTTCACTTAAAAGAACTTTGATTGTCCAATAAATTTTCTCAATTACTTAAATGATTCTTATAAATCTAATAAATTAACCTTTTAAAATAGTGATTAAGTTTTCTTAATTATTT
The DNA here is from genome assembly GCF_951394435.1 of Stenella coeruleoalba. Lineage (NCBI taxonomy): Eukaryota > Metazoa > Chordata > Mammalia > Artiodactyla > Delphinidae > Stenella > Stenella coeruleoalba. The sequence goes on along the minus strand of NC_137151.1, from coordinate 107,809,442 downwards.
GAATATGATATAAACTAAGATTTCAACCAAAACTCATATCTAAATTAATCATTCAATTACTTATTGTAAATTGAAGTTACAAGGTTAGTCTGTAATTCTAATAGACCAAATTCCCTTAAATATGATAAGAACATAAAGTATCAAAAATGCACAGATTTCTAAATACAAAAATATTAATAATATGAATTTATAATCTAAATATTCTACCCTTAATTCTAAATCTTTTAAAGTAGTTATTAAAAGATACTTATACATGAAAGAAAGAAATATATCATCACAAACAATTTTGGAGGAGGGTCCTCCTCAAGTGATTGAGCCTGCACTGTGGTCAGTGACATAAACCAGAAGGGGAGATCTGGAGATGCTGATGTCCAGAGAGAGTTCTTGTGACCCTGCCTGCCAAGGGGACCACTTTTTATCATCCCAAGTTTTGAGCTCCATAAATTAGAGAAGGTGTTTTCACACCATCCATATCCTGGTTTTAAGTCATCACTAATTCTTCCATCTGCACATGGATGGAGTCTGCAATCCCAGCCCAAGAGTCACGTTATGACAGAGAATGGATCTTGGATCAGGGATGGGACCTTCAAGTCACTCTGCTCCTGCTCATTCTTGGCAAGAATTTCCCTTTCTATCCATACCAGCACCTAGCCCTTAGGTCCCTGGTGGAAGAAAGGGACCAAAGAGGTGCAAAGCAGGAGGGATAAACTGAAAAGGACTTGGTCTGGAAAAGCACGTGGAGAGCTGGGCTGTTCTGTTTTTCCTTTGGGATCTGGAAATGTAGGGAGAAGCTGTATGTATTATTTGCAGACTTATTAATGGGCTAGGTCTCATGGTTGAATTCCCAGCCAATCACTCAGCCTTGCTCTGAGAAATAGTTCCCCTCCCCCACTCCCACTTCCTTCCTTTTTGTCTATACAATCCTGTCCAAGTTGGTACAGACACCTAGGGTGGCAACATTCATTTACTCTCTGACATACACCCCTCTGCCTCTCCCACTGGCAAATGCTTTAGGTTTGCCAGGAGCCAAGTGAGCTTTGGGTAACCCCAGAGATGCGAGTCCTTCTTGGAAAATGATGTCTTAAAGCATGGGTGTGCACAGCCTTACCATCTCTTTTTTGTCTCCATTTCTCTCCTATTCCCCACTCTCCTTTTTGTCTCCTTTTTGTCTTCTCTCCCTTTATTTTGGTCTCTTACCCTCTCTTTCTCTCATTCTCCTTCCTCACTTTTTTCTTCCTTTTTTCTCCTATTCTTCTGCACTAGGATATACATATTTTTGGATTTCATTTTTTAAGGAGAATAGTGGGGAGATGGGTAAGTTTGTATTAGTGTCAATAAAAATAGTCAAGCTTGTGAGACATTGCTATGTAATAGGCATAGTGATAAATATCTGACATGTGTTACCATTTGATCTTCAAAACAACCTTGGTTGATTGATTGATATATATTGTTCCTATTTTCCATAGGTAGAAACTGCAGCTCAGAGAGGGTACTTAGTTTTTCCAGAGTTACTAAGTATGGTTTAATCACATGTCCCAGGCGGACTGACTCTAGCATCACACTCTGAATCACTCTCCCTTGGCAACCCAAGGCCAATTACACACTCCATGTGACTAGATGGCTTCAATATTATTTCCCTGACATCCTTGCCCCTTGAAGCCAGGGCACAGCCAGGTGCCCATATCTCTGTACCTCACCCTGACCCTCTGCACAGACTATGCCCACTAATGGAAAATCTAGAGATTATTTTATTTCGAGAAGAGTGTTTATTAAACCCACCCTAAAAGGCCAGAGCTCCTCTTTACTCATGCTTGCTGACATGTGTTGGAAACTAAGTAACCCGCTCTAGTACAGAGTACAGGGATGCTATCTGAAATGTGAGCAGACAGGGTAAAAGAGGGGAGTGGGTATTGGTGGATGGGCTGAGATTCAAAAAGTCTTGCAAGCTGGGGTGAGGATAAGTGAACTGCATAGCTACAGTCTCTGCCACAAGGAACTGTTTGGTGATCAACTGTGTATTTTAGGGGTGGCAGATGGTCCCCAAAGCATCACGCCTCCTTGTGTAGTCTTTATCACACTGACTCTGAGCTTGGCCATGTCACTTGCCCTGGTCAAGAGATGACATCAAGTGACACAAGCCGAGGCATGGTAAGCTCTTACACAGAAGCTTTCCTTTCTAAACTTAGCCAATAGGTAAAGAATCCCAGACTATCCTGCTGGAGAAAGAGGCCATGTGGGCAACTGAGGCACCCCAACAAACATCCAAGGCCTCAGACACAAAAATGAGGCCATTTTGGATGCTCCAACCCCAGGTGGGCAGTCCCAGGGAACACCATGTAGAGTGGAGATAAGTCATCCCACTGAGCCTTGCCCAGATTCCTGACCCACAGAACAATGTGCAATAAAGTAGTTGTTTTAAGTCACTGAGTTTTGGAGTAGTTTGTTCTACAGTCATAGATAACTGATGTAGGATCCTGAAAAGTTAAATGCTCAATGATTGATCCACAGGTTTTTTCCTACCAATTTCTCATCCTCTCCAAGGACATCTCTAACCAGCTTCTCCTCATCTCTCCTGTAGAAGAAATAAGGGCTCATGAAATGAAAAGCAGAATAAAGAGGGGCTTTTCCAGTAACTTATGGTACCCCCTGGGCTCTCCCAAGCAATGCACAGTAACATTATAGACCAAAGAGGTCAAATCATTTTTTGGAAAAAGAGGTCTCTTTTCACTTCCAGAGGCCCTGAGCTGATGAAAGTGCTGGGAATTTCCTGCGGTGCCCTGAGTAGTGAGAGGGTCTTCAGTCCTTGCAAAGAGTGGGGGAGAGGTGTCTTCTTCAGCTATGCTATCCCCACTGGAGATCCTCACAAGCTCCAAGGAGAAGTGTGGCAGAGGGTAAAGGAGAAGCCTGGGGTGAAAAAGACATGGTTTGGAGATCCCTTTGATGACACTTTGAGATCTACACGCAGATTGGTTGGGAGCTAGACCTCCAGGGAGATGGTAGATTGCTTTTGGAGAGGTGGAGGACTTCATTAAAAGGAAACTATGAGAACGGACTAGTTAATCAGTAGGTAGCAATGTCTGTCCACTCAATATAGTAAATGTGTCCTTGTCCCATGAGTGTGAGCAGCTCAGGACAGGAACTATATGTTAATCATCTTACATACACAGTACTACCACTGGCCTGGCATCATGCCCTCATGCAGGCCGTTTCACTTCCTGTCTCTACTTTCTCACCTGTGGAATGAGGTAGCTGAACAAGATACTCCCCAAATTCCCTTCTGATGTTAACTATCTTGGTCTTCCACAGAGAATGTGCAGCCTGGGGTTTCATTTCATTCGTTCTGCAGGTAAAGGCCTGATCTCTTTCCCAGCACACTAGCAGGTTAAACTGGAAAGAAAAGAGAGGAAAAACCACAGATTGGCCCTTTCCTTCCTGGTGGCTTCCCCAAATGGAGGCCCAAGAGAGGAAGAGGTAGGACTCCTTCTTCAACGTGGGGTCTGTAGCCTCAGCCTGCTGAGCTTTGGCTGGGATGCATCCCCAGCAGGGTAAAATGGGGGTTCTCATCAGCGTGGGAGAGGAAAGAAGGCAGGTGGAGTCTGTCCCGGGTCAGGGAAGTCACACAAGCATCCCAAGCAGCTGAGACAACAAGAACCCACTGAGGAGAAGAGGCACATCAGAGGAGATGGGCCCAGCAAGCCCATGAATGAAGAAGTTGGGGAGGGTAGCAGAGGCCAGTTTCACAGGCAAAGCTTTTCCGAAGGGTGGAGGAGGCAGGAATGAGAAGCAAGGTGGTGAGGCTCAGAGCCCCTGAGACAAATGCAAGTATTTGCAAGCTCATGGCAAAGAATGTGAGGAGAAATCAATAATGTCACCCAGCAGTGGGAGGTCACAAACCCGTGTCAGCAGCGGCAGAAAGAATAGAAGGAGGCAATGCAGGCGGGCAGGTTCAAAGGCTGAAGAGAAACAGGCAATAGAACCGCTGTCTCAGATTTCCCCTGCAGAAAGGTCCTGAAGATGAAGTCATGACATTTGAGACATAATTTAACATCACAAATGTGATTTATACTCTGTCCCTTATACATGACATTTGAGACATAATTTAACATCACAATTGTGATTTATACTCTGTCCCTTTTTTTTTCTTGGTATTTAAAAGATTTAATACAGGGGAAAAAAAGTATTATATAGTGGTACCAGTTCTTCATACAAATCAAGCATAGTTTATATTATTTCAAAAGTTATTCACATTATTTTCGATACCACAGTCATACGGAACAAGTTCTTGACACACAGAAAATTTGTATAATTTCAGTATATAAAAACAAAAATTTAAACATAGGTCATTCAGAAATTTAGAAAGTTTAGAAAGTTTTAAAATGCATGGAGATATGTACAACCAAAAGGAGAAAAAAAATGTATGTCTGTACATATTTTAAAGAAACAAACTGATCTGACTCAAACTTGTATGTCACACTCTCAATCAAAAAAGTATACATAACTGGACTGAAAGCAAACTAGAGGACTGAAACAGTACTAAATATCATAGCATCATAGCTTAGTGCTTTATGATTTGCAGCCCATTTCATTTTATCTTTATAGTTGCTTGGGGAAATCAGAAGGGCAGGTCATCAACTTCATTTACTGATAAGGGAATGAAGTTCTAAAATGATTGAGGGACTCACCTAGGTCACTCTGCAGGCAGGAACCCAGGGAAATAGATGTATACTTGGTACCAGAGGACCCGCCCTCCCCAGGTTCTGCTACTAGGTTGACCCAGGAATTCACTGCTTTTAAAAAATTACCACTTTTTAAAAAATATACTGAAATAAATATATTCACATGACTTATCTTTCCTTACCACTATGATTTCTTACACAATTAAAATTTGTGAGTAATATTTATGTGAATAAAAACAAACTAAATGCTGCAAACCATTGTGAGTGGGACCATTGTATTACTCTAATTATAGAAAGAAAATTTGAAGGAGGACCTACAAGATGGTGGGGGAGTAAGATGTGCAGATCACCTTCCTCCCCACAGATACACCAAAAATACATCTACATGTGGAACAACTTCTACAGAACACCTACAGAATGCTAGCAGAAGACCTCAGACTTCCCAAAAGGCAAGAAACTCCCAACGTACCTGGCCATGTGGTTGACAGGGTCTTGGTGCTCCAGCCGGTGTCAGGCCTGAGTCTCTGAAATGGGAGAGCTGAGTTCAGGACTTTGGTCCACCAGAGACCTCCCGACCCCTTGTAATATCTCCCAGAGATCTCTATCTCAGTGCTAAGACCCAGCTCCACTCAATGACTATCAACCTCCAGTGCTGGACACCCCATACCAAACAATTAGCAAGATAGGAACACAACCCCACCCATTAGTGGAGAAGATGCCTAAAATCATAATAAGTTCACAGACACCCCAAAACGCACCATCAGATGCAGTCCTGCCCACCAGAAAGACAAGATCCAGACTCATCCACCAGAACACAGGCACCAGTCCCCTCCACCAGGAAGCCTACACAACCCACTGAACCAACCTTAACCGCTGGGGACAGACACCAAAAACAATGGGAACTATGAACCTGCAACCTGCGAAAAGGAGACGCCAAACACAGTAAGTTAAGCAAAATGAGAAGACAGAGAAACACAGAGCAGATGAAGGAGCAAGACAAAAACCCACCGGACCATACAAATGAAGAAAATAGGAAGTCTACCTGAAAAAGAATTCAGAGTACTAATAGTAAAGATGATCCAAAATCTTGGAAATAGAATGGAGAAAATACAACAAATGTTTAACAAGGAACTAAAAGAACCAAGAGCAAACAATGACAAACAACACAACAAATGAAATTAATAATTCTCTAGAAGGAATCAATAGCAGAATAATTGAGGCAGAAGAATGGATAAGTGACCTGGAAGACAAAATATTGGAAATAACTACTGCAGAGAAGAATAAAGAAAAAAAAATGAAAAGAATTGAGGACAGTCCCAGACACCTCTGGGAAAACATTAAGTGCACCAACATTTGAATATAGTGGTCCCAGGAGAAGAGAAAAAGAAAGGGTCTGAGAAACTATTTGAAGAGATTATAGTTGAAAAATTCCTTAACATGGGAGGGGAAATAGTCAATCAAGTCCAGGAAGCACAGAGAATCCCATACAGGATAAATCCAAGGAGAAACATGCTAAGACACATACTAATCAAACTATCAAAAATTAAATACAAAGAAAAAATATTAAAAGCAGCAGGGAAAAGCAACAAATAACATACAAGGGAATCCCCATAAGGTTAACAGCTGATCTTCCAGCAGAAACTCTGCAAAAACAAGGGAGTGGCAGGACATATTTAAAGTGATGAAAGGAAAAAACCTATGACCAAGATTACTCTACCCATCAAGGATCTCATTCAGATTTGATGGAGAAATTAAAACCTTTACAGACAAGCAAAAGCTAGTAGAAATCAGCACCACCAAACCAGCTTTACAACAAATGCTAAAGGAACTTCTCTAGGCAGGAAACACAAGAGAAGGAAAAGACCTACAAAAACAAACCCAAAACAATTAAGAAATGGTAATAGGAACATACATATAGATAATTACCTTAAATGTAAATGGATTAAATGCTCCAATCAAAAGACATAGACTGGCTGAATGGATACAAAAACAGGACCCATATATATGCTGTCTACAGGAGACCTACTTCAGACCTAGGGACACATACAGATTGAAAGTGAGGGGATGGAAAAAGATATTCCATGCAACTGGAAGTCAAAAGAAAACTGGAGTAGCAATTCTCATATCAGACAAAATAGACTTTAAAATAAAGACTATTACAAGAGACAAAGAAGGACACTACATAATGATCAAGGGGTAAATCCAAGAAGATATAACAATTGTAAGTATTTATGCACCCAACATTAGGAGAACCTCAATACACAAGGCAAATGCTAACAGCCATAAAAGGGGAAATCAACAGTAACACAATAATAGTAGGGGACTTTAAGACTCTATTTCACCAATGGACAGATCATCCAAAATGAAAATAGATAAGGAAACACAGGCTTTAAATGACACATTAAACAAGAGGGACTTAAATGATATTTCTAGGACATTCCATCCCAAAACAGCAGAATACATTTTCTTCTCAAGGGCTCATGGAACATTCTCCAGAATACCTCATATCCTGGGTCACAAATCAAGACTTGGTAAATCTAAGAATACTGAAATCTTATCAAGTATCTTTTCAGACCACAATGCTATAAGACTAGATATCAATTACAGGAAAAAAATCTGCAAAAAATACAAACACATGGACGCTAAACAATACACTACTAACTAACCAGAAGATCACTGGAGAAATCAAAGAGGAAATCAAAAAATACCTAGAAACAAATGACAGTGAAAACACGATGACCCAAAACCTATGGGATGCAACAAAAGCAGTTCTAAGAGGGAAGTTTATAGCAATACAAACCTACCTCAAGAAACAACAAACATCTCAAATAAAAAACCTAAACTTAAACCTAAAGCAATTATAGAAAGAAGAACAAAAAACCCCCAAAGTTAGCAGAAGGAAAGAAATCATAAAGATCAGATCAGAAATAAATGAAAAAGACATGAAGGAAATGATAGCAAAGATCAATAAAACTAAAAGCTTGTTCTTTGAGAAGATAAACAAAATTGATAAACCATTTGACAGACTCATCAAGGAAACAAGGGAAAAGATTCAAATCAATAGAATTAGAAATGAAAAAGGACAAGTAACAACTGACACTGAAGAAATACAAAGGATCATGAGAGATTACTACAAGCAACTATATGCCAATAAAATGGACAACCTGGAAGACATAGACAAATTCTTAGAAAAGCACAACCTTCTGAGACTGAACAAGGAAGAAATAGAAAATATAAACAGGCCAATCACAAGCACTGAAATTGAAACTGTAATTTAAAATCTTCCAACAAACAAAAGCCCAGGACCAGATAGCTTCACAGGTGAATTGTATCAAACATGTAGAGAAGAGTCAAAACCTATCCTTCTCAAACTCTTCCAAAACATAGCAGAGGATGGAACACTCCCAAACTCATTCTACAAGGCCACCATCAAGCTGATACCAAAACTAGACAAAGATGTCACAAAAAAAGAAAACTACAGGCCAATATCACTGATGAACACAGATGCAAAAAATCCTCAACAAAACACTAGCAAACAGAATCCAACAGCGCATTAAAAGGATCATACACTATGATCAAGTGTGGTTTATCCCAGGAATGCAAGGATTCTTATATACACAAATCAGTCAATGTGATACACCATCTTAACAAACTGAAGGAGAAAAACCATATGATCATCTCAATAGATGCAGAGAAAGCTTTCAACAAAATTCAACACCCATTTATGATAAAAACCCTCCAGAAAGTAGGCATCGAGGGGATTTACCTCAACATAATAAAGGCCATATATGACAAACCCACAGCCAACATCATCCTCAATGGTGAAAAACTGAAACCATTTCCACTAAGATCAGGAACAAGACAAGGTTGCCCACTCTCACCACTCTTATTCAACATAGTTTTGGAAGGTTTAGCCACAGCAATTAGAGAAGAAAAAGAAATAAAAGGGATCCAAATTAGAAAAGAAGAAGTAAAACTGTCACTGTTTGCAGATGACATGATACTATACATAGAGAATCCTAAAGGTGCTACCAGAAAACTACTAGAGCTAATCAATGAATTTGGTAAAGTAGCGGGATACAAAAGTAATGCACAGAAATCTCTTGCATTTCTCCACATTAATGATGAAAAATCTGAAAGAGAAATTAAGGAAACACTTCCATTTGCCATTGCAACAAAAAGAATAAAATACCTAGGAATAAACCTACCTAAGGAGACAAAAGACCTGTTTGCAGAAAACTGCAAGACACTGATGAAAGAAATTAAAGATGATACAAACAGATGGAGAGATATACCATGTCCTTAGATTGGAAGAACGAGCATTGTGAAAATGACTGTACTACCCAAAGCAATCTACAGATTCAGTGCAATCCCTACCAAACTACCAATGGGATTTTTCACAGAACTAGAAGAAAAAAATTCACAATTTGTATGGAAACCCAAAAGACCCCGAGTAGCCAGAGCAATCTTGAGAAAGAAACACAGGGCTGGAGGAATCAGGCTCCTGGACTTCAGGCTATATTGCAAAGCTACAGTAATCAAGACAGTATGGTACTGGCACAAAAACAGAAATATAGTTGAATGGAACTGGATAGAAAGCCCAGAGATAAAGCCACACACATATGGTCACCTTATCTTTGATAAAGGAGGCAAGAATATACAATGGAAAAAAGACAGCTTCTTCAATAAGTGATCCTGGGAAAACTGAACTGCTACATGTAAAAGAATGAAATTAGAACACTCCCTAACACCATACACACACAAAAAATCAAAATGGTTTAAAGACCTAAATGTAAGGCCAGACACTATAAAACTCTTAGAGGAAAACATAGGCAGAACACTCTATGACATAAATCACAGCAAGATTCTTTTTGACCCACCTCCTAGAGAAATGGAAATAAAAACAAAAATAAACAAATGGGACCTAATGAAACTTAAAAGCTTTTGCACAGCCAAGAAACCATAAACAAGACACACACACACACAAAATGCCCTCAGAATGGGAGAAAATATTTGCAAACAAAGCAACTGACAAAGGATTAATCTCCAAAATATACAAGCAGCTCATGCAGCTCAGTATCAAAAAAACAAACAACCCAATCCAAAAATGGGCAGAAGATCTAAATAAATATTCCTCCAAAGAAGATATACAGATTGCCAGCAAACACATGAAAGGATGCTCAACACCACTAATCATTAGAGAAATGCAAATGAAAACTACAGTGAGGTATCTCCTCACACCAGTCATAATGGCCATCATCAGAAAATCTACAAACAAAAAATGCTGGAGAGGGTGTGGAGAAAAGGGAACCCTCTTGCACTGTTGGTGGGAATATAAATTGATACAGCCACTATGGAGAACAGTATGGAGGTTCCTTAAAAAACTAAAAATAGAACTACCATATGACCCAGCAATCCCACTACTGGACATATAACCTGAGAAAACCATAATTCAAGAAGAGTTATATACCACAATGTTCATTGCAGCACTATTTACAATAGCCAGGACATGGAAGCAACCTAAGTGTCCATCATTGGATGAATGGATAAAGAAGATATGACACATATATACAATGGAATATTACTCAGCCATAAAAGGAAACGAAATTGAGTTATTTGTCGTGAGGTGGATGGACCTAGAGTCTGTCATACAAAGTGAAGTAAGTCAGAAAGAGGAAAACAAATACCATATGCTAACACATATATCTGGAATCTTAAAAAAAAAAATGGTTCTGAAGGACCCAGGGGCAGGACAGGAATAAAGACACAGACATAGAGAATGGACTTGAGGACATGAGGAGGGGGAAGGTAGGCTGGGATGAAGTGAGAGAGTGGCATGGACATATATACACTACCAAATGTAAAATAGATAGCTAGTAGGAAGCAGCTGCATAGCACAGGGAGATCAGCTCGGTGCTTTGTGCCTACCTATAGGGGTGGGATAGGGAGGATGGGAGGGAGATGCAAGAGGGAAGGGATATGGGGATACATGTATACATATAGCTGACTCACTTTGTCATACAGCAGAAAGTTACACACCATTGTAAAGCAATTACTCTAATAATGATGTTAAATTAAAAAAGAGAGAAAGAAGAGTTTGGAAAATGACTTGTGCAACTGCAAACCAGTATTTAAAATGGAAATTCAGTTCTTTGCGCCTTAATCTGCTTCTTTGAAAAGAGTCAACACATAGTTGTGTGCTGGGGAAAATACTTTAACTCCAACCCTATCGTAAATGTTTCCTCTTATAAGGGTTCATGAGCTCTGGGCTGTCTTGGAATCACAGAGATCCCTAGTTGTTTTTTATTTAAATAGATCTCTATTGGGGTATAATTGCTTCACAATACTGTGTTAGTTTCTGTTGTACAACAAAGTGAATCAGCCATATGCATACATATATCCCCATATCCCCGCCCTCTTGCATCTCCCTCCCACCCTCCCTATCCCACCCCTCTAGGTTGTCGCAAAGCACCAAGATGATCTCCCTGTGCTATGCTGTTGCTTCCCACTAGCTTTCTATTTTACATGATAGTGTATATATGTCGCTGCTACTCTCACTTTGCCCCAGATTCCCCCTCCCCCACCATGTCTTCAAGTTCATTCTCTATGTCTATGTCTCCATTAGTTGAGTTTCTCTTTGTGCTCATGAAGGAGAGGCTGCTTGGCTGGATTTTCATCAGCAAGTAAGCAGAAGTGTTCAGTGTGAAAAGGAGTACAGAGCAGTGGGCTCTGCCACCACCCATCTCATTTGCAGCAAAGGAAGGAGAGAATTAGGGCAGGCTACTAGGTCATGGGAGTGCAGGAGGGAAGCTTCCAGCAAGAGAGGGTGAAGTTCAGTAGGTGTTAAGCCCCAAATGAGAGTGCCCACAAAGTTCTTGACAGCAGGGACCAGGTGGCAATGACCATGCAAGGTGACCCATACCTTAAGGTGAAGCACAGGCAATAGGAATAAGGGCATTTAGAGGGGGCTGTGCCTTGGAGGAGTCTGGGAAGTGTCCACACTTCCAGGAGTGGCCTGGATGTGCTCCCCAAAGTGGTAGAGAAAAGCAGGAAGGAAATCCCAGGGTAGAGATGGGGAAGCTGGACTGCTGCCTGTGTGCAGGCAACACTGGGACAGCCGTGCTGGCTGGCTGTGATCAGTGCTGGGAGTAGGTGACATACGTTTAGAAAAATTGTTTGGAGTATGTTATAGGAAATCCAGGGAGGTAACATGACCCTCAAGACCACCACCAAAACAGGATAACAAAGCATTCATCCAACTCTGCCACCACTGGCCATGTGCTCATGGTCAAGTCATTCTCTCTCTCTCTCTCTCTCTCTCAGCCTCACTCCTATTATTTGTGTAACAAGGTGGTTGAGAAGATCATCACAATAGTCACTATTAGTCAGGGTTTGCGCTAACAGTTATTCACTCAATCCTCCAATAGCCCTGTGAAATAGGACCTGGGATTATGCCCATTTTACAGATGAGAAAACTGAGACACAGAGAAGAAATAACTTCTCTGAGTATGCACAGTTAATCAGGTAGGGGAGCTGGAATATGCAATCCTTCATTCTGCCTCTAGAGCTCATGTTCTTATCCAGTACTCCATGCTGCCTCTTCAAAATCCTCCCAAATCAGCACTAAACTTAAGCATAAAATTTAAAAGAGCTGCCATCTCCCCTGAGCAAAAATAGGACACTGGACCCTTTTTCCCCAAATGACAAAGTCACGCCTCCCTCATGCAACCTTGGATCACCCCAGACTCCTGCCCTACCCAGGAGAAAAGTCTGCTGGATGAGCCCTGGAGGGTGGGAGCATTTGTGACCGTCACTTCAGCTCCCGCAGAATTTCTGTTTCAACCATGACTGCTTAAACCATGCCTGGCTGCTGTCCTTGTCATAAGGACTGATTGTCCTTGTGCTCCAATCAGTCAATCAGACTGAGGAGTAATAATAAAAAGCAATTCTTAATACGAACAAAGGCAATAGTAATGAAAAGAATGATTGAAGATCCTCCCAAGGAAGACAGGGGTCACAGAACACAGAATCATAAAATACTGTGGTCAGAAGGTTGCTTAGACATCATTCAACCCACCCTCTTTGTGCTTCTGATGAAATTGAGCTCCAAGAGGCTAGTCCCCTGCCTGAGGTCACGTAGCTCATAGAATCAGCACTCTGACTTATACCCAATTTCCTGAGTCTACTTATTAAAGATCGTGCCAGAAAAGGCAGGTGTCTTCTTTTCCAGTCCTACAAGAGTGACTCTTGCGTTCCCAGGACACACAGTGTTGCTGGCTTGGAGAGGGTGAGAAGTCTAGAACCACTGCCTCTGTGAGCTGAGAGGGGCCTCAGACCTCCACCCCACCCATACGTCAGCCTACAGAGAGTTAAAAGTCAAAAGCTCCTAGCCTTGAACCCTCGGCCTCTGTGTGGTCCTGTCCCAAGTCCAGAACAGTTTTCAAGTTCTGGCCTTTGTCCCTAGAAAAAGGGGGTGCAGCACCCGCAGTCCTTAGGACTTTCTCAGCTCCTGATCCTTCCAGGACCTCAAACTTCAGAAGGATGGTTTTCAGTGCATTTCTCAATATGGAAGATCACTTGTGTTAGGCTCAGAGAACACCTTCTCCACAAACGAAAAGGCTCCATTTGCCCTGGCCTCAAGTAGCCACGTGAATTAGACATATTAGTTCAAATCTCTGGGTTCCCCTTTCAACAACCACAGACTAAATGGACTTAAAAGTGAATGATAACTTCCCTGCCTCCTGGGAAGTACCCAGGGCCTCATTTGCCCTGGCTTTGCCATCCTCCCTTCACTGAGGTGCCCCTTCTTACTGATGAGTCTGGTTCATCTTCCCCTGCCAGCCCAGGAGGCACCAGCCTTACAGGAAGACCTAGAAGGATCTGACTTGAAAATCATATAACGAAGGCTGAAATGTCAGCCACCTCTCTCTAGGCTCCCCCCGTCTCTGTTTCTACGCGGCGACCCTTAGCAAGTGCTTACTCTGCTTATCAGTTTATCTGTATCACTCTGAGTGCAGTCCTTTAAGCTAAGAAGGAAAAATTAATCACAAGAAAAGTAATATATAGACCACAGTATCTGGTTGCAACTACTTGAGATAGTTACAAATATCTCAGGTGAGAATGTGGAGACAGTTGCCCTGGGGCACATGCTCTCCATCTCAGTCCTGCCTCAGTACCCGGCTCTGTTTTCACCAGCTCCCATGGACATTCTTACGTCCTGCTTCCTTCTCTTTTCTTTTTCTTATATTTTCAAAGCCTGGTCTCATTCCAAAAAAAAAAAAAAAGGAAGTCCTTACACTGACATTGCCCTCCAGTCCACATGCTGGGAGGCTGCCCCAAATATCTCTTAGTTTCTTCCACAAGTCATGGAGGCCACCCCACTGTGGAACCCTCGAGCATCCTTATCCATGTAACGCCTGACCTGTCTCCCTCACTACCTCCCTTCCACCTGGACATTAGCAGCTCTCCCATAAAACGTAGTACAGTCTTATTTTGAATGAGTTGGTGGCCGGGTCAGTCCATACTCCTTCCCTAGATTAATTAAGTCATATTTCTTTCGATGAATATGCAGCGTTCACTGGCATTGACACAAAACTTGCTTTTTCCGAGAGAGCTTTCTCTGCAACGACGCCTACCTTTCTTCTGCTTGGTGTCATTCCCTGAGAGCAGCCTGCTCATGGCTTCTCCTCTGCCCCATCTTCATCCTCTAGTCTTCTCTTCCCCTTCACAGTGTGATACTAACTGCACTTTCTGGAAGAAAAAAATCAAGTCTTTTTTTTTTTTTTAAGCTGAGCACAAAAGGGAAGAATGTGTAGGGACCAAGGGTTATTTAGCAACTTCTTAAAGAAATCAGAGCAAATTCTCATCTGCCTGTCTCAACATTTCTCTTAGAATAAGAACCCTATGAGAAATGTTGAGACAGGCAGATAAAAAAAGGTCATGAAGAACCGTTAAGGGGTAAGACAGGAATAAAGACACAGACCTACTAGAGAATGGATTTGAGGATTATGGGGAGGGGGAAGGGTAAGCTGGGACAAAGTGAGAGAGTGGCATGGACATATATACACACCAAACATAAAATAGATAGCTAGTGGGAAGCAGCCGCATAGCACAGGGAGATCAGCTCGGTGCTTTGTGACCACCTAGAGGGGTGGGATAGGGAGGGTGGGAGGGAAACACAAGAGGGAAGAGATATGGGAACATATGTATATGTATAACTGATTCACTTTGTTATAAAGCAGAAACTAACACACCATTGTAAAGCAATTATACTCCAATAAAGATGTTAAAAAAAAAAAAAAGAACCCTATGGCTGAAAGGAACTGGGAGGAATTATTCATGCTTCGGGGCAAGACCTCCCTGTGACCGTGTCAAACAGCTGGCCTCTGCTTTCTGAAGTTTCTTTAGGGATGGAGCCCTCAGTAGTTTTCCTTTCGCCTTTCATCACAGGCTGTCACAATTCTGGCTGCAGGAAGTGGTTTCTTAACATCTGACTTTCATTCCTGGGGCATCAACACCACCCGCTCAGCCTCTGATACTCACAACTTTCCATCACTCTCTCATCCTGGGGGAATGTCCCGTCAGCTTCATCTGGTAGGACCTCAGGCTCCCAGGAGAGGAGCCAGCCAGAGCAGGGATGGGAGGGAGGGTGGGAGCCAAGGCAAACCACAGGTCCATGCCTGGCTGGAGGGGGAATCTTACTAGGGGTGAGAGTGGGAATGTGGGCCAGGGGGGCTCGACTTTCAGGACTTTTAAGAAGAAGCCAGAAATCCGGATTTTTGAGTGACCTCTCCCGCTTTCCACATCTTCTCCAGTGAGATCCATGACTATGGAACACAGGGCACCTGACATTTTTTTACATTTTTTTATAATTGAAAAATATTTGACATGTAACATTGTGTAAGTTTAAGGTATACAACATGTTGATTTGATAATTTATATATTGCAGTATGATTGCCATTGTAGTACCTGACTCTTAATCCTTCCCCAAAGTGCTTTCCAAGGAGTTAATGAGCAAATGAGTCTCTGATTCCTGACAGATACAGGAAAGCTCCCTTGAGCCCTTGTCCTTTCAGTGGAATTTCTCCCAGGACCAACCCCAATGGTTCTTCCGTGGTCACAAGCCAGAGACCCCAGGCTGGAAGCTCACAAAGGCTATAATGAAAGTCTTTAAACTATTTGCAGCCCCGAAGTACTGGACATTTGTGTGTGGAACATTTTTTTTTTTTTAAATAAATTTATTTATTTATTTATTTTGGGCTGTGTTGGGTCTTCGTTTCTGTGCGTGGGCTTTCTCCCATTGCGGCGAGTGGGGGCCGCTCTTCATCGCAGTGCGCGGGCCTCTTACTGTCGCGGCCTCTCCCGTTGCGGAGCACAGGCTCCAGACGTGCAGGCTCAGTAGTTGTGGCTCACGGGCCTAGCCACTCCACGGCATGTGGGATCCTCCCGGACCGGGGCACGAACCCGTGTTTCCTGCACTAGCAGACGGATTCTTAACCACTGCGCCACCAGGGAAGCCCTGTGGAACATTTTTTGACTTCAACTTTCCCCCAGACACCATGAAGTCCAGGAGTTATATTAATCGATCATTCTAGCTAAAGTGCAGGTTCTAAACACACACACTTAATCGCCCCTAAATGACTGGTCTCTACAGAAACCTGGTTTACAGCCCAGAATCCAAACGGGAGGAATCTTCTTCACTTTGTCCTCACAGTTCTATTGGCATTTCATGGGGAAAAGTACACATAGTTCATGAGTAAGTTTTTTAGAAAACACAGAAACAGCAACACAAAATCATAGAGCTCAGGGAGGGAAAGTGACAAATGGGGGCCTAGTTTGGAGAAAATCTGGATCAAAACCTGAGGTTAGCCAGCACCGCTGGTCATGGTGGTGGAGGAATTATTAACCCCAAGTGAGACCCTGGCAAATCGCTCCCCATGCCTGGCCCTGCTGATGCCCTAAAGCATGTTTCCTATCTGGGGGACCCCCAGCGAAACGGTCTTGTATTTGGGTTAAACAATCGTGTGTGTACAAGCAGCTGCTCAGAGCTAATTATTATTATTAGGTAAACGGCACACTTTCTGACTTTCCCCTTGATGAGATTAAGTGATTTGGGTTCCAGGGAACAACAGATCAAAGTGAAATTCTGACACCCTGCCCAGGGGTTGAGGGCCTTCAGAAAAGGAGGGAGGGCTGGGCTCCAGGAGAGGCGCTGCTCCAGCAACATAAAGGGCCTGTGAAAGCGAATCTTGGTTTGGGGCTGAAAGCAGAAAGAAGAGCACTCCTGGGGGTGGAGTGGGAGAAGCCGAGGAGGACGGGCTGGGAAGAGCTTCGGACTAAGGGAGGCCAGAGGCCCCAGAAGTGGCCGAAACTGTGTCTTCAGGGGATTTTGCCCCCAGGGTTGCTACAAACACAGCACACCGCATACACGACACACACATACCATACGCACCTACCACGCATACACACATGTACGAAAACACCACAGAGCACACACACACACCATACACAAAGACCACACATACCATATACACACACACATACTGCACAGAGACTGTGCACAGACACACCACACATAGGAACATCCCACAGGCACACTCACACGTCATGAGGGCTGGGTGTCCAGGAAGGATGCAACCCCTGGAAAGACAGTAGGAAAAGGGAGGGCAGTGAGGAGGAAGGTGCATACCCAGGCTACAGGCATGCGTTCACATCCCGAGACGTTAAAAGTACAGTTAAAGCCAAATGAAGTATAACAGAGAGCGGAAGATGGGAGGCTGGTTTGTAATCTCTGCTCTCGACCCCCTATACTCCCACCAGAACCAGCTCCAGAACTGTATTCTCCCCCTGCAGGAACGCCCTCACCCTTCTAATCTGAGCTAGAAAGTGAGGAACAGCAAGGGCTCTGAGTGGCATGGCTAATAACCGATACCTGCTACATGTGTATTCATTCCTTTCATCCTCTCAAGAGCCCATGAGATGAATACAGTGTTTGAGAAAATTGAAGCTCAGGGACGCTGAGGAACGTCCCCAAGCTAGAAATCAGTGATTCATCTGACCTTATCACACTGGCCCAGGTTCATGATGGGAGTAAAGAAGGCCACCATGTTTCCCCTCAAAGTCCACCAGTATCTATACTGGAGTATCACCTTCCGTACATTTAGAAAAAACATATATGTGTATATTACCTTATACGTATGTATGTATCAGTCACTTACACATCTAACCTATGATTTCATAGGTATTTTTTAAAGACAAGAATAAATAAAACAAAGCATATTGGCTTAAAGTTGCTTTAAAGAAAATACTAGATAAATATAAAATATTAGGTAAATAATAGCACAGGTGGTGCAGAAATATGGCACAAATCAGGAGACTGGTTTGCAAATGGTTGGTTCTGGGAAACCCTCACTGGCCTACAGGACAGCTCTGACAATCGGGTGCTTCCTTTCACTGAGCTGAGTTTGCCCCCATAGCATCCACCCTTTAAATCGGATGTATCTTCCTGAGTGGTAGGCTGAGAGTCTGATCTTCCATAGGCTGGATTTAAATCCTCAAAGCCAGGAAAGGGCCATGAAGACCCTTTTCTTGTCCACACTCGGCCTCCTCTGGCACATCATCTGTAATAGTCCGGATTCAGACACCCACTCTGCCCGCCTGCTCTCCCATCTCTAGCTTCTGAGGTTTGACCAGAGTCTCCTCTTGTCCGACTTTCCAGTTACACATTTCAAACTGTGGAAATGGAAGCAGTTCCTGCCACCTTAGCATCTGGACCACAGCAAAGGTCAAGGAACTCAAGATCAATCGCACTTATGAAACTGTCAACAGAAACACATGCTTGTGGAAAATAATATAAAAGAATTTTAAGGAGGTGGGCCAGGCTCGGAATTACACAGGAGGCCCAGGGTCTGCACAGTTTTCATCAGGAGCTGCATCTTGGAGGTAGCCAGCCGTAAACAGCGGCTTAAAGCAAAGGAGCAATGTGTTAGGGTGGGTTCAAGAACGTGTCAGGCCAAAGCGGGCGCGTGAGGGATTGAGCAGAGCCAACAACGCAGGAACAGAAACTGGTGCCGGTGAGAGGAGACAGGCAGACAAAACGTACAGAGCAGCAAGTCACTGTGCCTAGAACCAGTGGCTCTACTTGAGCAAGAAGAATCACTTACAGGACCTTTAAAACTACAGATGCCCAGGTGCCTCCCAGACTGATTGGTTCAGAAGGTCTGGACAAGCGTCAGTAAGTTTCTTGTTTGTTTACTTGTTAACTCCTCTGATGATTTAATGTGCAGCCAGAGTTCAGACGATTGAGTTATTGAGTATAAGATGCTGGGTATACAACTAATGCTGGGGAAACAAAACAGATGTGATCCCTGCCCTCATAGTGCCTTAGAGCATGGGAGAAGAGATAAACATTAAACACAAAATAAACACTCAGTTACAAATTGTGGTTTCGGCTACACAGGAAGAGAACAGGGTGGAGGATGTGTGCGTCGTGGAGAATGGAGCATCTCTCCAACTTCTGGAAGAAGGTACTTAACAGTAATAAACACCATAGAATTCAGTTACATGTAATCAGCTCCATAAATTGTGACTAACACTTTGGTTGTGCAACAATACAAACAGTTGCAAGATTCAATCAAGATTTTAAATTAAAAAAAAAATAAGTAAAATTGGGGCAGAAACCGTAAAGAGGATGAAAGGATTGTCCAAGAAGAGTCTCTGAGACAGAGACGGAGGAGTCAGCTGGTTCAGCCTGGAGAAGAGGAGGCCGGGACAGAGGGGCGTGTGAGAAGTCGGCTCACTTCCTGAGTTTTCTTACCAGTGAGAAACCTGAGTTTTAGCTTCTTCGAGAATTACGCAGGGGGCTTCCCTGGTGACGCAGTGGTTGAGAATCCGCCTGCCGATGCAGGGGACGCGGGTTTGTGCCCCGGTCCGGGAAGATCCCACATGCCGCGGAGCGGCTAGGCCCGTGAGCCATGGCCGCTGAGCCTGCGCGTCCGGAGCCTGTTCTCCGCAACGGGAGAGGCCACAACGGTGAGAGGCCCGCGTACCGCAAAAATAAAAAGAATTACGCAGGAGTTGGAAGAGGATGATCTTAGGTTACCATAACTTGGGGTTGTACTTGAAATGCTGTAATGTTGGATATGTGGGAAATGGTGTTTGGGGGAAGAAATCAGGGAAGCAGAATAGAGCCTAATGCATAGACGTCTCCCTAAGCACTTTAGCTAGTGATATCATAGGTGGAATTGATTTATTTAAAAATAGACTTTATATAAAGTACCTGTCCAGGGTGCTTAACGTCTTTGAGCCTCAGTTTCCTCATTCATAAAATAGAGACAAGATCCCGAGCTCCCTCAAGGGAATTTGGTGAAGCTGCACTGAATGCTTATTGGGTTTCAAAGGCTGTGCTACTTCCCTGAGCCTCATTAGGAAAGGAGCTATCATCCACAAGCACTGATTGTGCGTGGCTGCACTGTGGTTCACAGTTTGTAAATGTTACCTGTTTGATTCCTCCCAACAAACTCAGTACCCTGAGCTGGGCATGATTTTCTTCATTTTCAGATGAGAAAAACTGCAGCTCAGGAAATTATTCTAAGACCAAGAGCTAAGAAAATGGTGGAATTGACATTTAAATCCAGGTGGTCAGACCCCTCCGGATCAGGACCCTTCCAGAGGATAATGCCAGAGAGAATTGGTAGAACAGGATCTGGGGGAGAGTGAAGATGAGAGAGGAAGGAGAGGGAGAGGGAATGAGGAGGAAAGAGAAACAGAATGAGAGAGAGAGAGAGAATGAGAGGGGAGGGCAAGGCCCACAGAAGGAGGGACAGCCTGACTGCAGGTGATGGGCAAAGTCTGGTATTCGGCCGCCTCACTGAGGCATTCATGGAATGGCCCCCTCCGTCTGCTGACACTTCTGCTTTCACGGTTCAGGGAGTTCTACTCAGTTTCCTGAAGCCGCAGCCCCTCCCCTCAACCCCCTCCTTGTTCTTCTTCTTTTCACAGCCTCTCCCAGGTCCCAAGGTTTGAGGGAAGCCTGTGCTCCGGATGCCTCTGGTTTGCTCAGACAATTGCTTCATTGCTATTTAAGAGAACTGATGCAAGGGACCTTTAACACATGTCGGTTACACCGACATCCGAAAAGAGAAATAGACTTCCTCTCATGAATGGGAAATTCCTCTCACAGCAGTTATGCTGAGAAGGAAGCATGGGCAGGTGGGCCTCAGCCATGGGCCCGAGGGACCAGTTCTGTGGCTTGTCTTCCTCTAGAGGCTGGTCAGCATCGTGGAGGCAATTCCCGAGGGTCCTTAGGGCTCACTGGCCTTGAGTGAATCTTCCCTCCCAGTATAAAAAGGGGTGGGAGATCCCTAAGTAATTTTCCCTTTGCAGGTTCTAAAGCAGCCCCAGGTACCAACTCCTGCTCGCTGGGCTGCCCCTGAAGGCAAATGGCCCTCCTCCACTCCTCCATGGGGCAGGTGGTGGGAGGAATACGTTATCATCCCCGGTGTTAGAACTGATTACTGATCTTTAATTCTCCACAGACCAGGCTCCCCTTTTGCCCACACCTGTGGAAGACCCATCTCACTCAAGCTAGCATGCCTGTGCCCAAGTTCATCAGCCAGGATAGGTTGCATGGCCCCCAGATAGGGTCAGGCTACATTGCTGTTCCGTTTCCAAGGGAATTCTCTGATGCAACATCACATGTCCAGTAACTCTGATGACTCAAATCTTGGGTCAAATGTCACCTTCCCAGGGGTCCCTCCCAACAACCTTCCCAAACGTGATCCCACACCCTTTCCCAGGCTCTCTCTGTGGCATGCTGCCC
Organism: Stenella coeruleoalba; assembly: GCF_951394435.1. Taxonomy (NCBI): domain Eukaryota; kingdom Metazoa; phylum Chordata; class Mammalia; order Artiodactyla; family Delphinidae; genus Stenella; species Stenella coeruleoalba. The sequence goes on along the minus strand of NC_137151.1, from coordinate 107,787,947 downwards.
TGTTTTGTTTTCTTCACAGCACTATCCTGACTTGAAGTTCTTATTTCTTTAACTCAGGCCACCATATTGATGGACTCCTCCCACCGTCAGCATCACTCTCAGTCTCTACAGTAACCCTCATGCCTAGAACGAGGCAGGGTCATAGTAGACATGTGACAACATCCATACCACACGTGAAGGAAGGACGTAGGGGTCAGTCTCAGAGCCCAGGTGCCCCAAAGCCCCACTCCTCTCTCCTACGGCCCTCTCTTGCCTTAGTCCTAGCTTCAAGGTGTCTGCCTTCCTCTCCTCGTTGTTATTGTGAAAAGCACTAGACCCAGAAAGCCATCCCCTCTGGTTGTAAGTCCTTCTTTGCCATTTTCTGGCTGTGAGCTTTTCTGTAAATTATACAACTACAACTGTAATCACGCACATGACAATAGCATTATTTTGAGGAGTAAATGAAATACCTATACATCTGGGCCTGGTGTACATGAAGCAGTCAGTGAGTGTGAATTGCCTCGCATTCTTCTCTTTGTTTCTCTCCTCTCCTCTTTTTCCTTCCTTATAACTTAATTCCCTGCCTTTCTCTTAACCTTTACTCTCTACTCATAAAGATGCTGCCAGAGTTTTCAGCAGGATTTATGTCCTTGAATTGGACGGACTGAGGTAGACCTGAATGCCGGGGAAGTTGCCTCTTCCGAGGGGAAGACACGTTTAAGGCAGATGTTCTGAAAAATGTCAATGTCAAGACCCAGGAGGAGCCCAGAGAGAGGGGCTGGAGGGGTGCCCAGCCGGAGTCTGCCCAGCCCTGAGATTCAGGAACACGTTCAGACCAGTAGTTCTTGAGATCCTGCCCTACTTATTCTGGAAACCACTGTGTGTGCACGGTTGGGCAGGTAAATTTGAACATATTTATTGTACCAATGTGAGGTGGGAAAAAGAATCCAGGGATGGGAATGAAGACTTGTTTCCACACCCCACCCCTCCCAGCTCTGCCATTAGCTGGTTACGGGGTCTAGGAAAAGTCCATCCTGCTCTCTGGACCTCAGCTTGCCCTCTGACAGTTAAAGTGAGACTGAAGGTCTTGATGGTGTCTTCTAGCTCTGACAAGCCATGGCTAAACCTGACCAAAATGTTTTCTGTAGCCATTTTATAAAAGAGAGTGGAAGCAGAGAGCAGAAGCAGCTCAGAGAAGCCCCCTTTGCAGGGGTTTTTGTTTTATTTTGCATTTTGTTCCCATAAACTTACTTATCTGCAGCACAGATTCTGTTCGGCTGGTATTGGTGTTTTTACTGTCCTGCATGGGGTGGACTTGTACTACTTTGCATGGCTATCTGAATTTTCTCCATCCAGCTTTGCCAGGGTCTCACTTTCTCTCTAGTGGAAGCTGTTCTCAGCATACAGGAGCTTGCAGTTTCTTAGAGGTGCCTGTAGATGGACTTGCCTCTTTTCTGCTATACACATACGAAGCCACGGCAACCTTCTCTGGGCCAAAACCACTTACTAATTAATACATTTCACAGGGTGAATAGAGCCCTGGCACCACTGCCAGTCCAGGGCAGCTCCCAAAGCCACGGGCCTTGCCCGGTGCCCAGAAAGAGCCCTGCCTGGAGGCAGTCAGTGCCAGTTTTCCTCCAGGCCAGTATCTCAGCCTTCTCATTTGAACCCGGGAATGTGTTGCTGCCAGCATCCCCCAGGGCCCCCAACTCTATCATTCTCTCCTTCACCTGCTTCCATTTCCAAGGAAACACAGGTCACAGTCCTGTGGCACCTGATCTATTTTTCATTCTCTCCTTCTCTGGGAAGAATGATGGATTGACTCTGGAAAACCCATTAGGGAAGGGCTGGGCTGTCCTGCATTTCCATCAGGCCTGTCCAGGTGAATTTGAGTCAAGCCGCTGAGAGCCATTTAGCTGCGGCACCATCTCTGCGGGGCACCATGTTTATTTGGGCTGCTGACCCTGGTCTTAGAGAAAAAGATGAAGGATTAATGACACTCATTGTCCAAGACCCTTCCCCCATCCATCTTTACTAGAGACTTTTTGGAGCCTCTTTCATTCATTTACAGTTTGTTGAGAAGCACCCAGTGCCCCCAATGGACCAGCCCACTCTACCTTGCATTCTAGGTAGCATCCTTTCTTGCCTGTCTGTGCCAAGCCAGCCAGCAGGCACAGGTCTCCAAACTTCCCAATTTGAGTGAGTTCCTAAATTGCTGGAAAGCCAAAAAAGAGGTCAGAAGGATAGGGGGCCAGAGTGATGGTCCTGTTTTATCATAGCATTGGTTTGCCTAGGGAAGGGCTTTTGTTTTAACCTCACAGTGGATGGTGATTGAGCCTGCAGGCTGATGCGTTTCCCTCTCAATTCTTCAGATAAGGCTCTAGCTCTGCAAGGATGGAAGATGAAATTTTCGGCTTCCTTAATAAGGATCAGACCATTGTATTCATCCAGCTCAGTCTTACATGGCAGAGCAATTACTTTCCCCTCCACCTCTCACTCCTCTTATGCCCTGCAACTACATTTATCAGTGGTCTACTTATTTTCAAAGACCCAGCCAAAACCTCACTTTCTCCATGAACCATCTAGCCCCTACAGTTCCCTGCAATGTCTCCTTTATTTTCTATTTTCTTGTGTCATTCTTCAAATGACTATATTACCATAATTACCGTTCAACTCTTGTGCTTTTAACCTCTTCATCTGCTCTACTGAATGTCCAGCTTTTTTTGTAAGACACCATGCCTTATATGTCTTTGCATTCCCTGTAATGGCTAGAAAAGAGCTGCTCACATCATAAACTATTATTAAATATGTCCTAGTTATGCCAGGACAGAAATATCAGCTTGCTTGATACTTACATTTCTGCAGGTAAAATAATAAATTGACTTTCCCCTTCAGATCAAGCATATTCACTTCAGACAGGTGGCCAAATTAGGTGTTAAACACTGGTGAGTCACCCAGAGCTAGAAAGATGCCCAAATGCTAACTGGGAAAATCTTGACCAAGCCAATCAGGGGCTTCAGGACCTTCTTTTTGATAGCAGCACCAGCCCCAAGTACTAATACCTTCTTTTCAGAGTGATGTTGACATGTCAAAGAAATTAATGGTCCTATGTCAACTGGGAACAATGTGTTCATATGGTAACTCTTAGGCTGGCCCTCACCATGCCTCCACCAAAACAATAAAATAGTAATAATAATAATTGCACTATATTTTCAAACTAAAGAGCATTAAGAATGATAACTTTTCATTTTCTTGGTATTATCCACCTGGTTTTCACTATAGCATGTTTGTGATATAAAAAATAACTCTAAAGTATGATGTCAGAGAAAATGGAAGAGACATTTAGAATTTTTCAAAATATGAAAGTGGCCACCTAATATTTCACCTCCTCTTCTCAGCCTGTGCTAGAAACAAATAGCCCTTTACCTCTAAAGTACTTCATTCTGTGTACAAAGAGAACTATTAAGCTCTGCTAATTATATCAGAATTCAGATGACATCTCAGGGTCTCAGTTTCTTCATCAGTAGCATATGAAATTGCACTAGACACTATCTCCAATTCTATCCCATTTTTCATTAAAGTTTCCCTTTTATACTTGCTAGTCTCTCTTTACTCTCTTTGGCATGGTTTGGAAAAGGAAAGTCTATTTAAGGTTTTCCTTGGGGATAAGGTCCATCTTACAAGGGAAAACAAAAAGAGATGAGGTGTCATCACATCAATTCCTTGGCACTAGCAAAGGTGGGGTAGATAGGAAAGGGAGAGTACAAATTAGGATGAAAATTATGTTCTATATTTAGCAGAATTGTGAAATGGGCAAAATTGTCCTAGAGCCCTGCATACACAGCTCCAATGCCCCTACCACCAAGATCCATTTCCCTCCACACTGGAATAGACCAATGCCTGGAAAAAGATGATCAAGGTGGAGGAAGGGAGGATGGTAGAAAGAGCTAAGGAAATGGCTCCCAAACTTGGGCTTAGTCTTGTGGACCTACAAACATTTAACAGTTCATGTTGGGAAAAAAGCTTCAGGCTGATCGTTGTCAACAAAGAGTCAACAGCTAGAAAGAGTCTTCCTGGAGCTGCTTTGTGTGTCCAATCTTCCTCCTTTGGGAGCAGGTGTCATGATACAGAGGGCAGTGAGATGTAATAGAATTTTATACCTGAGCTGGACCTGAACTGCAAGCTGCCATTTGTGTTCAAGGACCTGCCATGAACACAAATTTTGGGAGCCTCCAGAGTCATATTAGTAAAATGAACTTGAAGATGAACTTGATCTTCAAGATCCTCCCAAGTCTTTTACTTTGCCGGGGATGAGATTGTCCATTCAGCCAGAACAGCAGGGTGGAGCAGGAACAGAGACAATGCTTATCGCCCTCTATCTCCTCACCACCAATTTCTGCCCCTCTGCTTAGTCAGACAGTTCATCAGACCTATTTCCTGGTAGCTTTTCCTCTTATTTTAGAACTTATGGTGGGAAAGTCAAGGACAACTTGAGACCTTGTGTGGGTGGTACAATTCACAGAGACCCCTGTGACATGTGACGACCTTTTCCCAGAAAGTCCCTGGAGACAGGAACTCAGCAGGCAACGGACCCTTGAAGGAAGTGTCCATTGTCCATGCAGACCTTTGTGGGGCCAGCTGGACCTCCTGGAAATATTAGTGGGAGGGAGTGTGCACCACCTGGAGCTAACAGCAGATGCGGTAAATTAAGCTCCCTCCCTAAGGGTCGGGTTTCTAGAAGAGCAATTTTCATTCACTCAATTCCTTGTCATGAAGTACCTAAGAAACTTAAAGAACAGTTTTAGGAATAGCAGGGATGATTGAGAGACAACTTGACCCCTGTAGCTGCACATGTGGGTAGCCTTGGCTTAGAAACCAGAGCACACTGTGACTCTAGCCTTAAGCATTTTTGTAAAGAACATAATAAATGGTCAGAAAGGTCAGAAAAAGGTGATATGACCTGAATCAATGGCAAAACAAGGTTATGGCCTTCTGTGTGATGGGGTTACCTGACTTAGATGCTAGACTCAAGTGACCATGGGAATATCTTTCCTGGGAAAAGGGTCAACCCCTGCTTTTAAGCTGAGAGATGTGTTCTTATTGAGGTCAGACAGTGACCTCAAGCAAGATGACTTCTATGCTGTTGTTACCTAAAGGAGAGAATTTCTCATGAAAAATGTTTTGTTGAGTCTTACAACCTCATCAAGACTTTCTTCAGCAATAGCAGAATGCGAGAAGGGCCCATTCCAAGTTGAAATAATTGAGGAGTAGTTAAACATACAGTCTGAACACAGTGATAACGATTTCTTCAATGTCAGGTTTTCTCACCAATGCCATGGCTCCCACCTCTTTCAAGAGGCCTCCCTTCTATGAATTTACCTTCACTGATGGCCAAAATGGTAGCAACTGTTAAAAGGAGCAAATATGTCCATTTTCTTCAGAATGAGTTTAAAAGCTGAGGACACCTGGATTTAAGCTGGAACATCCTGAAGTCTTCCTGTATTACTAATAACAGAGCTATCGGCATCTTGTTTATGACTCTAAGGAGGAAGAAGGAAGAAGAGTGAGGTCTTCTGAGTCCTGGAGAAGTGGATGAGGGGCTTCTGGCAGATTTCTACTAGGGAGCTCTCCTGGAGAAAGGTGGCTTCTCTGGACCTGTGCCAGTCTTCTGATAATCCCTCTTCCCTAAAAGAGGCCAAGATTGTGACAACACAGCTCTGCCTCCACCGTGAGGAGACGAGTTTGGTTCTGGGTGAGTCCTGCAGATCCTAGAGTTGGAAGGGGTTTTAGAGATTTGCAGACCCATGTTCCGTATTTTTTTTTTTTATGTGGAGGATTTGAAGATTGGGAAGTTTACCTCATTGCCCTAGGTTCACAAAGGCATGTGACAAAAGCAGATCTTGAACTCAAGTCTCTTGACTCCCAGTGCACACCACAATATTCAGCTACAAATACTTTACTTGAATATTCTGTTTTGTCTCTGTACCCTCTCTTCTGAGGGAATCTCTACTCTTAGCCTCTATTCTCCAGAATGGGAATGCCTTCTGACCCCATTCCCAAATATAACCGACTGGGCCAGAATGGACCCTTGACCCAAGGGCAGTCCATCCATGAGCTAGAGAGAGGCTTGTAGCCTGACTCAAAATAATAGATGGGCCAATCAGAAGCTTTGTATCAGGAACGAGTGCTAAGAGCTACAGAGGGAAGGTAGTGCTGGGTTCTAGACCTAAGCCAGGCAGTCCTGTACATGGGGCTGTACAGAGAAACCCTATC